>NW_024420586.1:13223631-13248092 GCF_014898765.1 Herpailurus yagouaroundi
ATTGAGGAGGGCACCTGTTGGGATGAGCACTGGGTGTTGTATGGAAACCAATCTGACAATAAATTTCATATTTAAAAAATAAATAAATAAAAATTTTAAAAAAAGAGTAAAAAAAAAAAAGAAATGATTAGGATATCTTATGAATGTAAAAAGTTCCCCCAGTGAACTAGACACTACTGAACATGGATTAAGGAGTTGTCTTGAGACATAAACACTAAATCTAGGATCAGAGGACCTAGTTTCAAATACCAGCCAAGCCCATAATTATTTTTATAGCCTTGGGTAAACCATAAAACCTTCTTTTGCCCCACTATTCTCTTCTGTAAAATGGAAATGATGAGACTTGCCACAGGAAGCTCAAAAAGTTGTTTTGACAACAAAATTCATAGAAAACACCCACTTTATCAATAATAAACATATAAATACACAGCCTTCTTGTACAAATTTCTGGATTCTTCAGATGTCCTCAAGATAAGAAAGACTGAGCAGCAGTATTTTTCAAATGTCATATATAAACAAATGAGGACTTCATGGTTCATGTTGTGAGAGACAGAAAATGAGTTTTTCCCCTTGTGGAGATACTCTAGCTCATCTAATTATCTAACCTCATTACTTATTCCAAAGCACAAAACACATGTTCTATGAGCATACACAGTACTCTCTGTTCATCTTTTCCTACTATCACAGTGTGTTTTTCAGAACCCACAGCAGAAAATATTTTCGCACTAGTTAAATCAAAGAAGACATGAAGAGGGTACATGGCATGAAAAGAATGATATAAGCTATCTTCAGATATTATTAGATCTGCATCTGATCTAGGAGGTTGAATTAAGTCAATAAGATTCACCCTTCTGTTCTCCATATCTCAACTTTGCTTTTCTCTTTGTTGTATTTATCCCTAGATTATTTTTCCCTTGTGGATACAGAAATACAGTTCTAAGTACACACTACTCTTACAGCTAGAAATTCTGGACACACACACACACAAAAAACACCTCCTTTCCAATAGTTGAAGCAAGGATACTGGAGTGGAATGTGATTTATCTGACTAGGTCAATCCTCTCCAACTCTGACCCAAACACTATCTGCATCTGAACATATGTGCATGTAGTGTGTGTGCACACATGCATGGATAGGCAGGGGGAAATAGGATATTCTCAAAATTCAAATTTAATCATGTATCTACTCTTATAATGGCTTGGCAACATAGGAAAGCAGTACTTCTTTAAAAAGGAGACAAAGTATGGACATCACCAATATGGTAGAGTAGTATATTCTAGCCTTCATCCTACTATAAAAAACAACAACTGGACAGCTATCCACAAATTAAAATAGCTTTGGGGGAACTGAAAATTCCACTTCAGAAGCTTCAGCAATACACTATAGCAAAAAATCCCTGTGAATAAATGCATGATAAGTATAGGAAGAATAGTTTCATTTTGCCTGCATCCTCCTATCCCCCAGGCCAGTTCTTCACAGCACCAAAAGGGAATTTTCTGTCCCCAAGAGAGTTCCCCTTGCTGGGAAAGGAGAGTAGAGTGAATGTAAGGCTCTAAGGATTATGAAGAATGATACCACTAAACATGACATCACCAAAGGAACACAGTAAACTTCCAGTAACTGACAGCAAAGAAATGGAGATCCATGAATTGCCTGATAAAGAATTAAAAACAATTGCTCTACAGATGGTGAGACCTAGAAGAGAAGGGAATCAAAGCATACCACTACCGAAAATCATCAAATCACAAAGGAAGACAACAAAAGAGAAAAAAACTAACAAAGATCTATAAAACACACAGAAAATTGACAAGATGACATTAGCAACTCCTTACCTGTCAATGATTATTTTAAATGTAAATGGATGAAGTTCTCCAATCAAAGGCCTGGTGGTCAGAAGGGAAGAGTAGACTTCAAAAAGCTACTTGAAAGTGTAATATGAAAAGGTATGTTTATAGCCTTCATTTGAAAAGGGTTGTGGTGTTTTCCCAGTAAAACATTAATGATCTTTTATTTTCTTGAGGTTTTAACTTTATTTGGCTAATTCGTGCCATGCATTATGATGGAAGCATTGAGTTTTTTATGAACTCCCTATCTGGAATATATACTCCTTAAGAGGATTATGTCTTTAAATCACCAGTTCTTCCAACAGTGCCCAGTACATAGTAAATATATAATAAATGTGAAATGAATAAATGAAATAAACTTACCTGGGAAATAATAGGTTTCCCAGGAGGTCCCTAATCTTCAATGGTTCTTCTTAAAATATCCAAAGTCCTCTGAAAATGGCTCTGCAGTATGAATTGGTGGTATCTGTAATCAGACATAAAATAAAAGTGAATTCTAGGGGCAGACAGTTGGAGAAGAAGCAACAGAAGTCACTTAGAGGGTGAAAGGGAAACCACGAGGCCATGTAGACACGTGTAAAGATAAACTTCTTTCTAATCCAGTAGTGCTTCCGGGTCTGGTTCTTGTTTAAGTTTCTCATGTGCATCGGGCCTGAAGTGTATTACTGGAAAGCAGTGAAGAGACAAAACAGTCTGCCTGCTCATGACGGATTTGTACGTGGACATCAGTGGGCTGGAAAGAGTAGCCATTCGAGAAAGTCTCAGAGCAGTGCGACTGACCTTCTGTCTGTGATGGGAAGCACTTAGGAGCCAGCACTCCTAGGTTTTGATAGGGTTGTTAATGCGGCCCCCTCACGGAGCTAGGGCCATGCAGGTGGTCGCACACAGAATAAAGGGCGTACCTCCTGCTGTTTGCCATTTTTGAGTGAACTTGTCCCTGCACCGTGTTGTCAGCAAAGGGTAAACGTGTAATAGGTGGTTTCTCCATGACAGACCTAGAAAAATACATAAATGCTGGGCTCCACAGAGCAGGAATAGTTCTAGAAAAGCATCATTTCACATACTTCATCCCATGTGAGAAAGACCTAGAGACAGGATTCCAGTCTTATTCCAGGAAACCTCCTCCATGTCAAGAGTGTGGGTGCTGGTCATAATGACTAGTGGGGCCAGTCATCTGATACTGGATGTGGGCGCTGAAGCGGTAGCTGACTTTGGATTTGCTGGAAGCAGACCTGAGACCACACTGAAATGCAAGTAGTTACATTTGGGGTGGGATTGATCTCAGGCCACCCAGGAGTCGGGAGACAGGGCAGGGAAGGCAGCCAATACAAGGTACGGTATCAAGAAGTTACCATTGTGGATGATTCCTAGAGCTCAGTGTCACTGGGGAGCCCTGAGAGTCAGTGCAGCGCATGCACCTCCGTTATGTTTTCTGAGACAACGGAGGGCCGCGTCTGGGACATGAAGCCTCTGGCTCTCGCAGCTGGCCTGACTGGGTAGAGTGGGCCCTGGCAGCCGAGCAAAGTACTCAGGCAGGTAGAAGTCGCAGAGCTTGTGCTCCTGTGCTAAGGCACCAGGGGACAGGGAAGGGGCACCGCAGCATCCTCTACAGGCAGTGAGGACATCAGCAGAAGCCCATAGGTTAGTGGCTGGTATGAGTGCATGGGTCACTGGCACTTCTCACTAATGTGGCACTGAGATGGCCAAGGGCTGGCGGACCTGGGTGAGGACAGCCCAAAGTGGGCAGATGAAGGACTGTGCCAACCTATGTCTCTGTGGCTAAGTTTCTCTCGCCAGACTCGGAAATTTCTCTGCCTCGTCTTCCTACTGCAGGTGGGTTTGGGCTATAAAAGTCACTGTGGGAGTGTGTTTTCCGTTCTTGAGGCTAATGTTGTGGAAAAGAAGATCACAGCCTCGGGGTATCAAATGAGGTACGAGTTACCGAGGACTGTGCTGCAACAAGGGAGGAGGGGAGGGCTGGGGAACCAGTAGCTGGGTTACCGCGACACACGAAATTCCAAATGATCCAAATTATCGTAAACTGTCATAAAACCAAAGAGCCCGTCCAAGAACTGCCTTGTGGGTGAGGTGCAGGGAGGTGAGGTCCTCAGGGAGCAGAGGGAATCCCTCAGTGAGACGTCAGCCGGAGAAAGGGGTGTTGGTAGCACACTTCTGAAAAGTGTGACAATGTCTGCTCAGGACTGTCTTAAGTATCTCTGTTTCCACTGCAACCTGCTTACTTCATAACTCCTGACACATAACTCCTGGCACAGTCTTGCAGGGAGAGGCTGACTTCTTCAGCGGCGCTGGTTAAGAAGCCCGGCTGAGCCTCTCCCAGACAACCCCTCCGTGGCCACCTCTCAGGGATGCTGGGGCTTAGGAATTCCGAGAGAGAGTGATTGCTGACATTCAGATAGTCATGGATTCCAAGACTGGCCTAAACTAACCTGAACCGGTTAAGAAAATATCCTAGGAGACAGGGATGCAGGCTCATCGGTGTCAGATGTGCAAGTGTATTTCTGAGCCTCTGATTGAGGATGTTATGAGAATTATCTAACAACAAATATTATACATATAAAATGAATATAAATATAAAACCACAAATATATCGGCACAAGTACTAACCGATCGGTATAACTGGAGAGGGTACATTAGGGGCCCCAGCTCTGTGAGGCACTGACTCTATAGTCACTGGATCCTGGAGAAGGGGTGAGGCTCTGTTGAACCCTGGTTACACTGCTCAAATTTACTTTCCCCACTTTATGTCCCAAACTTATTTCCTCTTCTTTCTTCCACGAGCACCATACCCCTACGTATTAAATATTGTCTAAAGGTTTAGAGTTTCTACCCATTAAAGTTGACTTGGCTTATCTTTTTCAATGTACTTTAACTTTGGCACATTTAATGTAGCACAACTATGTAGGGAGAGACATCTGGCTAACTAGGTGGCTCCGTGGTGAACACAGTGCTGCTTTCGAATGTCAGGTCCACAACCTTGAACCCGAGGCAGCCCCTCCATTCCCAGAGCAGAAGGAGCGGCAGCCAGGAATGGTGTGTGTTCCTGCAAGTCAGTCTGCTAACATCCTGCAGCCTGGCCTGCAGGGGTCACTTCCGGGCATAAGAGGATAATTCAGCGTTCACAGCCCATTGATTTCCTGGCCATGCCTGCAGAAACGTCAATAAGGTGCCAACCGTGGCAGGGGTTGCTTTGTGATCCGTTCTCTTTTCGGCTGAAACTTGGGTTTGGCATCAAGGCTGCCAGACAGTCCATGATGACTTTCAGTCACAACAACCTGGGCTGGATTTGGGTCATTGACTTGGATTCTACATTAGTTAGCTAATATTCTAGAGTGTAACCATTGTGCATATTTCTATTGTAGTATATATCTTGGGACAATTACAGTGTTTGAAGATTTAAGACCTCTGCTTTCAAAGTGTTCAGCAATATACGAGACAAACACACAACAGGATCTGAGCAGGACGATGGGAGAATTGGCTGTCCACTAACTAGCTCAATAGTGTCTGCAGGTCACCTCACACCCTGGAAAGCAGATCAGCCTACTGCAGATGAAATGTTTTACGATACCATGAGCATAAATCATGCCATCTTGAAGGCACACTTGCAATTCTCCTGGGGCACTGGAGAAGAGCAATGTAGGTCTTCCTGACTCAGGAGGGCATTGCCTTGCCTGCATCAAAGCCATCCCTGGCTTCCTCCAAATAGTATAGCAGCGGGAATGCTGAGTCTATCAGAGCAGTGCACAGGTGCTTCTTCCATGCTCACATTCCCAACCCAGTAACAGTGGTTCCTCCTCTTCCCATTGTTCACTTCCTCCACCAGGTCACATGGCTACATTAGGACCCGGGCTCCTGTGTTTGCCTGATTCATGTTCTGTGCCCAGATACCTCACTGCACTAATGGCACACTAGTGCTCTTTTTCTCTCTCCTGTCCAGTCCCTCCACGGCACAGGCGTTTTGGCACTCCTCTTCTTTGTTCCGTTCACATCCCCTGTCCTCTTACCTCTACATGGATGGGGTATAGCTCCGTCTATAACCTGTGACCACATTCTCTGGCCAGTTATCCCCTGCACTGGAAAGGCAGGACTTCTCTCCCTCTCCCCATTCATATGCCCTGTCCAGTTATGCCACTGCCTCAGTGGGACACGGCTCTTCTTCCTTGCTCTGTTTATGCCACCTATCCAGTTATACCAGATCCCTGAATGCTGTTGTTTGTTCCATTCATATCCTTTGTCCAGTCACATCACTGTGCTGATGGTGCAGGGATCCTCCATTTCACATCCTTTAAATCACTTGCTTAGTTGCCCCACTTCACCATTGGTGTGGACGGAGCTCCTCATCTGTGCCCTATTGGCTGGGGGGAGGTGAAGCTGGGGAGGATGAAGTTTTCAAAACTTGTCACTTTAGGGGCACCTGGGTGGCTCAGTCAGTTAAGTGTCCTACTCTTGGTTTTGGCTCAGGTCATGATCATAATAGCACGGCTTTGTGGGTTCAAGCCCCGCATTGGGCTCTGCACTAGCCCCACAGGGCCTGTTTGGGATTCTCTCTCCCTCCCTCTTTCTCTGTCCCTCCCCCACTCATGCCATCTCTGTCTCTCTCCTAAAATAAATAAACTCAAAAAAACCTATAACTTTATATTAAAATAGAAAACAAAACATGCTGTAGTAATTATGTGATTATAATCTAGGGGGAAAATATCTTCCTTGGTAGAGATCTACATTAATGATATATTCCACTATTTACCTATCAGTGTTTCTCCATGCAAGAGCAGAAATATTAAATAATCTCACATTGTGGGTAGCAGGAGACTTTTATCCTTCTTGATAAAGATCCTAGGTTTATTTCAATTAAAATACTTAATGGTTTTGGGCATTTGGGTGGCTAAGTGAGTTAAGCATCATGCTTGATTTCGGCTCAGGTTTGTAGAATCAGATTTCGAACCTCATGATTTATGAGTCCAAGCCCTGAGCCAGGCTCTGTGCTTGCAGCGTGGAGCCTACTTGAGATTCTATCTCCCTCTCTCTCTCTGCCCCTCCCTTGCTCACGCACACTCTCAAAATAAATAAATAAAACATTAAAAAATATACTTTCCAATTTCACAGTATTTAATTTTGTTTATACTACACTACCTTCATTTCCTACCAGTTTTATTCCAAATTGTTCTGCTTTTTTATAGAACTTATTCCTTCATAGCCCTCTTTGAGCTATGTCAGACATATGTCAGACATATGTGTCTCACATTACTTGTCAGGCTCTTCCATCAATTATTTTCACTGTGACTGGCATCAAAGTCTCAGTTTTTTGTTCATCCTTGATACTAGATTTTATCATGTAACTTTGGATTTTGGTCATCAGACTAATTTTTGAATGGGATTTCTTTTTGTTAGCTTTCCTTGATGTTTTCCTCTTGTTTTCTTGCTCTTGCCTTGGGGTAGGAAGAATTTCTATGAAGGGCTTTATGGTGACTCCAAAAATATATGTCCATATCCTAATTCCTGGAACCTGGGAATATTACTTTATGTTGTAAGGCAAAATATTGATTAAGTTAAGGATATTGAAAAGAGGAGCTTATCCTGGATTATCTGAGTGAGTTCTAAATACATTCACATGTATTCTTATTTTTAAAAACAAAGGCATAACACTCCCCAGTTCTGTCCACGTTGCTACAAAGGGCCATATTTCATTCTTTCTCATTGCCACATAGTATTCCATTGTGTATATAAACCACAATTTATTTATCCATTCATCAGTTGATGGACTGGCAAGTGTTATGCTAAGTGAAATAAGCCATACAGAGAAAGACAGATACCATATGTTTTCACTTTTATGTGGATCCTGAGAAACTTAACAGGAACCCACGGGGGAGGGGAAGGAAAAAAAAAAGGTTAGAGTGGAAGAGAGCCAAAGCATAAGAGACTCTTAAAAAATGAGAACAAACTGAGGGCTGTTGGGGGGTGGGAGGGAAGGGAGGGTGGGTGATAAGTATTGAAGAGGGCATCTTTTGGGATGAGCACTGGTGTTGTATGGAAACCAATTTGACAATAAATTTCATATATTTAAAAAAAAACAAAGGCAGACAGGTTTTGGACAGATACACACAATAGAGAAGGCAATGTAAAGGTGAAGCAGAGAGAGATGTACCCAGAATGCCAAGGAATCCCAATAGCCTCTCAAAGCTAGAAGACGCAAGTGATACATTTTCTCTTGGAACCTCCACAGAACGGGCCCTGCTGACACCTTAATTTCAGACTTCTGGCCTCCAGAGCTGTGTGAGAGTAAACTTTAATGGTTTTTAACTACCCAGCTTGTAGCTATTTGTTATAGCAGCTATAAGATACTAACACAGTCTGAGGACTTAGGCCATATATCCTGGAGCCTGTGAATGTTATAAAATAGTGTGCCTGTGATTGTGTTATGTTGTACAACACAGGTGACCTCTAAAATGGAAATTATTCATGTGGGCCTAATCTGATCACATGAGCCCTTACAAGCAGAGAACTTTCTCCAGCTGGTGGCAGAAGAAAAAGTCAAAAGAAGAATTCAGAATGATTTGAAGCACAGGAAGGATTTGACACGCCATTCCTAGCTTTGAAAAGGGAGGAGGCCAGTGCTGAGTAATGCAGGTGGCTTCTGGAATCTGCAAATGACCTCCATCTGACATCCAGCAAGGACTGGGGGCCTTAGTGCTACAAACACACAGAACCTAATTTCCCCAGCAACCTGAATGTACTTGCAAGCACATTCTCCTCTAGACCCTCCAGATAATATACAAGCCCAGCTGACACCTTAATTTTGGACTTACAAGACTCTAGACTGAGAACACAGTTGAGCCTGCTCAGACTTCTGATCTAAAATCTATGAGCTAAAAAAAAAATAGGTGTTATTTTAAGCTGCTCAATTTATGGTAATTTGGAAAGCCAGCAATAGAAAGTAAATATGCCCCGTCTCTGTGTGGTCTTCCTTGCCTATCTAGAGATTGCATGGTTGTTTCCACCTGGTCCACAGGCCCTCTCCACCACCCCCTGCAGAATAAGACTGGACATGGCTATTTCTGGGTCCCAGCCCCACTGTGATTTTGAGGGTATTGTTAATCTTATCTCTCAGCCAGCTAGAAATGTCATGCAGTGCGCATCAATCAGCATGAGGTTTTACTGGACAACAATGACTCCACAACAATGTTTTCAGCCTCCTGAAAAAGTGGACGTGGTACCCCTCAGTCCCCGAATTCAAGTATGGAATCTGAAAAGTACTCCTAATGCCCAAAATACAAGGAGCACTTGTGTGATTTACCATCTAGAAAGTGAATCATTTTGCTCTTCTCTTTATGGTCCCTGATGATTTATCTTGTTACTTTTGGCCTGACTCTACCACTTTTTTTCTATTTTTAAGCATTATCATTTACTATCTCCTTGGAGCAGAGACATGTGACAAAGTGTGAACTCAAGGCACCATGATGATGAGAAATCACACATTGTTTTATAAAGGATAAGAAACACGTACACCCTCATGGCCAGGGCCAGAGTATATTATCTGGTTCTTGAAGAATGAAACACAGAATTTGGGCTTGAAACTGAGTCTCTCTAAAGCTACATATGATAGCATATAATATATAAAATTTCAGGACTACAAATACATATATGTATGTATGTATGTGTATCACATACTTGAAATTGCTGCAATAATTGTATGAATTTGAATGGAGTGGTTCTGATCTATGAATAGCTCATGGCATCCAAGGCAAGTACAACAGAACTGCTAGAAGTTCTGGCAAAGGAGAGTGTCTTGCTATGGGTACTGCTGGTTGCTATCCTACACAAATATCCTTAGAATGAAGAGAAACAAAATATTTTCAAAAGAGAGAAGTTAATTTATATTTTAGCTATTATAAATTCATTTTCCAAGATATCTTAATAACAACATTCATCACCATAATAACATCTTCATTAAATATATGCCCTTGAGTTTTCTATGTTGAAAAATATAATAATGATAACTAAGGGGCCCTGTTCACTAAGAAATAATAAAAACCAAGAACATGGCACAAAATCAAGTAGAAATGATGATAGTTGGTTTCTTCAGATACAGATAAAGCTTAAAAAACCCTTTGTTTCAGACCATATTTAAAGTGTATTTCTATTTATAATTTTCTAACATTTATAAAAAGAGGAGGTATCAGAGAGATGGTAGGGAAGGAAAGATGGTCTGAAGACTATGCAAACATCAGAGAGACTGGGGGTCTGGGGAGACTCCTGACTAGAGGAAATCTTTAGGGAGCCCTCTGGTATCCTATTGATGAAATATCATGGCTGCTGAGACTCACAGTTAAACTATTTGAGATGGACAGATGTCCATGATGCGAAGTAATTGTGATGTTCCTAAAGCATGAATATGAATACTAAGTACAGCAAGGCAAGAAACTAGACACACAGCCAGGGAATGAGGGCAGAATACTGCCAGTGGATGTATCCTAAGGCAGTTCGTCTTTTGTCTTCTACTCACCACTGTGTATCTGGTCACTCACAGTTACTCCTTATTCCTCAAATACATACATGTTTAGAGACTTACAGAAGTTTCAGATCCCAGACTATATTCCTTAGCAATGTTGAAAATGTACTGCATTTTATTTTTTCTTCTTATGCACGTTTTCAACAGTCTGCTGGGCACATCAACCTACCTATGCGACAAAACCTTTACATTCTCCTATCCAGACCCAATCCTGTTCCAATTTCTTCATCTCAGAGACAAGGGTTAAACCCTCCTTTTTTGTCACCTGCCAAATCCAATCAGTAGCCAAAAATGCTCTGCCATTTCTACCAGCCAAGACCTTTCTACACTGTACATCATATTGTTACTACTGCCACTGACCTAGTTTACCATTATCTGGACTGTCTTTTAGACCAACCCTTATCCTTTACATAGTGCTAGCTCACTCACGCTATATGCCATGGATATATAAAAGTCCCATGTCTGGGTAGTGTGTTTTCTGGAATGACTGAGTAAAGATCTTCCCAAATTCCCTCTTGAGAAACATATAAAAGAACTGGACAAATTTGTCAAAAACAGCCATCTAGATAAAGACTGGCAACTGGCTAAGGCATACAACAAATTGAGAAGTACTTATTACAGAAAATCTGTATCTTGGTAAGAACAGTGAATCTGGCATTTTATCCAGATTCCTTTTCCACCAAATGCCCCTTACTGCCACCTATGATGATCTGGTGATGATGGAGGCATCCAGCTTCTCTGAAATCCAGGGACTTCTGCCTGCTACCTGAATAATTTGACATTCTTTTAACAGGGGAGGGATAAGCCTAAGCTATAGACAACATGTATAATAAATGTAGGTATATATACTTAATAAACATTTACTCTGAGCCAGCTTGACAAATGTATCTCAATTAAATTTGGCAATCTCAGTTTCTTACTAAAATGCCCATTTTTATATGGGCATTTGATTTTCTTCATTTAGGTGCCTTGATTTCTTAATGACTTTAGAGTTTATTGAAATTCAAATACTGAAAAGCATTATGTATGCCTTTAAAATAGATGTAAATTGACATTTCACTACCACTCTTTATTCATTTATTTATTCATTTATAAACTATTGATGGACACCTACTGTGTGTTACACACCACCATAAAGAGTGGGAGATATATTAGTGAAGAAAAAAGACAAATATTCTTATTTTCAATGATCAAATATTTGAAAATAATAAATGAGGGTAGGTAATAAATGAGAGAATGATATATATGTTGGAAAATTATATGAGCTATTTAAAAATTAGAATAGATTAAGTAATTTAAAATACTGTGTATTAACAGAAAATTCGAGGTACAGTAAGGCCAACAGATCAGCAGATGATTGCCACTGAGAAGACTGTTTCTTATCTATGGTTCCCCAGAGGAGTGGGCATGCAATGCCTTTTGGAGCCACATGGGGAAACACCAGTGTCAGTCATGAGGCACAGGGGACAGAGAAGGAACTGTGGCAAGAACTTTTCTTGCAGTTTCCATAAGAAGGTTCTGGCAAGGGAGGATAAGTATGCTTAGGATTGGCTAGTTTGAATAATTTTAGCAGGCTCTGGGATACAGGAACTGTACCCAGTTGTCTGGCATCTGGCTGTGGAGCACTTAGGGCAGATGGATAGTGGCCCACAGTGTAGGAGCTGGATGAAGGAGGTAGTTGGGGGTATGGACTTTGGATTGATTGGTTTGCATTTGAAAGACACATTGCCCAGGCAAATCCTTTACTACTTCTAGGAATTGGCTAGCCCTGGGAGGGCCAGTCCCTCCAGGGTCAGCAAAGTCCCAGACAGCAAAGCACCAGAATACAGAAAATTAAAAAAATATGGCTAATACACTAAAGAAAACCAGGACTTCTGAGGCTAGTCAGAATTCATCTCACTGAGAAGCAAGGTCTGCACCAGCCCTTAAGTGTAAATGCACACCTTAGGAGCAAGGGTTCTGCACCCACTTACCCCTCATCTAGGTGCCCTGGTGTTAGAGCTCAACCTTCACACCCACAGGCAGCATTCCTGGCAAGAAGAAGGTAGAATGAGCTATAAGGATAGCTGGAGGAAAAGCAAGTCAGACCGAAGGAATAGTCATTGCCGAATCACTAATGCAGGAACTCACCTGGGATGTTTGGATAGGACATTAGACCTTGACCAAAGTGAGCAGAGGATATGGTAGTGAGGAACTGACAAATGACGTCAGAAAGGGATCAAATCTGGGGTGCCTGGGTGGCTCAGTTGGTTAAGTGTCCGATGTTGGCTCAGGTCATGATCTCACAGTTGGTGAGTTTGAGTCCCTCATTAGGCTCTGTGCTGACAGCTCAGAGCCTGGAGCCTGCTTCAGATCCTGTGTCTCCCTGCATTTCTCTGCCCTTCCCTTGCTTGTGCTCTCTCTCAAAAATAAATAAATATTTTTTTAAAGAAATGTATCAGATCATATAGGGCCTTGTTAGTTTTTAAATGTTTGAGCGTTTACTCTCAGAGAAACACAGAACCATTGACAAATTTTAGGCAGAGAAATAACATGATCCAATGGACTTCTGAAAGGATCCTTTTAGGTTCTGTGTTAAGACCAGACTGTAGGGCAACAAGAGTAGAATCAGGGAGAAGACTGGGGAGGCTACCACAGCAATCTGGGAGAGAAACAATACTGACTGAGAATACGGTGGTTGTGTTGAAAGTGTGTTTGTGGCATAAATTATGGTGGTGGTTTCACAAATGTACACTTACCCAACTTCATTAAGTTAAATACATTAAATATGTACAGCTTTTATGTTAATTATGCTTCAATAAAGTGATTAAAGAAATAATTTACCAGATTCTGGATATATTTTGAAAGTAGAATTAATGGATATTCTGACATACTGGGAATGGGGAACTCAGAATAACATCAAGGACTTTGATCTTAGCAACCAGAAGGATAGAGTTGGCATTAATTGCAACTAGAAAAAGCAGGTGCATGGGAAGATTAGGAGTTCGGTGTCAGACATGTTATTTTAAAAATGTCTCTTTGATATCCAAATGGGAGTTATCAAATAGGCAAGTGAACATTAGGAGTCTAAAGTTCAGGAGAAATACCCATACTAGAGATATGATTAGGGATTGCTACAATGTAGATGGTGTTGAGAACTCCAGCTTGAAATTATGTCAAGAAGAGGAGGGGTACAGAGATAAGAGGTCTCAGAACTAAGCCTTGGGGGAACCCCAGTGTTAAAAAAAATAATAGAAAAGAAGAGGAACAAGCAATCAAATGGAATTGAGAAATGGTGGCCTGTGAAAATGAAAACCTGGGACCATGATTATGCCAAAAAACAAATGAAGAAGGTATTTTTATGAGAAGGAAGAGATAGGCTATATCAAAATATGCTTACATTTTAAATAAGACTGATTTGTACTTAGCCAGTGGATATAGCAACATGGCGAGCAGTAGCGACCAGTGGGGTTGTTTTGATAGACTAAAAAAATCAAGCATGGATGATGATGAGCCAAATTTACTCAGTGGGTATTTGGGCTTAGCTGAAACCACTCATTTTTGGAAGTTGGCTGTGTTTGCATAAAATCTAGATGACCAATAATATACTCTGAAGGTGACAATATATTCAGTAGTCCTTATGTAGTCTGCATTTTATATCTCATGTGCTTTTAAAATATAATTCATTAAAGTAAACTCAGTCATGACAAGCTCAGCATTATATTACTACAAGACTAACACAAGAGCCACCCAAGAGTATTTTAACTAAATTTGTTGAAGTCTGGGTCACCTGGGTGGCTCAGTTGGTTAAGTGTCTGACTCTTGGTTTTCGCTCAGGTCAGGATCAGGTCACAGTTTGTGGGTTCGAGCCCTGCATAGGGCTACGTGTTGACAGTGTGGAGCCTGCTTACGATTCTCTCTCCCTCACTCTGCCCCTCCGCTGCCCACACGTGCATGCATGCTCTCTCTCAAAATAAAAATGAATTTAAATAAATAAATTCTTTTGAAGTCTTTCCTTTCTTTGCTTTTATCATGTCAAAAGTTGGAAACAACCCAAATCCATCAACAGATGAATGGATCAGCAAAATATGGTAAAAATGTTCAATGAAATATTATTCAGTCATAAAAAGAAATGAAATTTTGGTACATGCTACAGCATGGGTGAACCCTGAAAACGTTAGGCTAAGTGAAATAATCGAGACACAAATGACAAATATTGTATGCTAACACTCATATGAAATATCCAGAATAGTCAAATTCAGAGAGACAGAGAATAGAGATTCCAAGGGGCTGAGAGGAGAGGAGCAGTAGGAATTTATTGCTTAATGGGTACACAGTTTCTGTTTCGGATGATGATACAGTTTTGGAAATAGAGAGTAGTGGTAGTTGCACAACAAGACGAACATACTTAATGCCACCGAGTTGCACACTTAAAATTATCTATTAAAGTCTAGCAGGGCATTACTTTATTTTAAGTGGCTTCAAACACATTCTAATAAGTGATCGACTTTAAGACTCAATTAAGTTGCCCATATGAAAAACTCCCACTTAGCAAAACAGCCTTCCAAATCACCTTCCCACCAGGGTGAAAGAACCTGCCAGGACGTGAACTGGAAATGTAAATTAGCTTCCTAAAGCTTATCTGGGTAGTGCCTATCACTTTCCAGTTTACCTTCCATTTTCAAGTGCACAACTTCATCAAAGGAATCACCTTGGCATTTGAAGCCCTCACATTCAGCCTTGTTGCTTCACATGAAGTGATTCAGCGAAGGAAGGTGATCTATTCTGGGAACCACCTATCTGGTGCTATTTCTATCACCAACCCCTCTTTGTCTTCTTTTAAAAATATCCTGGTAATTGTGGATAAACAGTTAAGGTGTATATATATACAAATCTACGTACATGTATATGTATATGTATATGTAGCCTAGAGGAAATAACAGAAGTGTCAACCCTTGATAAATTCAATGTTATTAAAAGCTCACCAGGAAAAGTGATTTCCTGGTTGCATAAAAGAGCATTCTGTCCCTTATAATTTATAACTTCTAACATTGAACCTATTTATGTAGAAGCACCACAAACTTAACTGTGCATCACTCTTATTGCAGATGTCATTAATCATGTAATGACACAACTTGGAGTTCAACCTGTAGAACAACTTGGCCCTGAGGCTGAGGACCAAGTCAGTCTTCCATTTGATATGAGCAGAAAGTCTCTAGGGACCACAGAATGAATGCCAGTTTGATGGTTCCATAATGTAATACATTTTCCCTTAACAAAAACCTTCCTTCATAGACAACCAACCTTTTAAACTCAATTATGTCCAGTCTTTTCCCAATTTATTTTTTCTCAAACATATTTAATTTATGGCTTTCAGTCAAACTAGTTCCTTCACAATCACTGTGTTTGGAACAAAACTAACACCAGCATAAAAACAAAGGCTTCTCAAGTATTTGTTTCATCCTGAATAAGATCACTGATAATAATAGGTATAACAACTTTATGAGCCATTCTGTGGCTTACAACTGGGAAATTAAATGAGAGCAAATGTGCCTTCCTTGGGATTTAGTTTATCTGATCTAATTACATTTTCAGACAGAGTATACTATTCACTACCTGAAGGGTGAATATGATGTATATAATTTTCATAACTGGCTATTGGAAATAATGCACTTGGGATTAATTATATGGAAAACTAAATGTGTAATTTTTATTTGAAGGAAAAGATATATCTAAATATTTTTCAAGATGTTATGGACCACGATACATATTATACATATACACATATCAAAATGAGCAGTGACCATATGAGAAGTGTTTGGATTTTCTGTCCTTTTATAGAGAACGGTGAGAACTAAGATAGCATCCTCCATAAAGCACCTCCTTCTGGTTGCTTATGTATTGTTGGGTATAAAGTTTACTACTCAGTGGGGACAACTCTAACTCCAAGATAGGAAAAAATAAATTGGGTGGGTAGATGCATGTGAGAGTGGGCAAAATTGAGTCTTATACTTATCCTGGCTTTTCATCAGGACAAAAAAACCCTCAAATTATATTATGAGATTAATTGTTCTAATATCTACCACCTTCCCAAATGCAAAGCTGGATCAGATAATACTGCCTGCTATTCTGACACATAATCCAGAACCGTATCTACAGTTTCAAAGTGGATTAACTAAAGTCTTGGAACATTTGAGTACCCTGGGTTGTGCACTCAAATTCAGCGTCCTGACATCCATGGATCCATTTTTGATACCCCACAGCCTTAGGACCACTTACCACTGACCTGGCTTCTGGCCACCACCCAAATGAGATACAAGTTTGCCTCTACTCAAGAAGAGCCTCCAAGCTCATCCCCACTAGCATGAGAGAAATGGAGGAGTGCAATGACACAGAGGGTCTTCTTATGTCTTTTCTGAAAAGACTGTATATATAATGCAATTCAGAATTAGGATGGATGTGAATGCAATTTGGCTTGTTTAAAAAATTACCCTTTACCCTATGAGCTTTCATTTGGGTTGTAAAATAGCTTAACAACTGAAAAAAGACTAATAGGAAGCAGAAACACTTAAGTAAGATAGATCAACATAATATACCTTATTTAGTAAAGAGTTCCTTGTGTATAAAACTCACAATGTGTCTGGACTTTGAGGGCCTCATAATATAACAAAGGACTCCTCGATACCATCAAACCATACTATCTGAAGTCTTTCTTATTCTTCTTTCATTTGTCTTATTGGGCTTCTTTGCTCCTCAGGCAGGGGATTGAAATCATCAAGTATATCTAAATTTTCCAGGGTAAATAAATATTATGAAGTTACGGAGAAATAGATTTCACCTCTTATCAACAGTTGTATCTACTGGGGAATTTGCCTGTTGCTACAACAGAAGGCTTTTAGTGAAGAAATGTTTTTCTTTGAGGAGAGTATTAGGGTAAGTATTATGTATTGCCATCTCTACTACATCCAAGTTTAAAGACTGATTATCAACACGATCTAAAATTTTCTTCAACTTAGTATATTGAGTCCTCCTATTCATTATTCCAAATTATAAACCATTATAATGCCAGATTCTAATCCCCATTCTAATAATGATAATAGTATTGAATATATGTCAGGCATTTTGCTAACCATTTTACATGCATCCTATGGATTATTATGGGGTACTTACTATTCTAAGCCCATTTTACATCTGAGTACCATAGAACTTAGAAAGGCTATATACTTGCCAAAGTCACACTGGTAGAAAATGGCAGAGCAGGTCCCTTACTTTTAACCTACTGAATTATGTGCTAATCTGCAGGTCATTTAATCCAAGCCCTCAGTTTCTTCATCTTTGAAATCAAGTAGTTGGACTAGATAGCCTGTTATTCTAAAATGTCTCAATTCTGCGATTGGTGGAGGCCCTCAAAAGTATGCAGAGCCAACTACATAGTTTGATTTAAAGATAGCTCTGGATGTTTCTCAGTATTATTTGTAATACCTTCTATTCTAAGCATCTCAAAGCCCTCAGTAATTTTTTGTTCAATTCCCATTAGAAAGTTGTAATAAAGGATTTTTGCTCTCCTGACTTTGTATTTGTTTATTTTTATTTTTTCTATCTCTAATGAATTGTTAGGACCCAGTGAGGAAACAGGCTATCTCAGCCAGTAGGGAATGATGAATTTATAAAGTAAGCTCAAGCTGAACAAGTGGACTTTCTGTGTTCAGGCCTGAAGCTTTCCCCGTTCAGCAGGTGATCTGCCTCTCAATTCAGAACTTCTATTCTCCATCCTAGCCATAGCTCCTACACCTGATCTTAATATTCCTGGCTCTGATAGTATGGGGAAAGGGTTTCAGACCTCATTTGATTAATTACTATAGAAAAGATTAATCAGGACCACCAAAGATAAATGTTGAGTCAAGGCAATCACCAGAAATAAGTAAGGAGCAGAATTTAGAATACAGCGGGGCCAGGACAGCTAAGCTAGGTTGCAAAACATATTTATGATGCCCATTATGTATAAATTGCCCATTTCATACACCATTTTCTAACATTACATTGCTATATCTTTTTTTTTTTTTTTTTTTTTTGCACAGATCCTCTCTCAGTATTTGGAGTGTAAGCAATTTGAGGCAAGAGAGATCAACCAGTATTATTTATTGGGCTACTATGTGTTACATGTTTTGTCATTTATTCCAGTTCTCCAGACAATGTTTTCACAACAGCAGTAGTGTATCTATTTCCCAGGTGAGAAAACTATGGCTCACAGAAGTCACAGAAAAGCAGAACTTAGATTTGAATACAGCCCTTTTACTACAAATTCTATTATATGTCTACTTGGTCATGGTATCAACTCCTATATCTAACCCTTTTGGATATTTAGAAGGATCCTAAGCCTATAGCAACATTATAAATGCAAAATTAAAGTTGAAAGTATCTTAAACATTAGTCCCAAACTTTCCTTTAGAAATGGGGAGTCTGAGACCTGAGAAGGTTAAATGACTTGTTCAAATGGATATTTAATAAACACTTGTCAGAGGACAGGAAAACAGAAAGCAAAACTAGAATTTATTTTATCTACAGTGAGACCTGATTCCACGAAATATTACAGTTTAGATTTAAGACTGTTAGGGACCAAAGGTTTAAGAGAAAGGCTTAGATGAACAAGTCCTTGCAAGTTATGAAATAGAAGGATTATTTCAATTTAAATTGTGAAATAGAAGATGGCGGTGTAGGAGGATGCTGGGCTCCCCACATGGCCTTCTGATCACTTAGATTCCACCTACACCTGCCTAAATAACCCAGAAAACTGCCAGAAGACTAGCAGAACAGAGTCTCCAGAGCCAAGAGCAGACGACAGGTCCACGGAAGAGGATCCATCCCTCCGGCGGGTCTGACTCCCTCCTGGTGCCACAGGGCCCCTCCCCAAGCGGATCTCCGAAGGAAAAGCAAGCTGAGCCTGCCCCTCCAGCCCCTGTGCACCTTCCCAATCCACCCCAGCTAATACACCAGATCCCCAGCACCACAAGCCTGGCAGTGTGCAAGTAGCCCAGACGGGCCACACCACCCCACAGTGAATCCCGCCCCTAGGAGAGGGGAAGAGAAGGCACGCACCAGTCTGACTGTGGCCCCAGCGGTGGGCTGGGGGCAGACATCAGGTCTGACAGCGGCCCCGCCCACCAACACAAGTTATTCAAGACAGCACAGGGGAAGTGCCAAGCAGTCCCACACCACTCCAGGGACTATCCAAAATGACAAAACGGAAGAATTCCCCTCAGAAAAACGTCCAGGAAATAACAACAGCTAACGAACTGATCAAAAAGGATTTAAACAATATAACAGAAAGTGAATTTAGAATAATAGTCATAAAATTAATCGCTGAGCTTGAAAACAGTATGAAGGACAGCAGAGAATCTCTTGCTACAGAGATCAAGGGACTAAGGAACAGCCAGGAGGAGCTAAAAAATGCTATCAATGAGCTGCAAAATAAAATGGAGACAACTATGGCTCAGACTGAAGAGGCAGAGGAGAGAATAGGTGAACTAGAAGGTAAAATTATGATAAAAGAAGCTGAGAAAAAGAGAGATAAAAAAATCCAGGAGTATGAGGGGAAAATTAGAGAACTAAGTGATGCACTAAAGATAAATAATCTACGCATAATTGGTATTCCAGAGGAGAAAGAGAGAGGGAAAGGTGCTGAAGATGTACTTGAAGAAATCATAGCTGAGAACTTCCCTGAACTGGGGAAGGAAAAAGGCATTGAAATCCAAGAGGCACAGAGGACTCCCTTCAGACGTAACTTGAATCGATCTTCTGCACGACATATCATAGTGAAACTGGCAAAATACAAGGATAAAGAGAAAATTCTGAAAGCAGCTAGAGATAAACGTGCTCTAACATATAAAGGGAGACCAATAAGACTCGTGACCGAACTCTCTACTGAAACTTGGCAGGCCAGAAAAAATGGCAGGAGATCTTCAATGTGATGAACAGAAAAAATATGCAGCCAAGAATCCTTTATCCAGCAAGTCTGTCATTTAGAATAGAAGGAAAGATAAAGTTCTTCCCAAACAAACAAAAACTGAAGGAATTCATCACCACTAAACCAGCCCTACAAGAGATCCTAAGGGGGATCCTGTGAGACAAAGTACCAGAGACATCGCTACAAGCATGAAATCTATGGACATCACAATGACTCTAAACCCATATCTTTCTATAATAACACTGAATGTAAATGGACTAAATGCGCCAACCAAAAACAATACGGTATCAGAATGGATAAAAAACAAGACCCATCTATTTGCTGTCTACAAGAGACTCATTTTAGACCTGAGGACACCTTCAGATTGAGAGTGAGGGGATGGAGAACTATTTATCATGCCACTGGAAGTCAAAAGAAAGCTGGAGTAGCCATACTTATATCAGACAAACTAGACTTGAAATTAAAGGCTGTAAGAAGAGATGAAGAAGGGCATTATATAATAATCACAGGGTCTATCCATCAGGAAGAGCTAACAGTTATAAATGTCTATGCGCTGAATACGGGAGCCCCCAAATATATAAAACAATTACTCACAAACATAAGCAACCTTATTGATAAGAATGTGGTAATTGCAGGGGACTTTAACACTCCACTTACAGAAATGCATAGATCATCTAGACACATGGTCAATAAAGAAACAAGGGCCCTGAATGATACATTGGATCAGATGGACTTGACACACACAGAGCATTTAGAACTCTGCATCCCAAAGCAACAGAATATACTTTCTTCTCGAGTGAACATGGAACCTTCTCCAAGATAGATCACATACTGGGCCACAAGACAGCCCTTCATAAGTATACAAGAATTGAAATCATACCATGCATACTTTCAGACCACAATGCTATGAAGCTTGAAATCAACCACAGGAAAAAGTCTGGAAAACCTCCAAAAGCATGGAGGTTAAAGAACACCCTACTAAAGAATGAATGGATCAACCAGGCAATTAGAGAAGAAATTTAAAAATATATGGAAACAAATGAAAATGAAAATACAACAATCCAAACGCTTTGGGATGCAGCAAAGGCAGTCCTGAGAGGAAAATACAATGCAATCCAGGCCTATCTCAAGAAACAAGACAAATCCCAAATACAAAATCTAACAGCACACCTAAAGGAAATAGAAGCAGAACAGCAAAGGCAGCCTAAACCCAGCAGAAGAAGAGAAATAATAAAGATCAGAGCAGAAATAAACAATATAGAATCTAAAAAAACTGTAGAGCAGATCAACGAAACCAAGAGTTGGTTTTTTGAAAACATAAACAAAATTGACAAACCTCTAGCCAAGCTTCTCAAAAAGAAAAGGGAGATGACCCAAATAGATAAAATCATGAATGAAAATGGAATTATTACAAGCAATCCCTCAGAGATACAAGCAATTATCAGGGAATACTATCAAAATTATATGCCAACAAACTGGACAACCTGGAAGAAATGGACAAATTCCTGAACACCCACACCCTTCCAAAACTCAATCAGGAGGAAATAGACAGCTTGAACAGACCCATAACCAGCAAAGAAATTGAATCAGTCATCAAGAATCTCTCAACAAATAAGAGTCCAGGACCAGATGGCTTCCCAGACGTTTAAAGCAGAGATAATACCTGTCCTTCTCAAGCTATTCCAAAACATAGAAAGGGAAGGAAAACTTCCAGACTCATTACTTTGATTCCTAAACCAGACAGAGACCCAGTAGAAAAAGAGAACTACAGGCCAATGTCCCTGATGAATATGGATGCAAAAATTCTCAATAAGATACTAGCAAATCGAATTCAACAGCATATAAAAAGAATTATTCACCATGATCAAGTGGGATTCATTCCTGGGATGCAGGGCTGGTTCAACATTCACAAATCAATCAATGTGATACATCACATGAATAAAAGAAAAGATAAGAACCATATGATCCTGTCAACCGATGCAGAAAAGGCCTTTGACAAAATTCAGCAACTTTCTTAATAAAAACCCTCGAGAAAGTCGGGATAGAAGGAACATACTTAAACATCATTAAAATCGTTTATGAAAAGCCCACAGCTAACATCATCCTCAATGGGAAAAAACAGAGCTTTCTCCCTGAGATCAGGAACATGACAGGGATGCCCACTCTCACCGCTGTTGTTTTACATAGTGTTGGAAGTTCTAGCATCAGCAATCAGACAACAAAAGGAAATCAAAGGCATCCAAATTGGCAAAGATGAAATCAAGCTTTCACTTTTTGCAGATGACATGAAATTATACATGGAAAATCTGATAGACTCCACCAGAAGTCTGCTAGAAGTGATACATGAATTTAGCAAAGTTGCAGGATACAAAATCAATGTACAGAAATCAGTTGCATTCTTATACACTAACAATGAAGCAACAGAAAGACAAATAAAGAAACTGATCCCATTCACAATTGCACCAAGAAGCATAAAACACCTAGGGATAAATCTAACCAAAGATGTACAAGATCTGTATGCTGAAAACTATAGAAAGCTTATGAAGGAAATTGAATAAGATATAAAGAAATGGAAAGACATTCCCTGCTCATGGATTGGAAGAATAAATATTGTCAAAATGTCAATACTACTACCCAAAGCCATCTACACATTCAATGCAATCCCAAACAAAATTGCACCAGCATTCCTCTCAAAACTAGAACAACCAATCCTAAAATTCCTATGGAACCACAAAAGGCCCCGAATAGCCAAAGTAATTTTGAAGAAGAAGACCAAAGCAGGAGGCATCACAATCCTAGACTTTAGCCTCTACTCCAAAGCTGGAATCATCAAGACAGCATGGTATTGGCACAAAAACAAACACATAGACCAATGGAATAGAATAGAAACCCCAGAACTAGACCCACAAACGTATGGCCAACTCATCTTTGACAAAGCAGGAAAGAACATCCAATGGAAAAAAGACAGTCTCTTTAACAAATGGTGCTGGGAGAACTGGACAGCAACATGCAGAAGGTTGAAACTAGACCACTTTCTCACACCATTCACAAAAATAAACTCAAAATGGATCAAGGACCTGAATGTGAGACAGGAAACCATCAAAACCCTAGAGGAGAAAGCAGGAAAAGTCCTCTCTGACCTCAGCCATAGCAATTTCTTACTCGACACATCCCCAAAGGCAAAGGAATTAAAAGCAAAAATGAACTACTGGGACTTTATGAAGATAAAAAGCTTCTGCACAGCAAAGGAAACAACCAACAAAACTAAAAGGCAACCGCAGGAATGGGAAAAGATATTTGCAAATGACATATCGGAACAAGGGCTAGTATCCAAAATCCATAAAGAGCTCACCAAACTCCACACCCGAAAAACAAATAATCCAGTGGAGAAATGGGCAGAAAACATGAATAGACACTTCTCTAAAGAAGACATCTGGATGGCCCACAGGCACTTGAAAAGATGCTCAACGTCGCTCCTCATCAGGGAAATACAAATCAAAACCACACTCAGATATCACCTCACGCCAGTCAGAGTGGCCAAAATGAACAAATCAGGAGACTATAGATGCTGGAGAGGATGTGGACAAATGGGAACCCTCTTGCACTGTTGGTGGGAATGCAACTTGGTGCAGCCATTCTGGAAAACAGTGTGGAGGTTCCTCAAAAAATTAAAAATAGACCTACCCTATGACCCAGCAATAGCACTGCTAGGAATTTACCCAAGGGATACAGGAGTACTGATGCATAGGGACACTTGTACCCCAACGTTTGTAGCAGCACTCTCAACAATAGCCAAATTATGGAAAGTGCCTAAATGTCCATCAACTGATAAATGGATAAAGAAATTGTGGTTTATATACACAATGGAGTACTATGTGGCAATGAGAAAGAATCAAATCTGGCCCTTTGTAGCAACGTGGATGGAACTGGAGAGTGTGATGCTAAGTGAAATAAGCCATACAGAGAAAGACAGATGCCATATGGTTTCACTTTTATGTGGATCCTGAGAAACTTAACAGAAACCCATGGGGGAGGGGAAGGAAAAAAAAAGAGGTTAGAGGGGGAGAGAGCCAAAGCATAAGAGACTCTTAAAAACTGAGAAGAAACTGAGGGTTGATGGGGGGTGGGAGGGAGGGGAGGGTGGGTGATG
>NW_024420586.1:13248192-13267070 GCF_014898765.1 Herpailurus yagouaroundi
GGCACCTTTTGGGATGAGCACTGGGTGTTGTATGGAAACCAATTTGATAATAAACTTCATACAGTGAAAAAAATAAATTGTGAAATAAATGGGTTTTAACATTTTATTCCCATTCACTTTTAACCTCAGGCCAGACAACCTTTAGTAAAGCAGAAATGCTACACAACTGAAATTAAACATAAGTGAAATTTTCCTGTCAGTTGCAGGAGAGCAAGAGCAACATTAAACAGAGCAGTTTGAGTTTACAAGGATTTTTGTGAAATCCTAAGAAAAATAAAAATTACTCTTGAAAAATACCGTAAAAATAATAGACTTTTTATAGGCATCATTTATTATTTCTCCCTCATTCTTGAAAAATAGATAAAACACTCTCATCGTCTGTCTTTTCTTCACACACTGTAGAAGACATAATTTTCCAGAAGAGGTTTGTGTGCTTATTTTTGTTTTGAGTTGCAGACACTGGAAATTCTGTGGCTAAAATATTTCAATCCAACTGTTTCAAAGAGTGGACAATGCAAAACATGAGGATAAAGTCAAGCATTTAGGATTGCTGACAGCATCATGTGCTGGGTTCCAGAGAAGCCATTACCTACGAGGCCTCAATGGTGGACCAGGAAGGGGTGAAGTCTGGAATCTTGAAACTTCATTTTTCCCAGGAACGAAAAAAGTCACCTACTACTTTTATGAGAAGGCATTTAAAGCACACTGGAATGAGTTTGTATGAGCACATACAAGGCATTTAAAGCACACTGAATGAGTTTCACAATCTTCTCTTGTGAAAATTCTTAACTGCAGCTAGTTTGCATAAAATATTAGTTAGGAAAACGCCCGACACCTAGGCACAGATCTATGGATTGCACAGATCTGGGAACCTTAGTGTCTTTCCACTGGAAGTAAAATGCCTGTCCTAGTATTACGGTGAGAAAAATGCACTAAAGACATCCTTGAGTTAGCAAGAAGGTGCGACTGAGACCACAGGACTGTAGCATAATGGACCTGCTTTGCAACAGGGCTTCAGCACTCTTGCTGGAAATATACTAATACAATAAAAACATCCTGCACTGACTCTAAAATGAATAAAGATGTATTTAGAATGGAACACTCTTCCCGACTTCCTTTCCAACTTTCCTGGCTGTCTAAAAGAAAAATATTTTCATTCGTTGGTGGCATACAGCCATGATTAATTGCTCCTAACCAAGGAAATAGAACAGCAATCCTGTGGCTCTCAGACTCTGCAAAGTTTGCCTTGTTCACAGACTCAGAGGAAGCTCAGAAATGTCTCAGTGTAACCCGTGGTCCTGGCAGCAACGATTTGCCAACACAAATCTCAGTAGGAAATAGGGCTTTCTGTTCTGTTCCTTTCACTGCTCACAGAGCTTATTGATGAGACTAGAAGAAGCCTCCTGTATGGTCACCCCAGCATGGCAATGAAAATAATGTTTCCACTTCCCAATTCTGTTTGTATGAAAATGGAAAACAAGGTAACTGATGCTACCAATTCCCACCTTGACGTACCCCACCTGTGTTTATTCCCTGTTTTCATGACCAGAGCAAGGATGGTGGACAGTAACCAGGAATGGCATGAACATCAAGCATTATACTCAGAGCATTAGGAATTAGCCTCAACTAACTGAATTATGGCATGCTATACAACACAGAGCAGCGTGGGGCCCAGCTTAGACAAATGAGTGAGTCTTTTCCATCTGTAATTGGTCTGTCAAAACAGGTTTTTAGCAATAAAGAACCACAGTCTTGGGACAGATGGAATTCACACATTCTACTCATAATATAACATACATAATGGGGTTCAGATGCCAAACTCTCCTGTCACATTCTGTCAGCTGCCAATGCAGGTGGTGTTTACCCCAAATCCATTTTCCCCCAGGATCACCATAATTGGTACTTAGGAAAAAAAAACCAACTTCCTACTTGGCTCGGATTAACACTTCCAATGTGAAAGTCTGTTTTGTGCAGAATTTATGTTTCTTCCCAGTATAGCCCTGGCATTTTGGATAAAGCAAAGAGTTCCCCTGCGAAGAGCAAGCCCTTCCCTAATGCCAGCCCTGAGTCATTTTTAATCTCTGATGTGGTCCACAGAGACCCAGGTGTGATTTGAGAATTTGCATGCATGTCTCCTCTGTGAAGCCAACAACCTCTCATTGTTGGCTATGGCCCTGCTCATGTCTTTGCCCTCCCCGTGCTAGGTGACACTTCCTTCACGAATTCATGGAGTTTCTCATCCAATCATTACATACCCATATGACAGGCAGTGAAATTAAGTTTTCTTGTTAGTGAAAATGACATAATTGGGACTTGTTTAGTGTTCTATTTTTACTGAAAGGGGACACAACTCCTAAAATAGAATCGTTAAAATCTGTCTTCTAAAAGTAAATAAAAAGCTTTCTTAAAGCTTTCTATAAGAATCTCAATCCTCCCACCATTTATTCATCTTAAGTTAACTCTTGTTTCTTGTTCAAGGAGTCCAAGTGGGACTTTCATGCATTTTAATTGTACAAACCCTTGTTGGGGTATTTCTCAAATAAGCACTTGTGTCCACTGGAGTTAGGAGTGAAGAGAGATCAACACAGTATCTTGAGAAAGTTACGTGGAGTAAAGAATGTTCTGATTTGTCTGGCTGGGGATGCAGGCTATATTGATTTGTGGAGCAAAGCCTTTTCTCTGTATTTTCACCATCCCATGTCTTAAAGTAGGCTGGACTCCCCAAAAAGAATCTTGAGTTTTAATACAGACTTTCAAAACTTTTTCTCCCTTTTGGAAGTTTGGGCTGAATCTCTGGTTTCAGATCACCTGGATGTGAATCCTGCTTTTGCCTTTTTCTAGCCACAAGCCTATGGTCACATTACTTAACCTCTCTAAGCCTACATCTCCCCATTTGTGAAATCTAGATGATTATAGTCTCTAACTCATAGAGTTGTATCAAGCATTAAATGAGAAATGAGATGAAATCATCCTCATCACAGTACCGGGCACAAGCACATTCTCAATAACTGTTTCTTGCTGTTGTACATCTCTAGACATAAAAAGTTGTGGATTTATCCTAATAGGGGCATGGAATAAGTTTGAGAAGCACGATCTTGGAGCCATCAGCATCCAAAGAAAAACAAATGACCCATGAGGTATAAGAATCAAATAAAAATAGATCTTGGAGCAACCTAATAATGGGGTAATTTATAATAAGCTTTTTCGTGGCCTCTCAGAGTGAATGTAAATTAAAATTTCCCTCCTCTTTTTAGACAATGAGCACTAAGTTCATAATCTCTATTTTGTATGGCTCCTCCATTTAAGTCTGATCTGATAGATCAACATTGATTATCTTAAGAATAATTAGGTAATCAAATCTATTTTTAATTTTTTTCCCATAATACCCTTATGGGAAACATCAAAATCTAGCATTCAAATCTGCTTCCTAGAATCTGACTGATTAGAGCAAGAAAAAAATCTTAGGTTCCCTCTTGACTACTGGTGGAATTGCTAAGTCCCCTTAATCAATCAATCAGTATATATGACTTTTTAAATACACATATACATCAAAAATTTATGATGTGAACTTTAATCCCAGAGTCAATTCTGCGGTAGAGATAGTTGATATTCCAGTAAGATGTGAATTAAAACCACAGAAGTGAAGTTCTATGCAATGACAAGGGAGAACAAAAATTTAAAAAGTAACAAACAACAGTAACAATAAAACCCAACAAGCTGAATCCCACCAGAGCTATGTAAAAATAGGTTCAGTGGTTTCATTTACTCAACGTTCTTTTCTTGAATGCCAACTATGTGCCAGGCATTTTCCTATAGCTTCAGAATAAAAATGAAAAGGATTTATTCACAAACATCTGTGTAAGAGATTACCCACGTAATCTGCCCAAGGTTATACCTGATGAGCAATGCCAGAACTTGAACATGTACTTTTCTATCCCTAAAGTCCACTGTTTTCCCCACCATACCAAGTTGTAGGCCCTGCTGGTGTCATGATTCTTCTCAGATCCTTTCCCCTAACTCTGCACACTCATCTAGCTTCTGCTTGTTATACTACTAAATGCTGCGCCTCTGACCTTGAAAGCATTGCTCTTGGACACTGGAGTCTCACAGCGTGAACAGAGTCAGAAAGGTCTTGGAGTCCCCATGCCTCGCTCCCTCACCCCTACCCCCTCATCATCCCACAGTGGGACATAGTCAATGCCTGACTGGTGTGGGGATTTAAAAGCCCAGGTCCTTTGCCACAAGGCAAGGCAAACTCTGAAGTTGAACTTAGGCTCCAGAGCTTTCCCCACAGGACCTCACTAAGACCTCACCTAACACTGTATCGTTGCTTGGCTTCTTCTTCTTTTCTTCCATGCTACCTTTACTTTCTTACTGGCTTTACCCAGGGCACACTTCCACACGAATTTTCTTTCAGGATCTGCTTCTACAGATATATAGATAGTTATTTCACTGTAACTTCATCTAGAATTTAACCACAGGATAATGGGGGCATGGTATTAATTTTTTAGATCATGTTATGAGTATGGAATTAAAATTAGTCATTTGAGCTAAGTGTTTAATCAGTTAAATGTGTGTGTACCTTATTTAGTGACCTTGGCTGGGTCATTTCATCTGTTTGGATATCAACTTTGCCCTTTGAAATATAAGCGTTATTTGTCCAGGAGGCATGTGCATATTGAACATAGTATGCACCGGGCCATTTTAGGACACAAAACAATCACGGACTATTTAAACAACAGGCTATATAAACAATATCCACATTTTGACATTTTATCAATCTCAGTAACCAAGAGAAAGTGATTTACTGCTTTAAGTTACTTTTCTCCATAGAACAGATTTCCAGTAACAACTGTCAAGTCTTCTAGAACACTGAACATATTAGAACTGTGATTACAAATCCACATGTTACATATTTAAAAAAAAATTCTATTTCAGCTTTTTGACTCAATGTATAGCATTGGCCACTGTCAGCTTTATTTAATATGCTATTAAAATATATCAAATTAAGCAGTATAATTCAGAATTCTACCATTTTAATGTACATGTGCTTTGAAATGAGATATAGCATGAACTCATATACTAGACAAAATGAAGAAGCATTAAAATTCTAGATGGCATTAATTCCATGTAGTCTATGAATACTATTTTTCTTCAAACCCCAAAACAGAGAAATTAAATCTATGCAACTATATGTAAGAAATGGAGAAATTAAATCTAATTTATGCTAATAATAGAGTCCATGAGAGTAGATAAAAGGAATCAAATGCAGGCACCAAAGGTGGATTGTCTTACTCTCATATTCATCTCAGAAAAGCAATGTAAATAAACAAATTCATAGGGTTTTAAAATGATTCCATAGCAAGGTGGATTAGGTGACGAAATCATTTTACTCAGACAGCACAGCAGTAAAATCGTAAACTCTCAAAGTGCAAATGGTAAATCCCTCACTGGATCTTGCCTGGGGCCTTTGGACATCAGTATAGGTTATCCTGTTTCATATGTGCTTTCCAATACATTAGTGAGTATCTCATCACTGTGATCAATAAAGCTTTGTGGACTGACCCTGAAGATCAAAAACTGAAAATACAGAGTTAAGTCTATAAAAAAAATAGAAAGGTACAGTATACAGTTGAGCAGTACTCAACCTTTTGTTTATCACATTTCTCGTGGCCCATGTAAAGGATGGCCTAATAACCCTTATGTGCAATTCCTAGCACACTAACTGTATATCTCAACACTCTTTCCATTCATGAAAATATCTGAAGACAAATATGAACAAGAGTTTTAATTGTAGACATAGCCATCTATTTTACTTTTTAAATAAAAGGAAAAAATGGCATATATATATATATATATATGTATATAAAGCCAGCTTATACAGTCTAGAAATAGAGACAACATATAGAATGCCATCAAGAACATCTTCAATTTTCAAATACCAATAAAATAATACTATCTGGTTTTCCAAACTTTAGGGCCACTCTACTGATAAGGAACACTACTCAAGATGGATTATTAACTGAATGAAAAAGCAAACAGCAAAACCATACTTACTTTATTGTTATAGTTATGTAATTTACATAAATTTGATTTATGTAAATCAAATGCACAATTATATACATACAAAATTTATTCTTAATAAGGTTATATGGTGGTGCAGGTAGCAGAGAGGATTGAAAAGGCAAGAGAGAATTGTTTTGACTGTAATGTTTGAAACGTTTGCAGTGAGAACATAGTCATAGAACACAACTTTAGTATTTTAACTCTGATCAATAACAAATCGTTTCAAAAACACTTCAACACTTTTCTACGTTCATATGTGTCTATTCGAGGCTCCCTGTAGAAAATAAGTCTTTCAGAACAGAAGGCTCCCAACTGTCTGGGAAAAGACTCCTTGGGAAAGTGTGTGTTTTTTTAAGTGCTGTGCTGAAGCTTCACCACTTAGTGTCTAGCCTGGAACTTGGACTCAACCTCTAGGAGAGTCAGTGGGGCAAATGCAGATTGGCAAGGAGGTGGCATTGCTTAGGAAGTAATTAATCAAAAAGACTGGAGCCAAGGTATCGACCCTAAGTGAGGACTAGAGGAACCACTTGCTACAGAAGAGAAGGACTGCATAAAGCTCCGTCCCTGCTGTCAGCCCTGGTAGACCCTTGGCAGAGGTGTCTAGAAATGGCATCCCCTGACTTTGGCCTCAGTATTCTAAAAGCAACGAAGGCCATGAGTTAAGGGGTGTGGTCTTAGGTCAGTAGAGGGAAGAGTTCCAGGTTGAGACTGAGGGCACCCCTGAGTCCAGAATGGAAGTTGTTCTAAGAGTTCCACCATGTTGGCAATAGGAAGCTCCAGAATAACTATCAGAGGCTCCCTCTGACTCCAGCCTCTTGGGAATCTGACAGTGGTGAGGGTCTGGGTGTATGGGGGCACAACCTCAGTTCGGTGGAGGGAGGAATCACTGGGCCTGAAGGGATTCCAGGTGCAGACACTGAATGAGGTTAATTACCCAGAATATAAGGAGCCCCACAGAACCTTATTCCTGCTGTCCTCCTGGGGAGGACCCTGGCACCATGGGGGAGTGAGCAGAGGAGGGGACCAGGAGAAGGAGTGGAAGGCAAGTCTCCTAATTTCCACTTTCAATATGGCTGGTGAAGGCCAATACTTAAAGGCATGGCCTCTATCAACAGAAGAAGTCCGAAGACTGGTCAAGTGTCAATCTGAGAACACTGAATGAGGAAACCAACACCACCAGAATAGGAGGGCCCCACTGAGTAAAGCTCTGTCCCTTTTGTCATCCCAGGAAACTCCTTGAGTAACTGTCAGCCTGAGGCACCCAATGACTGGGGCCTCAGGAATCTGAGGGTGTGAGAGCCTTTGTCTGAGGGGTATGGCCACAAGTCAACAGAGGGACGACTAAGGACTGAGGGGATCCTTCTGCCAGCATGGAGGGGCCACTTAGAGGTCTACTGTCAGCCGTGGGTGGGTCGAGGCTGAGTTGGGAGTAGGGAGAGGGCAGGCCTGGAAGTCCTTTCCCTTTGCTTTTCCTCAGGAGTCTGAGTGCAGCCTTCAGTCAAGAGAGGAGTTGTCCTAGCCTCTACCACATTTAAGGTAAGATGCTGAGTGAAGACTGAATGAACATCCACTCCACACTGGAAAGGACTGTACAGACCCTGAACCCTATTGGCACCCCGGGAGGTGTTGGGCAGGAATAGCTGTAATTGGCATCCAATGACTCTGCTTTCAGAATCTAAGGGTGGTAAGTACTTTGTTCTGAGGGAGGTCTCAGCAGAGGCAGAAATGGCAGGCCTGCCAACTCTCGCCATAAGGCTCTGAGTGGAGACTGATGCAACTACCCACCTCACAACAGAGGGATCCCCTAGATAAGAGCCCAGTCCCCACCATGAGCTCTGGGAGGCCCTAGAATAGCTGTAAGACTGAGTTGCCCCCCCGACTTCTACTTTGAATTTACAGGGAGGGGAGGTCTGTTCTGAGGAAGGCAGCCTCAGGTGAGCAGAGGGAGGAGTCCCAGACCCTGCCAGGAGTCAAGGTAAAATGCTGAATAAGGAATAAGGAGGTCTTTCCACCAGAATAGAGAAGGCCCCTCAGAACTGATGTCTGCCCTGGGAAGAGGATGGGGTGGCCAGGAGTGACTTCCCCTGACTTTTGCCTAGAGAGTGTGAGGGTGGTGAGGACATTGTTTGAGAGGTGCGGCCTCAAGTAAACATAAAAGGGAATCCCAGACCCCCTGCTAGGAATCTAAGTAAGATACTGAGTAAGGACTAGGAGGAATCAGACACTCCAGAATAGCACAGGCCCTACCGAGACCTGTTTATGTTGTCACACTGGGTAGGCCCTGCAACAGTTGTTGCACTTTGGTGTTTTCTGACTTTGGCTTTAGGACTCTGAGGGCTGTTGTCTCGGATTAGCAGACTAAGTATCTTGGTCTCTGTCAAGGTCAAATTTATGACCTTGAGGTAGAGGGTACCACACATGCCAGAACGACAGAGCCCCCGAGGCACCTGGGTGGCTCAGTCGGTTAAGAATCCAACTGTCGATTTCAGCTAAGGTCATGATCTCGCAGTTCATGAGTTCTAGCCCCGCAGTGGACTCTTGACTGCCAGTGCAGAGCCTGTTTGGGATGCTCTCTGTACCTCTCTCTCTCTTTCTCAAAATAAATAAAACATTAAAAAAAAAGAACAATAGAGCCCCAACAGACAGCTGGCTTCCTCGAGCAATTCTGGGAGGCCCAGGAAGGTGTAGCTTAATGAGGCACCCCGTTACTTCTTTTCCCGCATTATCTGTCATTCCTGTGACTTTGCTGGCTGAGAGGTTCTGAGAAGAGCTGTGAATCAGAAGCAGGCCCTTTCTTTTAACTCAAATGACTCAAGGAGACTAAGGTCTCCTTCTGAGGTGATAACCCTTGGGTCTATAGATAGAGTCCCAGATACTCCCTGGGGTCACACTGAGGATTTTAATGAAAGACAGAAGGGACTACTCACTCTAAAAGAGAAAAGATCCCACAGAGCCTAAGATCCACAGAGCCTAATGGATCCTACCTGTCCTGTTGTCAGCTGTGGGAAACCTTGGCTGTGTCAGCTGGCTGCACCCTGAGGAGCTTTCTCACTCCCTCTTCCAGCTTCTTACATGAAAGCACAGGAGATCTGTGAGGCTCTAGAGTACTGTCCGCAGGGAAGGTGGAGGCACTGTTCATCAGAGCTGCCACAGTTGAGTTTACCAGATGAGGCCACTCACATCCTCCCTTTACTCCTAGGTTATGGTCCCCTATCATCCACCCTCCTGCCTGCTCCACCGACAAGAGTGAGGATGTCTCGGGATCAGGAAATTCCATGTTGCACACAGGAACAACACTATGCCCACAATGAGATCCAGGGCCTTGAGGCCACACAGGTCTCCAAGGATGTGGAGGGGACCTCTCCCTCACCCTGTCCTCTTATGCCTGGCAATATGGAGGAAGCTCTGGCTGCTAGAATACCCAGTACTCCCCAGAGTCCTCAGAGTGCCTACTCATCTTACATTGTCATCACACCCACCTCGCCAAGCAAATCAGATGAGAGCTCCACCAGCCAAGAAAAGGAAGATAGTTCAGCTTCTTCATCAAAGGCCCTGTCAGACACTGAGAACTTGCCTGTAGACCCTCTAGATGAGAAGGTGACTTTGTTGGTGCAGTTCCTGCTGCACAAGTATCAAATGAAAGAGCCCATCAAAAAGGCACACATGACTGATGTTGTCATCAAAGAGTGCAAGGACAACTTCCTTGAGATCCTCAGGAGAGCCTCTGAGCACATGGAGCTGGTCTTTGGTGCTGATGTGAAGAAGGTGGACCCCACCAGCCACAGTTATGCCCTTGTCAACAAACTAGGACTTGCTTATGATTTGAGGCTCTGGGGTGAAGAGAGCATGCCCAAGACCAGCCTCCTGATAACTATCCTCAGTGTGATCTTCATGAAGGGCAATTGTGCCACTGAGGAGACCTGAGAAGTGCTGAATATGAGAGACCTATATTCTGTGAGGAAACACTCCATTTTTGGGGAGCCCAGGAAGTTCATCACCAAAGATTTGGTGCAAGAAAAGTACTTGGAGTACCACCAGGTACCCAACAGTGATCCTCCATGCTAAGAATTCCTTTGGGGCCACAGAGCCCACAATGAAACCAGCAACATGAAATTGCTGGAGTTTTTAACCAAGATCCATGAGTCTGACCCCAGGTGCTTCCCATTCCATTATGAGGAGGCTTTGAGAGATGAAGCAGAGAGAGCCTGAACTGGAGGCACAAACAGGGCCAGCACTACTGCCACCGGGAGGGTTCATTCCAGTGCCAGATCCAGCAGCGTCTCCCATCCCTAGTGAAGTCAGAAGCAGTTTCTTCACTTTGTCATTACAATTAACAATTAGTCTTCTAAGTAGTGGAGGGCTGGGGTGTGGCTATAGGAAACACAATGTATAACGTCTCTGTGTCCCTCTTCTATATGGCTAACATGGAGGTTTATCTTCTTCATGGTAGGGAGAGTTCATTTTCAAATGTTGTTCCCTTTAATGTAGCATTTTATCAGCTCCAGAATCTAAGTTTATGAATGACACCGGTCATACATTTATTGCCATTTATGAAATTTAAGAATACTAGTTTTGTTTGTTTGTAAAACAAATTTGTAAAACTGACCATCTTATTTTGTGATCTGGAAAAGATAAATGATATTCAAATAGGCATTTCTTTGGAACTATCAAAGAACTCAGCAGTAAAATAATTGGGGTCAAGATGGTCAATTCTTAGCTTTCCTTAACCCTTTTAATCTCCCATTCTGTAAAATTTAGTGACACATACATGCATTTACTTAGATTATATAAGAATACATGAGAGAAGGGCATGGGTGTCTTAGTCAGGTGAGTGTCCAACTCTTGATCTTGGCTCAGGTCATGATCCCAGGGTCGTGGGATTAAGTCCTGCATTGGGCTCCATGCTGAGCATGGAGCCTGCTTAAGATTCTCTCACTCTCTCTCTCTTCTCTGCCCCTCTCCCAAACTCACTCTATCTCTCTCTCAAATTAAAAAAAATGTATGAGAAATAAATCTTAATAAATTACATTCCATGTGCACAGGCTTATTTTTTCCCCAAATATTAGTTCATCCATCTGCATTTTGGAAAGCACTGTGTTAGTAGTGGGGATGCCAGGATAAACAAGACTCACTGCCTGCCCATATAATTTTAGATGCTAGGATCAACAATCATGTAAAGACAATGGTAGGTATCCTTTAATACCAAAAGAAAAAGTAAAAAGGAATGAAGAGTTGGGGGGTCCATATGAAGGCAGTCAAGTAAAATGTCCCAAGACAAGACAGGCTGTGACCTTGGGAAACAGCAAGTCTTTCACTGGGAGATAATTGTAAATTAAGCTGTAACTCATGAGCTGAGGCTATGAGAGTGGTGACCAGGGGTCAGATCCTCAGATGGTATGTCTCACAGTTGAGAGATTAAAGCCTAGGATGGAAAACTATTCTTAGCGGCTTCTTTGGGATTATGGGTTAACCAGATCCCAACTGGAACAAAAATGGAAGATACCCTGCAACCTTATCCAAGTGCAGTTGAACACAATGCACAAATTAGGTGTTTCATCAACACCATCTTCAAGGAGTTTGTGAGAAATAAGGGTGATACTTCCTTGAGGTGAGATACCCAAAAGCCACAGGGCTGGAACTCTGCCCTGAGCTTGCAGATCCAGAGCCTATACTATTCATTGAATAAGTTATGTTCAGTATAGTTTGGCAAGCTCTAAGCAAGACCTAGATTTTTGGAGGAGGTAAGTAAATGAAGATAGGGATGGGTTATTGGAAGGGCAACTGGGAAGGAGGGAAGGAGTTGGTCCTTGACACAAATTCTAGGAATTCTGAGTTGCATTCAGTTGAGAAATACTCTCCCAAGCCCAGATTAAATAATCTATCCTCTACTGGGTTAGATTTACCAAGGTTTTTTTGTTAAGCAGCCATTTGGACTGGTTTGGTATGCCGTGTCCTACAGCACTGCATATTCTCTGACATCTCCTGGGTAAACAAATCCCAGAGAGGAAGGCACCAATGTCTGGGGTCAAAATAATCATAGTAATAACTGCCAATCATCAAAGACCCAAGGCATACCACTCACTGTACCAGGGGCTTTATATATAATACATACTTTCTAACAGTCACACATACAACACAAGGCTTATCAAGCCCATTTCACAGATGAAGAACGTAAGACTTAGAAAGTTTGTGAATGTGCATAAATTCATAGGCTTAGAATGTACAGAGTTGGAACTAGACCTCCTGTTTGGATTCTTCTAAAGCCCATACTATTCTACTCCTCCCTAATGTTCTGTTAACTCATTTCTCTTATTACCCCATAACGCTTCTCCATTTAAAAAAAGGACCTTGTAGCCAAAGTATGAAAACCAGATAGATACAGAGGAGGAACATGAAAATGAGAATCACACACCATTTGGGGGTTGTATGTGACATTCGTTGACCCAAAGTGCTGCTGCTTCACCCCAGGGTTCCTTGAGAGCTGCCTCTGCTCAGTAACTGGCACACGTGTACAGTCCCAACACTTGCCCACATTATGGTGCCCATCCCCTGAGTCTTTCCCAGTTGCCCTCCTGTCCAACTCTGGAAACTGACCTGCTGGCCGGCTCTTCAGTGTATCCTCCTCTGGACACTGTACCATGCTCCCAGTGGAACAGACTTTCCAGGATCACCTATCTGCCCCCTGACTCAGAGTATTCCAATTCCCTGCAGGTATTTCCTGGCTGACCTTCACCATGGGATCCCTCTGCTATACCCCCTTCTCTTTGAACAGTGAAATTTAGGTACATGGTCATTCCCTGACAGGCTTCTTCACCATACTCTCAAAGTGTTTTACAAGTAGGCTTGTGAGCTGAGTCTGAGTAGGCACAGAACATATTGATTCTTTGGATGTAAATCTGAAATAAGAGAAGTTTTTGGAACCACCTTGATATGTGCAGTAGGATTTTAATGGGGTGTCATATTTGGGACTAGCCACTGAAAAGATATACCAATGAATGAGCATACCTCTGTGGTCAAAAACCAAAGCCTCACCCTTAAGGGATACATGGGGCAAGACCATGGAAATCACTGTGTAAGCAAACATCTATAAATCCTGACTCTAATTCCTCTCACCCTGGAAGTCCTAGGAGGCAGGAGGAATTGAGAAGGCAAGGATTGGTTCCTTGGCCTAATATGCTGTACTGATTAAAAAAGAAAAAAAAATAATGCATTATTCTTCTGATATCTGTAACTTGTGTAGTTTCCCCAGAAGGTAATCTTGGTTTTCAGTGTGCCTACTAGCACTATGCAGGTGTTCAGGCGCATTCAGTCAGGTGGTGTATAGTAGAGACTCCCAAGTTAAGATACTGACCATGCAGCAAAAAGAAGGAGCTAATTCTCACCTGCTGAAATTATAGAGGTTTTTGCAAAGGGCAGTACAGTAATGTGCTGAGTGAACAAGGGTGAACCTTTCCTGTTGGGGGAGGTTACAGCGTTCTTTTATTTATTTATTTATTCATTCATTCATTCTTAAGTTTATTTATTTATTCTGAGAGAGTGACAGTACAAGTTGGGGAGGGGCAGAGAGAGGGGGAGAGAGAGAATCCCAAGCAGGCTCCTCACTGTCAGTGTAGAGCCCAGTGCAGGGCTCGAACTCACAAACCGTGAGCCAAGAGTCTGACACTTAACTGACTGAGCAACCCAAGCGCCCCTACAAGGTTCCTTTAAAAATCAGATATGATCCTGTACTTGAAAGTACTCGTCATATAGTGGGAGCTTAAAAAAGGTGGTACATTGCAAGGCCAATACTGGGCTTCACAGAAACTACTGCAGGAAACGAAGAGGGTTGTTGTCCTAAAAAACTCAAGAGTTGCTCTTTATCGAGCACCTACTATGTAACAATTAAAGGGAGAGACTGCAAGCGCTTACCCACATCCTTTCTTGCCTTCTTTCCTGGGTTCACAGGAAGGCTACATTCCCAGGCTACTTGCAGTTAAGAAGGATCATGTGACTACTCTGGCCAGAAGCAGTATTTGTTGTTTCCTGGCCCACCCATTTGAGATCCAGGACACCTCCTCCACTCCCTTTCTTCCATTCAGTGGCAAAGATGGAGGTGGAACTGCAAGACAAAGCCAGAAGCCGCCTAAGTCTCTGAGCCACCAGTTGGTGAAGATCCACTGCCAAATCACATCAAATTTTACTTGCACAAGAAATAAACCTGTGTTAAGTCATTCAGATTTTATGTTTTATGTTTTGCATCAGCTAGCAGTTATTTTACCCAGCTAATAAACAGGTAATATTTATGTTGTTAAGCTTATTTAAAAATTTTAATGACAAAGGTAATAATAGTGCATATATTCTCATTGCAAACATTTCTAACAACATACATAAGTCTATCCCTTCCCTTTACCATGCTCCTCTACAACTCAAGCTTTCTCCTTAGAGCTAACTATAAGAAAAAAATACGGTGTATATTATTGTAAAGACAATTTTAAGCTTTTTAATGCATACATGTGCTATAAAAACATACTGTGATATTTTAATATACTGGATAGTGATATACATACTGTTCTCCCACCTGCCTTTGTCGCTTAATAAAATGAATGTAGCATCATTTCATGACAACACAGATAAATCCACCTCATTATTTTAACTACTCCCTAGGATTCTAAAGTATGTATGTTCCATAACTAAACTATTTTCCTCCTGATGGACACATCAGTATTCCCATTAGTTTCTATGCTTAATAGAATGAATCAACATCTTTGGACATTAGTTCTTGGGCAAATGTGCATAAGAAAGATATAGCAAACAGAAATTGGGATAAAGTGAGGAGGGTATGAAAACTGTACATTTTTATAAATATTGCCAAAATATCATCCCACTTATCTGCCAATTAATATTTCACAATATATGTAAATACCCTCTACTTTCATATTTTTTAAAAAATCCTTTAACTTTCTGTCAAACTTATGCAAAAATGTCTCATATTAATTTGTACTTCCCTATTTTCTAATTAAGTTAAGCAGAAGGTAAACTTAATCTCTTCCCCATATAAAGCTGAAATTCTGCAGCAATGTTCTGAGTCACAGGATTCCTCTGATCAAGCCTTTAGAACTCTGATGTCAACAAGATATTTTCCTTTTACCATTAAGGTACAAAGAGTTGGTTAGAATAACCAGGTGCCAGAGATTTGGGCCAGACAGGACACTCCCAGATAGAGAGGGGCATGAGGAGGATGGCAGGGGAGGGCAATTTCAGAGTCCATGAAAACGTCCAAAGAACATAGAGGAGGCTAGCAGTTGGGGATCTTAAAGTTCAGCATCATGTGGAGAAGTGACCATAAGGGGAGAAAGTGGTGGATCAGGGTGGGACATACAAGGAGACTTATGTAAATAGGCTTGGAAAATTTCTGACTCACTTCCACCAGCTGGAAATTGTTGAGTGATCTAAGTGGGCAGGTCTACAGATGAAAGAACCCAAAGCCTATCAGACATCCCACCCTACTTTAGAATCCTCTCTACATAATCAGTCATAACTCGTTCCTCTGTGTCATCTAATGATGTTACTGATGGATTCTAGTAGAGAAACATTTCCTGATGACTCTGGGGGTTCCAATGTACCCTTGTCAAAGTACCTGGGCTGGAAGCTATCTCTACGTCTCCTGGAGACAACTATTTCCTACCCTATATACGGCAGACGCCCTCCATTGAGGTTGAAGCTGTGTGAATGGGTGCGGTTAGTGAATGATGACACACAGTTGAGACAGGCTGGGAGTACCATGAGTAGTAGAAGAGGATATACAGTGGCAAGGAAGGAGAAATTGGAAGAGGAATGCCTTAGGGGTAATTAGCTCAGTGACTACAAGGGCTAGCTATGGACATGTCTTGAAAGACAATCCAGATGGTGTTCCTAACTCAGAATGCCTTCTCATGCTTCCTGAATTTTTGGCACACAAGAGGTTGGTATCCTGGGTCTGTGTTTGCTGGCCTGTGTCACCACCAGTTATTGCCTGGCACAGCAGATTGGGCCAAGGAGCAAATATTTGCAGAGTATGTGATAAGGTGATGGAGATGCCACACTTCCTTGTTACACTGACAGGGGATAATGGAGATATGTGGGGTCCAATGAGTGAAGCATGATGTACCATCCTGTTGCCAGCATCCCCATGTGCGAGATGAGGGTATTAGGGGCAGTGAAAGAAACATCAGTGATAGCATTCTCAGTGATAGTTTCCCATGGGAATTCACAAGTTAGGTAAGCAGTTCTAACACTTTGGGTTTCTTCCCTGGTAGCCAGAGGCTCTACCTGGGATTATTTTGAATCAGTGAATGTTACCTCTAATACTTTGATTGACTGGTTGATTCATTCATTCATCTAGCAAGTATTTATTGAACATATACTGAGGGAAAACACTAAGTAAAGAAAACAAAACGAAATAGCAAGGCACCTGACTCAGGCTATGAATACAAGGATGGTGAGGAGGGGACAGATTTGAATTGTAGGATGTTAAGGACTATATGAAAGGGTAGGGGAAAGTCTATAATGATTCTGAGTTCTAAAGATGGCCTGTTGTTAGCTGAGATTGAGGATAAGTTTTGAGGAGCAAGAGCTGGTGGCAATTTCAGTTAGAGGTAGAGATGAGGCAGGGTGTAGTGGATCCATCAGCGTGTGCCATGTAGATGGTGAGCTTCTCCCAGCTGTCCAGGTGGAGATGTCCTGTGAGTAGTAGAAAACATGGAAATGGCTATCAGGAGAGGGTCCCTGCAGATTAGGTTCCGCTGGATCAAGAGAGGTCATGCAAGGCCATATAGGTGGAGGTAAAATCAAGTGTGGTGCATATGGTGGCCTATATTCTGTCTCCTCCCCAAAATTATTGGAAGCCAAAATTACACAAAACATAATAAATCCAGGGAAGAGTTTAAAAGGAGAAAGTCCTCAAATCTACTAATTAGAGAAAACTTTCTTATGTTTCCTTAAGCTCTTTTTTCTAAGCATTTATCTGTGCTTTTGACTTTGTATTACCTATGCCTGTGTATTTGTGGCTTATAATATATATGAAGTTATAATGATTTTTCAGTTGCCTATCTGCTATCTTGGTCCTTTGTAGGACTCTACTCTTAACAGCCTTTGTTCAAGGCTGAGCTTACATCCACAATACACAGACACTTACCTCCTCTAACTAATGTGTCTGTTCTGGGCAGCTGGTAGCTTAGTAGTAACTCAAGTTTCTCATGACATACAGAGCGAGGATCCAGGGCCCTGGCGGTTCAAAACTCATGACACATTCTTTACCTAACTGGGGGACAGTGATTGTGAAAATTTTAGCCATGTGACTACTTATTCCAGCTGAAGCTTTCCCCAGAAATCTGATCCATGAAAACAAGGAGGAGTGAGCCATCTAGGTAAAATGGGGACTCCAAGCCCAGAGTCCTGTCCACTCAGCTCCTTCTTCCTCCTGGAAGCCATTGAACCCTGACACCCACAGAACTATGGAGTACCCTCTGAGTATTGCTGGAAAAACTTGGTGCTACAAGACCCTGCCTCAGACATGGACTTCATCTAGGACTGACATCTGCAAAACATAGGACATGTCTTCTATGTGATTTTGTCCTGTATTCTATATTGATTTTGTCTTGACACCCTAAATGCCCTGTATTCAGCTTTTTAAGAAGTTATAAAAATGTAGCAGTTACAACTATTTTTCCAGCATAATAATTGGCAATTAAATCACTTAAGGCAACACTAGCTGAAAATCATACCTCCACAAATAAAGATCTGGTCTCTCCAGAGGTTTGGCTGATAGAAGATCAAAAGGGGAGATTTAGAATTAAAGAAAGAAAATAATTCAAGAAAGAATATTTTTGGCCATAGTCCCAAGTTGTGAACAAGTAACCACCATTAACTACATGTAACTTCCGACCCGTATAATGAGACCCTCAAGGACTGCCTCTCCCCAGTAACTAAGCTTCTGCAAGACAGCAAGTCAATGTCAGTTCCAGGCTCCTGAAACTCAGCCAATCAGTGATACTCCCACCCTGAAGATCAGCCAATCAGCGACAGCCTCACATTTCTGACAGCATCCAAGCCGCAAGCCCTCTGTCCAGGTGCCCTGCATCCCCAGGTTGGTCCCTAGCAGCCTGACTCTAGGGACCACAGGAATACCCATGAACATCTCTTGGCCCCTAAACACTCCGCTTCTCAATGTCCACCAATCCCTGAATGCCCAATAGCCAAACCTCATGGAGGGTCAGCTGTGGCTTTGTTCAGAAAGACTGTGCCTTACAAGTATAGTTCTCCCTTCAGGCAAATGGGGAGTTCGGCTTTTTTGCATCAAACAGAAAGTTCAAGTTCTTAGTTCACAAGTTCACAACCTTTTCAACCATTCACCCCTGTTTATGGACTTGTTCAGACTTATGTCAGGCACACTGGCTGAGGTGGTGGAGAGAGGTGCAAATTCAATCTTTTCAGTTCTTGCAAAGGTTGTTTTCTTTGTGTATATTGGAACCTCAAAATGCCCAACACAAGTGTAAATATTGTGACAAATTTTATGGATGGTGGACATTTAAAAAATGAGGGACAAGTCCTTTCAAAGTTCTTTCTGCAGTATGCAATGGTTCATTCAATATAGAAAATGGTGGAAAGTCAGACAGAAACCAGCATATGCCTACAGCTGAGCATGAGCAATGCAGGATTTCCTCAACTGGTACTAAAGACAGTGAAAAATAATAATGAAATTTTTTGTTTAAGAGACAATGAGATTAAAAAGATAAAATAATCACAGAAGTTATAATGGCCTTCTATGCAGTATATCATCATCAATATTTCACTTC
>NW_024420586.1:13267170-13336226 GCF_014898765.1 Herpailurus yagouaroundi
CTGCAATAAATATATATATATATATATATATATATATATATATATATATATATATATATATAATGGCTCCATCTATTACAGAGATTATCAAAGATCTAAAAGCCTCACCATTTTTATGGTATAGCCACAGAAGCATGTAATGACAATTACATAATACATTTTCTGTTGGCTTGTGAAAGTTTTCTCACCAAAAAAAGGCTTTCTTATAAGGCTATTGTGAGAAAAATCATTTGGAAATGTGACTATATAAGCAACAACAATTTTTGAAGTGACTTCCTTTTTTTTTAAGTTAGGAGTTAATTAAAGTGCTTAAAGTTGATTAAAAACATGCATGATTTGATGGTAGATGTTGGTTATCTGCCCATATTCCGTGTCATGCAATTCAAACAGCATCTGATGTCCTTTTTATTGAAATTGAAGAGATAGTTATAAAATGATTCTTATTTCAACATTTACCTTCTTTGAACTGAGTTATTAAAGCTATTAAATCACCAAGAACTTGGGGATTTTGTTAGCATTGAGAAGTCTTTGATTCTCATTCAAACATCCATTGGCTCTCTTTAACAAATGCAGCTGAAAGAATCTTTAGTTTATTTGAAGCATTGATATCATATTTTAAATTTGAAGCAAAGGCCCCCAAAACTCTTGGTGACTTTTTACATAAGCCCCTGAGCAAAGTCTACTTATTTCTTGCTCATAGTTTTCAATATTTCTCTAGCAAGAGGATTATGTGCACTGAAAGAAGAGCAAACAGTATTATTAAAATACTCCATTGATTAAAAGAATTTGTTGAATGTGTTAAAGAATTGATGAAAAATGTTCCCTTCTATGTATGGAGTCTCTTCTTAAAATGAACAACATTACTTATGAACAGGAAAAGAAATTCTGACTTGAAGTGGGTAATTATTATGGAATTTGCCAAGACTATAATTTGGAATGGGTTTCATCACTCAAAAAATTTGATTTAGTAACATGGATGTTCCTGAATACTATTCCAGCAAGAGAACGATGCTCTTTTTTTTGTCAAGGGGTGTTTTTTTTTTTTTTAAGTTAAGGGATACAAAACAATCCTGAAGGATGGAAAAGTGAAAGATGCCATGAAAGATGGTATTGTATGATTCTATAAAGCAAATTTGAAAAGCAGTTGTCAGAACTGTTAACCATGCCAGTACATGTTCAGTATACCAGCTCATAATGCTCAGGTTGAGCCTATGTTCTCATTAATTAATTTTCAAAGGACAAAATAATGAAATAAGCTAAAAGCAACCATTATAAGTTATGCTCTAATGGAAATGGAAGACTGAAACTGCAAAGAATTTTATAAGCATATTGTGTAAACCAAGAAACTGTTAGAGATAAACCATAAGGGAAATATAGCTAAATAAAGAGGTATATAATTTAGGTGTTTACTCAAAATTCCTATGTTGAAGTCCTAATCCCAGTACCTCAGAATACAACTGTATTTGGAGACAGGGTCTTTAAAGAGGCAATTAAGTTAAAATGAAGTCATTAGAGTGGGCCCTAATTCACTGTAACAGGTGTCTTAATAACAAGAAGAGATTCAGATACCTATACAGAGAGGGAAGACGATGTGAAGACACAGGGAAAAGAATGCCATCTACAAGCCAAAAAAAGACAAAGACCTAAGAAGAAACCAACCTTTGCTGATACCTTGACCTTGGACTTACAGCCTCTGGAATTTTAAGAAAATAAATTTTTGTTGTTTAGGCCACCTAGTTTGTGGTACTTTGTTATGGTCGTCCCAGCAAAAATAACGTAGACAATTAAAATAATTCAAATTTAACTAGGTGCCCTGCATTTTTATTTGCCAAATCTTGCAGCCCTAGGTAATCTTGCAGCTCTGGTAAGGGAGAACCAGAAGTCAACTTGCCCACAGTGTACCCATCCTCAGGAATTACAAGGAACCCTGCCTGGATGATGAGCAGGAGATGGCTTCTAGTGCTCACAAATGTTCAAGAACAAATGATTCTAATATCATATACAATGATACAGAAACTGGAGAAGAAAAGTACAAAAGGGCCAATTTATAGGTCCATCTCACTCATGAACATGGATGCCAAACTCCTAGATGTGATAAAATTTTACTTAACCTGCAATATATAAAAAGAATAATACACTTGGAGCAAGCTAATTTATCATTAGAAAGTCAGTTAATGTAAACTACTGATTTCTGGTAAGAGAGAAAATTCATATAACTGATTCAGTGAAAACTAGCACTTGATAAATTTGAACATACATTCAGGTTTTTTAAAAAAGGAAAAATCCTAGGGGCGCCTGGGTGGCGCAGTCGGTTAAGCGTGCGACTTCAGCCAGGTCACGATCTCGCGGTCCGTGAGTTCAAGCCCCGCATCAGGCTCTGGGCTGATGGCTCAGAGCCTGGAGCCTGTTTCCGATTCTGTGTCTCCCTCTCTCTCTGCCCCTCCCCCGTTCATGCTCTGTCTCTCTCTGTCCCAAAAATAAATAAACGTTGAAAAAAAAAAAAAAAAAAAAAGGAAAAATCCTCTTAGCAGCCTAGTAACAGAAGGGAGTTCTTTAACCTGCTAAAGATGATCAGTCTTTGGTGAAGTTCTGAAAGATTTTCATTTGAGACAATGACGTTCTACATGGCAATTCAATATTGTATTTGAGATCCTCACCTCCAAGATAAGGCAGATAATACAAACAAAATATATTGAAATTACACAGGCTGAAATAAAACTGTCATCATTCACAAATGATATGATTGTGGATGTGAATAATCCAACATAATCTAAGGAAAATATATGAGCTTTTAGGTTATTAATTCTTTATAACAAAATCAATTGTGTTTCTACATATTAGGGGAAAAAAGGCTGAATCATAAAATTAAGACCCACCACTTGCAATGCAATAAAAAATGCCAAGTACCTTGGGAATGTATCTAACGCAACATGTATATGACCTTTACAAAGAAATGTTGTAGTCTTAATGAGGGAAATTTTAAAAGATGTAAAAAAATGGGGAGATGTATACTTCATGAAGAATTAAAAAGCACAATAACAACCTTGTTATGTGATCTCCCTCTTGCATTTAATATGTAGTTTAATTCTCACAACATCATATGAAATAGGTTAGGTGTTATTGCATTAAACTTAAAGGAACTGTGGGTCTATAAATTCAAATAATTTACCCAAGGTCATGTAGTAAGTAGCAAAGCCAGAACTTGAATACGTATTTCTCTGTCTCTGAAGTCACTGGTTTTTCCACAATACCCCCAGAGTAGACTCTGCTACTGCCCTACCCAACTATCTCTTTGGGCATCCCTTGCCAGGCTTCTTCATGGTTTGCTGCTGAGCTGTCACACATTTAACCCTCTCAGAATGACCCTTGGGCATTGGAGTTTCCTTGCTCACAGAGAGAGTCAGAAATGGCTAGCAATTTTATATTCCTCCTAGCCTCTCTGAATCCCCAGATAATCCATGGCCTCCTTCCCAGTACAGACATTCAGAATTGGAATAGGAATTTTACATTCCTACATCTAATCTCAGAATGATCCACAGCCAAGGACAGAACAGCTCCTTTGCCTCAAGGCCAAAACAGTTTTGAGGTGTACTTTATGCTCTAGAGCTCCCTGTAGGATTAAATTAAATCTGAGATCTCACCAGACATTATACACTTACATGGCTTCTTCCCCTTATCTATCCTGCCTCCTTCACTCCCTTAAATAATTTCTCCTGGGAGTAAATCCTTAAAACACTTGCATGTGGAACCTTAGTTTATCTGGGAGAACATGACCTACTAAATAGTCTAGAGAGTAGCCCCCAAATCAAGTGAATGTGCTTATTATATGGGCTTTAAAAAATCTATTATGAAATTGGAATTGGAAGTAGTAATGTTAAATAATTATTCAGGTAGAATATTAATGTAACAGAATATTCATATGATTCTTTTAGTGATCCCTGCCAAGTACTTTTATCCACCCAGCTTTCAGTTTTCCCATTTGATAAACCACAGTATCTCAAAAGGAGGCAACTTTGTCCTCTAAAATATATTTCATAAAATCTTGAAACCTTTCGGGTTGTCACAGCTGAGGTGAAGTGAGTTTAGTGATTCTAGTGGGTAGAAGCCACTAGTGGGATGCTGCTAAACAATGTACAATACCCTGGCCAGCGCCCTAGAAGAAAAAATTACCTGGCCCCACATATCAGCAGTGCTGACATTGAGAAACCTTAGTCTAAACTCTTATGTATCTCTAAAATTCAGTAAACTATTAACTCAATCTTAGTCTACTGTATGTTAGATTATGATTTCAATGTAATCAATGCATTTTATTTCTATGAGAAATTAGTTAACTCAGATTGCTTGGTGACCACCTGTCAGTTACTGGGCTCTTTATGAACAATAGATACTCACCTAGGGTAGACTACTTCTGCATGGACACACAGCCTGTATAACCTAACATTCAGCGACTGGCTTGCTACTCTACAAAATACTCTTTTAAAAATGTGGAACATAGAATAGAGATAACCTAGTGAAAGCAAATACAATGGCAATGTCTTTTACATAAAGTGGCATGGGCAAATTAAAGCATGTCACGTGCCATTTTATGACACACAGTAATTGTAGACAGTTTAATTAAAAAGCTATATGAGCAGTATGCACTTTTGACTTTTTATCTTAATCTTGGTAACCAAGAGAAACTAATTTAATACTCTTAATTTACTGTTCTTAATAGAGCAGGTTTCCAATCACAGTTGCCATGTTATAGTTTTATAGAACAGTGAACACATTAAAAGTAGCTGTGATTAGAAGTTCATTTGTTATATTTACCAAAAACTTCCTACTTCAATTTTTTTAACTTAATATATATTGTGGTCACTGTGAATTGCACGTGTTTAATGTACCATTAAAACACCCTGAATTAAATGAATACAACACTATCCACTTCCGTATTTTACCCATTTTAAAGTTAATCGCTTTATAATGAAACATAATGTAGAGCCAAATATGGGAGCCAATTCAGAAGTATTAGAATTCCATGATGGAATTATTTCTACAAAACTACATAAAGAATTTCTTTCTATGAAACCCTCATCCTGGAAGAAATAGAGAGACATATGGAAGGACAAACTATTTGGGATTAATAACAAAGTATAAGAGGGTGGACCAAGAAAAAGCAGATAAAGATATAAAGCTGGATTCCAAAGGGAGAGATGTGGTTGTGCAGGCTTTACCCTTGTTTCCAGGTTCAGAAAAGGAATGTACATCAAATAAAACAGGCCTAGAGGGCTGTAAAATGATTCCATGGTAGGATGGATTAAGGTAAGAAACTGCTTCACTCAAACACACCACAGCAATGCTGTAACAAGTTCTCAAGGGACACATGGAAAATCCCTCACTGGTCCTGTGTTTAATATTGGAACATTTAAGCCTTTGGAAATTAAGACTAGGATATCATGTTTTATGTATCTTCCTTAATCTGCTACTTGATGTTTTATCATCCTATTTCTTTATAATCAGCCGGATTTTGTGAACAGTACCTTGAAGGTCAAGAATTGGAAATGCAGAGTTAAGTTTATATACGGCAGAAAGAGCAGTGCTATGATCTGAATGCTTGTGTTCCAGAGCCCTGCAAATTCATATGTTGAAATCCTAAAGTCCCAAGTGATGGTATTAGGAGGTGGGGCCTTGGAGAGGTAGTTAGGCCAGGAGGGTAGAACCCTTGTGAATGGGATTAGTGCTTACAAAAGAGACCCCACCAAGGTCCCAGGCCCATTCCACCATGTGAGGATACAGCCAGAAGTCTGCAAACTGGAAGAGAGCCCTCACTCAGCCACGCTGACACCTTGAGCTTGTACTTCCCAGCCTTCAAAACTACGAGAAATAAATTTCTGTTGTTCATAAGTTACCCAGTCTGTGTTAGTTTGTCATAGCAGCCCAAATGGACAAAGACAAGTGGTATTCAAACTACATATTTTTTTCCTCATATTTCTCATGACCCTTGGGAAAAATAGCCTGCAAATTCTCATGAACGATACCTAGCACACTGATTTTGTATCTCAATACCTTCACTACTCCACATAATTTTTTCATGAAAATACAGGCATTTTAATTAAATGGTTAGCTAGCTAGCTATTCTTTAATAAATGAAAAAATGGTAAAGTCTGGAGATGTAGGAAAGTATATAGAATATAATCAAGGACACCTTCACATTGTAAAATAATAAAATAATGCCATCTGTGTTTCCAGACTTTATGCCTACTGATATAGAGCAATCTCTAAGATGTATTATTAGTTAGGAGGAAAGAAAAGTGCAAAAACAATTACATAGTACTATATTTTACATTTGTATAACAGTCAAATGCACACGTCTGCCCATATCGAATGAACTCATAATAAAGTTATATGGTGGTAGGGATGAGAGAGGGGATTGAAGTCAAGAGAGAATTTTAACTGGATGTTTGCAATTTTTACAGCTTGAAAATGGGTATACACTTCAGATCAGTAACAAATCATCTGCAAACACTTCACACATGGCCCTGATGTTCCAGTCACTGTGTATCCACGGGTGGACTGGTTTCATGTAAAGGGTCCTGGGCCAACTGTCAGGGATCTAGGTTCTAATCCTCTCATGGCACGAGCCACCTCGGGGATCCTGAGGTAGTTGCCAGTTCCCTAAGCTGCAGGCTCCCCTTTCATAAAATGACAACTTCTAAGGTCTTGTCCTGTTTTATTATTTCAATTATTTGTCAACTGATCAGAAGCCAGGTAAAAGCATACACCAACTCAGTGGACCTATGTTGGCTCTTAAAACTTTTCATGGTTGTGTCGCAATACATTCTTGAGAAAGTGAAACCCAGCAATACTGGTAAAAACAGTTTCCCATAAGACGTGGACATGGTTATGTAAACAGTATTTATCACAAGGCCACATTACAGCTAAAAACAGGGCTCATGACCCCATTTTCTGAGTGATTTTTTGCTTTCTTATCAATGATGTTCCAAGGCCAGCATCATTATCCTACCTGGTGAACAAAGATTACTGAGAATCTAACACTCAACTGCTCCTTCTTGATGAGATCTAAGCCAAGCCAAGATCCCATAATCTCCCTTGAGAATAATAAACACAAGCCCAGAACTATAAATGGCCCTTCTCAAATCCCCATGTGATTCCATGTGGGTATGTTCTTATTTGCTGCAGTCGACTAAATAAACCCCCATCATGTAGCTATGGGGAGGTAGAATCAGGCTATGAGAACAAATTTATCTAACACTCTAAATATGCTTTCTATACAAGATCAGAAGTTCTAGAGAAAATACTTTTTTTTTTAAATAAAGGAGAGAAAGAAATAGGAATATTTGTTAATTAGGTCCTTACTGGATAACATGAATGTTTACGTACATTATCACAGTTAATCAAGTCCATTATCTTGTTTAATCAAGTATGTTTATAATCACTAGTCCAGAAATCTCTCCCCATTGGTAAAAACAACATTTGAAAGATTTTGGAAATAATAGTAAACTCATGTCACCAGGACTGCTGAAATTCTCTCACCCATGAGTGAGCACAGAGGTCCAAAGGGGAAGCCATTATATTTAGTCTTGCTATCTTTTACTTACTTTTCTATGTTCTTTTCTTCCTAAGCACTTTTCTATCTCATTTATTGTCTTTCTGTAGAACAAAGATCAAATATATGTTATGCCTGTTGATAAAATGACTACAGTGAGAAGAAGCTGCAAATATTTTCTTTCTCCTCAGCTTCAGCATTTTGAGGCATTAATTTGTTAGAAGAGAGGAAGAAGAGGACTCATGGGAAGGTACATCACATAGGATCTAAGACTTTAAATATTTATGTGAAAAAAATGAAGATTAAACTGCACTTAATTTCAGGTAGTATTTTCAACACTGAAAAGCAGATATCGGAGAAGGAACAAACACTGGAGATATAATTTATTTAAAACTATACTAAGATGGGTTATTTGTGTGACTCTTACTGCACTTTTAAATATGTGTCAAGTGAAACTAGGCACATTTTCTTTGATCAAAACATTAAACATTAAGCTGACAGTGTAGTGGAAATAATTCAAGATTTGGAGTCAGAAATAAATAATGTCAGGTTCTGGTTTTACCATTACTGGTTCTATAACTTTGGACAACCTGTCCATGACTCAGTTTCTCTGTAAAATGGGAGTAATAACAATGCCTATTTTTCCTGATTGTGGTAAAGGTTAGAACTAACAGAAAGTTTGCCTAACAGAGTAAAGCTCAGGAAGTGGGCTTTAATTGATCTTAGGTCATCTTTATTTATTGGCTTATAGAAAATATGCTATTTTAGGAGTGCTATAGAGAAATGTTCCCTCACTTTTTCCTAGTACTCAGTTCTTAGATCTCCGATACTTGGACCTCCACCTGCTCTCTGGTCAATTTACCTACACCCAGTAAGTGCTGAAGCCCAAAGTTGCTTTGAGGAACATTTCTGCCTTTTTTGTATGTGTAAAGTTTCCACTTATCAAGTGGGCTTGCTTCAATTATGGTTCTACACATTTTAGATATTTATTTTCTCAAGTATGAGCCAGACTTTCAAAATGAGATCCCACCTAAAAATACTAAGATATTCACTTTGGCTAGCTGGATAAAATGGGTATATGTGTGTTTGTGCTTCTAATTCTTGCTGAACATAAAGTTGATCTATAAGAAGAATCCTTTTAAACTTTACAGATGTAAGCTTTTATTGGCTCAAAGCCAGAAAAATACCCCCTAAGAATATGTAACTACTTCTTAATCAGTTTTGGAAATTCTTTTGTATAAACAGCTGCCAAAAATCAGTGATATGTTGATAGATATTTATAGACTAATATTTATATTACTTGCATGTGTTCAATCGTGGATTGTAAGGAAATGGAAAGATAAACATTCCACTGCCCCCCCAAACTTATAAAAGACTGATTATTGCAAGTCAATAGAGACTAGTTGATTTTAGCAGTAGGAAACTATAAAATCTGGCTTGTTTGAAGATACAAAACTTGAGAAATTTAAAAGGAATTCACTCTCCCAGTTGTCACCAGGAATTCATCAATCTGTGAGGACTCAGCTTAGCTCCACACAGACTTATATTTTAAACTCTTTGCTTATTAGGTATAGGAAGACCCTTTTTACTAGGAGTAAGTACTTTTTGGCTTTTCCCCAAATCCCACTTTTATGGACTTTCTTGAAGTTTCAGAGCTTGAAAGTTACATTATAGTCTGCCCGCCTCTCTCTCTTGCCACAAACCAGTGTTGAGAGTACATTTCACCAGGGAGTTAACCCTGAAATATTCATACTTCCTAAACCTTTATTACCAAAGACTCAAACCAGCCTGAACACTATCACACTCCTGACGGCTCTGTACAATGTGGCTATGAATATTCTCCTCATTTCCTCCTGCATTCCCTGTGATGATAATGTATCCCTGTTTATTTCTGTAACAGCAGCACAATTCACACTAATGACTTTGAATCAGAAATTTGGATCTTAGACTTTGGATCTCAGACTTTCATCTGAGTCTTGAACCTAAGAGCAGGAGGTAACATTCGAATTGCCTATAGCGAATCAACTATGAAGAAAAATGAAACGAAGGAATGGCAATACAAATGGGGTCTAAATTACAAAGTAATAAAAACTGATAAGCTGGACTTCATTAAAATTAAAACACCTCTGCTCTGCTAAAGACGAGCTTTAGAAGAGAAGCTACAGACTGGGAGAAGATAGATGCAAAGATACATATGATTAAAGATTGTTAACCCAAATTACAAAGACTTCTGAAAACTTACCAATAAGAAAACAAACAACCTGATTAAAAAAAATGGGCCAAAAACCTTGACACCTCTACAAAGAAGATATACAGGCAGCAAATAAGGATAGGAAAAGATGTTCCATACCATATGTCATTAGCGAAATACAAATGAGAACAATAGTAAGATCCTGTCACACACTTATTAGAATTGCCGAAATACAGAAGACAGGTAGCAGCAAATGCTGGCAAAAATGTTCAGCACAATATAACTTTCTGTCAATTTTATTTGGCCATGAGGAGGGCACCTGTTGGGATGAGCACTGGGTGTTGTATGGAAACCAATTTGACAATAAATTTCATATTAAAACAAATATTAAACCTAAAGCTGCTCTAAAAAAAAAATAGTCTTAAAAAAAAAGCCCCCACATTGGAGCATCTGGGTGGTGCAGTCAGTTAAGCGTCTGACTCTTGGTTTTAGCTCAGGTCATGATCTCATGGTTTGTGGGTTCAGGTCCCGTTTTAGACTCCAGCTGACAGTGCAGAGCCTGCTTGGGATTCTCGCTCTCCCTCTGTGTCCCTCTCCTGCTTACTCTCTCCTCTGTCTCTTAAATAAACATTTTTTTAAGTTGCACAAAAGAATTGAAGTTCTTGCTAGTCCTTAATGTTTGTTACCTTTGTTGGAATGGAAATTTCTGAAGGTCTTATTCATAGATGTAACATCCACATCCTAACACGATGGCTGACATATAAAAGGGACTGAAGTGAGTTGAAATTCTTCTTGATTCAAACTGAATGCCTTTTTTAGAAAGAAAAACTGACCAAAGTTCATGGAAATCTAAGTGCAAGTCTAAATTCTATTTTGGTACCAGAGCTGGCCAGGTGTTCTGGCTGAGCCTCTTGCCAAACACAACCAAAACTGCCAGGTGAAATATAAAAAATAACCTTCTTAAAAACACTGCCGAGCTGATAAAATAGGAAAGAACGATCAAGCCAAATTTAAGTGAAGGCTAGAACCACATAATTAATCTGAGCATGGAAGCCAATTTTACCCTGAGGGTGTTTGTTGAATTTGACTTTAACTTTTCAAAATCTTGGTTTAGGATACAAAGGGCAAAGTGCAGGACTGACAGAAGTGGTATTGTAGACTAATAGGAATCTTGCCCTCCCAAATCTGGTAGCATAGGTCTATGCCGTCAGGCTGAGTGAAAACTGGGGTTAAAACTGCCCTTACCATACCCACCCTCAGGAACTGCAAGGAAAGCTGCTGCATGGACGATAAGCAAAACATGGCATCTAATGCTCTTCAATGTTCAGGAAGGAAGGATTCTCATTTCACACGCACTTTTCCAGAGAAAAAAGGAACACTTCCCAACTAAGTGTTGGGCTACCAGATCCCTGATACAGAAATCTGAGGAGAAAAATACAAGACCAACTTTAAAAAAATTTATTTATTTATTCTGGGGGGGGGGAGGAAGGGAGGGAGGAGTGTGCGCACATGCATGCCCATGTGAGCAGGGGAGGGGAAGAGAGAGACAGAATCCCAAGCAGGCTTTGAGCTGTCAGTCCAGAGCCTAACTCCACATGGGGCTCCATCTCACAAACTGGGAGATATGACTTGAGCCAAAAGCAAGAGCCAGATGCTTAACTGGCTGAGCCATCCAGGTGCCCCAAGAAGACCAACTTATAAGCCAATCTCAGTGATGACCACAGATGCAAAAACAGATATGATAACACTTCATTTAACGCGATATATAAAAAGAATTATATGCGTGGAACAAGTAAATTTAGCATTAGAAAGTCTGCTAATGTAAATTATTACATTATTATAAGATGGAAAATTCATAGTAATTTCAATAAAAGAAACCATTTGACAAAATGTAACATATATTCAGGATAAAAAAAGGGGAAAAACATTCTACACTTACATTTTTGTCAAGGGGTAAATCTCATGTTAAGTGTTCTTTACACCATAAAATTAAAACAAAAGGGAAACATCCTGCTGGAAACCTAGGAGTAGAAAGGAAATTTTTTAATCTGCTAAAAAGTCATACTTTAAAAGGTTTCCATTTGAAATGATGATGCTCTACATTGTATTGCTGGTCCTCACCTTCACAGTAAAGCTTTAAGGTTAGAAACTTAAAAAAAAACAATAAATGGAGAGAGATGCATTTTCAGGAATTGAAAAATGCAGTATTGTCAACATATTAACTCTACCCAAATTGTTTTATAGAGTCAATGGAATTCCTGTCAAAATTTTTTGTGGAATGTGAAGGGTTGATTCTAAAATTTATATGAAGAAAAATAGTAAGGAAATTCAAAATTCTCCTGGAGAAGAACAAGGGGCAGAAATTGTCTGATTAGATATTAAGGCTTATAATAAAGCTGTGGTAATTAAGAATGTGTGGTATTGGTGCTTGGAAAGGAAACCAAATAGAATAGAGAACACAGAAAAATACCAACTCCTATATGCTTATTCGATATATAAAAAAAAGGGACAAGAAATAAAGGAATATTTGCTGACCAGCAGGGAGGAATGGACTCCTCAAGAATGTTTCTGGCTTAATTTGGAATCCATGAATTAAAAAATAAACATTAGGGGGGGTGCCTGGGTGGCTCAGTTGGTTAAGCGTCCAACTCGATTTCGGCTCAGGTCATCATCTCACGGTTATGAGATCGAGCCCCATGTCAGTCGCTGTGCTCACAGCAGAGAGCCAACTTGGGATTCTCTCTCTCCCCCTTCTCCCTTGTTCTCCCCTGCTCTTGTTCATTCTCTCTCTCTCTCTCTCTCTCTCTCTCTCTCTCTCTCCCTCTCTCCCAAAATAAAATAAACTTTAAAAAAAAACAAAAATGAGAAACAAGACGCAGATATCCTTTCTCCTGCTCCTCTTCAACATTGTTCCATAAACCCTAGCTAGTTCAGTAAAGCAAGAAAAAGAAATAAAAGTATACTGTGTGGAAAAAAAGAAAATATCTCTACCTGCAAGTGACATAACTGTCTGTATATAAAACACGAAAAACAAAACAACACAACTTCTGGAACTATAAGCAAATTTAGGTGCTTGGAAAAAAGGTCAATGTTGTCAAGTGCTTTATTACATGCCAGCAATAAAAAAATTTTAATTTTAAATTAAGAAATGGATAACAGCACCAAAATATGAAGTTCTTGGGTATAAATCTAACAAGGTATATATAGGATCTGTATGTGAAATCTGAAAAACACTGATGTAAGAAACCAAAGATGATACAAATAATTAGAGAAACAATCTATGTTCATGGATTGGAAGATTTAACATAGTTAAAATGCCACTTGCTCCCAATGTGATCTGAAGATTTAATGCCATCCCACTAAAAATCTCAGTAAGCTTTTCTTATAAAAAGAAATCTACAAACTGATTCTGAAATTCATAGGAGAAGGCGAAATTATTATAATAGACAAAACAATTCTGAAAATAAGAACAAAGCTAGAGGACTCCCAATTTATGATATAGTATAAAGCTACAGTAACCAAGGCAATGTATTATTGGCAAAAGCATATATCTCTGGATCATTTCCAGATACCAAAATATGTATTAATTTTTAATTTCTGTGAAATAAATTAACACAAACTTAACAGCTTAAAATGACATCCATTTATTAGCTCATGTTCTGTTAGTCCCAAGTCCAGACACTGTATGGCTGAGTTTTCTGCTCACAATCACATCAGACTAAAATCAAGATGCTGGTTACACTGTGTTCTTATCTGGGGCATAGGACAATCTTCTAAGCTTGTCAGGTTGTGGTGGGACTCAGTTTCTTGCACTTTGAGACTGGGTCTCTGTTTCCTTCCTGGCTGTCAGTTGGTGGCCCTTCTTAGCTCCTAGAGCCTACATTCCTTGCTGTGCATCCCCTCCATCTTCAAAGCCAATAGAGACTCACTCTACATTAAATCCCTCACTTTTTAAATCTCGTTTACTAGGATGATCCCTATCCCTTTGTAAGGGTTCAATTAATAAGGTAACACACAGTTATGAACTGAATTGTGTCCCCCATGCACCCCCCCCATTCATATGTGGAGGTTGTAACTCCCAATGTGATTTATCCAGAGATAAGACCTTTAAGGAGGTGATTAAAGTTAAATGATTCCTAAGGATGGAGTCTTAATCCAATTGAATTTTAAGAAGAGGAAGAGTCATCAGAAGAGTATACCTCAGAGGAAAAAGGTCTTGTGAAACCACAGTGAGAAGGTGATCATCTTAGGAGGAGCAGCCTTAGTGGAAAGCAACCCCAGTGGGAAGCTGATCATGGATTTTTAGCCTCCAGAACTGTCCATTTATGTTGTTTAAACTACCTGGTGAGTGGTATTCTGTTATGAATGCCTGAGCAGGCTGATACATCTACTATGAATAATCTTCTTAGAGGGAGCTAAAATAACCCCTTCACATAAATGATAGCTCATTCTAGTCACAAGTCTCTCCTCAAGACCTGCAGATTACAGGACGGTGCAAATCACTAGGGGTCATGGTATTAGTCTGTCTACTGCAGCAGCTTCATTTATTAGAGCTTAAAAATACCTGGAAACAATTCAAATGTCCATCGATAGGATACTGAATAAAGTGTGGTATAGCCATACAACAAGTTAGTATTCAGCAGTAAAATGGAGGAACTATTTATACATACAACTTAAGTGCTAAGTGAAACAATATAACCTTCTCAAAAGATTATATATATTGAATGATTTTCTCTCTATATATAATGACTATATATTTTACTATATATTATTATATAAAGGGTTATATTTTATACATTGATATATACACATTATACAATATATAATACAATATATAACCTTTTATATAATCAAATTATATATGATATACAATATTATACAATCATACATACAATAATCATACAATGTATAACTAACTAAACATATGTATCACATATGGCATTTAGTAAAAGGGAAAGCTGTAGGAATGGAGAACAGATCAAGGGTGGCCAGGGATTTGGTGGGGGAGTATTTGACTCCAACTGGCTGCATGAAGGAGTTTTCTGGGGGGATAAGACTGTTTTTGATTCTGATTGTGATGGTAGTTATATGAATATATACATGTGGTAAGATTCATACAATTGTACAACAAAGATTTGTAATTGTACTGCATGATAATTTAAAAATAAGGAAAAAATTTACCTCTAAGGGTATCTTAGAAATTCCATGAAGTTCCAAAAATAAGAATTTTTTAACTTTTAAATTTATTGATAATAAAAAGCAAAACTTTATAGCTACAGTCATGGCACTTGGATAATTAAAATTGAGAAAAATATTCAGTGATATAAAGCCACTAGATTAATAATTTAAAGGTCTTTTTTTTCTCCACAAAACACTAAATTTTCAGATGAATTCCTTAGGACACTGCAGCCATTCCAAGCCACATGAAAACATGGCCAACTTCACCATTCAAGAAAAGGACTGACTTGTAGCAAATTTTAATGAATCACACCTCCTTCAACCCCTTGTTGCTATGTGTTAATGCACCAAAGCATTCATGCTGTTGCCCATTTCTCTGCTACTTTCATCATCACATCTATGCTCTACTGAGAACTGAGAACAAACTGAGGGTTGATGGGGGGTGGGAGGGAGGGGAGGGTGGGTGATGGGTACTGAGGAGGGCACCTTTTGGGATGAGCACTGGGTGTTGTAAGGAAACCAATTTGACAATAAACTTCATATTTTTTTTTTTTTTTTTTTTTTTTTTTTTTTTTCATCGAATTAAAAAAAAAAAAAATTTTTTTTTTTTTAAAACTCCCATAGTTTTCTACAGCAGTGTCCAAATACACACCCCCACCAACGTACCCAGGGTTCCCTTTTCCCCACATCCTCACCAATAGTTTTTAACTCTTGTCTTGTTTTTGATGATAACCTTTTTTAAAATGGTGATGTGACATCTCATTTTGATTTGCATTTCCATGGTGATTAATGATGTTAAAGGGTAACATCAAAGGTGATTTTGAGTGCCTTTTCATATACTTGTTGGCCATTTGTAAAGCTCCTATGGAAAAATGTTTTTCAGTTCCTCTGCCCATTGTGATTGGATTATTTTTTGTGGTGTATGAGTATGTTTTGAATATTAACCTTTTATCAGATAGGTGATTCGCAAACATTTTCTTTCATTCTGTAAGGCTGCATTTTGATTTTGTTAATGGTTTCTTTTGCTGAGTAGGAACTTTTTAGTTTGATGTAGTCCCACTTGTCTTTTTGCTTTTGTTGCCTTTGCTTTTGTTGTCAAATCTATTAAAAAAATCACTGCCAAGACCCATGTCAAGGAGCTTACTTTGATGTATATTTCTAGGAATTCTACAGTTTCAGATCTTATATTTTTTACTTCATTTTGAGTTGATTTCTGTGTATGGTGTAAGAGAGGGGTCTGGTTTTAATCTTTTATATATAACTATCCATTTTTCCCAACACCATTTATTGAAGAGACTTTTATTTCTCCAACATATGTTCTTGGCTCCTCTGTTGTAAACTAACTGACCATGTATGTGGGGGGTTATTTCTGCACTTTGTATTCAGTTCCATTGATCTATGTGCCTATTTTATACCAAAAACCATAGGGTTTTAATTACTGTAGCTTTATAATATATTTTGAAATCAGAAGTGTTAGGTATCCCAGCTTTGTCTTTCACCTCTTTGGTTAGGTTTATTCCTAGGTATCTTACTGTTTTTGGTGCAATTGTAAATAGGTGGATTCCTTAAATTTGTCTTTCTGCTGCTTCATTGTTGGTGTACAGAGATGCAACAAATTTCTGTACATTGATTTCTGTATCCTGTGACTTTACTGAATTCGTTGACCAGTTCTAGCAACTTTTTGGTGGACTCTTTGGGGTTTTCTACATGCACTACCAGGTCATCTACAAATAGGGAAATTTTTACTTCTGCCTTGCTGATTTGGATGCCTTGTCTTTCTTTTTGTCTGATTGCTGCATCTAGGACTTCCAGTATTATGTTAAACAGTAATGGTCAGAGTGTACATCCTTGCCTTGTTCCTGACCTTAGAGGAAAAGCTTTCAGTTTTTCCCCAGTGATGATTGTATTAGGTGTAGAGTTTTTCATAGATGGCCTTTATAATGTTGAGGTATGTTCCCTTCAAGCCTACTTTGTTGGGGTTTTTTTTTTATCATGAATGGATATTGTACTTTGGCAAATGCTTTTTCTGCATCTACTGACATGATCATATGGTTTGTATCCTTCTTTTATTAATGCAATATATGTTGATTGATTTGTAAGTAGCGAATTACTCCCAAATATTTTTGATGCTATTGCAAATGGGAATGATTTTCTTCATTTCTCTAACAGATCACTGTTAGTGTATAGAAACGCAACTAATTTTTGAATATAGATTTTACATCCTGTGACTTTAGAATTCATTTATTCTCACCGATTCTTGGTGGAGTCTTTACAGTTTCTACATATATATCATCTGCAAAAAGACAATTTTATTTCTTCATTTCTGACTTGGATAGGTTTCATTTCTTTTTCTTGTCTAACTGCTCTAAGACTTCTAGTACTATGTCAAATAAAAGTAGTGAGAATAAACATCCCTGTCTTGTTCCTGATCTTAGAGGACAAGTTTTAAAGTTTCCACCAGTAAGTATTATGTTAGCTGTGGCTTGTCATATATGGCCTTTGCTCTCTGTATCCAAACTGAACCACCTGTGATTCCTCATTGTGGCATGCTCTTTCATCCTGAATCCTATACATTATCCCATTTTCTCTCCTGCAGTTGATTTTCAGTATACTTATTTTTAAAATATGAGCTTGGACATATTCACATCTCTATGCTTTCCCCTTTCTAAAGTCAAACAGCTGTTTCTATGCACTAGTGTGCACTCTAGGCATAAGCCTTCCTTTGCACCCAGTACCCTGGGCTGCAGCCATTGAATCACTCTAACTCTTGTTACAGGATAAGCTAGTTGATATGCGTTTTATACCCATAGTACCTAGCAATAACTGACAAATAGTATTTTATTTATTCATTCATTTAATGAATGTACAAATGGGTGAATGAGTGAGTGGTTCTAACATAATATGTTTCCCACTGAACCAAGAAGACACAAACTTGGGAGGAAAAGTGATCCAAATGATTTTACACCACTGGAAAACCTGTTGGACACTGTTTAAGAGAAATCTCCTTCCTGCAGAAAACATAGTTCCCTAAAGGATTACAGCATACACAGATTAGTTCTGTATCTAGATACATGGTCTCTAGATACAAAGACATAACATACATTTGATAGAAACTCTACATGATCTGGGCCATTAGAGAGTAGGCATGATTAGAACTGGGCCAGAGGCAGTTAATGAGGTAAGTTAGATGACTGTCCCAGTGAAGAAATAATAAGACCCTGAAATAGAGAAATAGCAATGGAAATAGAGAAATAGAGATGGAGTTTAACCAATTAACAAATATTTATTGAAATCTGAAAGCACCAGTGTGAATAGTATAAGTCAAGATTGGTTAAAAAAAAATCATGGATTCTTATCCTTCTACCTTTTGGCCCTCCCTGCTCTGTGCCCTGGGAGGCTGACCTACCTCTATGGACTGTGTCTTGAGAGCTCCATTATCCTGTATTGGTTTTGACCAGTGGGGGAAATCAGCCTAAGATAAAAGAAAGGGAAGATGCTATATTTATTTTCCTTCCCATCCCCAGATCCTTCCTGCCATCAGGGTTTTGGCAGCATCTGCATCCCTCTAAGGCCACAGCTCATTTCCAGCCACCTCTAGTCTGCATGGCCAGGTCTTACCAGACTCCTTCAATACCATTTTGTCTCTGTGCCACCCAGGCACAAGTGGTAATGTCTCTCAACTGAGACTAGAATCTGGGCCCTTGATGACTGATTGTTGGTTCACTAGACCTTTCCAAGCCTATGAAAATTGTCCCCTCATTAAATTATGTCCAATTTGACCATTTGAGGGAGGCTTTCCTCTTCTTTTGGTAACCTGGTATTCTCATTTATCTAAAGGTTCCTATAAGGAAATAGTAAAAGCTGTGCAAAGAGAGCTACCATTAGTAGAATGTAGGCTTTAAATTATTCACTAATAACTGCCACAGAGACAATACAGGACATGTATCTAGTAGGAAAATTTTCAAGCAAAGAGAACAGATTCAGAATCTCCTATCCATACATTCCACACCCTTTATCTTCAAGGGATCACCTCCAACCAGATGTTCTATATTTTGAAGCCCTCAGATTAGCTTTACATTTAATTTCTTTCCATCCACATGAGAAGAGCCACATTGCCAAATATGGCCATATAGTTTGTAGCAATGCTAGCTTTTATACCAAGCCTCTTGTCCAAGTCTTGACTCTGGCTTTCACTAAACCACAGCTTAGTGAGTCCTGAAATTTAAATTACTCTTCATTTGCCATTTTAGATATTTTGTGTTGTTACTCACAGAAATCCCAGAGCTCTCTAGGGTTGGATATACATTTGTAACTCATCTTTAACATTTCCACTTTTGATTTAGTGTCCATAACCTATTTGTCCTCATTTCTATCTTTTTTACCCTATACATTCTGTTTTTGTTAATCTCTTTGAGTGAGGTCCCTTTTTCAACCTGAAAACCTTTGAATAAATTATCCCAAATTTAGGTACAATTCCTAATTTTTTTTTTTTTTTACTGGAAACCACCTCCATCCATTCCTTTTAAGAATACAGTTTTAGAATTATAGACTCTAGAATACTTTGGGAAAATTAATGGTAGTTTAGTCTAACCATTTATTTTATATAATTTTTTCCATTTAGCTTGCCCCAGTCAGTGTTAATCTTTCAACCAGTACAACTGTGTCTCTGCGCACAGGTTGCTGACCAGGGATCCTGTGAGGGAGGCTACCTTTGGAGATAAGAATAAGAGTAGGAAGTAGGGCTTGCTGCATGCCAAATAGGGTGTCACTACTAGTTGTTTTAATTCCTGAAGTGCTGTTCCAGAAGAAATGAGACAAAGCTGGGGCATCAGGAGAACAGTGTAGAAGTCTTGGAGTAAAATTCCAGAATGCACCCTTAAACAGTTAAGTAGAGACAAGAAGAAGCCGCAAGACGGGATATGAAGTGTAGTGTGCACAATGGAGAAAACCTTCAGTTCTCTATATGGCCCTGTGTGCTTTAGAAAGAAAGGGGCTCTCCCTTAACTTGGCAATCCCATGAGGGGCTTCTAAGTCAGTGCTTCTTCAGATCTGTTCACCAAAAGTCTGTTTATAAACAATCACCCATGGGACATTGCAAAGAAACCATGGAAGTCCAGAATGGCCTGAGCTTCCCTTCCTGGGCATCATCATCCCTTCCCTAATGACTGAAGTAAGCAGGTTGTAAAGAGAAGCAGACAGCTGAACAGCTGTGAAAGATTAGAGTCAAGGTCCATTAGGGCTTAACTGAAAAAAAGGTGAACTAACCTTATTTAAAACAAAAACAAAAACAGAAACAAAGTAGCATGCAAAATAGGAAACCAGAGCAGAAGCCACTCTATGTCTGGGAAGCTCAAACGTGGGGAGCCTGCAGTTTGGGAACACTTGGCCCATCAGATACAAGGATTAAAGAGGTAAAACATTTGACAGATCTGGGTATGAGTCTAATATGTCACCTGTTTTGGTCAAGATCTAATCAAGGTCAGAAGCTAGATGTGACTGAGCCTACAAGGTTGAGCAACATCAGTGTGTGCAACTGAGTGAAGCTGTGGTAAGCTAGGGATCAACACTCTCTATTAAACTGAGGAGCACACAGTGAATAAAACGAGGAGTGGTCAATATTCAATGGTAACCCAAATGGATACTAGCAATTTAATCACAATGCAAACTCTCATTAATTTTTGATGACTTGAAAAAATGCACCCTTACGGGAACTTTTCATTCTTCCTATTTTCCACTTGCATTTCACATTTGTCTTTTGGCATATCAAGCTTGGGAATCCCCAAATGTTTCTCCTTGGAAAGAATTTGAGTGCCTCTAGACAGATGGGGAAATGGACCATCTGGTGTCTGGTGTTTTTGTAGCATGCAGTGTAAGTCTAGATAACATAAGGGTGACTGGCCAACTGCCCAGATACCACCACCAATTCTCTGAATTTACTGAATTTCTCCAAGAACTACACTTCAATATGGTAATTTATTTTTAAACGGAGTACCATTTTGATTTGAAGAAAAAAACGTTAAAGAATGGAAGAAAGAGCAAGACTTTAAAATGCAGTATTTGTTTTTTATTGCATGTCTCTGACTAGACTTCCAACTTCTCTAGAATCATTAAAGTCAGCAACAGTGGGACCTCAAGAGGATCAAACTTTCTAGAAAGATCTGAACACTACTATCTTGAATGTATATATCTTTTTTCTTATTTGGTATATTTTTTTCAACTAAGGAGATTCCTTCTGCAAGGCTGTCTCAAAATTGTATGAGCAGAATTCCCATCAGATGATCGACTGTACTAGATAAAAATTATTTTCTTCTAATTCCTTACCTGATTAGGCCTCAAGGGGAATAAAAAAAAATAAACAGCCCCAAGTACAGTGAAAGAGAAGTCTAATGACCCCAGAAATGTCATTATTATGACTAGTGTTGTCAAGTCACCTTTAAAGAAAAGCTTGCTCAGTGACCTATAAGCACTTTGTGTCTTGAAAGAAACAGACCTTGTGACCTGTTGCTGAAGCTGTCCTTTAAGCGATGACCTAAGCAAGATTCGAAATAAAGGACTCACACAAAGATTTGCAGACAGCGACCATAGCTCTGAGTCCATTAACTTCTCTGAACATCTAATACAGAACTTGACACAGAGCAGTAAAGGAACAAATGAACAAACTATTTTCTTATCTAATCCTACCATTCTCCTCTCTCTTTTTTTTTTTTTTACCTCTTGTTCAAGAAACTATTTTTTTCCCCATTTTATCAGCATTTATTTGTTTTACTCTTTCTCCTGCAAGATTGAATTGCAAATTTAGGCTTCTTGATCATACATGGATGACCTGGTATATGCTCTATTCTTTTCTAATTTGTTCATTATCTACTAATCCCAGAAGATAATTAACAGTCTTACATCCATCTCTTCTCCATTCAGAAGGCTTTAGTATACATTATATGGAATATACCTAAGAAACTGACAACTGTCTTCTTTTAAGTGAATGGGTTTTCACCATAATTTTTCCATTTTTGGTAAGAGTATTCATGTCTTTCACTTTGAACAGTTTGAAACTATACATTATTTTCTCCACTTTTCACATTCTATACACACGTGAGATTCCAAGCAATTAATTCTGTGATTTAATTAAATGAAGGTGGGTCATGAATGTCTTCAACTTGGCAGCATACACAGTAGCTTACTCCAGTCACTGGATGTACTATTTTCAAGACTGTGAACAAAACTGAAGTCATAATTATTCTGGCAAAATATTCTGATTTTCATACAACCAAGTATTTCTTGAATGCCTATTCTACACAAGACCTTATGCAAAGTGATAATCCCATTACTGTGTCTGTATTGTGTGCTGACAGAGTAATTATTGGCTTTTTATTTCCTACAAAAGAGTACTGAGAAAGATTCGTCATCATTATGAGCTACAAAAGCATAGGTAGGGAGGCAGTCATGGAACCTACTGTTCTTGTTAAAATTGCAGGTGAGTCTTTGACCTTATGCAGTTATAGTCACTGGGTAGATAATATTTGCTTTTAATAGTAGGCAGTTGTACTTTATCATCCTCTTTTTCTGCCTGAACGCTACACCTTTAGGTAAACACCAGCGGTAAGAAATACTGGCCTATGTTCCACACCACCAGCCAGCTACATCAGAATCTCTAAGGGTGTGACCTAAGCATCAGCCACGTGAATCCATTGTGTGGCAGGGGCTGGGCATCACAGCAGTAGATGAAGAGACACTTTATGCTCACAAGCAGTGGAGTATTAACATGTTCTTAAATAAAGATGAACATAAAATTAAGAGGGGGATGACTATTTCGTAGGTGTCTAATAAAATTTGTTATTTTTCTAAAAAAAAGAAAAAAGGAAACAAATACTGGCCTATGTTGATAATGTAGTATGGTGGGGGTGAAATGAGGTTCCTCTGCCTCTCTTAGACACACTAGATTTAGGCATTAGGGTAAAGCAATCTGGGCATGATGCCCTTTGTTAATAGTTAATCCGAGAAAGTTTATAACATCAGCAGGTCAAGGAAAGGGGAGAAACTCTCTTAATATAAGAGGATACTATTTACTTAGAAATCAGGTCAAAGTACATAAGAAAGACAAATTTCTTTTGTGGCCCAGTTGAGAATAATTGAAAGGAAACTGTCTCTGACAAGTTGAAATATGAATCATTTCAGACACATTTTAAGGAAAAGAAAACAGTGGAAGCCTTTCACTGTTCTCAACTCCATTCTTAGGACCAAAGGAAATTCACCACTACCCTCTGAACAGAACAAACAGTAAATGGGCAGACCAAAAGCTGTTTACGTGCAATAAAACCCAAGTGCTACATTTCCAAGTCTCAAGGGGCCAAGCTGATTTCCTTAAGCAGACGGGACAGGAAAATGGAGGTAAATGAAAGCACAGAAAAAGCCAGCTGGTGAATAAGAGAAAATGGGAAAGGAGATAGAGTGAGCCAGTTAGGAGCATCAAGAAGGATCTGGTATACGCTCAACGTGGCTTAAGGAGTGTCCCTGGAAAACACTATCCTTCCACTCCCATCCTCCACCCACGGCTCACAATGACCCAGGCAGCGTGGGGTGTGTGTGTGTGTGTGTGTGTGCGCGCATGTGCACACAGTACAAGGAGTGTTGCTGGAGTGCTGTGTTCTTTCCCCACCTGCACCCCTCCCCAGCCTACTTTGTGTTGGAACCATAATCAGATTCAGTTGTGACCTTCCTAGGGCTTCATTTGGGTCAGCATATATTGTGATTCCCGGAAAGGCAGGCCAGAGAGTACTGCGAATAGGTGGAGAGCATCTTGCTACCATTCAAGTCCTCTTCCTTTGTGGTCTGCTGAGCACCCACACTGTGCTTTGCAGGAATCAGACCAAACACTCCATGCTATCCCAAACTATTTATTTTAAATAAACAGCCTACACACTATTCAAGTTGACAATTTTAGTTTCATAACAATAAAGAGTCTAAAGAGATGACCATCTGTTACCAACACTTTCTGAAAAATACTATGCTCAATTTAGGTATCCAGAAAAACATCAGCGAGTTAAATATGAACAAACCAAATACTGTAAGTGACAAGCTACTTCCCAAAGTCTGGTAGCGTGAACCCCTCCGCACCCCACACCACTAGAAGCTGGATAAGCATATCAAACACAGGAATGTGAGTGTGAGTGAACCAGGGCAAAAACAAATATAATCATAGCCAGTGACAAGTCAGTGGAAAAAGTCCTTCACTAAATTTGAACTACAGCACATATTCTTTACATCAGTAGTGTTCAACCTTGACTGCCCATTAGCATCACTGAGAAAGCAGTTAAAAATCTGGATGCTAAGGCCACAGTCCACACCATTAAATCTGAATCACTGAGGGCTGGATCCAGTCAGCCATAGTTTTATCAACTCCCTGGGTGATCCCAATGTGCAGCCCATTTTGAGAATCCGGGCTTTACACAAGAGTTTACAACCTTCTTGAGAACTATCCCTTCAGTATCTTTTACTGAAGTAATTTATGTCTCTATAATGTACATAATCTAACATAATGTAGACCTCCAAAGATGCAAATGTGATCACATATAAATTTGTGGCAGGCTTGATACTTTCCTAAATTAGGTGTTTTAATATGAGCTGTGGTTCTAAGAGCAAGTGTTCTTTATCTACAAACTGCTCTCACAGGGCTAGGGGGTTCTGATATGATGCATTCCTCCCATGGTGCATATTAGCATATACAGTAAAAGCCCACAGGGGCAGGCTTCATTAACAGGATGCCAGTGGAGTCAGGGGGAAAAAATCAATGTGGCCCACTTACTGCCAGCATTGGGAAGCATTTGATATTTAATATTCGCTAGAGTGCAATGCTGAAATGCCATTTTCTAATGATTTGCATTCCATGGAAAGGCAGCAGGGAGGCACAGCTGTCCTGTAAAAGCTCTCATACACCTGTCAATATGGTTTTCATGCCATTGTGGTATTTAGTGTTTTAACTTGTCTTAGTCATTTTATATTCCCAGATTCTGATGAGACAACATATGCCACTTATTACCTGGATAGAAATTAAGAGTTCAGTCCTACTTTTCAAGAATCTGGGTATTTCTCCTGTAAAATCTTTATTTTCCAAATCCATACACTGCTGAAATCTGCATAACTCTGGCTGAGACACTGAATTATCCTAGGTGCTCACTCTGCTAGAGTTCTTCACTCTTCCTCTCCCTTTTTTATTTCTTACCTATTTCTGTAAGTTCCTGTTAAGAAGTGAAGGAAGAAACGGGAGATAAAATAGTATCATTCTTATTGACAGCTCTCTTGAACAGTTACCACATAAAACTTGGTTTGGCACAAAGAACACTAATAGATTAGAATTTTACTGGTGCTTTAAACATCTAGAATTTATATTAACCCCCCACCAAATTCTTATACTAGTTATAACATATTTAAGTTATAATATTAAGTTTTATTTTTATTCTTATACTACTTCTCATGATATGACTCAGAGTCTTAATAGATTACTGTATCAATTCAGTTTGGAAAACCATCTTTACATAAAAATGTATACAGCTGGGGCCATTCTCAAAATGAAAATGACAAAGTTCTATTTGTGGAAACATTTACTCTTTGATTTGTAAAAGGCTAAAGATGTTACAGTTGGGTTAGAACTCCAAAGTATAAGTGATCTTGAATCAGTGCAGAAGAGATTGATTTAGGTCAAAACACAGAAAATGTTCTCCAAGTCCATGTTCCTGGATCCATAGAATAAGTTCTTAGAAGTTATACAAGGTGGGCTGATTCAAGTTCTTACTTGCAATTACTCACTGAATATCTGGTATTTTTCAAAAACTGATCTGGGCATGAGGATACAATATGTATCTGGGACATTTTCAAGATAGAGAGGAAGACAAACATTTAAACAAATCCACTCAATTTGGAACGCAATGCCTGTGTGTATGAGGATGCTATGGGATCATAGCAAAGGTCATAGCAATGCTTTACTGAGATTCCAGCAACATCTTCTCAGGGAAAATTGTAGTTGAGTTGATTTGAAATGCAAAGGCGTTCACAGGAAAGAAAGGAATGAGGGAATTATAGGGAGAGGACAAAGCATGTGCAACTACAGAAAATGGGAGGAGCTTGACAAGGACCTTACTCTCAGAGTGAAAGCTGGGGAGCTGCAGGTGACTGGGCCCAAAGGGCAGCCAGGGCCTCAGAAATTAGGCTCAGGGGTCTGAACTTCATTCATTTGGGAAATCACTGCAGTTCTTCCACTTTGAAAGATAAATCTGACATCAATAGAAAGCTGGAATGGCCCAAAGGGGACAGCTAATTTAGGAGGCCAAGGCAACAGTCCAATTGAGGACCTAAGCAAAGCAATGGCTTTCAGTGTAGTGAGAATGTGACAGTGTGAACAAATTTAGTAAACTGAGCTCCACCTTGGAGCCGAGTTTCCAGGTTCTGATTTTGACCCTCCTGCTGCCTGACGAGTTTTAGGAAACAAACTCTATTTCTCTCTCTCTGGGCCTCAGATCTGTCGTCCTTTGCAAAACAAGAAACCTCTATCAGTCCAGGTGATCTCCATGGTCCCATCAAGTTCACAAACACTATGGTTCTTATGACCAGGCTGCAGGGATTCCAACATGATATGGGGGCACATACAAAACTAGAAGTAGGAGGATTAAGGCATCTCAGGGAGTTGTAGGGGATCATTTATTCTCCTTGTATTGCAGCAAGCAGGGCTTTTGACATATGCATGTTTGTCAAGTTTCCCCTTTCCTCAGCCTTGCCCCACCCCATTGATGCTGGTGGTGAACACTGGGCCGATGCATCTCAGCTCATTGATTCTCCACAAAACCCTTCTCAGGCTACTCCATCTTTATTAGTCTTTGTCCACTGGACTTCAACTTCAAAATGCTCACAATGTAGCAAACATGTGTCACCTTTTGACCTCCCAGCACCCAACTCTTTTCTTTAATTTGGAGGAATCTGCCCTAATGGGAATCTTTGTGAAAGACAAGGCCCAAACTCCCAATGAAAAGACCAAATAAGGAGCCTCTCCCTTTCTGTGCCACTGGCAAACAGCCCAACACAACTTAATTTTGTGGTTAGGAAATCTGAATTTTGAGACAGTGTCACAAAGGTGAAGAAATGAACAATTAGATGTACAGCTCTGGAAACATCTGGCACAAAGGGCTGAGTTCAGCAGCGGGGGAAAAAGCTAGTATCCTTTTGTTCTTATACGAGCATCCTATCCCTGTGTTTGGAGTTTCTCAGCCTGGTCCTCCAGACATCCAGTCAGTTCTGTGAGCTGACAGATATCCTTGCCATCCATTCACTTTCCACTTAAGTAAGCCAAAGTCAGTTTCAGTTTGCAACACAAAACCTTCACAAATATGTATCAGCTTTTAATTATACTCTTTGCAGATTCTTTGGGTCTTAAATCAGTAATGAACAATATAACACCAGAAACTATATATTTAAGGCAAATTTCATCAAAGTGCTCAAAGCAGTGTAGAATATGTAAGAGGTTATCAATTAATATTTGTTAGCACATAGGTTTATTAATGTTGTCAATTGTTGATGTATGGAATGAGGAGTTTCCATTTCTGTGTATCTACAAAAATATTAATTGCAGATTAATTTCATTTCAATATTTTTATGGGACCTTAAGGGTATTGGAAGAAAAAAATGTAAAAAACATTATTTTATTTTTATAATTTGATAGACTGAATAAATAATGTATTTACAGCTTGTGCTCCTCTAAAAACAGAGCCACATTTTAAAACTGTTGATTAGAAAGCCTTGATCTAGAATTGGGTATTCTATAAGCTTCAAGTTAACGTGCAGCCACTCTACAGGATGGTTTCCAATTTTCTTATGACCTCAAAATAGCAAAGCATTGTCAGGGAGACAATGACACCTAAAAATAGTTTCAAATATCTAAATGTGCTCAGGGTAGCCTTTAAATGCTAGCCGTGGCTACGTTTCTCATCTTGATATAAAATTCCCAGGTAGAAATTATCCCTTTCTGTAGAAGGGTATTTTCTTATTTTTGCTACCTTTTTGTTCAGAATTCTTCAGAATAATTCTATCCATGCCAGTAAAGTTTTATCTGTATGTTAACATAATCCTTATTCTATCAACCAAATGGAATTTTTGTGCTTGATAAATCTCCTTTGAAATAAAGAAATTACATACAAAAATACCTACCTTGGCCTTACTCTGGACATTTCTGAAGGGTTTTCCCAATGGCCAACCTCCCTGAGGAAATACTTGGGGTCTCCACTAAGACTGCACTAAAGTTTGACTTTTCCCTCCCATCCCCAGGTGTTGATCCCAAGGGTACTCCTTACTAAACATCCTGCCTGCCAAACTCCACACCAGATTCTGCTACCTGGGGAACCCAGTCCATGACCTTTGTCCAAAATCACCAAGAGAGTAAACAGCAGAGCTAGGATTTAAAAATTTTATCTGTTGACTACAAGTCTGTTTGAAAAATCTTTATACCAAACTATGACCAATTCAAGATAGTGCTTCAATCAAATACATCCAAGCTGATTCCATGGTCTGAGAACTACCCAAAAGGCCTGTTTCTAAGACACAAATAAATGTCTGCAGTTGATACTTATTGATCACCTAAGATGATGAAGAGACTGCCATTCAATCAATTACAGGACTGACTAGGCTTTCTCAGATTTCAGAACAAGTGACTTGAATCCTCCATGGAACAGCGTAATTCATAGTTCTGCAATTGGCAGGCTCTCTCAGACAATGAGTTCCCTTTTCAGGCACCTTTATCCATCAGTGGCTGCTCCATGGAGTCCCCTATTTCTCTCCCCTGCGTTACTGTTTTGCCACTTCCTGATCCTAAGTGATGCTTAGTTTTCTTCTTAGCATTTAACATCACCCATCATGACTTTATTAATTTTGTTAATTTTCTTCCTTCTTCCACACTGGACTGTAGCTCCATAAGGACTAATGGATTTCTGTCTGTAACCCCAGCATGTAGAGCAAAGCCTGCTACATATTACACCCTAATTAGCATTTGATGAATAAGTGAATGAATGGTCACATCTTCTGTGCAGAATTCCACAGGCCGAATTGTTTTCCCCTATAAATTTCAAAGCTTTTAGTGTTGAACTGGATTATAAGATCTGTGTCATTATATAACACCATCATATGTTTACTTAAACATCTCCTCATTAAGTCTTCTCCAGTCTTTTCCAGAGCTTACAGCTATATTTTTGGAAATTTCCTCAGGATCAGCCTCAGAATTTCACTAACTACTCACCTGTGTTGTATACCTATTTTCTCCATTCCATGCCTTCCTCTTCCAGGATTTACCTTCTAACTTTTTGTGGAATAGGTTTTCCAGTAGCTTTCCTTATCCATTAGAGAAGGACTATTCACATTCTAAAATGCCTTTATTCTATCCTCATTTTTGAAATTTGGTTGGGTATACTATTTTAGGTTGGAAATAACTTGTCCTTAAAAGTGTTACAGCTATTTCTTCATGATCTTCTAGTTTGCGATGTGGCCAATGAGGTGTCCAGTGCCATTTTGATCTGTGCAATCCCACCTCCCTGTTATATTTTCAGATTTTCTCTTTACCATTGGTGTTTTATAATTGTGTGTTTGTTTGCTTACTTTTAATTCTGCTGTCACTGAGTGGGCCCTTTCAATTCAAGGAATTCATGTCCTTTTCTTCTGGAAAGTTTTCTTGGAGAATTTTTTTTTTTATAACTTCCTGCCGTCTTTTTTATTTTTCTTCTCCATTTCTTTCTGAAACTCTTGTTCAGATTCTAGTCATCCCAGATTTATCTCCTAATTTTCTTTTTTTTAATGTTTATTTGCTTTTGTGACAGAGAGAGAGAGAGAGAGAGAGAGAGAGAGAAAGAGAGAACACAAGTGGGGGAGGGGCAGAGAGACAGAGGGAGACACAGAATCCAAAGCAGGCCACAGGCTCTGAGCTGTCAGCAGAGAGCCAGACATGGGGCTCGAACTGACAAACCATGAGATCATGACCTGAGCCAAAGTTGGACACTCAACCAACTGAGAGATCCAGGCACCCCTCTCCTAATTTTCTTGATTTTCTTCATCCTATTTTGCAACTCTTTACCTTTTTCTTCTGTTTCGTGAAATACTGCTTTGGTATTATCTTCTAACCATTTTATTGACATTTTGATTCCATTTCCAAGATATTTTTCTTAGTCTCTAAAGTTGTTTTTTAAAAAACTGCAATAGCAGAGCACCTGGGTGGCTCAGTCAGTTAAACCTCCAACTTAGCTCAGGTCATGATGTGGTTCCCAGGTTCGAGCCCCGCTTTGGGCTCTCTGCTGACAGCTCGGAGCCTGAAGCCTGCTTCTGATTCTGTGTCTCACTCTCTGCTCCGTCTCCTGTTCATGCTTTCTCTCAGAAATAAACGTTAAAAAATTTAAATTAAAATAAATAAATAATTGCAATGGCATTCATCATACCTTTGAAGGATTTAAATTTTTCCTTATTTTTCTAAAACGTATTACTATTTTCTTTTCCCTGAATTGTTTTTAACAAGTTTCTTCTCTCTCTGTTCCTTCTTCCTTCCCTGCTCCCAACCCTCTACTTTTGTTGCTAGTGGCTTTCCCAAGTATCACAATTCTTATTTGTCCATTCATATTTAGAAATGTGATATAAATATGCTGATTACATATACTTTGTGCATGAATGGGGCTTAAAAAATACTGGTCTTCACAAATCCACAAATCAGTAAGGATTCCAGTAATTTCATCAAGGGCTCTATGAAGGGCAATCTTTGTTGGCCTCTGTTCCTGGGCCAGTTAGGAACCATTTTACAGTTTCTCAGATTACATACAGAAGGGAGCTGTGGGTTTTCACCATTCTATAATGGATCTCACTTAATTTCTCTGTTTTCACTATGACATCTCACTCCTATCCTCAGTTGTGCCTGGTGTGCTCAAATCCATATCCTCTCTGGTTCAACTTTCGCAAGAGAGTACATCTTAGGCATAGATTAAGGGATCTACGCAATCTTAGGGGTGAAGAAGTTTATATACTCTGTTGGCTAGGGCAAGGGATTTGACAGTGTTGAATTGTAGCTGAGCTCTGTGCTCCTAAGACACAGCAACAAGTAAAGGACTCCTCCCCACCATTTTTGTGCTCTGGACAAGGGCTTACTGCAAAGAACCACCCTTCTCCATATGACTTAGGTAAGATTCACGAATGCTTCCCTTGTTTACTGGTGACAAGGCCAGACACACACCCTCCAAATTTCCATTACTTGTCTCATAAAAAATTAGCAAAACTGTATGTCCACCTCCACTACCCCGCCCCCATCATTGAGAACAAAATGCTTGTTAACCAAATGTTCAGATTCTCTCCTTCCCCCAAGTCCCTGCACTTTGACCCATCCTCAGCCTGAGCCAGCATATAGCCCCTCATTAACAGCCTCCCATGAGAATAGGCTGGACTTAGCATAAAACATGCCCTGATCTTTATCTCACTGCCACCTCTTTTCATTCCTCTTAGCCATATCCAATTTGTTTATTCCTCTCTATAAACTAAAAAACTCCTTTTGCCTAATTCTTGACATTCTTGCTGATTTTATGTTCAGAACATTCTCTTTCACAACAACCTGTGCAATAGTCCTTTTGAACAAAACATTTCCTAAGACTGGATTTGTTTTTTTATTTGACAGATTTAAGGTCAAGTTGTCCCTTGTACAAACATACAACCAATTTTATCTTATTTTATATTTACCAGGTGAGCAAAACTTTCAAAATTCTGTCTCCTTCGGTTTTCCAGAGTTTTGTTCAAATCATTTTGTTTCGCATTAGCTTTCTTCTTGCAGGCCTGGCTTTCAGTTCTTCTTGCATATTTAGTCATTTTGATTTCCATGGGTACAAATATATGTTATGTTCATGATTGCTCAATATTTGAATAATACTTTTATGATATTTGGGCAATTTCCTGCATTGTGAAGCTTACGCATCTCACAAACATAAAAAGCAGAATGTCATCTTCCAAACCTCCCTTTTAGCTAGGAAGAGCCATGTGACCAGGCGCACTATGGGCAAATATGATTCAAAACTAAGCAGTGTAGGGAACTGGGACCAGTATGGAACTTCCATTCTATCAGCCTTTCCTGGCATAAGAGGCAACAAGCTTTCAGAAAAGGAATGATGCGCTGTCACAGAAATGGCACTGGTGCTGGAAAGCGGCTGTCAAGTCAGGTTCCCAGTCATTACTGCTGGTGGCAGTTGCTCTCACAGCAGCAGCAACACTTTTCCAATTAGGACAATCGTGTTTCTGAGTTTGGAACCCTAGCCTCTAGACTTTCTCGAGGCCTCCCAAGACTCTGTAAGCTACCCAACATTCTTTAATAAATCCACTTCACTTAAGTCAGCCACAGTGAATTCATCGTGCAGAGGTGGTTACTTCTGTTACATCCTCAGTATCATGCCCAATTTTTAGTAACCATCAGATAAACATTTTTGTACAGAATGATGAATTGTGGTTAAATCTAATTACTGTCAGAGAGATGGTTTCTTTGCTTGAGCAAATCAACACAGGCTTGGTATGCAGCTTATAATCTAATAACCGCTTTTCCTCTCTTTGCTAAAAGGCAGAGGACAAAAGAATAGCATGCTTTCACTTTGCATGGTAGGTAGTAGTATTCCATCAATTCGCTTCAGATCCATGTCAACTCTCTCTTCCTCTCAGACCACAAGGACCTTAACTGCCTCAAAACTTCTACAGGACACTCAATCCACTATATCAGTAAGTAATGCTGACAAATCCTACTAAGAAGGATGTAACAGGGATCATAGATGCTTTGGTAAGACTCCTAACTTTGGCTTCCAAGGTAGGTAACTTGGAGATCACAGTACACTGCATTATTAGCAAATATTCACATTTCCCTGCACCTTATCTTGTGCTCCACAGAAAAATACAACTCTCTATACCACAGATTTAAGCTTGGCCATAGAATTTGTTTTGGCCATATGATCTGTAACTAGAAGTCAGCTGGGTCACTCTTGAGGAGAAGAGTTCATAGCCAGAATGTACCTTGCTATTCATTTCTTTTTTATCTGCCATGAGACTAGGAGTATCTTAGGACTATAATCAGCCTGGATCCTGGAATAAAGTCACATCTGGCCCATTATAGATATGTAAACTGAATGAAAGATAAATCATTATTGTGGCATGCCACTGATATTTTTTGCTGAAAGTTACCATAGCAAAATTGAGCCTGAGTTGACTTATAAAAAACTGCTTTACAACTTTGCTTTTATAATCAAGCAGTTAGCTTTCATCTGTTGGCAGTGTATGGGCTTTTAAAGTGAAAGACCCATAGAAAACTACAATACAGATATGAGAAAACTTTGGTAAATTTTTATTTGTGTTAAGCTTTCTAGACAAACTTACCTAGTTGTGCTATGGGAAAATCCTAATAAGCATTCTTTTGGTACTGAAATCTTTCTTCAACCTGGTTTAATGAACATATTTGTGACTCTAATCTTCTTTATAGGAAATGTCTGGACCTTCTTGAGTACACAGAGACTCATAACCAGTCCAGTGTAGACAGTGCCCAAAGCAAATATGGAATTAGCTCACCCCAGTAACTTTAAAATATGGAAAAGAAGATAATTTTCTGAGAACTTAAGCACAAAACCAACAAATGAATAATAATTTATAGGAATGTCTCCATTTCAGTAAGATGGTAATCTACCTGAGTAAATGTGCATCTGAAAAATGTTATTGATGAGAACGGGGTTTACTCAGCTGATAAAGTATAGGAAAAGGAGGATGTGTTTTTTTAAAAGCCACTGAGCAGTACCCATCCCGGTATTGTGCAGCGAGAAGATGGCTCTCATGCCAAGCATATTCCTACCTCAAGGCATGGAAGTTGTAGGCAAACTAAACCTGACATTGTAATTTACTTGTATTTTCTGATTTCATGCTAAGCAAGCAGACTGCTGGTTATAGTTTTGCTTTCTGTGTATAGAGAATGCTCCAGTCAATTTCAATTTCATATGTTCAAGTGCATGTGAAAGTAAGGTCTTGTTGTCAAGTCAGAAATTGGTATTCAGGTTTACACACCAATTTCTATAAAAATGGTGTAGTGTATATTCTCTAATTGCTCCTCCAGACATACTTACTCCATTCATTTCTCCACTTTTCTCTTTGTTCCAGAGGACGGATTTTGTAGACTGCATTACCTGGAACCCTTGCTATGTGTCTTTCACTTGCACGTTTGACCCAAGTGTGGTACCAACAGGAAATCAAAAAGCAAAAGGAGGGGTGGAAGTTTTGGAATGATGGAGCAAGGATGACCAAAAAAGCCATAAAAACAAAAGGACACTGGCCCAAATTGTCAAAACCAACCTTCTCAGAGCCCTGAAAATTAAATGCAGTCCTACAGTAACCAGGGGAGCATTTATTCAAGGGAAACTGTTAATCTGGGAAAGGACATTGAGCTTTGTGAAGAAGGAACTTTCCCTGTTTTCATCCCCCTCTCCAACCCTCCATGGTAGCACTGACAACCACCAGCTTCAACAACCTTGATAGCTATGAAAACCAGCAGCCTAGAAAATACCTGAAAAAGTAGAAAAGGTCTGCAGTTCTGCATGAAGCCCCCTTTCTGGAGAACTGCCACTATTTTCTCTCTCTGGCAGCTCCGTGGGAAAGGCCCATGTACAAGGCTTCTGTCAGTCTGATCCATCTCAGAACGCGCTCGGTGGAAAGGTCCTACCTAAGCATGTGTATATAAAAAAAAAAAAAAGTTAGTGGCAGTTGGTTAACACCACTGCTGCCTAAAAGGGCAATACCAGGGGTGCCTGGGTGGCTCAGTCAGTTAAGTGTCCAACTTTGGCTCAGGTCATGATCTCATGGTTCATGAGTTTGAGTCCCGCATAAGGCTCTGTGCTGACAGCTCAGAGCCTGGAGCCTACTTTGGATTCCTTGTCTTCTTCTCTCTCTGCCCCTTCCCTGCTTTCTCTCTCTCTCAAAAGTAAATAAACATTATTTAAAAATTAAAAAAAAAAATAGAAAAGCGCAATACCAGTTGGGCAAACAAGAGAATGACCAAAAACCTGAAAGGAAGACCTGGGAAATGAGATGTTCATAAAGGGCTTTGAAAAGCTCTGACATAATTGTGGGGATTCAGAGAACCACACACATGTGCAGGGATATGGACCTGCCCAGGAAAGACCGGAGAAGGCCCTAAACTCTCATCTCATGACAACTTTGTTGAAATGATCCAAAGAAATATATTTCTGGTTTTCATCTTAACAGAAAATTTTGGGATCACCCTGAGCAGCCACAGGAAGCTTCCAAGCATGTATTAAAGGATGTTCTCCAACCACGACAATGTTTATGGCAAGACAACCTTTATATGTCTCACTGCATTTCTTTGTGAGGACCAGTCCCACCGGGCCAAGGTATGGAAAGAACACTGTGATGGCTTGTGGAAAAAAGTAATCTGGCCTGAGTTGGCTTTTACAGGAGCAGGATGGCCAAAGTGGTAGGAGAAGGAGCCTGACATCTAGAAGAAAGTTAAAGTTCAAGAAAGAGCTAAGGTTGCCCTAAGCAGTCCTATGAGGCTATTGGATTCCAAGGAATCTAGCTAGGGATTTCCTAGTGTGAAAGCTAGGAGAGAAAAAATGATGCTCTTGGAGACAGATAGAGAAGGGTTTTTTTGCTCTTCTTTAAGAATGATGAGGGAAGTTGTTTCTTCTGACAGGATAGAGCTCAGTTACAGGTAGTGTTATTTTCTCTTGGGGACAGTCTTTTTAACAGATTTTTTTTAATCGTTATGTCACAGGAGAGAGAAAACTAGAATTCTTGAGATAGAAAAAAGTAAGATAGTAGCAGGGAAAATTCTAGCCCAGCTGGGGTTGCAGAAATGTGAACTGAATCGGTTGATTTCATTCCATGTTTATCAGTATGGCTTGTGGCTCTCAGATGGACGAGCCACTGTTCAAGTGAGGTCTGTAACTTGTTACAATGACCAAGGGACTGTATCACTACTGGGTGCTGAGGGGAGAAGGCAACAGTTGAGAATTCCTACTCCAATCACCCCTAATGGAATAAAAAGGATAAATATCCTGACCATGTAAGAATTAGAGGTACTGACAGCAGCTCAGAGAAACATTTCAGAGATATGTGAACACAAAATAAATTTGAAAACTGGGAGCAATAATAGTAAGAGCAATCATTGAGCTGTTATTTATTATTACCAGGAACTGTTCTAAGTGTAAATGTCGTACATGTATTAGCTCAGTGAATTCCTACAACAATCCTACAAGACAGATACAATTCTATTTTATAAATAAGGTATGTGAGGCAATGAGAATTTAAATGGTTTTTCTAATTACTTAGCACGGAAACCTGTCCCCAGAACCCATACTCTGAAACTTAGATAATAATTACGTACAAGACTTTACATTTAATAGAATTCAGTTATAAATCCTCGGTTTCATCAATATGTGAGCATAAACTCTAGGTTAGATTAAGTGATAGTTAATAATAATTAAAAGATTTTTAAAAGTTATATAACTAGGGGCGCCTGGGTGTCTCAGTCGGTTGAGCATCCGACTTCGGCTCAGGTCATGATCTTGCAGTCCGTGAGTTCGAGCCCCGCGTCGGGCTCTGTGCTGACTGCTCTGAGCCCGGAGCCTGTTTCAGATTCTGTGTCTCCCTCTCTCTCTGACCCTCCCCCGTTCATGCTCTGTCTCTGTCTCAAAAATAAATAAACGTTAAAAAAATTTAAAAAAAAAGTTATATAACTGAATACAAAAATACCCCCATAAGACATATCTCTATTACTAAGAAGTATTATTTAATTACATTAACATAATAAGGCTTGAAAAAAGTCATTGATAAATACAAACCATGAGTAACCTGAGTATAATATTCTCTATTTAAATAAAGATATCAGAGAAAGGAACATTACCCTAAAGTCCTCTAAATGTTGAAAATTTAATTATCTCAGATTCTGAGGTGGATATTTGCATGTAAAAATGTTCTCAAGAATTATACTTATAAAGAAGTGCGGGAAGCAGGATTGAAAGCAGAGAAAAGAAAATCTGAATTCTGATCCCCTAGTAACATATGCCTTCCTTGGCTGATGTCAAGCTGGCATGGCCATTCAAGATATCTCGAAGGAAGGGAACCTCATCTTCATATCCCTGTATTGTCCAGCCATTGGGTGTGAGTTGTCCCTGAGGAGGGGGCATAACCTTAGGTGAGAGGCTTCCCTTTGGCTGAGGAAAATTTATGGGGAGGAACTCAGATATATTTTCAGATACCAGTACTCCTGGCAGTCATAGGAATGAGAACCTCAGTTGTGAAGGATAGGTACAGAAGGTGTGCACCATAGCATCCGCTGAAGGTTATGTGAAGAGCGAGCAACTGTGATCCTCTTAAGAATACTCAGTGAACTTGTTCTCTCTGAAATCAATCTCTTTCTTCTTAAGTCTATCCACAAAGCTGCCATGACAGTCACCAACACAAACAAATCAATTCCATCATGTAACTTTCCATTTTAACTGTTCCTCTCATTGCTGAGAGAACAGTCTGGCCTCTTGAGTTTGACACACACAATTCTACCTCTACTTCTCTCTTTGGTGTTCATTCCAAACACTGTACACAGAAATCCTCCCAGTTTTCCACACCTATTTTTACTTTTCAAATATTGACATGCTATTCTCTCTACCTAAAACTTCAGGACTTCTCTGCCTAAAAATCCTCTATTCATATTTAAATATCAAATTAAAAAAAAAAGGTCTCCTTCCATATGACACTGCAGCAGTGAAGATTCTTTTGTCTGAAATAACAGAAAATGCAACACTGGCTGAAACAAATAGGGATTCTTTTTTCCCCACATACAGCAAAGGGTATGGGAGTAGGTGTTTGACTCAGCTGCTAAACCATGTCAGCTCTTCATCTTCTGTTCTTCTGCTCTGACATCTTCATAATGTGTTTATCTGATGGTTTCCTATCTCATGACTGCCAAATCACTTCCAAAACCTCCAGTATCATGATCTTATTCAAAACCAAGAAACAGAAACATAGCTATAGCAAAAACACAAGTAGAGGATGAGGAGCATGGAGAGGAGGAGGAAAGAGGCAGGAAAGGGAGGGGGGATGGAGGGAGACACAAAGAGAGGGAGGGGGAAGACACACACACAGAGGGAGGGAGAGAGAGAGAGTGAGAGGGAGAGAGACAGAGAGAGAGATCTCACATTAAGGAATTTTTCCCTGAAATAGCCCTAAGTAGATTTTCTCCAATATATAATTGGACATAACTGGGTCATATGCCATCCCTGAAGGACAGATTTGGTCCTTACCTGATATGAAGGCATTTGTATACAATAATTCATTAGAATAAGAGTTTACTGGGGTGCCTGGGTGTTTCAGTCAGTTAAGTATCCAACACTTGATTTTGGCTCAGGTCATGATCTCACAGTTCGTAGGTTCAAGCCCTGTGTCGGGTTCTGCACTGACAGCATGGAGCCTGCTTGGGACTCTTGTTCTCCCTCTCTCTGCCCCTCCCTCCCTCATGCTCTCATGCTCTTTCCCTCAAAAATAAATAAACTTTAAAAATATAAGAATCAGACTTTACTCACAGAGAGGAAGCCAGAAAGAACTGTTGGGTAGGTACCCATAATGTTACCACAGAAGCCACTACATGGCATTTACTATGTTACACTATAATTTATTCACCTAACTCCCTTTTTCCCTTGACTATGAAGTCCTCGTAGATATAGATCAGGGCATTCATTTTTAGATTTATATTATCTATCATGAAGGCTAACCCATTATAGGTATACAATATTTTTAAAATTAATTGATACTATACTCAACACATAATTGTGTAAAGGACACCACTTTGAAAAACACTGGGCTAAAAGAATGGAAAAAATAGTCTGGTCTATAGTCAAAAGTAAGTTCTTGTTCGTTATAAATTTTTCACGACTGTAAGGATGCTAGAGAGCTTTCCTTGGGGTCTATCACTCCTGGGCCCAATACATTTGATAGCCACTCATCTTTTGTTTAATAATTTTTCACAAGTGACTTTCTGTAATGGCATTTCATTTTAGAAAATTTAGCTATCTTTGAAAGGAACCAAGATCCAGTTTTGGCGAATAAAAGGTATCATCCTTCATGATGTCATCATAATTGCATGAATATTTTACAAAACTGAGCCAGGAGCACTGTAGTTTTCTCCTGGGAGACTGAGACACTGAAGGTTATGACACAGAATTTAAAAATTTAGCTTCATGTTTGAAGGTGATCTACAAGTTTAAACCTCAAAACAAAAACCACCAAGAAATTAAATATTCATAAAAATCACATGAGTTATGAATATAAAAAGTTTTCAAATACTTTTGTCTTTTGTCATACTCAAAGAAACTAAAAATAAAAACATTTATTCTTGGTTCCTTTGCTTCATTTTGTAACCACTGCAATTATATCAGGTACGTGTTATTCTGTAAACACAGTGCTGTTATTCATATGTTAGACAAGTTGTCAGAAGAAAAAACTAAGGCGCTTTGGACTCTGGTAATTTCTTTTATTACATTAAAACAATTGTTCGATGGGATAAAGTTTTGAATAATAAAAATTAGTGAATATTTAGCCCTATTTGATTTGAAGCGGCATATTCCATCTTAAAAATGCAAGTGTGCCTCTATTTGTTCTATAAAGCCAGTGAGTGTGTGGTCTTAGAACATTCTGATTAATACCTGATTATAAGCCCAGGAACCAATTATTTCAAGTAAACATAGTAATATAGCAATTTTGTCAAGAACTTGATATCTAGAAGTGCGGTTCAATGAAGGATCTTAATAAAAGAGAGCTTATTAATCTTTTCACAGAATTTTGTCACCCAAGAGAGGTAAAAGACTATTAGGACCAATATCAAGGGCAAGATATGCCAGCATCAGAATCAAAAGCCAGATTTTTTGAAAATCTCTGTTAGAGCCAGAGACAGAATAGCATCTAGGAGTTTTACTAGAATTCTATAGCCAGTGGCCACAGGAAAATTGTTAGACTGTTATCATTAGGAAGGATCAAAGTGCTCAGATACCAGATAGTAGAAACACTGGATCTCCATATAAGGGGAACAAAGAAACAGGTTTGATTGTTCCCATCAGACTAGGCATATATATATTGGGAGGCCATGCACAATGGGGTTCGCCCGGGCAGACCCAGTTGTTATCCCTCCAGTTTTGTGTCGTCCAGTATAGGAAGTGATTTTCTTAACGCAGAACTTGAAGTTGAACCCTGAAACAGATTCACACTTTTTTTTTCAGCAGTAGGATGCTTACATCTTGAAGTGGACCAACATTGGCATGGTTTAGAGAGCCAAGAAAGACAAAAAATCTCACCAAAAAAACCACAAAAAACTACCTCGTTTCTTTCCAATGGCCTTTACTCACATCTAGGAAGATAACATAGAGAAAACAAGAGAGGTATTTTTGTAACATTCTGTTGTCTTCAGCAAAAGCTGCTCTTTAAAATAATACCTCTATTAAGCAGAATTACTCAAAAGAGTTGAAAAGAGAAAGTAACAACACCGGAATGAGCACAGAGACAGAACTGTCTCAAGAGTAAAACTTTCCCTCAGTGGTAAAATTGTCAGCCATGAGGAAAATACCTTGGGACTGGTTCTCTACCCATAGTTTTTATGGGCAACTAAGAGTAATAAAAAAAGATCAAATCTGGAAATTGTCATGGCCTTCAACAACGCTTTTAATATCTTTGGGTCTCAATTTCCCCCAATGGAAAAACAAAGGGGCTGGAACACAGTGATCTCTAAAATCAAGCATTAACATTCTGAGAGTCTTTTCTTTATTGCTGTCTTTTCCTGTTTTGTGCTTGAACTCACCTTTTGTATTCCCTCCACTGTATCATGAATAAATCTCCCTGATGCCTCTTATCATCTCTGCCAAGAAGGAAACTTGCCTAGAGACTGTCAGAAATGCTACATAATTACCATCAATCCCAGACAACTGGTCCTCATTCAGGGAGAGGAGGGCTGAGCAAGCACGGAAGCAACAGGCACTGGACTGAAATGAATAAATGTGAATATCACCACGCAAAAATGTGTATCACACTGGATTACCTGTTTTTCTTTATTTCAGTGTTCGAATCACCTCCAAACTCTGTGCTGCCAGTAGCGTTTTCTGCTTGTGGTGCTTAAATATGTTGTAAAGTGTGTGTGCATGTGTACACACACCCACACACTTATTTTTTTGGTCTGTATCAGCTTTAGGAAGTTAAACCTTTCATGCTTGTGCTAAATGAAATAACGGATCATTTTGACATCTGATGGTATTTAAAGATAGAAGTTATTTATACTGGAGAGAACCAAATACAGAGGATTACGAATTTAGTGTGGATATTGCTGTTCTTCCCCTATAAAAGAAAAAATTCTTCAGTGTGCTTTGTTATCATTGAAATGAGTCTTAAACACCAACTGTGGTCATTTTTAGGAGTATCCAGTCAGTCAGTCATTTCATTTAACACCAGATATTCAGCGCAGTCACAGAAAGATGAAGAGAAACAATGTGTCCCGTTGTTGAGTGAAAAGGGATTTACGTTTGTGAAAGGCAGCAAATGTCACACATCAAAAATGGGAGAAGTGAAAAAGCATGAATTTAGAGACAAGAAGATTGCCACCATACCCTACTATTAGGCACAAAAACAGAAGACGATGCTATGAATTGTTAGTTCCATGTCTCAAAAGCCTGGCAGTGAATGAGAATATTAGGTGGGCTAGACTGAGATTTAGACAATGACAGTTTCTGAAAGAGTCAAGAGTAACAAATGGGCATTTATTAGGACAAGTTAATGTACTGGACAACTGAATAAAACATATATTCAGGATCTCAGTTGTGCTGGATCCATAGTACCCAAGGGCCTCCAATGAAAGGGAACTTTAATATGAAATAAGGGAAAAGAAAGGAAAATATCGCTTAACACCATGATCTTGCCTGCTACTTGTATGGATATAGAATAACACACATTTTCAAATCACTGCTTTCTGAAGTCGTGCTGTGCTTCACCAGTTTTTGGTTGTTTGTGACTCAAGCTAGTGCTAACTTCACCAGACTCTGCCACTACCAATATAACTGTTATTATTTCATTATTTTTTTAAAAAGAGCATAAAGGTGGGGCGCCTGGGTGCCGCAGTCGGTTGAGCGTCCGACTTCAGCCGGGTCACGATCTCACGGTCCGTGAGTTTGAGCCCCGCGTCAGGCTCTGGGCTGATGGCTCGGAGCCTGGAGCCTGTTTCCGATTCTGTGTCTCCCTCTCTCTCTGCCCCTTCCCTGTTCATGCTCTGTCTCTCTCTGTCCCAAAAATAAAAAAATAAAAACGTTGGAAAAAAAATTAAAAAAAAAAAAAAAGAGCATAAAAGTGACAGGGGGAATAAGGTTGGGGGGAGAGAGAGAGAGAGAGAGAGAGAGAGAGAGAGAGAGAGAGAGAGAGAAAGAATGAATGAATGAATCTTAAGCAGGCTCCATGCTCAGTTCAGAGCCCAACATGGGGCTCGATCCCACAACCCTGGGCTCATGACCTGAGCTGAAATCAAGAGTCAGACGCTCATCCGACTGAGCCACCCAGGCATTCCTGTTTTTTTTACAGAAAAAAAGAAAAGGAAAGTACTAGTCAAAATACTAGCAGTAATACTAGGAAGTACCTGTTCATTCATTCACTGAGCAAACATCTATTTCCATGTCCTACAAAATTTCCTAGGAACCAGGAGAAAAGATGGAACCCTGTGTCCCTCTTCTGAAAGAACACATAGTATTTAGGAGGAGACAGATCTGTCAACAGAGAATTCAAATGAAATGTGCTAAGTGTAAGTAGCAGCCACAAGGTGCTGTAAGAGCATGACAGGGGGTGGAGGAAGGAAGGTCTGACTGCCTGCAATCAGCATTTTTCACCACCATACTTGATTCCTGAAATGTCACTACTAATTTTCAAATAAAAAGGGAAAGGGGGAGCACCTAGTTGGTTCAGTCAGCTAAGCACCTCGACTCTTGGTTTCAGCTCAGGTCATGATCTCACGGTTGGTTTATGGGGTCAAGCCCTGTGTCGGGGCTCACCCTGAGAGTGTGGAGCCTACTTGGGATTCTTTCTCCGTCCCTCTCTCTCTCCCCCACCTCCTGGTCATGTGTACACATGCACCGTCTCAAAATAAATAAAAAAAAAAAAAAAAAGGAAAAGAACCCACCCCATCAAAAAAAGCTCCCAAAGGCCAGTAACATTTGTGAATGATTTCCTCTTGTTATATTTTACAATGTGTTCAGCTTTATTTTATGCCCTTATTTGTTTGCTTTCCAATGTTTTCTCAGATGGAGCAAATGAGGAGGTATTAGAGCTAACATGAAGAAATCGCACAGAACCTTTCTCATATTTTATCTAGTTCACTGCCAGAATAAACTACTTTAATGGCTGAGGGGAACAATTACCACAGTATTCCAAAGTTGAGATTTAACTTTTCATTTTGTCTATGATACATTTTCATAAAGAAAAAGGAAAGTATTACTCGAAACACATATATTTAGTTCATATTTTCTTTAACCCTGTGCAAAAAAAAAAATTGTTGGGGGTTATTAAGTTCTGGGCATGGGCAAGGGGACATGTCACTCATCCAAGTGCCTCATGCTAGAAGAAAATGTGCGACCCAGTCATCTACCAGATTCAGGAATGCTATAGAAAGAGGGGGCATTTGGCAACCTTGGGAGTTTGGGTTTGTCAGAATGGAAAAAAAGTTTTAAACAGGTTACTTATGTGATTAGCTATGTACATTAGACCAGTCTGTGTGTGTGTAGAATTTGATTCTGTGCTGGCTGAAAAGGGCAGAAAGAATATGAAGATATTTTTGTAATACTTTCAGCCATAAATGAAAGTACTTTCTGTTGAGTAGAGTGGGGGGATGAATCAAGAGAGGAGGGGATAAATAGGAGATATAATGGCAAAATGAATATATTAGTAGCCAACTGGTTCTGGTTCAGGCTGTTGCCTTTTGAGTCATAAACATCAGGATAGTCTTGGGGGGAACGAGATAATAGTCAAAGTATAGAAAATGGTAGAGTTTAAAATACCTCTGAAATTGATGAAAGCAAAATATGTAGTGTGATGGTTAATTTTATGTGTCAATTTGACTAGGTAAGGGATGACTGAATAACTGGTAAAACATCATTTCTGGGTGTGTCTGTGAGGGAGTTTCTGGAAAAAATTACAATTTGAACTGGTGAACTGACTAAAGCAGAAGGCCCTCCACAATGTGCATGGGCCTCATTCAATTCACTAACAGCCTAGAAAGAACAAAAAGGTGGAGCAAGGACAAATTTGCTCTCTCTGCTTGAACTGAGACATCCATCTTCTCCCGTCCATGGACATTCTTGCTCCTGGTTCTTGGGCTTTCAAATTCAGACTGGGACTTAAACCATCAGCCCCTCTCTGATTCTTCAATATTTGGACTCATACTCAATTACACCCCTGGCTTTCCTGGTTCTCCAGCTTGCAGAGAGCAGATCATGAAACTTCTCAGACTCCATAATCACGTAAGCCTATTTTTACAATTAAAAAAATCCTAAATGTACTGTCTTCCTATCGTGTACACAATAAGTATCAAAGGTGTGCTTTCTATATGAAAAATCATGCAGAATAATCAAAATTGTGTCTTCTAATTGAGAAAATAGTAAAACACGTTCAAAACATGGTGGGTCCACTCTTCTAGACTTGGTATATAATAAAAGGTAAAACAGTATTTGTTGAATCAATGAATAAATACATGAATGAATGGAAAGAAGGATGTGTGGGATGGGGGTTACTGGCAAATAGCTGCCTATTATAAAGTGTTGCTTTTCTTTCTGGAGTATAGGAGAATACTCTTGATGAGCTATAGTTAGTAAAAACACAAAAACACACCGTTTGGTATCAAAATGACCTGCATTCATGGCACTACTTCTAAACTACTTCGTGTGAGGCTGAACAAGGTAGTGAATCAATCTGTACCTCGTTTTCCTCAAATTTAACACTGAAACTGGGGTGTTATGTGCATTAAATAACAATGTGATATAAAATGTCTGGAATATACTACAAGATGATACATGTAAGTTTCTTTATAACACAATCTTGTTTTCTACCCTAATTTAAAATCTGATTGTTTTCTATTTTGCTATTGAGTTATGTGAGTTCTTCATGTATTTGGATATTAACCCTTTATCATATATATGACTTGCAAATGTTTTCTCCCATTCCATAGGCTATTCGTTTTGTTGGGTGCTTTCTTTGCTGTGCAGAAGCTCTCTAGTTTGATGTAGTCTCATTTATTAATTTTTGCTTTTGTTGCTTGTGCTTCTGGTATCATATCCAAAAAATCTTTGCCAAGACCAATGTCAAGGAAATGTTTCTGTCTGTTTTCTTCAAGGAGTTTTATGGCTTCAGGCCTTATTTTTAAATCTTTAATTCATTTTGAGTTAATTTTTGTGAGTAGTGTAAGATGAGATCTAATTTCATTCTCCTACATGTGGTTATCCAGTTTTCCTAACACCGTTTATTAAAGATTCTACCCTCTCCTCCTCGAATATTCTTGACTTCTTTGTCAAATATTAGTTCTTCCTATATGTGAGGATTTCTTTCTGGGCTGTTGATTTTGTCCCACTGGTCTATGTGTATATTTTTATGCTGGTACCATATTGTTTTGGTTACTATCGTTTTTTTAGTATTATTTAAAATCAGGAGGTATAGTGCCTCTAGCTTTGTTCTTCTTTCTCAGAATTTCTCGGGTTATTCAGGGTCTTTTGTGGCTCCATACAAATTTTAAGTTAGTTTTTTTTTTCTATTTCTGTTAATAATGCCATGGAATTTTTATTGAGATTGCATTAAATCTATAAGTTTGGGTAGTATAGACATTTTAACAACATTAACTTTTCACAATCCATGAATAGGAGATGTCTTTCCATTTATTTGTGTCTTCTTTCACCAATGTCTTCTGGTTTTCTGTGTACAGATCTTTCACTTCTTTAATTCTATTCCTAAGTATTATATTTTATGCTACTGTGAATGGTATGTTTTCATTATTTCTGAATACACTTTTTTTCCAAAGAAAACATAAAAATGGCCAATGAGTACAGGAAAAGTTGTTCTGCATCACTAATAATTAGGGAAATGCAAACTGAAACCACAATGAGATGATTTCATACCTGTTAAAGCAGCTATCCCCCAAAAGATGAGACAACAAATACTGGCAAAGATGTAATGAAAAGGGAACCCTTGTGCCCTGGTGGTAGGAATGTAAATTGGTACAGCCACTATAGAAAACACTATGGTGGTTCCTCGAATAATTAAAAATAAAACTACCACATGATCCAGCAACCCTACTTCTCAATATATATCCAAAGGAAATGAAATCTCTATCTCAGAGAGATGTCTGCATTTTCATGTTCGCTGCAGCATTATTCATAATAGCAAGGTACAGAAACAACCTAAATGTCTGTCAATGGATAAGTGGATAAAGAAGATGTGGTATATATATAAAATAGAATATTGCTCAGCCATGAGAAAGAAGGAATCCTGCCATTTGCAACATCACAAATGGACCTTGAATTCATTATGTAGAATGAAATAGGCAGAGAAATACGAATATAAAAAAGCCAAACTCGTAGAAAGAGAACAGTGGTTACCAGGGTGTTATGGGTGGAGAAAATAGGGTTATGTTAAAGCATACAAACTTCCAGTTATAAGATGATTAAGTTCTGGGGATCTAATATACAGCATGGCAATTACTGTCAGGAATACTCTATTATATACTTGATAGTTGCTAAGAGTACATCTTAAACCTCATCACAAAAATAAATGGTAATTATGTGACATGACGAAGGTTTTAGCTAAAACTATAGTGGTTATCATTTTGCAATATTAAGTGTATTAAATCACCGTGTTGTACACCTTAAAACTGTACAGTGTTATATGTCAATTATGTCTCAATCAAGTTGGGGAAAAACGTTTTTTTTCTACCTTAGACATTTCCATTGTTCCCCTCTTCAACACACACACACACACACACACACACACACAAAACCACCACAGACAATAAGACCTAAAATACTAAAGACCACCCTGATTATGTGTCTTTGAAACTAACAAAAAAATTAATAAATTATTCCACATGATGACTTTAAATTATTTATGGTAAATTTCTTCACCATCTTAATTTGTTCAAATGGCTTTTTGTAATTTACTGAGAGAAATTAATCTTCCTTCTGTTGTGCTCAAATTCTTCCTACTCTTCCAGACACCTTGTATCTTTTCAGGACACAAAGTTACTTTGTGACTCCTCTACTTTTCTCTTCTGATAAATTCCTTCCTAATTTATGAACACCTCTTCAATCCAGTATTTCTCTCCTCTGCCTTGAAACATGACTCTTTACTTCAGTACTCAATGGTTTTGGGTCATATGCAAATTTTAAGTTGAGAAAAACGGAACATCTCATCATTTTGCTACCAAAAGCCTTCATAATGGAGTTAAATACTATTAATTCCAGTGTTAAACATTTCTACTTGTGGCTTTTTCAAAGGCCTTCAGGAGTTGGCAAAAGTAGAGAAAGACACAACAGTGGACATAAAATGTGCATGGAATAAGCAAAGATCATAGAAAAGCAACACAAAGTCTTACTATAAATCAGAACAAGAGATTTAGACGAGGGAATCATCCTGTTTTTTTTTTCCCAGTTATTCCAATTTCAGTAAAAAGGAAAAAAAGGAAAAGAATTTCTTTGAATGCATGCATCAGGGAAACAAACAATGCCTTTCAGAAATGAAATGAGTCAAGACTTTGTAAATAAATCAGGAGAGATCAGAAGGCTCTGGATCTCTCTGATGAAGGCTACTTTTCTATCATTACTTGGCTTGTTCTATTTTGTTCTTTAGACCTAGGATATATTCTTGCTGTGCAACTGAGATTTACTTTCTTTGTATATTTCCAAGAGTCATTGAAAGGTAAACTCTCGGTTAAAGTTTTGTACAATATTTTACAAAACAAATTGAAATTTAAATATATTTGAGTTTTGGAGCTCCTGGGTGGCTCAGTCAGTTAAGCATTCGACCTCAGCTCAGGTCATGATCTCACAGTCCGTGAGTTTGAGGCCCACCGTCGGGCTCTGTGCCAAAAACTCAGAGCCTGGAGCCTGCTGTGGATTCTGTGTCTTCCTCTCTCTCTACCCTTCCCCTGCTTGCACTCTGTCTCTCTCTCAAAAATAAAATAAAAACATAAGAAAATTAAATATATTTGAGGTCAACTGTGTGAGGAATTGATGTGGAAATTTTATTGCCAAGGAATGCTCCCAAGTGAAACAGGAGACAAATATCTCTTGTCCCTAATCCTGTTCACTATATTTTTTCTCAATCTCTTCTTTGCAATGATTTCTGGATTACTCCCTAACTTTCCATTAAAAAAAAATTAACTGTCATTTTGCCCTTTCGCCCTCAATTGCTCCTCTCCTTTTCTTTATTAGGCACTTTCTCATTACCTTTCTTTTTCTCGATGTTGATCTTGTATTCCAGCTATAAATATCCCTATCACCTCCAAATTTCTGAGGAGAGAATCTAGATTTTGTGGAACATAATCCGGGGCAAAAGGACTCTTTAAGAAAAGTTATATAAATTTGACACAACCAGACAGAGCTTTGGAAGAGACCTGTATACGTGAAAGTCCCTGAAGTTTGTGGTCATGGTAAATTTCCCATTACTATTAGTCCATCCCAAACCTGTTCTTCTTTTCCGTTGATTTCTCATTATATATTTACGAGAGGACAAAATATAAGAGGCTTTGGCTATCGTTATTTAGTGCCCCCATTTTCACCAACTATGAGGCAGCCAGTTGTGTGAAGCAGCAGCTGTGAACTTGGTAGAAACTCCCAGAGATAAAATTCTTATCAACGTACACCTGTCTCTGAACAAAATTGGAACTAGATGAGATTCTGAGCTGGGAAGGCAATTGTTTAGCAATACAATTTTCACTTTGAAAGAGAAGGAGCTGGAGATAGAAAGGCATGGATAAACAGAGTTGACACGCAGGAAACCAGTTTTGCATTTCTTAGGGTGAAAAAATAATGTATAAATACAAAAGGAATTTTGGAAGCAGTGGTCAATAGTGAGTTAAGAGATACACCAACTTATTCATTTAAAATTAGTTAATCTTTAACACTCCTATTCATACTGCTAGAGAATCAGTATGAAGTGATTTAGAAAAACCGCAGGCTTTGAAATTAAATCGACCTCAGTGAAAACCTTGAGTCTGACACTTACTAGCTGTGAGATTCTAACAACTCTGAGGGAAATATGGAGAGGGAAATGTCCACGTTGTTGTAGAGATTCATTAGATTTGTGTGTGTACATAATACTGGATATATTAGTCATCACCTTCATGATTATTAAATACACATACATAAAACAGGTATCTAATGTATACATAGAATGAATACAATTGGCATTTAAATAGGAATTAGAGGTTAAATGTATACCCATCTCTTAGAACAATAAGCATAGTGTTTAAATGCTTTTCACCATAATCCTCTTTGTCCAAAGTATTTTTCCAAAAGATTTCTGCATTTACTGTAATTTTAGTCACAAGTTTAAGTAGTTGTGGATTAATAGATGCATCTTTCTTCCATTTCTTGCATTCCACACCTTGAACCAGAGAACTACACTGTATCACTTTTCCCTCCAAAAGTTGTGTATTAACAACTGTAAACTAAGCTGATATCCCTATTAAGCAATTAGATTCCTAAAAATTATCCTCAAAAGGACAGTTTTTTCTATCCCCATTAGCATCTTTCTGTTGAAAGTCACAAGCCACCTTGAGCCAAAACTCAGTTGGGCTAGATGAGGTCAAAAGGGAATTTATTTATTGGTGGCGCCTGGCTGGCTCAGTCAGTTAAGTGTCCGATTCTTGATCATGGCTCCGGTCATGATCTCACATTTCCTGAATTCAAGCCCCGCAGCAGGCTCTGTGCTGACAGTGTGGAGCCTGCTTGGGATTCTCTCTCTCCCTCCCCCTCTGTCCATGCCCTGCTCTCTCTCTCTTTCTCTCTCTCAAAATAAACACTTTTTAAAAGGGGAATTTATTGAAAGTCTCATTGAAAAGATAATCTAGAATAAAATACAGTTGGTATATAGTTCCTCAGTCACAGACATGCATCAATAAGAGAGATCTGTAGACAACTGTTTCTCAACATAAGCCCAAATCATGATCTTGCCCAATACAGTTTCCAGAATTTACCTTATTTACTACAAATACATTTTATATATACGATATTTTTAAACTGTCATATAATGTGCATGCAAAACATTCAATCTTTTAAATCTATGCAATTCAGTGAGGTCTGACAAATATATACACCCATTAAAACCACCATCCCAATTAAGATAATGAACCTTCTATCATTCCAGAAATTTCCCTCGTTCACCATTGTAAGAAATCTCCCAATTTAGACAGAGGCCTATTCTGTTCTCATTTGTCTTTATCACTTATTTTTTGCAGTCTAGAAATTCATGTGAAAGAAAGCATATAGTATGAACTCTTTTAGGTCTGATTTCTTTTGATCAACATTGTGTTTTTGAAACTCTTCTACATTGCTGTGAATATCCTAAGTTCAAATCTTTTTATACCTTTTTAGTAGTGCACTGAATAAATACAGAATAACATGGATAAACATTTGGATTTTCCCCAAGTTCTGCTAAAATGATTAAAGCTGTTATGAATATCTTGTCACATATATTCTTGTTGCTATGTGTTTTTATTTCTCTTGGTTCTCTAAGAATACAATTGCCTAGTTATTACACTTCCAAACCAATATTGCAGTTTTAGTTTAGTTTTGTTTTATTCTGTGACTAAGAAACTCCCAGTTGTCTTCAAAGGAAAGGCAAACCAGGGGATCAACAGTCTTTCTCACACACTGTTGCTAAGAGTTTAAAATGGGACAAGTGATATGGAGATAAATTGAACAACCTCTAACAAAATTACATGGGTTTTTTTGCATATTGTATTTGCCAATGTGTAATCTTAGAATCCAAGAAATGTGACTGGATTGAAGGGAAAATGTTTATGAAGAACAAGTTTATTCTACCTTAAATCAAGACTCTTTAAACGTTTACTAATGAAAATTATGTAGTGTTGGTACAGATATACAGACCTAAAGAACAGAGATCACAAAACTGACCTGTATGGGTCAGTTGATTTATGACATGTCCTATATCCATGGGGACAAAATTGCCTATTCAAGAAATAGTGTTGAAATAATACGAAATTCAAATGAGATAAAAGCAAATCTAAGCCCTATCTCATACTGTACACACAAAAAGTCAATTCCAGGTGTAATGAAGACTGAAACATGAAAGCAAAGTTTAAAATATTTAAACTATAAATGTGAAAATGTTATTTAGGACATTATGGTATGTAAAACATGAAAAGCATAAATAATAATGGAAAGATGAATAAATACAGCTATTTTTTAAAAGTTTTTATTTAAATTCCAGTTTAGAGTGAAATATTACTCTCAGGTGTACAACATAGTGATTCAACACTTCCATACAACACCCAGGGCTCATCACAAGTGCACTCCTTAATCTCTATCACCTGTTTAACCCATCCCCCCCCCACCTACCTCCCCTGTGGTAACCATCAGTTTGTTCTAAGAGTCTGTTTCTTGGCTTGCCTCTTTTTTCCCCCTTTGCTTGTTTGTATTGTTTCTTAAATTCCACATATGACTGAAATCAGGTGGTATTTGTCTTTCTCTGACTTTTTTCACTTAGCATATTTTCCAGCTCCATCCATGTTGTTGCAAATGGTTAAGAGTTCATTCTTTCTTATGGCTGAGTGATGTTCCATTGTATGTATATGTATACACATAGTGCACTTATTTATTTGTGCATTTTTTGGTATACACACACACACACACACACACACATCTTCTTTATACATTCATCAATCAATGGACATTTGGGCTGTTTCCATAATTTGACTATTGCAGATAATGCTGCTATAAACATTGGGGTGCATGTCTCCCTTTGAATTAATATTTTTGTATTCTTCGGGTAAATACATAGTAGTGCAATTGCTGGATTATAGAGTAGTTCTATTCTTAACTTTTTGAGAAGTCTCCATACTGCTTTCCACAGTGGTTGCACTAGTTTGCATTCTCACCAACAGTGCAAGAGAGTTCCCCTTTCTCCACACACTCGCCAATGCCTGTTGTTTCTTGTGTTGTTAATTTTAGCTGTCTGACAGGTGTGAGGTGGTAGTTCATTGTGGTTTTGATTTGTATTTTCCTAATGATGAGTGATGTTGAACATCTTTTCCTGTGTCTGTTGACCATCTGGATATCTTCTTTGTAAAAATGGCTATTCCTGTCTTCCGCCCATTTTTTAATTAGATTATTCACTTTTTGGGTGTTGAGTTTTATAACTTCTTTGTATATTTAGGATTCTAACCCTTTATCAGTTATGTCATTTGCCAATATCCTCTCCTATTCCATAGGTTGTCTTTCAGTATTGTTAACTGTTTCCTTCATTGTGTAGAAGCTTCTTATTTTGATTAAATCCCAAAACCTTATTTTTGTTTTTGTTTCCCTTGCCTCAGGAGACATATCTAGAAAGAAGTTGTTATGGTCAACATCAAAGAAGTTACTGCCTGTGTTCCCTTCTAGGATTTTAACAGTTTCCTGTCTCACATTTGGGTCTTTCATCCATTTTAAATTTATTTTTATATACGGTATAAGAAAGTGGTCCAGTTTTCCCAACACTATTTCTTGAAGTGACTGTCTTTTTTCTATTGGGTATTCTTTCCACTTTGTCAAAAACTAATTGACCATCTAGCTCTGGGTTTATTTCTGGGTTTTCCATTCTGTTCTATTGATCTATGTGTCTATTTTTGTGCCAGTACCATACTGCTTTGATCACTACAGCTTAGTAATATAAGTTGAAGTCCAGAATTGTGATGCTTCCCGCATTGCTTTTCTTTTTCAAGGTTGCTTTGATGTCTTCTATTCTTTTTTTAAGCCCAGAGTACCCTTATGATTATTGCTTTAAATTCTCCATCAGGCATGTTATTTATCTTTCACTTAGATCTCTGGCTGTAGCCTTATCTTGTTCTTTCATGTGAGATAAATTCCTCCACCTTCTCATTTTGTATCGAAGTCTCTGCCTTTTCTGTGTTAAAAAGCCAGTTATGTCTCCTGCATCTGAAAGTAATGGCCTTATGAAGAAGAGGTCTTGCAATGCCCAGGGCCTGGGACTTCAGGGAATGTCTCTGGTGCATGCTGCATGCACTCCACTATTGTGTATTGGCTGCTCTATCCTTCAGGCCAGTCTTTTGAAGGGGTGTTCTGTACCTAATGTGGACAGTGTTTGGTCCCTAACTTGAAGGTGGTGAGTTTTAACTATGTATGCTCTGGTCTGTGAAATGAGACCTGTCACCACCTCCTCCAGAAATGAGGCCCTGCAGAACTCTCCATAGTCAGAAGACAGTGGTGTGGGCAAGGGCTTATGCTGGTCTTCTGGGGGAGGGGCCCACTGTTTTGGGACTGAGGCAAGCTTGATTGAGAAGGGTAGTTCCACCAGAGTGCAGTGGGGTAAGGCTTGGTGTAAGCCAGTTAGGCAGCTAGCATCTGCACTGCACTACTTCATGCAGGTAGCTCTGTCGTTTATGCTGAGGGGTGGGGGAAGGAAATACCACCACCCTGCCAGATATTTTGTTCCCAGAGAGATGTCTCTGTGAACACTACCTCTCAAGGATGAGCTGCAATAAGAATGAATAATCTCCCCCACTGTGTGTCCCAGGTGCCCTTCAGATTGCTGTTTCCATACTATCTGCCCTCAGGTTGTTTGCCTGACTTCTCTCCAGGAGCAGCACAGGGCCCTCCAGGCTCTATCCCAGCCAAGTCCACTAACCTTTAAAACTTCAGATTTTAGGCCGCACTGATTACAAGAACTCATGAAATTCAGCCCTCTTGTTTTCCAAGCTGATGGCTTTAGGGAAACATTCTCCTTCTGAGTTCCCCTGTGTGCTCCTCTCTCTCACACACTTTATCACCATGGCTCCCTCATCACCACAGCTCCCTCCCCTCCTCAGCACCTGTGATTTGTTTCTCCCTTAAACCATGTCTCCACACCTGCTATCTTCTTTGATATTCTCTCACTTTAGTTGTGGAGTTTGCTCTGTCAGTTTTCAGGTCAATTTCTGGAGTATTCAGGATAATTTGATAGTTATCTAGTTGTGTTTTTAGGATGAGGAGAGCCTAGAGTCCTACTCTGCTGCCATCTTCCTCTCCATCCACAAAAATGAATACAGCTACTTTATCTTAAGAAGTTCTGTTCATCATCATCAAGAAATGAAAATGCAATTCACACACTGGGTTTGGCTATTTGAAAAGTACATAACCGGATGGGAGGGAAGATGGCGGTGTAGGAGGACGCTGGGCTCACCGCGCGTCCTGCTGATCACTTAGATTCCACCTACACCTGCCTAAATAACCCAGAAAACCACCAGAGGATTAGCAGAACGGAGTCGCCAGAGCCAAGCACAGACGAGAGGCCCACGGAAGAGGGTAGGAAGGGCGGCGAGGCGGTGCGCGCTCCACGGACCGGCGGGAGGGAGCCGGGGCGGAGGGGCGGCTCGCCGGCCAAGCAGAGCCCCCGAGTCTGGCTTGCAAAAAGCGGAGGGGCCTGACGGACTGTGTTCCTACAGCAAGCGCGACTTAGCGGCTGGGAGGTCATAAGTTAACAGCTCTGCTCAGAAAGCGGGAAGGCTGGAGGACAAAGGGAAGGAGAGCTGCTGAGCCCCCGGACGACAGAGCTCAGTTTGGTGGGGAACAAAGGCGCTCACCAGCGCCATCTCCCCCGCCCATCCCCCAGCCAAAATCCCAAAGAGAACCAGTTCCTGCCAGGGAACTTGCTCGCTCTGCGCAAACACCCAACTCTGCGCTTCTGCGGAGCCAAACCTCCGGCAGTGGATCTGACTCCCTCCTACTGCCACAGGGCCCCTCCTGAAGTGGATCACCTAAGGAGAAGCAAGCTAAGCCTGCCCCTCCTGCCCCTGTGCACCTTGCCTACCCACCCCAGCTACGATGCCAGATCCCCAGCATCACAAGCCTGGCAGTGTGCAAGTAGCCCAGACGGGCCACCCCAGCCAACAGTGAATCCCGCCCCTAGGAGAGGGGAAGAGAAGGCACGCGCACCAGTCTGACTGTGGCCCCAGCGGTGGGCTGGGGGCAGACATCAGGTCTGACTGCGGCTCTGCCCACCAACTCCAGTTATACACCACAGCACAGGGGAAGTGCCCTGCAGGTCCTCACCACGCCAGGGACTATCCAAAATGACCAAGCGGAAGAATTCCCCTCAGAAGAATCTCCAGGAAATAACAACAGCTAATGAGCTGATCAAAAAGGATTTAAATAATATAACAGAAAGTGAATTTAGAATAATAGTCATAAAATTAATCGCTGGGCTTGAAAACAGTATAGCTGACAGCAGAGAATCTCTTGCCACAGAGATCAAGGGACTAAGGAACAGTCAAGAGGAGCTGAAAAACGCTTTAAACGAAATGCATAACAAAATGGAAACCACCACGGCTCGGATTGAAGAGGCAGAGGAGAGAATAGGTGAACTAGAAGACAAAGTTATGGAAAAAGAGGAAGCTGAGAAAAAGAGAGATAAAAAAATCCAGGAGTATGAGGGGAAAATTAGAGAACTAAGTGATACACTAAAAAGAAATAATACACGCATAATTGGTATCCCAGAGGAGGAAGAGAGAGGGAAAGGTGCTGAGGGGTACTTGAAGAAATCATAGCTGAGAACGTCCCTGAAGTGGGGAAGGAAAAAGGCATTGAAATCCAAGAGGCACAGAGAACTCCCTTCAGACGTAACTTGAATCGATCTTCTGCATGACATATCATAGTGAAACTGGCAAAATACAAGGATAAAGAGAAAATTCTGAAAGCAGCAAGGGGTAAACGTGCCCTCACATATAAAGGGAGACCTATAAGACTCGTGACTGATCTCTCTTTTGAAACTTGGCAGGCCAGAAAGAGTTGGCACGAGATTTTCAGTTTGCTAGACAGAAAAAATATGCAGCCGAGAATCCTTTATCCAGCAAGCCTGTCATTTAGAATAGAAGGAGAGATAAAGGTCTTCCCAAACAAACAAAAACTGAAGGAATTTGTCACCACTAAACCAGCCCTCCAAGAGATCCTAAGGGGGACCCTGTGAGACAAAGTACCAGAGACATCACTACAAGCATAAAACATACAGACATCACAATGACTCTAAACCCATATCTTTCTATAATAACACTGATGTAAATGGATTAAATGCGCCAACCAAAAGACATAGGGTATCAGAATGGATAAAAAAACAAGACCCATCTATTTGCTGTCTACAAGAGACTCATTTTAGACCTGAGGACACCTTTAGATTGAGAGTGAGGGGATGGAGAACTATGTATCATGCTACTGGAAGTCAAAAGAAAGCTGGAGTAGCCATACTTATATCAGACAAACTAGACTTTAAATTAAAGGCTGTAACAAGAGATGAAGAAGGACATTATATAATAGTGACAGGGTCTATCCATCAGGAAGAGCTAACAATTATAAATGTCTATGCACCGAATACCGGAGCACCCAAATATATAAAACAGTTATTCATAAACACAAGCAACCTTATTGATAAGAATGTGGTAATTGCAGGGGACTTTAACACCCCACTTACAGAAATGGATAGATCATCTAGACACACGGTCAATAAAGAAACAAGGGCCCTGAATGAGACATTGGATCAGATGGACTTGACAGATATATTTAGAACTCTGCATCCCAAAGCAACAGAATATACTTTCTTCTCGAGTGCACATGGAACATTCTCCAAGATAGATCATATACTGGGTCACAAAACAGCCCTTCATAAGTTTACAAGAATTGAAATCATACCATGCATACTTTCAGACCACAATGCTATGAAGCTTGAAATCAACCACAGAAAAAAGTCTGGAAAACCTCCAAAAGCATGGAGGTTAAAGAATACCCTACTAACGAATGAGTGGGTCAACCAGGCAATTAGAGAAGAAATTTAAAAATATATGGAAACAAACGAAAATGAAAATACAACAATCCAAATGCTTTGGGACGCAGCGAAGGCAGTCCTGAGAGGAAAATACATTGCAATCCAGGCCTATCTCAAGAAACAAGAAAAATCCCAAATACAAAATCTAACAGCACACCTAAAGGAAATAGAAGCAGAACAGCAAAGGCAGCCTAAACCCAGCAGAAGAAGAGAAATAATAAAGATCAGAGCAGAAATAAACAATATAGAATCTAAAAAAACTGTAGAGCAGATCAATGAAACCAAGAGTTGGTTTTTTGAAAAAATAAACAAAATTGACAAACCTCTAGCCAGGCTTCTCAAAAAGAAACGGGAGATGACCCAAATAGATAAAATCATGAATGAAAATGGAATGATTACAACCAATCCCTCAGAGATACAAACAATTATCAGGGAATACTATGAAAAATTATATGCCAACAAATTGGACAACCTGGAAGAAATGGACAAATTCCTGAACACCCACACTCTTCCAAAACTCAATCAGGAGGAAATAGAAAGCTTGAAAAGACCCATAACCAGCGAAGAAATTGAATCAGTTATCAAAAATCTCCCAACAAATAAGAGTCCAGGACCAGATGGCTTCCCAGGGGAGTTCTACCAGACGTTTAAAGCAGAGATAATACCTATCCTTCTCAAGCTATTCCAAGAAATAGAAAGGGAAGGAAACTTCCAGACTCATTCTATGAAGCTAGTATTACTTTGATTCCTAAACCAGACAGAGACCCAGTAAAAAAAGAGAACTACAGGCCAATATCCCTGATGAATACGGATGCCAAAATTCTCAATAAGATACTAGCAAATCGAATTCAACGGCATATAAAAAGAATTGTTCACCATGATCAAGTGGGATTCATTCCTGGGATGCAGGGCTGGTTCAACATTCGCAAATCAATCAACGTGATACATCACATTAACAAAAAAAAAGAGAAAAACCATATGATCCTGTCAATCGATGCAGAAAAGGCCTTTGACAAAATCCAGCACCCTTTCTTAATAAAAACCCTTGAGAAAGTCGGGATAGAAGGAACATACTTAAAGATCATAAAAGCCATTTATGAAAACCCCACAGCTAACATCATCCTCAACGGGGAAAAACTGAGAGCTTTTTCCCTGAGATCAGGAACACGACAGGGATGCCCACTCTCACCGCTGTTGTTTAACATAGTGCTGGAAGTTCTAGCATCAGCAATCAGACAACAAAAGGAAATCAAAGGCATCCAAATTGGCAAAGATGAAGTCAAGCTTTCGCTTTTTGCAGATGACATGATATTATACGTGGAAAATCCGATAGACTCCACCAAAAGTCTGCTAGAACTGATACATGAATTCAGCAAAGTTGCAGGATACAAAATCAATGTACAGAAATCAGTTGCATTCTTATACACTAACAATGAAGCAACAGAAAGACAAATAAGGAAACTGATCCCATTCACAACTGCACCAAGAAGCATAAAATACCTAGGAATAAATCTAACCAAAGATGTAAAGGATCTGTATGCTGAAAACTATAGAAAGCTTATGAAGGTAATTGAGGAAGATTTAAAGAAATGGAAAGACATTCCCTGCTCATGGATTGGAAGAATAAATATTGTCAAAATGTCAATACTACCCAAAGCTATCTACACATTCAATGCAATCCCAATCAAAATTGCACCAGCATTCTTCTCGAAACTAGAACAAGCAATCCTAAAATTCATATGGAACCACAAAAGGCCCCGAATAGCCAAAGTAATTTTGAAGAAGAAGACCAAAGCAGGAGGCATCACAATCCCAGACTTTAGCCTCTACCACAAAGCTGTCATCATCAAGACAGCATGGTATTGGCACAAAAACAGACACATAGACCAATGGAATAGAATAGAAACCCCAGAACTAGACCCACAAACGTATGGCCAACTCATCTTTGACAAAGCAGGAAAGAAGATCCAATGGAAAAAAGACAGTCTCTTTAACAAATGGTGCTGGGAGAACTGGACAGCAACATGCAGAAGGTTGAAACTAGACCACTTTCTCACACCATTCACAAAAATAAACTCAAAATGGATCAAGGACCTGAATGTGAGACAGGAAACCATCAAAACCTTAGAGGAGAAAGCAGGAAAAGACCTCTCTGACCTCAGCCGTAGCAATCTCTTACTCGACACATCCCCAAAGGCTAGGGAATTAAAAGCAAAAGTGAATTACTGGGACCTTATGAAGATAAAAAGATTCTGCACAGCAAAGGAAACAACCAACAAAACTAAAAGGCAACCAACGGAATGGGAAAAGATATTTGCAAATGACATATCGGACAAAGGGCTAGTATCCAAAATCCATAAAGAGCTCACCAAACTCCACACCCGAAAAGCAAATAACCCAGTGAAGAAATGGGCAGAAAACATGAATAGACACTTCTCTAAAGAAGACATCCGGATGGCCAACAGGCACATGAAAAGATGTTCAGCGTCGCTCCTTATCAGGGAAATACAAATCAAAACCACACTCAGGTATCACCTCACGCCAGTCAGAGTGGCCAAAATGAACAAATCAGGAGACTATAGATGCTGGAGAGGATGTGGAGAAACGGGAACCCTCTTGCACTGTTGGTGGGAATGCAAATTGGTGCAGCCGCTCTGGAAAGCAGTGTGCAGGTTCCTCAGAAAATTAAAAATAGACCTACCCTATGACCCAGCAATAGCACTGCTAGGAATTTACCCAAGGGATACAGGAGAACTGATGCATAGGGGCACTTGTACCCCAATGTTTATAGTAGCACTCTCAACAATAGCCAAATTATGGAAAGAGCCTAAATGTCCATCAACTGATGAATGGATCAAGAAATTGTGGTTTATATACACTATGGAATACTACGTGGCAATGAGAAAAAATGAAATATGGCCTTTTATAGCAACGTGGATGGAACTGGAGAGTGTGATGCTAAGTGAAATAAGCCATACAGAGAAAGACAGATACCATATGGTTTCACTCTTATGTGGATCCTGAGAAACTTAACAGGAACCCATTGGGAAGGGGAAGAAAAAAAAAAAAAGAGGTTAGAGTGGGAGAGAGCCAAAGCATAAGAGACTGTTGAGAACTGAGAGCAAACTGAGGGTTGATGGGGGGTGGGAGGGAGGAGAGGGTGGGTGATGGGTATTGAGGAGGGCACCTTTTGGGATGAGCACTGGGTGTTGTATGGAAACCAATTTGACAATAAATTTCATATATAAATTAAAAAAAAGAATAAAAAGATTACGAAAAAGAAGAAAATGTGAGATGTTCCTCCAGAAACACTAGCTGAAAGTGAGTGTGTAGTGTCACCAATGACCAGTTGTGATTGCTGGAGCAATCCTGAAGTTTGCCATACTTCAAAATGGTTACTAAATTTTAATAATTTTATAGTAATTATTAGTTTTAAAACATTTCAGATTTATTCTTGTATTCCACAGGTTCATTTTATAGCATTGGCCAAACCTTGTTTTCACTGTTTGCTCATGTGGCATTTAGCAAAACCGTATACTCAGTGCATTCTATTTTATCATTAATGACCACTGCCTGGGCTTCCCCCTTAAAGGTCAATTAGAAACAAAATCATTTTCTTTCATCTTTTATATCTGCCTCATGTGGTTCTAAGTTCTTAAAGTAAATCTCTCTTTATCAGCTTAATTAGTCCATATTCCGTTATTTTGTTTTGTTTTCCTACTGCTCCCATGCAGATAGTAAGTCTGAAAGACAGAGGTCAAATTACTCTGGATCCTCCCTGCCTTCTTGAATAAATTTGATTCTCTGGGACAAAATATTTCAATAATAGGTATTTATGTTCCTCTAAACTTTGGGTATTTCAATTTCATTCCGATGTTTCTCTAACAACACAAGATAGCACATCATCCTTATTTTAAGTCTCTCTTTCTTTCTAATTGTTCATTGACAAAATCTACCCCCCTTTCCCAGATGAAAACGTAGTCTGGGTCAATGAGCACCAACATCTTGGCCCAAATTTGGGTAATTAATAAACCAGGTCCGAGTTGAGGTGATATGGGGAGGTCTTAGACTTGAGCATTAATTCCACTTAATTCCAAAAGACTGGACTATCCACTTTTTTCCTCTTAGTTTTCAATATAATTCAAAATTACATTAAGAGGAACTGAACTTGGGGCTTCCCAATTAGCATTACTTATTTACACCTGACACAAAACACATATTGTTGGCCTCTATCCCCCATGATTCTTTCAGCATTTCCTTCTTTCTCACGGCTGAATAATATTCCATATATAGATCTCAAATCTTCTTTATCCATTCATCAGTTGACACTTAGGTTGTTTCCATATCTTGACTGCTATAACTACAATAAACATGGGAGCACAGATACCTTTTCAATACCCTGTTTTCATTTCCTTTGGATACATATACTCAGAAGTGGGATTATGGTATCACTTATATACAGAAAGTAAAAAAACTGAACTTATAGGGGTACCTGGATGGCTCAGTCGGTTAAGCGTCTGGCTTCGGCTCAGGTCAGGATCTCGTGGTCAGCAGGTTGGAGCACCACATCGGGATCTGTGCTGACAGCTCAGAGCCTGAAGCCTGCTTCAGATGCTATGTTTCCCTCTCTCTGTGCCCCTCCCCTGCTTATGCTCTCTTTCTCTCTCTCAAAAATAAATAAAAATTTAAAAAAATTTTTTTAAAGCTGAACTCATATGAACAGAATTGTGGTTACCAGGGGCTGGGGGTGGGAGAAATTGGGAGGTGTTAGTCAAAGGGTATAAACTTACAGTTAGCAGATGAATAAGTTCTGGGGATCCAGTGCCTAGCACTGTGATTATGTTTAACAATACTGTATTACATACTTGAAAGTTGCTAAGAAAGAGGATCGATTTTAAATGTTCTTACCACAAAAAACAAAAGATAATCATGTGACTCGATGGAGGTATTAGTGAACACTATGGTGTGAATTGTATTACAATATATAAGTGTATTTAACACATTACACCCCTTAAATTTATACAATGTTATGTCAATTACATCTCAAAATTTTTAATAATTCAATATGTACACTTGACTGTGAAAACAGAAGTTTTCTTTTTTTCCCCTTTTCTCTAATGCACAAATGCTTGGAAAGCTCAAACACTTGGAAGGTTCAGCTTGTTTTGATATAAGCCTTAACAAGGACTAAATAGCTTTTTCCTTTGATCATTTAATCCTTATGTCAGCAGACCCTGCTTGGTTAAAAGCTAAGCCAGTGTGGGTCAGGATAAGGGCAGTCATAGTGTCCCATTTTTTATGCTTACTGAGGCCTGTCCTGCCTGATCCAGTTAAAAACCTACTGAAATATAAACTGCTGCAACCAACTAAGGTCAAAAGCTCTCATGACATATAAAAGCATTGAAACCTGATGCCTTCCGCTCAGGATGTGCCAGAAATGTGATTTTTTTTTCCTCCCCAAATATAAGGGCAAGATTTCTAGCCAAATATACAAGATGTTGAGATATTTGGTGTCCAAGGAACAGCATTCCTATTCCCTATATGCATGTTAGAAACTAGTTAAAAGGCCAAAAAAATTTGAAAGGAAATTAATCAAAGTACAGTTTTATTACTCTGGAAGGCTGAACTGGTGGCAGCTATAGAGGGATTCCTAAAACTCTTTGTGAATTAGATGAACTTAACTTTAAAGGATCATAAAGAAGCTCATACATGGCCAAGCTAAGCATACACACAATCCTGTATGACTTGAAACCGTACAAGTCCTAGAAGAAAGTACAGGGGGAAAAATCCTTGACATCAGTCTTGGAATGGTTTTTGGGATCTGACACCAAGAGCATAGGCAACAAAAGCAAAAATGAACAAGTAGCATTGGGTCACAAATAAAAAATTTATGCACACCAAAGGAATAAAATAAAAAGGCAACCTACAGAATGGGAGAAAATATTTCCAAATCATGTATCTAACAAAAGGTTAATATACAAAATACATAAGGAACTCATATAACTCAATAGCAAAACAACAAACAAATAAACAAACAAACCAGCAACCAAAAAAACCCATAAAAACCTGATTAGAAAATGGGCAAAGGACCTGAATACATTTTCCCAAAGACATACAAATACCCAAAAAGTATACGAAAAGGTGCTCAACTCCACTAACCAGCAGGGAAATGCAAATCAAAACCACAATGAGGTATGACCTCACACCTGTCAGAATGGCTATCACCAAAAATACAAGAGAGAGGGAGTGTTGTTGAGGATGTGGGGAAAAGGGACCCCTTTTCCCACTGTTTTTTCACTCTTGGTGAGAATGTAAATTAATACAATCACTATGAAAAAAGAGTATGGACTTTTCTCAAAAAAATTAAAAAGATAACTACTCGTCAATCCAGGAACCTCACTTGTGGGCATATATCCAAGGGAAATAAAATCACTGTGCCGAAGAGATAGCTATACTCCCATATTCATGGCACCATTATTCACAATAGCCAATATATGTCTGTCTACAGAGGAAAAGACAAAATGTGTTTTATATAAAAAGGAATATTACTCAGCCATGAAAAAGCAGGAAATCCCACTGTTTGTGACAATATGGGTAAACTCAGGGACACTATGTTAAGTGAAATAATCCAAAGATGCAAAATATTTTAAGATGCCACTTATATGTGGATCTAAAAACGACAAACAAACAAAGCACAATGCTAAACTCACAGTAATAGAGTACAATGGTGGTTACCAGAAGCTGAGGCTACTGCATGGGGGGAATTGGGAGATAAAAAACAATAAAACCAAGTAAAATAATGATTTCCAGAGACTTCGGGTAGGGGTTATGGGAAGCTAATGTTTAATGGGTACAGAGTTTCAGTTTTATAAGAGATGGATAGTGATGATGGCTGAACAGTATGAATGTCCTTAATACCACCAAACTGTACACTTAAAAATGGTCAAGATGGCTCATTTTATATTGTGTGCAATTTTACCACAGTAAAACAATTGGGGGAAAAAACGAGAAAATAGTATCAACTGAAAAGTTCCCAGATAAAATTCTTATTTGATATTTATTATGAAACTTGTATTTTTTCTATTGATGACATTAGCAAGTGCCCTATAACTAACTAGGAACCTTAGTTTTTGACAGCATGGACACTACTCAAAATGCTGCCCTGAGCAGAAAAGAAATTTGTAAATGAAAAACCTTCAGAAATTATAAAAAGAGAATACAAGTATCCCATTTGGAAAAAAATGCATGCAATTTTAATACAGAAAAGCCATTTTGAGAATAGTAAATTTGGGAAACTGAACTATTAGTTAAATATCTTCCAGAAAATTGATACTTGGCCATTTGATCTCCCCACCCTGTGAGTTGTGTTTTTAGCAACACTCACCTCTATCACTTCCTCGGGTAGGTTCAGCTCCTACTTGCTTTTCCTGTGGTCTGAAATTTTCTTTCTCCTTTTTCACCTGAAAAGTTCCTATGCATCCTTCAGGTCACAGTGAGCAACTCAGGAGCCTATATTATTAATTTTCAATACAAGAAAAGAACATAGTAAGTGTTAAAACATCATGAAGTATACTGAAATGTAATGAACAAAGATACATTTTCAGAAAGTGTTAGCAAACTTTTAATGTCTTTATTATATAAAAATATGTAAATGTATTTAGTTATATAAAACTGTAAGAAACACTAAATCCCCTAATTTAAAAATGATTAAAAATAGGAAAGTAACCTAAAAGAATATGCAATGACTAATAAAAAAATAAAGTATTCAGGGATGCCTGGGTGGCTCAGTTGGGTAAGCACCTGATCCTTGATCTTAGCTCAAGCCTTAGTCTCAGGGTCATGAGTTCAAGCCCCACGTTGGGCTCTGTACTGAGCATGAAGCCTACTTTAAGACAAACAGAACTATTCAATCTTGCTATTGATCAAAGATATGTATATTAAAAATCAGTGAGATTCCAGTTTTCTTCTACTAAATTAACAAATAGTTTGTAAAATGCTCATATTAATGCTGGCAAGAATACATTGAGAGAGACATTCTGATGCATATATAAGATGGATATAAGAGACTGGTAAAAGCAATTTGATAATATATATCAAGTGTCTGAAATAAATCCTAACTGGTGATTTAATTATTTGGCTTTCAATAATCCATTCAAAAAGGAAAAGAGAGAAATGAACAGAGCACTATTTATAATAGTGAGAAACTGGAAATGGTCCCAATGAACACTTTTCAGAGTCACAAAGCAAAATCTGTACCAAAATTCAGTTTTCTATAAATCTTACATTTTAGAACAAGTTAAACAAAGGGATTTAGGGGAAACTTTCACCTAGGTTGAATATTTAGTATATGGGTTACCAATTATTTAAAATATTTTAATTGCTATTTATAGAAATTCTGACTGGTGGGCCTTGAAGTATTTTTAAACACAGGGTGTGCGGGAGCTTAACTATTCTAATAGGTTTTCTGGAGTGAATTCAGGTATAATTTAAGAAAGTGCAGAAAATATTGGTTAGTTTTCCAACAGTCTGACAGCCTTGCTAGAAATCAGTACCAAAATAAAGGAAGAGGATAGAGAATTTTATATTCAATCTCTTCTTAATATTAATCTAAATGGTTAGATTGATAAATACTTTGTGAGAAGGTAAGAAATATAAATTCCAATTAATTTATGTTATTATATCAATGCATTGATACTTTAAATGAATATACCAACACAATTTACTCCAAATAGTTATTTTTCTGCAGAAACAAAGTATCTTGCAATTGGAAAAAATGTTTAAAATAATTACTCACAAAAAGAAGAACAAAGCTGAAGATAACACAATCCCAGATTCCCACATATACTACAAAACTTTAGCATCAAAATAGTATGGTACTGGCACAAAAACAGACACATAGATAAATGGAACAGAATAGAGAGGCCAGAAATAAACTTATGTTTATATGGTCCATTAATCTATGACAAAGGAGGCAAGAATATACAGTGAGGAAAAGACAGCCTCGTCAACAAATGGTTTTGGGGAAACTGAACAGCTATATGCAAAAGAATGAAACTGGACCACTTTCTTACACCATACACAAAAATAAAACCAAAATGAATTAAAGATTTAAATGTGAGACCTGAAACCATAAAACTCTTAGAAGAAAACATAAGCAATAATTTACAGCATCTGTAGAAACATTTTTCTGAGGTAAGAGAAATAAAAGCAATATTAAACTACTGAGATTACACCAAAGTAAAAAGCTTTTGCACAGAGAAGGAAACCATCGACAAAACAAAAAGGCAACCCACTGAATGGGAGAAGATATGTGCAAAGGATATATCTGATAAGAGGTTAATATTCAAAATATATAAAGAATTTACACAAGTCAACACCAGAAAAACAATCCAGTTAAAAATGGGCATAGGACCTGAATAGACATTTTTTCAAAGAAAACATCCAGACGGCCAAGAGACACATGGAAAGATGCTCAACCTCACTTATCATCAGGGAAATGCAAATCAAAACCACAATGAGATATCACTTTTTACCTGTCAGAACAACTAAAACCAAAAACCTAAAAAAAATAAGTGTTGATGAGGATGTGGAGAAAAAGGAACCTTCATGCATTGTTGGTGGGAATACAAATTGGTGCAGCCATTTTGAAAAATATGGAAATTCCTCAAAAAATTAAAAAACAGAATTACCATATGGTCCAGTAATTCCACTACTTGATATTTACCCAAAGAAAACAAAAATATCAATTTCAAAAGGTATATGCACCCCTGTGTTTATTACAGCATTAGAGTAGCCAACTTATGGAAGGAACCCAAGTGTCCATCCACAGATGAATAAAGAAACTGTGGTGTGTGTGTAATATACAATTAAATATTACTCAGACACATAAAAGAAAGAGATCTTGCCATTTCCAATAACATGGATGGACCTAGAGGTTATAGTGCTAGTGAAATAAGTCAGAGAAAGATAAATCCCGTATGATTTCACTCATATGTGAAATTCAAGAAATAAATAAAGAAAAATGAAATAAAAAAACCAGATTCTTTTTTTAATATGTATTTATTTTGGGTAGATCACAAGTGGGGGAGGGGCAGAGAGAGGGGGACAGAGGATCCAAAGTGGCCTTTATGATGACAGGCTGATAGCAGCAAGCCTGATGTGGAGTTCCAACTCATGAACCGCAAGATCATGACTGGAGCCAAAGTTAGACACTCAAGTGCCCCCCAAACCAGATTCTTAAATAGAGAGAACTGTTGGTTGCTAGAGGGAAGGGGAGGGGAGATAGGTGGGTAGAGAGGAGAAATAACAATCACCAGTACATTTGTCTTAATGAGCACTGATAATGTATACAAATTTTGATTCATTATATTGTACACCTGAAACAGTATATGTTAATTATCTTCATTACAAAGATAAATAAACCAACAGTTAAGGGTATATACATACTCTAATCACAGAGTGGTTATCATGTATCACAAAATACACGATTCTCACTTCACAAACTTTAGTAGGCAACGTCTTTATTCTCTTAGAATTCACATTTAATCTGACTTCCATTCCACATCCTATAGTGTTGCCTGTAATTTCAATCCCTGTCAATATTGGGAATCCCTAAAACCTTACCCCTTCCATGGCTGCTTCCAACTCAGCATTGTATGAAGTTTCCAGAGAGACAAATAGGTAAATTTCTGTTAATTGGTCCACATGGTGAGATGCCCATAGTCCAAGTCAGCATGGCTTCTTGGTGTTGTATAGCTTAACTGTGTCTGGCACTTATGATGCATGAAACTTGATAAAAGCTATAGCCAGGGCACAAGGATCAGCCTCCCTATTTGTACCAAGCAGTCGTTTCCCTTCAACAGAACCAAAACTGGAGTTAATAAGTCCTACTACTCAGACAACTTATTAACCTCAATTTCCTTCCTATAATCTCCCTTTGCTACTTCCAAAACTATCATCTTTCTTCCCTCTTTTCAAGAAGTTTAATCTTCAGAAAAACAAAAGCCAGGACTATTGTTTTGTTTCCTATTTATAGAAACCTATCGTGAGTTAAGGAAGCAATAAAGATTACCTTTTCCTAGAATAGAGGAGTAAAACATGAAGAAAAGAAAGCATAATCTAATAACTCAATAGCTTTAACCAGCATTATTTCTATGGATGTTTATGTTTGAGAGCCATATAGTTATTGTGTGTATTACCAGCATGAATAACAAGAATTTTTACATAATTGAAGGAGAACATTTTTCCCCAAAAACATAAGTTTAGATTATACATCAAATAGCAATAGCTCTCAAAGTCTGAAGTAAATGTAGTACCCAAAGTGTTTCCTAAAAGATGAAATGAGGTCAAATGACATCTCTACTTGTAAGTAAAACAAGTGTATCTAATTCCTGATTTCTGGAATTCTCTCTGCCTGCCTCCTCCCACCCCCAGCTTTATCTGATTTGCTCCCATGTCGGGACATTAACAGAGATCACTTCACACACTCATTTCTACGGCACTGTGCCTGGCTCACTTCGTCCAGTAATTAGTAAAATGCCATCAATTCTAGCCCCAAAGGAACCAGTTAATTTGTTCTATCTCCAGTGCCACAGACTGTACCATTCATCTCAGTCAGCCATTCTACAGTCAGCATCACTGGTCACAGGAGGGAATGGACCAGAGAAGAACAAAGAACAGGAGATGAAAAAAATCCCTCAAAGCATCATGCATTTCCCAGGAGCCAAGAGGTGGTATCAATCCAAGGGCAGAGCTCCCTTTTGTTAACTCCCAGCACAAATCATCAGTCAATCCAAACTAAGTATCTCAATAACATTCCAGGAAAAAAAAAAAAAAAAAAAAAAAAACTTCTTTAAGTAAAAATTTGCAATTCCATTTTGAAGTTTCTTTTGCATTTATACCACAACTCAGACATTAAATTGACAGAAACAATTCAGACTCTGGAAGTAGAAGTTACAGTTATTTACACAGTAGGAAAACCAAGTCATGCTGTGAAGCTTTTGGTTCAACAGTAGCAAAGCTACAATTCCT
>NW_024420586.1:13336326-13350813 GCF_014898765.1 Herpailurus yagouaroundi
AGAAGTGCCCAAAAATATTTGATTGAAATATTTCAAGAAGTTTCACCTCACCAATATGTTATTTCACATTTAGCCGGAAAACTTATCTTAGGAATAGAGACATGTTAAAATGTTTATGTCTTACATGAAACAGAAATAGTGCTAGTAATTTTGCTTTTATTTGCAATAGAGTCAAAAATACATTATTGTATTTCATAAATTTAACACATGGTTTCTGGAAACAACTTGTTTTCATGATCATTGCATAATTAGAATTACAGGTTAACTATCTTCTGACTAAATGTGTAATTACTTATCACTAGGTAACTTTCACTGTCAGCGGTAGTTACTACTTATTTTTAACTTAGAATATCTTATAAAACTGATAAAATTTTCTCAATAAATATTCCCATAATTTAGAAAAGGTATCAACTTGCTACTTTAAGAATTAGTCTTTTAATAGCCCTTTCAAGACATCTGCCTGATGATAGGCACAATTTAATAAAATGTCCTCCTTTTTAGCGGCCCAAAGATAAAATGTCTTAAACTGCATTGAGCTTCAAATTTCAGATGAGGCAGCAGTTTCTTGATATAATTATTCAAGTTTCTTCTTGAATGGGACAAAATATCTCCGAAACTACCAGGAAGATATTTTCACATAACAGCGGTAAGTTGTTGTTGTAATTAAATGTTACCTCACCTCATTTTAACTATAAGTTTAAAAGCTACTGTGTTATTAAAAGTCTTTGAAATGCTTGTAACTAAGAAAAGAAAAAAAATTAAATTTAGAATAAGAATGATTTCCTTAATTTTTCCTTCTTGCTTTTGTTTAGTCTAAAACATTATTAAAACTTTGTAAATATTTTGATTTGACATATCTTGGATCTTGCTACTGTATCATTCAAGCCTCATTATCTTAATGCAGAGGGAAAATTTTTAGCAATTTCTTTTTATCTTGCTAACACATAAAGTTTGCCATACAGTTATTTTAGAGTAATCCCCAGCATGTCAGCAATATGCATGTTCTGTTAATGTTTATTTATTCTGAGAGAGGGCACAAGCAGGGGAGGGGCAGACAGAGAGGGACACATGGAATCCAAAGCAGGCTCCAGGATCCGAGCTGTCAGTGCAGATCCTGACACAGAGCTCAAACTCAGAAACTATAAGATCATGACCTGAACCGAAGTTGGATGCTTAACCAACTGAGCTACCCAGGTACCCCAGCAATATGTATTTTAATTCACATTATTTCTATTTTAGAGCAGTTTTGAAAAGCATATAATGTGCCACCAATTGTCGTATTATTTTTAGAGGCCATAACATAGCCATCAAAATTGATAGTAAGTAATGGTTAATATGGTATGTAAACTTCATGAGATCATCATTTTCACATTAAATATAAAAAAAATTAACTTTTTAAAATTATTTTTTAGAGAAAGAGAGCATGGGTGGGGAAGGGGCAGAAAGAGAGGGAGACACAGCATCAGAAGCAGGCTCCCGGCTCTGAGCTGTCAGCATACAGCCTGATGCGGGGCTTGAACCCATGAACCGTGAGATCATGACCTGAGCAGAAGTCGGACACTTAACTGACTGAGCCACCCGGGTGCCCAGAAAAAAAAAAAAATGCTTATTTATTCTTGAGAGAGACAGAGAGACACAGCATGAGTGGGGGAGAGGGGTAGAGAGAAAGGGAGACACAGGATCTGAAGCAGGCTCCTGTCTCTGAGCTGAGTTGGGGCTCAAACCCAGAAGCCATGAGATTATGACCTGAGCTGAAGCTGACACTTAACTGAGCCCCCTAGGCACCCCTAAATGTGAATTTTTTTTAATGCCCAGGAAAAGTACTTTCTGGTTGACTTTCCTGGCTCTGAATCACATATAGAATTTATTCATTAATCCAAGCAACTAAATCCACCTGTTTCTCATTTTTAGGGTGATGCTAAAGGTAGACAAGAGCCTCCATATGAATCCACAGAGCAACTTGCCTATTTGAGAAATATGTCCTATATTGCAATTGAATATTTTCCAAAACAGCTTGTGGATCATATACTCCAACATAAAGTGGACCCATATACTCCGTCCGAAATTATAAAGGATGTTTCACAGTATTCTGAGGCTTGAAGTAATGTGAAATACACCCCTAAGGAAATTGTGATAAAAAGGGCTTACACTGTGTGCTTTCGATTGCCTTCTATTAGGCTGCGATGGGCTCAAGTGATTGACACTCTGGAGGCTAATAGTACAGAGGTGTTGAGTAAAGGGATTTCTAGGGCATTGAGAGGAGTAATACCTGTGGGTGGTCAGGAGCCCTCCCAACTCCGGAGTTGGGGCAAGGCTTGAGTAGTAAAAGGCTCAGAAGCAGCCTGTGAAGAAAAATACTTGTGAAATGATGAAGAGCGTTATTCCATACTTCAGGCCTTTTTGAGCAATAGGTGTGTGGTGGCCTTGGAATGTGCTTTATCAAACGATACCTCCTCATCACCTGTATATAGTTAGTAGGTTGGTTGTCAACCCTAGATTATACATAGTATTATATAATATTAATAGATATATTGTATGCTTTGCGTCATCACGAGGAAATGAGAACATATTGGGCAAACACAGTACAAAAGTATGCAATATATGAATTATAAAAGTTATGGTATCAATTTCTGGTATTGCAGTTAATAGTTTAAAAGGAATTTCAGCTTTGGGTGCTGATGGTGGGGCTGCTACTTCTTCCTTGAAGTCTTAGGGAAGGAAGATATTTTCCTTTTTGGTTTACAAGACCAAGGTATGTTATATACTATGAAGAGTCTTCATTTTATTTATTTTTTTTTCAACGTTTATTTATTTTTGGGACAGAGACAGAGCATGAACGGGCGAGGGGCAGAGAGAGAGGGAGACACAGAATCGGAAACAGGCTCCAGGCTCTGAGCCATCAGCCCAGAGCCCGACGCGGGGCTCGAACTCACGGACCGCGAGATCGTGACCTGGCTGAAGTCAGACGCTTAACCGACTGCGCCACCCAGGCGCCCCGAGTCTTCATTTTAAAAGATGATTTTATTAATACCAGAAATAGGTTGGAAGATTAGGAGAGTTGAGAAGTATAGGATGGAGGTTAATTAACCAATGGTAATTAAAGGGTATTCTACTGTCCTCCAATTCATGTTAGGGCTAGTAGGTCCACCACTAAGAATCAGAAGAGGCATTGGCTAAGTGATCCGAATATCATTCCTTGCTATTTTGAAGTGTGAAGTAGCGGAATGGTTGCTAGAATTAGGATACAGAGGATTAGGGCTAAGACTCCTCCTAGTTTATTAGGGATGGATCGGAGGATTGCATATGCAAACAGGAAATACCATTCAGGCTTGATACTGCATCCCCAAATATCCTCTGGGAAATATTTACATAGTTTGGGCTGTTTCTTATCACTAATAACCACTGTTTATAAGAGTCATTCTCAGTTGTATGGCCTCAATATTAATACTGTTAAATGTGGGCTTCAGTCTTCTTAAAATTAATCCTTATTAAATTGCATACTTAAGTGCAATGGAATAGAAGGACTGCAAACAAATGGACCAAAAAAGAAAAAAATCAAAGGAAGAAAATCAACAACAGAAAAGAGAAGGCCTCTGTTTAATGTTAGTCGCAGCTTTCGTGTCTTTTCCTCTAAGACAGAATAGCTCCTGCATTAACCATATCCAAGATTCTTCACCTCTTGGCTGTATGCCTGTTCAGCTGCCCTACAAGTGCAAGATTCATTAGTGTCACCTCAAATTTCCCCCAACGTAGCCAGTGACAGATTGGGCAGGTAGCAAACATTGTTGCTCTAATCATTGAGAGAAAAACATGAAATCAATCCTGTGCTAAAATGGATCTTCCAAGAAATATTTTGGAAACTAGACAACTCTTTTGTTATAAAAGTTGTGGCTAATTTTAACATGAATAAAAAGAACACCCTGCACAAATAGACATTACGGTATAATAAATCATTCATGTCACTTAACACAGGATGGAGAGTAGCAGGAAATTAGACTCTTCAAACAGTTTTATTTTACTGTTGATAGTCAGATGTTTACAACTCGCAATTCTCAAACATCAGATATTAATGAACAGGTTATACACCTGCTGCAATATTACGAAGTCATGATGCTTTGCTAAGGAATGAGGTATACACTCTCAAGCAAACTATTAGATTCTCCATAATATACACATTCATAGTTACCTTTAAAGGTCTCTGGGTAGTATCTGCAGTTATAATAATTAAAGGAATAATTTTAACCTTCAAATGCATGGTGTAAGAATAGCACCCATCTGGGTTAAGCAAGACAAGAGAGAGTCTTGAGGCAGCATGTTATTAAATGTCTGGCTCTGTGTGATTGCAGTAGATACATGCAGTCATATTATCTGTTATCATTACAAAATGACAGCAGAGATTAGGGATTTGGATTTATGGCAAAGACAAATGCACTTCTGAAAACTGCAAGTCTACTATGATGTCTTTTGTAATTTCTTAACTTTTATATAGCACAGAATGTTAAGTCATCTGTATTTTGCCCCTTTAAAAATCTTTAGAGCCTCATCACATCTCCATGAGCACCACACTGAACATTTTTAGCTCCTTCCATGTTTTACCAGCTGCCAAAAAGGAAAAAGTTTCATCTAAAATGAAGCAATGGTTCATGCCACTTCTTATTCACAATGAAATTCAGGCACTTGGAAGGAACTGAATATAAAAGAGTATGTGTTGAACTTTGTCTCTTTCAATTAGCCTTTGAGATTTGAGGGTTTAAAATCAAATAAATACATTCTTCCAAATATTTCTCTCCTCAAAGAAAACATATAAAAAGAAGTCAGACTTATCTTTCCTTTCAAACACGCTTCTCCATCTCTACTTCTATAAAGCACAAGAGCTATGATTCTCTCAATTATACAAACTCAAAGGCTCAAAGTCATCTTTCATTTTTCAGATTGGTCATACACTGGGCTAGTATCCAGGGATGTAAAGTAGAGATTTCCTTCCCTCAAAGGAAACCACACTTTGGTAGCCAGCCACCAAGACGTCCCCCAATGATTCTTTCCTCCTGGTATCCATACCCTTGTATACTCCTCTCCCACTTTGAATTAAGGCTGACCTAGATGACCAAGAAGATATTGTAAAAGTAACAGTGTGAGACTATTGAAGCTAGGTTGTAAAAGACATTACAGCTTCTACCTTGAAATCTTCAATTACTCACTCTGGGGGAAGCCAGCCACCAAGATGTGAAGATATACTAGCAAGCTTAGGGAGAAACTTACGTGGAAAACAACTGAAACCTCCTGCCAGCAGCCAGCACTACCTTGCCAGCCATGTGAGTGAGTCACCTTTGAGGTGGGTAATCCAGCCTCGCACAAGCCTTCATATAGCAAGAGCCTTGGCTGGCATCGGCCTATAACCTCATGAGGTATCCCGAGCCAAACTTCCCACCCCCACCCAGCCAAACCACTCTTGGGAATTGTATGAGATAGTAAATATTTATTATTGTCTTATGCCAGTAAGTTTTGTGAATAATTTGTTACATACACCCCTTACCACCATTCAATCAGCTACTAAATATTAAAAATTCTACCTCCACGATCCAATCTCTTTCATTCTCCTCATGAGAGTCTTGGTTCAGAAGTTTATATTCTCTCCCTTATACTATCACACTTGCTCCACAAGTGGTAATGATGAGCCTAGCCTTTCATGTCATAATGAAACTGTTGAATTAATGTGAAATGGTATATCAAAAGCTCTAAATAGTTGTCCATTTCCAAAAGTGATTCCCAGTTCTTTATTCTTATAATTGATGGGCCTGATAGTGTATACAATCTTTTTTGCCACTTACATTCCATATTATCATGTATTTAACCAATGCCAGAGCTGAACTGACTAGAAGTTCTATCTTTGCCCCTCTTTTTAGGTTCTTCCCTTCAAAAGCAGGACCTAATTATCCATTATTAGCTACCAAAGCATGGATCAAATGCTTCTTCTTTCATGGAGCCATTCATGTATCTTCTGGGGTTGCCTCAATTGGGATGGGGTGGGGAGAGCTGCAATTTCCTTCATGTATATTGTACCTATTTCTTGTTTCTGTGCATTTTCAATGCTTTTTCTGACTGCTATTGTCTATATGCCCTATAGTATCCCATGCTGGACCTCACTGGTTTCCCTTCAATTACATAATTTAAAAACTGCTCCCTGTAGCAGACTTTTACTAAAAGTGTGAGGTAATGTAGGACGATTACAGAATAGTAGCAGCCACATTTACTACTGGATAACGCTTTTCTAACATCATTATCAAAACTCTGTAAGAGACATTTCTGTTTTCCTTTCCATGAACATAAGTTCATGTTTTCTTGTTAAGACTTGGTTTGGGGCAATGCCTGGTGGCTCAGTTAAGCATCTGACTCTGTTTTGGCTCAGGTCCTGATCTCACAGTTGGTAAGTTTGAGCCCCACATCAGGCTCTGACAGCACAGAGCCTGCTTAGGATTCTCTCTCTCCCTGCTCCTCCTCTGCTTGTGGGCGTGTGCACACGCATGCATGCTCACACGCGCGCGTGCACACACACACACACACACTCTCTCTCTCTCTCTTAAAATAAACTCAAAAAACTACTTGGTTTAACACCTACTTCACCCTCTCAGACTCTTTTGCATTCCCATCATATCCCACCTCCTCTCTCCTTGTAACTAAGAGTAATAATAATACAAATTTCTCTTGGCTTACCATCTATTTCCTAAGAAGAAATCTTACTTTTCACAACCAGGTCAAATCTGTCCAATCAGGATGATTTAAGAATAAAAGAATAATTTCTTTGAGATACTTGTAGCCACTCTTTGAGAATAGTTAACCATAACAGTTATTACTCCCAGGTAAAAACTTCTTTCTTTATACCATATGAAATTTTATTACTTTAAAAAAGTTAACGTTTATTATTGAGAGACAGAGACAGAGCATGAGAATGGGAGGGGCAGACAGAGGGGGAGACACAGAATCTGAAGCAGGCTCCAGGCTCTGAGCTGTCAGCACAGACCCTGACGCAGGGCTCAAACCCACAAACTGTGAGATCATGACCTGAGCTGAAGTTGGACGCTCAACTGACTGAGCCATCCAGGCGCCCCAGAAATTTTATTACTTTAAAAAAAATTCTCCTTTCACTCTGAACTTTGGCACCCTCAAATCAAAAATAGCGTTCTTCCAAGTCTTATTTAGTCTTTCTTATCACAAACATTTATTGGCTGCCCTCTGTGTATGAGGTGCTATCCTGAGCCACAGTATCCAATGAGGTAAAACTTTGAACATGGATTTCTGGCTAGATTTAAGTTAACTCAGCCATTTCTCTTTACTCCAAAGTTTCAGGTACTCCATTACCTCCCTGACACTCTAGTTCTTGAGTATCTTCCACTGATCACCTGCCTAGTGAAGCTCCCTCCTGCAGGGCGAAGTCAAGAACTACGGCAATCACTGCCCACTCCATCTTGAATACATTCTCTGGATCATGACCACACAGGAATCCTTGGCTCATTAACTCTGGTAAGAACTTCCAACTTTTCCCCTTTGCTTCTAGTGAACCCTCTGTCAAACAGGACTGTAACAATCATTTTATGAGTGTTAACTCAAAGCATAGCCTTTCCCTTCTCAGGAAGATTTCTGTCCTTCCACCACGAACAAATCCAAATTCATGTAGGAGGTCACTTTAGGTGTTCTGGTAGATTTTCAGCTTTGACTACTAGGATTCTCTTTCCAGTCCCTCATACCTCAGCCTTCTTTCTTCCCCAGCATAGCTTTCAGCTAGGATATCTTTAAGATTCTGCTGAGCGTCTGACAAACGTTTCCATCCCTGTATTTCTGGGATCCCACCACTGCCTTATTTGTACAGTAGAAAGGCTTCAGATTCTTTAAGAATAGAATTAGCATTTGAGCTGAAATCACCACTCCCATAAAACAGGATTTCTCCAAAAGTAGACAGATGTGCACAAGATGTTTATGTTGCATTAGCCAGTTAAATATGGATACAGATGGGTGTTTAATAAAATGCATGTGAAAGTTGCTAATTATGATAAAACAGAGAGCTGAATAAAAAATTAGAAAGTCAATAACAGGACCTACGCTCATCAATAAATTTTGCCAATGGGGTTTAACATTTCTTCTATTTTACCAAGGTGTGAGCCACTCTAGGGAAATCATTACTTCACTTCTGTGGGATTGGTAAAATGGGAAAAAAGTTTCATATCTGTGCTCCCTGGAAATATCCAGGAGGCCTCTGAGTCAAGGAAAAAGCACTGGAGAAAGCTTTGGGGGAAAGGTATTTCAGTTTTGTAGAACACAGTACATTAAAAGACAGATTTAACCCATAGCCACCCCCTATCCCAGCACTGCCCCAATACAAAGGCCATTCTGAAAGGGTGTAATCACCCAAATGGGGCTTTCCTGCCTTAGCACACCAATTTTATAACTTACAGTTGCCTAGTATCTGAAATTGGGAAATTAATACTGTTATTTTGGTTTATATACCCATTTCATGTATTTGTCCCTAAAAAAACCCAACGGTGTAAATTATTAGGATTTTATAAAGATAACAACGAGGAATATAAAAACAAAATTCCATAACTGAGCCAAGTACACTGAAAACTATAAAAAAATTGCTGGAAGAAATTAGAGAATGACTAAAGAAATGGAAAACTTTCTATGATCATGGATTAGAAGACATAATGGTATAACAGCAACACTCAGTAAGTGATATACAGATTCAATGCAATCTCTATCAAAATACCAAATACCTTTTTTGGAAAAATGGAAAAACTGATCCTAAAATTCAATTTCCCAGACCACAGCAAGAAAAAAAAAATTAAAACAAAAGAGAAAGAAGACAAAGATTTCCCAACTTCCCATCTTCAAAACTTACTATAAAGCTACAATAATCAGGGCACATGGGTGGCTCAGGTGGTTAAGCATCTGAATTTTGGTTTCAGTTCAGGTCATGATTTCATGGGTTTTGAGTTCAGGCCCTGTGTTGGGCTCTGCACTGAGTGTGGAGCCTGCTTGAGATTCTCTCACTCTTCACCTCTCCCCACTGCTTGCATGCTCACTCTCTCTCAAAATGAATAAACTAAAAAAAAAAAAAATAAATAAAATTTTAAAATGCTATAATGATTGAAGAAATATCAAAATAAAGAAATTTAAAAAATAAAAATATTTAAAAAGCTACAATAATCAGAGGAGTATGGTACTGACATAAGGACAAACTTAAAGATCAATGGAATAAAATTCAGAGTCCAGAAATAAATTCCTACATCTCTGACCAACTGATTTTCAACAAGAGTACCAAGACCACTCAGTGCAGAAAGAATGGTCTCTTAAACAAATGGTGCTGGGGCGAATGAATATTCACATGCAAAACAATCAAGTTGGACCCTTACTTCACACTTTATAAAAATTAGCTCCAAATGGGTCAAATGCCTAAATATAACAGCTAACCATAGAAGAAAACTCAAAAGGTAAATCTTTATGACCTTCGATTTCGTAATTTTTTAATGTATGACAACAAAATAAACAAGAAACAATAAATGGGATTACATCAAACTTTTTTTTAAATTATGCATTAAGGAACACTAACAATAAAGTTAAAAGACAATCTATAAAATGGAAGCATATATTTGCAAATCATGGATCTGATAAGGATCTAGCAAAGAACACATAAACAACTTCTACAACTAAACAAAATGAAAACCCAATTATAAAATGGACAAAAGACTGAAAAATATTTCTCCAAAGAAGATGTACAAATGGCCAACAAGCACACAAAAAAATGCTCATCATCATTAGTCATTAGAGAAATATAAATGAAACCCATAGTGAGATACTATTTCACACCCACTAGAATGGGTATAATTTTTCAAAAGGAAAGCAACAAGTGGTGGTAAGGATAGGGAGAAATTCAAATCCTCATACATTGCTTGTGAGGATATAAAATGGTTTAGCATCTATATAACACAGATTGCAGTTCTTCAATAAGTTAAACACAAAGGGGCACCTGGGTGACTCAGTTAAGTGTCTGACTTCGGCTCAGGTCATGATCTCACAGTTCCTAAGTTCGAACTCTGCATCAGGCTCTGTGCTGACAACTCAGAGCCTGGAGCCTTCTTCAGATTCTGTGTCTCTCTCTCTCTCTCTCTGACCCTCCCCCACTCATGCTCTGTCTCTCTCTGTCCCAAAAATAAATAAATGTTGAAAAAAAATAAAAAAAAAATAAGATAAACACAGAATTATTATATGATGCAACATTCCTAGGTATATAACCCCCAAATTGAAAGCAAGTATTCCCCCCCACAAGAAACTTGTACATGAATGTTCATAGCAGCACTATTCATAATAGCCATAAGGTGTACACAGCCCAAATGCCCATCAGGGGATGAATATATACACAAATTGTGACATATCCTTACACAGGACTATTATTCAGCTATAAAAGGGAACCAATTTTGATTGGGATTGCATTGAATGTGTAGATTGCTTTGGGTACTATTGACATTTTAACAATATTTATTCTTCCAATCCATGAGCATGGAATGTTTTTCCATTTCTTTGTATCTTCTTCAATTTGCTTCATAAGCTTTCTATAGTTTTCAGCATACAGATCCTTTTAGGTTGATTCCTAGGTATTTTATGATTCTTGGTGCAATTGTGAATGGGATCAGTTTCTTTATTTCTTTGTTGCTGCATTCTTCTCAAAGCTACAACAAGCAATCCTAAAATTTGTGTGGAACCACAAAAGACCCCGAATAGCCAAAGTAATTTTGAAGAAGAAGACCAAAGCGGGAGGCATCACAATCCCAGACTTCAGCCTCTACTACAAAGCTGTAATCATCAAGACAGCATAGTATTGGCACAAAAACAGACACATAGACCAATGGAATAGAATAGAGACTCCAGAATTGAATCAACAGAAGTGTGGTCAACTAACCTTTGACAAAGGAAGAAAGAATATCCAATGGAAAAAAGACAGTCTCTTTAACAAATGGTGCTGGGAGAGCTGGACACCAACATGCAGAAGAATGAAACCAGACCACTTGCTTACACCATTCACAGAAATAAACTCAAAATGGATAAAGGACCTGAATGTGAGACAGGAAACCACCAAAACCCTAGAGGAGAAAGCAGGAAAAGACCTCTCTGACTTCAGCCGCAGCAGTTTGTTACTTGACACATCCCCAAAGGCAAGGGAATTAAAAGCAAAAATGAACTATTGGGACCTCATGAAGATAAAAAGCTTCTGCACTGCAAAGGAAACAATCAACACAACTAACAAGCAACCAACGGAATGGGAAAAGATGTTTGTAAATGACATATCGGACAAAGGGCTAGTATCCAAAATCTATAAAGAACTCACCAAACTCCACACCTTAAAAACGAATAATCCAGTGAAGAAATGGGCAGAAAACGTGAATAGACACTTCTCTAAAGAAGACATCCAGATGGCCAACAGGCACATGAGAAGATGTTCAATGTCACTCCTCATCAGGAAAATACATATCAAAACCACATTCAGATATCACCTCATGCCAGTCAGAGTGGCTAAAATGAACCAATCAGGAGACTATAGATGCTGGAGAGGATGTGGAGAAACAGGAACCCTCTTGCACTGTTGGTGGGAATGCAAACTGGTGCAGCCGCTCTGGAAAACAGTGTGGAGATTCCTCAAAAAATTAAAAATAGATCTACCCTATGACCCAGCAATAGCGCTGCTAGGAATTTACCCAAGGGATACAGGAGTGCTGATGCATAGAGGCACTTGTACCCCAACGTTTATAGCAGCACAGCCAAATGATGGAAAGAGCCTAAATGTCCATCAACTGATGAATGGATAAAGAAATTGTGGTTTACATACACAATGCAATACTATGTGGCAATGAGAAAGAATGAAATATGGCCTTTTGTAGCAACGTGGATGGAACTGGAGAGTATGATGCTAAGTGAAATAAGTCATACAGAGAAAGACAGATACCCTATGTTTTCACTCTTATGTGGATCCTGAGAAACTTAAGAGAAGACCATGGGGGAGGGGAAGGAAAAAAAAAAGAGGTTAGAGTGGGAGAGAGCCAAAGCATAAGAGACTCTTAAAAACTGAGAATAAACTGAGGGTTGATGGGAGGTGGGAGGGAGGGGAAAGTGGGTGATGGGCATTGAGGAGGGCACCCGTTGGGATGAGCACTGGGTGTTGTATGGAAACCAATTTGACAATAAATTTCATATTAAAAAAAATAAAAAATAAAAGGGAATCAAGTACTGATAGATGCTATAACATGGATGGACCTTGAAAATACTTTAAATGCTTTCACAAGACACAAAAGGCCACATATTTTATGATTGCATCTATATCAAATATCCATATTGAGAAAATCAACAGAGAGAATATTGGTGCTTATTAGTGCTGAGGGGAAGGGATAATGGGAGTGGCTGTTTTATGAGTACAAAGTATTGCCTTCTGGAGTGATAAATATTTTCTGGAATAAGATAGTGGTGATGGTTGAACACATTGTGAAGGTACCAAATGTTACTGGATTTTACACTTTCAAATGGTTAAAATGGTAAATGCATAAGTTTTACTACATTAAAAAAAGAGATCCTTATGTAACTATCTAGCAAGTAGTTTATGTTGTGTGGTCTTTAAAAAGAAAGTTGCAGAAATGTGTACTTAACATGATGTGGCATAGATGCATGCATGTGTGTCAATTTAGAATAATTCTAAAGTTTTAGTTAAGATCATGCTAGCTGTTTTAACAGGTCAGTCCCCAAATCTCATTGGTTTAAGGCAATTGAAGTAAATTTGCTGCTCATGTAAAATTCAAAATGTGTTATTCTGTTGTGAGACAAAGTCAACCTCTCACTAGTGATTCTGGCCTTTAAGATGGCTGCCATCTTCAATATGGTGAGTTTTATCAACCTGTAGGTGAAGAATATGAAGGTACACATGTGGAAGTTTCTGTGGGTCTGGCATAAAAGTGTCACACACCACTCAGAACTACCTTTCATTGGTCAAAATGCAGTGACAAGGCCTACATTTACCTATAAGGGAGACTGGTAAATAGAGTCTAGCTTTTTACCGAGGAAGGAAAAAGAACAGGTTTACTGAACAGCATATTAATCTTTCACACAAAGGCTTAAGAATAAATGGAGTCCTCTGGAAATTGAATCAGAGAGGAGTAGAGGGAGATTTTTCCTTTTCACCCTATTACTTTCTGCTTATTTTGAATTTTTCTTATTTAAAAAAAATTTATTGTTCATTTATTTTTGAGAGAGAGAGGGAGGGAGAGAGAGCGCAAGCACAAGTTGGGGAGGGGCCGAGAGAAAGGGAGACACAGAATCTGAAGCAGGGTCCAGGCTCTGAGCTGTCAACACAGAGCCCGACACGGGGCTTGAACTCAGGAACCGTGGGATCGTGACCTGAGTCCAAGTCAATGCTTAACTGACTGAGTCACCCAGGCGCCCCAATTTTGAATTATTTTTAATGAATGTGACTGTTATGGGCTGAATTATGTCATCCTCCCTCAAAATTCTTATGTTGAAACCCTAACCCCCAGAACCTCTGAATGTGAAGCTAAGCCCTTTAAAAAAAAAAAGTGATTAAGGTGGGAGGTGCCTGGGTGGTTTAGTCAGTTGAACACTCAACTCTTGGTCTCTGCTCAGACTTGGGTCATGATCTCACAGTCTGTGAGTTCCAGCCCTGCCTCGGACTACACACTGATAATGGAGAGCCTGCTTGGGACTCTCCCTCTCTCTCTGTCCCTACCCCACTTGTGTGCATGTGTGCTCTCTCTTTCCCAAAATAAATAAACTAATAATAATAATAATAATAATAATAATAATAATAATAAAATAAAAAATGATTAAGGTAAAATGAGGCCATTAGAGTGGGCCCCAATCCAATCTGATTGGTGTCCTTAAAAGAAGAGGGCATTTGGACACACAGAAAGACATCAGGGGTGCACACACACAGAGGAGAGGCCATGTGAGAACACAAAGAGAAGACAGCCATCGGTAAGCCAAGGAGAAAGGACTCACAAGAAACTAAGCCTGCAAATTCCTTAATTTTGGACTTTTAGCCTCCAGAACTATGAGAAATGAAGTTTTGCTGTTTAGCCCCCCCACCCCCAGTCTGTGATACTTTGTTATATCAGCTCTAGAAAACACAATATCTTTTTCATAATAAAATAAAAATTAATCCTTGACAGGATTACCTAAACTCCATTGTCAAAAGTGAGAGAAATAGCCTCCCCATACCTCAATATCAAAACCTCTTCCTTTTCTGCTAAGTGCCTAAAATACTCTAACAGTTTCACATAAAAAGGTTTACAATCCACAGTTTAAAAACACCCAGAAAACAGTATATCAATTTCTAGAAACAATTAAGTTTCAAATTAACTAGAAAATTGCGGTCTGTTGGGAAGATGGCGGCGTAGGAGGACGCTGGGCTCACCGCGCGTCCTGCTGATCACTTAGATT
>NW_024420586.1:13360813-13383779 GCF_014898765.1 Herpailurus yagouaroundi
CAAAGCATAAGAGACTGATGAGAACTGAGAGCAAACTGAGGGTTGATGGGGGGTGGGAGGGAGGAGAGGGTGGGTGATGGGTATTGAGGAGGGCACCTTTTGGGATGAGCACTGGGTGTTGTATGGAAACCAATTTGACAATAAATTTCATATATAAATAAAAAAAAAACAAAAAAAAAACAAAAAAAACAAATTAACTAGAAAATTAATTGACTAACTTGGATTGTGACAATGCCTGTGTACTACACACAATACTGTGTTCCCAATTTGCAGAGATGGAGAGTTCAATCTTTTCATGCTTTTGACTACTTTTTAACTTTTCCAGTTTTATTGTAAATACTGAATATTATGACCAGAAATAGAAATTTATGTCCTTTGCATACAGCTGTTGGTTAAGCAACAAGCAAAAATGTGGCTATCAACAAATACTTATTAAGCAATCACTACAACACACACACAAGCAGAAGAAGATTCTATACATTGTTGACACATAATTAATGTATGCATATAACATGCAACAAATTGCAAATTAACTGACTGCTAACTACTTCTTCCTGAGATATGGAGAGGACTAAGGTATTGTCTTCCGGATTTTCTTCTTCCATTGCTTTGATTCTGGATTGCCTTGTCTAACAAGAGTTACCATATTCTACATCCAATACAGCTCTGTGCAAGATTATTCTCCTACAGCTCTCAAAGGCAACATGCTGATTACAGAATTGTCAATCCATACAATCCACATATTGACTCCATCCCACAAAATTCAGCAACTGTATTTGATTTACTTCTCTATTTCCACATCAATTTGAACTACTATTATTCCAACTGTGCCATGTAGAACTCCACTATGTAACATCGTGCCCCCAAATTCTGACAAATGCTTTTTCTGTGCATCTTGATTGCACATATCTCTAAAGTTTGCACATACTTCCACAGTTTTAGAAAGAAAAGTATTACCTCTTGCAGGGATAAGCTCTGTCATTCAAAAGCCCTTTAATCTGTGGAGGTATTTTTTTTTCTGTTTCAAGGAAACGAAGTCAGAGACTGAAACAAGGGAAGGAAAGAGTGTTCCAAGGTTCAGTGAACTTTTTTCAGGTTTTACAGGTGATACCGGGGTCTAACATCATAACTGAAGACTAGAGTTCCTATTCATACTAGCCATATTCCAATAATTCTAAAGATCTGATCCTGTGATCTTCACTGTTCTTTGAATTTAGCCCTGTGGTTTTCACATTTCTAAGAATATTTTACTTTTCCTGTGATCATTATTAATATCCTTCTGTGAAGCTATCATTAGAGAAAGACTGGTATTCTAGGAGCTGATGTGGTCAGTCAGGGAACCCAGTGGTGACTTTTTTTTTAAAAGTAAACACAAGGGTATTGGGTCAGAGTAGATGCAAAGTTTGTCCACATACACAATCACTAACTTACTAAAGCTTCCTCTTAAGACTACTTAAACATCGGAATTTTATTTTGTGCATGTGTACATATGTGTGTATACGTATGTGTTTCTTCAGAAAACGCATGATATAAAATTTGCTGACACAAATTTAATGGCTTCCAGGATATTAAAAAAATGAAAAAGTTGGGAGCCCATTTGGAGAGAAGCAGGACATTGTTTATTTTTCTGTAAATGAAATGTAGGCTCCCTTCGCCACAAGCAGCAACAGTCCAAGGCTATGATTCACAGAGCGAAATTACCACCTGACCCTTGGAAATTGTAAGCACATCAGCAACAGCACAGTCTCTTCCTTTGTTGGATGCCCAGAGAGGATCTGCTAACCACTCCAGCCCTTCACCCCTAAATACAAACACACACAAGCAGCGAGAAAGACCAGGGTTCAGCAACCCTGGCAACGTTCTAAAAATCAAGATAACAGAGAACGTGATGCCCTCTCTTGAAATAAATAATTCCCTTTGAGTGAAAAGGAAATTACAGAAACAAAATTCAATCAGGAGAACAGATTGAAAGCATTGTACATAGCTTCATTTCTGTTTTCTTGATTTGACATATGAGATCAGTCAGATCATGAGTGTTTACTGAAAATATAAAAAACTAAATCTTGCCTCTGTAATTTTTTCCTGAGAAGTCAACATATCTCTCAATTTACTAGAATATAATCATCTCAGGCTCTAATTTACACAACCTAAGGCCCCAGTTATGTATTATTTTGCCCACGTTTCTTATAAAATCTAAAATTTCCCTTTTTCTACTTTAGTTTACAAAGACTTAAAAGAAATACAAGCCAACACTATACACTGAGACTGAAAATACTCCTGTGTAATGATAGTATTTACCATCATGAAACTAACAACTATGTTATGTTGTAATAACAGCTTAACAATTAGAATTGGTGAAGCAGACATACTAGCTGTTGTTGTTTTATAATCACATGCTTTTATTCTGCTGCCAATAACTATGGGATACATTTTTGGTGTGGTCAGTAGGGTTCAGATGGTTTATTATATTATACTGATTATAGCCAGTAGAATATTTGAATATCGAGTTCTTATTTGAAAGCATAAGTCTTCTGGGGCACCTGGGTGGCTCAGTTGGTTAACGGTCCAATTTTGGCTCAGGTCATGATCTCACAATTTGTGAGTTCGAGCCCCACATAGGGCTCTGTGCTGACAGCTTGGAGCCTAGAGCCTGCTTCAGATTCTGTGTCTTCCTCTCTCTTTGCCCCTCCCCTTCTCGTGCTCTGTCTCTGTCTCTCAGAAATAAATAAAAATAAAAAGAAAAAGAATTAAAAAAATAAAAAATAAATAAAAGTGTAAGTCTTCTGATTTGAATGTGTTGATGTAAATCAACGTGAAATCTCCATTATAGCATTCTGAGAATTAGAATATAGACAGCTGCCTACTTGGGGTGATCTACTCTTGATCTGGTCAGTGGACACAGAGATGGGCAGAACCCAAATCACCTATTTAAACAGAATTAAATAGTTAATAAAAGCAACTCTTTGGGCCTCTGTTTTTATGGAATTGTCTTCATCAGTTATTTTTATTTCAGATAATAAAACATTTGTTTCATGAAAGACAATTATGGGAAATGTTGTGAAGATATGAAGTGCATTTTTAGGCTTTAACAAATAAAAGTTAATATTTATTAAATACTTATAAATTAAGATTACTCCATATATTATACATATTTTAGCCATTATATTTAATCTTATCATTAAAGTAAGTATAAATTTTCTCTCTTTTCAGCTAGATTAAGTGACTTGCCCCAGATTACACACTAGCAAGTGGCATATTAACTGTCTAAATGAAGATTCTCAATGCCCTCAAATTCCAATACTGGTTCTAAGTAACTCAAAAACAAAGGAGTCAATCAACTCAATGAAGTGCTTAACTTTCTTCTTGCCATTGAGTTTCTAATTTTTTAAAGATATTTTTAGAGCAGTTTTTGATTCATAGCAAAACAGAAAGGAAGGTAACCAGAGTTCCCACACACACATCGCCCCTGCCCCCATCCCCACATGCACAACCTTCCAACTATCAACATCCTGCACCACAGTGGTATGTTTGTTTCAACCAATGAACCAATAGTGAAAAAATCACTGTCACCCCAAATCCGTAGTTTACATTAGGGTTCATGGTGTTCATTCTATAGGTTTGGACAAATGTATAATGACATGTATCTATCACTGTGGCATACAAAATAGTTTCACCGTCCTAAAAATCTGCTGTGCCCTGCCTATTAATCCCTCCCTCTCCCAATCCCACTAAACCACTGATCTTTTACTGTGTCTATAGTTTTGCCTTTTCCAGAATGCCATATAGTTGGAATCCTACAGTATGTAGCCTTTTTATATTGGCTTCTTTCACTTAGTAACATGCATTTAAGGTTATTCCATTCTTTTCCTAACTTCTTAGCTCATTTCCTTTTAGTGCTGAATAATATTCCATTGTCCAGATGCACCATAGTTCATTTATCCATTCACAGATTTGCTGATGTTAAACATTTACATTAAGCAGCAGAGTGAGATTCTAAGTAACTCTAGAGTAAGAATATATCACCAGCTCAAGTACACATCATGCAAGTCTTCGTGGCTAGTCCTGCATGAATTTGCTCCAAGTCTCTACAAACTCTTTGCCCATTATTTGGGCTCAAGAATATATACTTGCTTGGATCAGGAACCATCCAACAAAGAATATGGTCTCTGACGGCAGTTCCCAAACAACATTTTGTGAAAGAACATAGTTGTACTTCAAGGCACCAACACTAAATATTCTGTCATGGCTCTACAAACCCTGGTTTTTTCTCAGTTATCTAGTAATCAATCACATAAAAATAAAGGTCCCTTAAAGTATACACAAAGACAAAGCAGTCATACAGTAATTAATCATATTAACAAGGATGTTCTTGGTTTACTGAGCACCAAAGGACGCTTATATCTGGGAGTTATCAAATCACATTTCATGCTGAAAGTGAACAGATTAGATAATTCAAGACTTAAAATAGATTTTAAAAACTGATGATGTCTTTCTTTAATTTCTTTTGCTTTGGATCACCAATGATATCATGTTCTTCTTTCAGAAAACAAATCTGAAAACACCAGGATATAGAAATGCAAAAGTACATTTCTTAGTGTTCATTTTTTTTTCCATATGTTTGGCCTTTTAGTACACATTTATTAACAGAATGCATATAGTACATATCAGGTCTTTGCAATACACCATGCAAATAATGAGGCCAATTCTTTGTAGTTCCTATTCTTTTATCTTCCAAATAGCAAGATTACATTTACATATTTTTAATTGCAGTAAAATACACAGGATATAAAATTTACCAGTCTAATAATTTTAAGTGTAAAACATGGGGGCACTAAGTATATATACATTATTGTACACCCATAACTGCAGTTTGTGTTTGGAATTTTCTCATGTTCTTGAACTGAAACCCTGTACCCTTTAAACAGTAACACCCATTATCCCTTTCCTCCGGTCCCATCACCTACCATTTTACTTTCTGTCTCTGAATTTGACTATCCTGGATGCCTGTTATAGGTGGAATCATAAAGTAGTTGCCTTTTTCTGACTGGCTTAAGTTAGCATTAATGTCTTCAAGGTCTATCCATGTTGCAGCATGTGCCAGAATTCCCTTCCTTTTCAAGCCTGAATAATACTCCATTGCATGGACACACAACATTCTGTTCATCCACCTATCTGTTAACAGACAGTTGTGTTGCCTCCACCTTTTGGTTGTGAATAATACTGCTGTGAACATAGATGTACAAATATTTGAGTCCCTGCTTTGAATTCTTTTGGGTGGATATCTAGAATTGGAATTGATGGATGCTATGGTGATTCTATGCTTAATGAGGAACTGTCAGATTATTTTCTTTAGAGGATGCACCATTATTACATTTCTGTCAGCAAGGCACACGGGTTTTAATGTCTTCACGTGCCAACATTTCCTATTTTCTGTTTTTTTAAAATAGCCATATTAATATCCAGTAAGGTGCTTATATATTTAGAGCCCCCAAATCTTATTAATATTACTATCACCATTAGCATCATATTAAAGGCACATTTTGAAAGGGATCTCATGGTATTACAAATATCAAGGCACTATGACTTATTACAAACAGAAAATTAACAAACACCCATCATAGAAAGAATGAGAGGTGCTAATGTCTGTGCCACTCAGAGTTTTCTTGTCAACCTTCTCAAATATACACACTCATAATTACGTTGTAATAGGTACATTACTTTGAACTTTTCCTCCTTGGGGCTATTTAAATGCAAATGTTATTACCTCTAATTTGAGCTACTCTCAATGCTCTGAAGTCAGACTGGGCCCATCTGGCTATTTAAAGGCAACCCAAGCACACACACCTGCCAAAGGGCAGGTTTGCATATGTGCTCTTGTGCCTCCAGTGCTGGCTTCAGCCTGTGCCAGGTGCCTTCAGGACACAGGCTTCCAGGGTGAACTTCTTCATGCATCGCAGCTTCTGTTTGGTTGTTTCAAGTTGAGCATATCTGTTCTTTTTTAACCTATCATCCGTTCTTCAATGAGTCTATTGATCTGCTCTTTACAAAAAAAGGACAAGATCTAAATAGAGCAAAACCAATTGAGCTCTAAAATCTGCAGACAAACTTGTTAAATATAAGCAGTTGGAGAAATGTAACATTTAGCCATTGCTCATAATCGCTAACAGGAACTTCCTTGACACCAAAGCAAAAAAGAGCCCTTCTGGAAAAATTTCCAATAACCCTGTTTCAAAATGGTAAACATCTGGCTGGTCACACAGGAATTCAGCCTTTTAGCCACCTTCTTTATGAGCTCTCTTCTGATGCCTATATGGGCACCTGGATTGTCTAAACATCCAGTACTGTGGGGCTGATGGAATGCCTATAGTGCTGTTTTTATTGGAGTGCTTTAAAAGTTCCTCTATGGATAAAGCCTAGAAGACAGTGATTCAAGCTAGAAATTTTGGAGTGTTTCCTAAACCTGCCAACCATTGTAAATGCTGTTAAATCTCAAGTGTGTTATGTACATGAAGAGCAGTTCTTAAATATTTTGTCTTCAGTCTGTGATACTTACTAAACTCTTGGGAGACTCCTTTTAAAGTATAAAATACAATAATGCCCTTATGTAAATGTTGGCTACAGAGAAAGCATGTTCTACTTTTAGCAAGACAAAAGAGAAAGGAATGGTATTTGGGCTCTTTCCCAGAAAGAAATAGAATATAAGGCCACTGATTCTGAAGGAAAGAAGTGATACCATCTACTGACTATGACTGTCTTAACATTCCCTCTAGCTTGATTCAACTTTAGACAGGTTTCTTCTTGACTATAGGCCCCATGATCTGCCTTTAAGGATTTGCTTTAGAAAACAATTAATTGTTCATTCCTCCTTTGCTTCTTTGAAATGTATGTAAATCTTCTCCCAGCCTCTTGCTAGCTTTGCAACTCAGGAAAAATCTTGCTCTGTATCTGAGAACCATCTCTTTGAAGAGTAAATATCAATGATGATAGGATGATCGCACCCCTATCTCTCAGTCTCTGTGGGACAGAAGCCGAACTTCAATGGATGTCAATTAGCAAGCACAGATGGTCTAATCACAGTAAAAAAAAAAAAAAAAAAAAAAAACATTTGCAAACTCAGGAATAAACTCCCGTGTGTTCCACACATCCCATTAATTAACCTCCTCCCTATCATCCTCCAGTACTTTTCCACTAGCTCACCCCAGTGCTTAAAAACTCCCACTTTTTGTTTCAGTGAATGTGAATTCACTCTCTCTCCCTTATTCCAACAGCCTTGAGTAAAGTCTTCCTTGCCTGTTTGACTTTGGTGCAGTTTTGGCTTTCATATTACATAATGGTGGAGATGCTAGGTTAGTTCTACAATTGTCAGCTTATCTCAACTTTTTAGTATTTACTTAAGAGGAGAAGGAAATAATCTTTTTTTTTTTTTTGCTTTGATATGTATAATATGCTTAACAATGTGCTACTCACATTATTTCATTCACACCTTTAAGGAGACAAACTGCCCCCATTTGCTCAGGACTGAAGGCTTTCCCAGGAAATGGTGCTCTCAGTTCTAAAACCCAGGGAAACCAGGGCAGTTGGTTACCCTACATCCAATTTGGCATTGCATTCTGCATTAACACCTGATTTGGGGCATTTAGGAACATTCAATAGCCAAGTGACTATATAATATAGTCAGGTTTCATGGTCTGAATCTTAGGCTCCCAAGGTCAAGCTCCAGATTTGACCACTTAATATATTTAACACGTGGGTTTTTTTATCAACTTATTTAAATTCCAGTTAGTTAACATACAGCATATTAGCTTCATAAGCAGAATTTAGTGATTCATCACTTACATACAACACCCAGTGCTCATCACCACACGTGCCCTCCTTAATACCCATCACCCATTTAACCCATCCCCCTGCCCACCTCCACTCCAGTAACCCTCAGTTTGTTCTCTATAGTTAAGAGTCTGTTTTCTGGTTTGCCTCTTCCCCCCCATATGTTTATCTGTTTTGTTTTTTTAAATTCCACATATGAGTGAAATCATATGGTATTTGTCTTTCTCTGACTTATTTTGCTTAGAATACATTCTAGTTCCATCCATGGCATTGCAAATGGCAAAATTTGATTCATTTTTATGGCTAAATATTACACACACACACACACACACACACACATTTTCCTTATCATCAGTCAATGGACATTTGGGCTTTTTCCATAATTTAGCTATTGTTGATAGTGCTGCTATAAACACATGCATGTGTCCCTTCAAATAAGTATTTTTGTATCCTTTGAGTAAATACCTAGTAGTGCAATTGCTGGATTATAAAGCATTGTTGATAATGGCACTAGAGTTACAAAGACATAAGTGACCTGTCCTGTCATCAAAGAATTTATGTAATGAAATGCCAAATGCTAGGAGATCCCACTTAATACAAGTTGGAATGAGTATGCAATCACTTCCCTGTGAAATAACAGAAACTACTTCAGAAAGAACATGATACTGACCTGATCATAATGAATGGCATAATAAGGAACCCTTCAGAAAACCCCACATAAACCTTAAAACCTGTTGGCGGTACTACTCTATTGAAACAAGGGAAGCTCACCTCAATGAGAATCAACGGAGGCTAAAGGCAGGTAAAAGACTTGAAAAGCTTTGTAGTTTTGAAAAAGAAAGGCTTCAATTTGTCCTGATTAGGTGTTGGCATGCAGAAGCTGAAGACAGGCTACATAGAAGTGAAGCATTGTATATGCTTATTTGGGGAGCACATTTTGCTTTCTCTGGTTGGCCATGAGTTACAAGTAGGTGAAAAATACAGGGAAGCTTCCAGTGATTGACCAAGTTCTAACTATTCTGGACTAATTGCCACCGAGGCTATGGTTTGGCTTCCCGTGCAGGTTGCAGCAAAGATTGCAGGTCAGAGTCCCATTGGGATAGATGGACTGACAATGTCCTTTTTCCTTCTTTTGGGAACATGTTCTTTATTCTTAGACAAGTAGGGAAGTCACAGAGCCCTTTCCAGTCCTGTTGTTTCTCATGTAATACAGTAGATAATTAAATTTGAATTCACCCTTGGCCTCTCATTTCTGCCCTATACAAAGCAATAAAGTAAACCTTCTCCCACCATGTCTTTGTATGAACAATGCATACAGTAAGACAGGGTACTCTTATGCCTTGCCATTGCTATATGACTGAGTAACGGCAGTTCAAGGACTCAGGAGTGATCTAGACAACAAAAGATCTCCTAAAAGTAAAAGATGGCACAGAATGTGGTAAACATCTGGGTGTTTTTAGGTACTGAAACTGAAGAGAATAAGGAACACTGGCAAACCCCTCTTTTCAGTCTTTATCCCTTATTTTCCTGAAGAATATCTATCTTTAGGATTTTAAAAATCATAGTGTGTTCTGGATCAGAATATGGAGACTGCAGGAAAGTAAAGGAATTTGATATAATCATCTAGTTGAAGCACACTATGATATGAATTATATAGTGATAATTGCAGACAAAAACCTAAAGCTAGAAAGACATCATGGTATGTATTGGCCTGAGTGTATGGATTTTGAGAGATAATCCCTTCAGAACAACATTGGTGCAATACAAATTCCTAAAAGCAAAATGTAGAGATAAACTCAAGGACCATGAGTATCAAGAAAGTCTGTGTAGAAGGCAGAGTATGGGGTGAGGAATTACAGAGGGTAGTTTTCAGTATCATGTGAACCTGTCACAAGGGAAAAAGAGGGACAGCAGGACTCAGGACCAGGCTCCATGTACAGGAGAGCACGACAAATAAGAGAAGGGACCAAGTTCAGAAAACAATAGCAGCAAATATGTAATTGCAACCAAAGGGTAAACATTAAAAGGTCCACATTATTGCATAAAATGTGTTATGTTGGGGCTGATTCATTTTTCCACATATATATGTACAACATATAGAACATTTCACACAAAACCATTCATGCTGTATGCTTGTGTAACAGAGGAGCTCTTTCAAAGAATCGACTTAGATCCAAAGGTATTTGATAGCATGGCTAGTGACTCGTTAATATGTGGTTATCCCATGTGCCCAGTAAAGTCTCTTATACAGATAATGTGTTCAATACATTTTTGTTAAAATGGCATCCATGTGGAAATAAAACAACAAACTTCCTTAGCCCTGCAAGAAATTACTTATACTCCAAATACTACAATACTTATGCTTGACTTATGCTAAAAATATGAATCCACGCATTAATCTCTTTTGTCCCTGTTGCAGCAATATGAAAGTTTATTAAGCCATTTATATCATTTCTTTCATGAAAACATACACATGAATATTTCATTTCAAAATAATAACAGCTTCCATATTATAAGCACCAAAATGTGCCAGATATTTATTGCGCTGTTTTCAACATACATTTTATCATTTATTTTTCACAAGAATTCTATAAAATAGGCACTCTTCTTGTAACAAGTTTAAAAATTATGGAACTGAGAGTAAGAGATACATGTTAATTTACTGAGGAACAAGTATTTCTTCTAGAGCACTCACCAGGACTTTCGCTTCTTCACCAAAATTCTACACCACTTAAGGACACACTTCCATACCATTCACACAGCTATCCCAGATAAATTTTAATAAATTTCAGCAGTTTGCTCAAATCACACACCTTGATAGCAGAAATAAACTTAGATTTTGCCATAACATGTGGAGCATTACAACTAAAAAAGATCTTGTAAGAAGAGTAAGCTTCAAGAATCACTCTTTTATCATAAATCACTAGGAAACTGAACAAACACATTAAACAATTATTTCCAGACATTGGTCAACAGGCAGTGCAGGATCGTGGTCCATAAGGTAAAATAAACAAATGAAACTCTGCAGTTACTCCAACTTACTGCCTGGAATCAGTTTCCAGGCCACAGTGTGAGGGAGGATGAAACCAAGTAAGGTCTAATGATCTCACTGAGCTGTTAAGACGGGTATCAATGTTTACGGAGCTTGTGGTCCCTAGAATTTGAGGGACAGGATAATGAAGAGGAGGACACTATACAGAGATAGGCTATGTAGGGCTGGGGAAAGAACTTCTGTAAACAGAAACCTGAAAGTTACTACAGCTCCTATAAGGATGAGGAAAGTTTGTGTTTTCATCAGCCAAATGGGAGAGACGTCAAAATAAAAAGACATCAGGTAGAAATCCCAGAAGGCTACACTATTTTAGTGAGATTTAATTAACCCTGTAATAAAGACTATTCAGGATCTGCCTCAACAAAGTTTAAAATCAACCCCTGAAAGAATATCTGAATGTTATCTATTCAAATCTAACCTCTGCCTCCCTTTTATAAGAACACTTGGGATAACATTTAGTGTCCACTTGTATAATCCAAAATCATCTCTGCATCTCAAGATCTTTAATTTAATCATCTCTGCGAAGCATGTTTTGTCACTTAACGTAACATTCACAGTTTCCAGAGACTTGAATCTGGTATTTTGGGGGCAATTACTCGGCTATCATAAGGCCCGAATGGCTTCACTGGTGAACTCTACCAAATATTTAATAAAAATTCATACTTATTCCATATAAATTCTTTCAGAAAACAGAGATAGAGCAAACACTTTCAGCTCATTATATGAAGACACCATTGCCCTGATAACAAAACCAAAGACATTAAAAGACAAAAAAACTATAAAATGATTTGCCGCATGAAGAAATATTCAGCCAAATGTTAGAAAATACAGGAAGATACATAAACAATGATGTTTTGTAACTAAAAGAAGTTCATAAAAAGAATGAAAAGTTGGGGCGCCTGGGTGGCGCAGTCGGTTAAGCGTCCGACTTCAACCAGGTCACGATCTCACGGTCCGTGAGTTCGAGCCCCGCGTCGGGCTCTGGGCTGATGGCTCAGAGCCTGGAGCCTGTTTCCGATTCTGTGTCTCCCTCTCTCTCTGCCCCCCGCCCGTTCATGCTCTGTCTCTCTCTGTCCCAAAAATAAATAAACGTTGAAAAAAAAAAAAAAAAAGAATGAAAAGTTGATGTCACACTCCAAATTAAAGTAACTAATGTTATTAAAATAAACACCATCAACTGATACAGAAAATGTTTGCCAAAATTAAACATCCATCCATCATAAAAATATTCACTAAACTAAGAGCAGGGACATTTTCTCAAACTAATAATGGGAATCTACATAAGAAGTTCAGGTCATTATATTTAATGATAAATGACTAAGTGGTTTCTTCCTAAGATTATGATTAAGACAAGAATGTCCTCTCTCAACACTTCTATTGACCATTGTTCTGGAAGTTCTAGGCAGTGCAATAGACAAGAAGAAAAATATTAAAGGCATGCAGATTGATTAGCAAGATCACAGGTCAAGTCAAAATACAATAATAATCCATTTCAATATACTAAAACACAACGATTGGAAACTGAAAAAAAATTTAATATGCCATTTATACTTGTATCCCAAATAGGATATATGTATGGATACATTTAACAAAGCAGATGCAAGAGCTGTACACTGAAAACTACAAAACACCGTAAAAAGAATTTTAAAGGAACTAAAATAGAGATCTACCATATTAGTGTATTGGGAGACTTAACATTGTTTTTTTTTCAAATACTTTTTTAATGTTTTATTTATTGAGAGAGAATGAATGATGAGCGAGAGAAGGGCAGAGAGAGAGAGAGAGGGACACAGAATCAGAAGCAGGCTCCAGGCTCTGAGCTGTCAGCACAGAGCCCAACACAGGGCTTGAATTCACAAGCCATGAGATCACGACCTGAGCTGAAGTTGGAGGCTTTACCGACTGATCCACCCAGGCGTCTCATAAGACTGAATATTGTTTTTTTTTTCAATATATGAAATTTATTGTCAAATTGGTTTCCATACAACACCCAGTGCTCATCCCAAAAGGTGCCCTCCTCAATACCCATCACCCACCCTCTCCTCCCTCCCACCCTCCATCAACCCTCAGTTTGTTCTCAGTTTTTAAGAGTCTCTTATGCTTTGGCTCTCTCCCACTCTAACCTCTTTTTTTTTTCCTTCCCCTCCCCCATGGGTTTCTGTTAAGTTTCTCAGGATCCACATAAGAGTGAAAGCATATGGTATCTGTCTTTCTCTGTATGGCTTATTTCACTTAGCATCACACTCTCCAGTTCCATCCACATTGCTACAAAGGGCCATATTTCATTCTTTCTCATTGCCACGTAGTAAACTGAATATTGTTTTGATGCAAATTCTCCACTTATCAATCCATATATTCAATGTGATCCCAATTGAAATTCAAAGAAAATTTTTTGGGTAGAAATTGGCAAGTACACCATAAAGTTCATATAAAAATACAATGGACCTGAACAACTCAAATTGTTTTTACAAGGAAAACAAAGTTGGTGTACTATCTCCTTTCTAGGATTTATTATAAAGCTATAAAAATCAAGACCGAGTTTTTGGCATTTAGGAGAATGTGACAGAATAGAAGTTCTAGAAACTGAGCTCACATATATGATGCATTTATTTTTGACACAGATGTCCTTTAATTCAGTGGAAATGGTGTAGCCTTATCAGAAAATTGTTTTGTAATTATTAGATATTGTATGTAAAAACATACACCATAACTCTTACCTCTCCCCATACACAAAATTGAAATTGATCATAGACTTAAATATAAGTGAAAACTATAAACTTCTAGGAGAAAATATTTGTGAGCTGGGTTAAACAGTAATTTCTTAAGAAGACACAAACAAATGAACCATAAAAAAAAAAGTTTTGCTCTTCGAAAAAACATTGTTAGCATTGGTACAAAAGCAAAAAAGGCAGTCCACAGACCGGGAGAAAATATCTGAAAAGATATGTATCAAGTTTAAGTACTTAATATGGATAAAAGAACTTTTAGATCTCATTCAGAAGACAACCAAACCAATAAAAAATGGGCAAAAGGTTTGAACAAACACTGCAACAAAGAAGCTATGTGAAATCCTAATAAGCACACGAAAACATGTTCAATATGATCAGGTATTCTGAATATGCAAAATTAAAACCATAATGAGAGACCACTGCCACCTATTATTTAGCAATCACTCCCAGGTATTTCCTCAAGAGAAATGAAAACTTCTATTAAAAAAAAAAAAAAAAAAACTTGTATGTGAGTATTTCTAGAAGCTTTATTCACAGTAGCCAAAACCTTGTAATAATTCAAATGTCACTGAAATGAAAGCAAGTAAGCCAGAGACCAAGACTGCCGCAAGGAGACAGACTACATACCAGCCCTTACGAACTTTTGGGAATGATGAAAATGTTCTCCATCTTCAATGTGCTGGTGGTTACATAAGTCTATTACATTTGTCAAAACTCATTTTGGGGCACCTGCGTGGCTGAGTCGGTTAAGCATCTGACTCATGATTTTGGCTCAGGTCATGATCCCACAGTTTGTGAGATCAAGTTCTGCATTGGGCTGTGTGCTGACAGCACAGAGCCTGCCTGGGATTCTCTCTCCCTCTTTCTCTGCCCCTCCTTCTCCTTGCTCTCTCACTCAAAATAAAGAAACTTAAAAAAAAAAAAACCTCATTGGTGTATTTTAAGTTGGTGTAATTGTATTGTATATAAACTGAAAGAATTATGCAGATTTAAAAAACTAGAACTCTTCCCCCAAGACAGAAAATTTTAAACAAAACAAAACAAAATATTTGGAGCCAGACTTTCTGGGTTTCAATCCTGGCTTTGCCAGTCACTATCTGTGTGACCTTGGAAAAGTTATGTACCCTTTCTGTGGCTGTCATCTAATTATATAAAATGCATGTCCATCACAAAGCAAGTGTTGAGTACATCTTGCTGCTCTCATTTGTTGCTCCTGACACTCCTTACCTGAGTAATGCGGACACTGATAGATCATTTCACTTCTACATAATGTTTTTCAACTTTAAAAATGTTGTAATGACATATATCACTAGGATCTTTCAAGTTTTCTGACACCCTTAAGTCTGCAAAGACATGGAAACACTTTTCACCCGCTCTTACAAGACATTCTTTGTAACACTGACTCAAGGAAGGTTTCTTTTTTTTTTTCAAGTTTGTTTATTTTGAGAGAGAGAGTGTGTGAGCAGGGGAGGAGCAGAGAGGGAGATAGAGAATCCCAAACAGTATCCGTGCTGTCGGCACAGAGCCCCATGTAGGGCTCAAACTCATGAACCAAAAGATCATGACCTGAGCTGAAAGAGTCTGAGGCTTAACTGACTTAGCCACCCAGGCACCCCCGAATGAAGGTTTCTAAAAAAAGCATATAAACCTTGAAAATGTGTGTGTGTCTAACAGAGAATTGTTTTTAATTTGGCATAAATCTTAAGATGGTTTGCACTCTCAACCTTATGTAAACCAAGTTTTCCCATGGAGGTAAACTAAAAAAACTATACTAATTTGGTCAAAATCTATTGTTTCAACAGTTTGCCAGCAGCACATTCTTTTTGTACAGCTTTGTTTTCATTTCTGGTAATTCATGTAAAATTGTCTCTCAAGTTTAAGTCTCCCAGTTTATTTAACATAGTGTAAGTTATATGGCTTAAAAATTTCCCTTGATGCACATTGTTTAAGGCAAACTGAAGAACTTATATCTGATTAGCAACTTTGCCCTAAATACCTCAACTCCCTCTTCACCTAATGATGTTGTCCTTGATAATGTAGTGATGCTCAACAAGGTGGAAACTATGGGTAGTAGAGTACTGACATATTTGAGAAAATTATGTTTTCCTATTAAATATGTCTACCTTTAAGTGATTTATAGTGCAACAAATTAAAATCTAATAGTGAAATGCCTGAGTACTCAACAGTTACAGCAATCAGTTATTATACAGAATTGCAGTGAAAGGTCCATTCTATTTGAAAATTCCATCAAAGGATCTTTCACTTTCTACAGGAAGAAAAGGACCTTCTTGAAGAGTTCAGCCACCTTAAAGTCCATACATATAAATCATATACTATCCTGTCATAATAAAGTGCAATCCCTGATTTCAAATTTCTTACAAAGATACATCAAGATTAGTCTCAATTAATGAAATTTGCAGACATATTCTTGGATTCTCTATGAAAATTTTTGATGATTGACTGCATGTTTAATAAACAAATATATATTATAGCTGTCATGTTCTTGCTAAAACTTGATTTCCCCTTTGGTAATTGTGTGAGGGAAGAGGAGGAGGGTATTACGCTTCTTGTCAACATTTCCTTGAAAGGTGATTCCGGCAAAGATAACCAAGCTCGTGAGCCTTACTTATTCACAAGCCTGAAGATGAAAACTCCCCATGGTTGCTCACCCTCAGGACTCCAGGGGGCTCTCAGACTGCTAAGCTTATGTGTGTTATCTTCTCTGAGTTGTTCCCATCTTTCCAGTGCTCTAAAGAAATATCCTTCACCTCCTGGCAATGTCCTTACGTAGTGTAGTCATGCAGATGAGCAGAGACTTTCCTTCCCTCCAAAGGCTTCCATTATTCTTCTTATGAAAAGAAGAGCACAGAGGTATCTCTACCATGTTTGACTACATGACAGTAAAACAGCAGTTCAAACTCAGCTTTCCCATCTTAAAAAAAATAGAGAATTAATCTAAATTAGTAAATCACAGGGCGCCTGGGTGACTCAGTCGGTTAAGGGTCTGACCTCAGCTCAGGTCATGATCTCATGGTTCTTGAGTTTGAGCCCCACGTCAAGGGCTGTGCTGACAGCACAGAACCTGGAACCTAATTCGGATTCTGTGTCTCCCGCTCTCTCTGCCCCTCCCCTGCTCACACTCTGTCTCTCTCGCTCAAAAACAAACATTAAAAAAAATTTAAATTAGTAAGTCATTCAGAAATTGATTACCAAGTACCCACTGTGTCCATTTTCTAGAAACTAAAACTTCCAGTGAGATTTTAGTCAAGGAGGGAATATAACTAAAGGCATTTGAAAGCAATTTTATATGTGTGTGTATGTGTGTGTGTGTGTGTGTGTGTATAATATAGTTTAAACTTATCTGATTTAAATAATTTATACAGTCCTTTTATGTACTTTCATCTGGCAAAACTCTTTCAGTCTCTCACATCCTCCTTCCCTGGCTCCTTTACTCAAGATTGAATATCCTACGAAAGCAGAGACGATAAGGTCCTCATGGTGGATGCCTCCTCTCTCCTCCAAGTTCCGAGGCAATAACCTCTACCCAACTGGTTACAGCTTACCCACTGTGGTTAGTGTGGCTCATGAGTTGGCCTCTCGTGCCTCAGTCAGGGATTGTGGGTTTCCCTGGCTGAACTGACCTCATGGTTACACACCCATGAAGGTCAGCTGTGATATCCATACGGCCCCTATACTGACATTGCAGTCCAGTTCCTGCTTCTGCTGAGGGACATGCCAGGCCAACCGGACCTCATTAAAGTATCCTGACCACACAAGGCTTGAAGGTGGCTTAAAGAAACTAAACTTCACAGTCCCATTCTGGTGATGTCTGATGCACAACACCTCTGTCTATTAAAATATATCTAGAGCCACGCATTACCAACAGCATCTTAAAGCGAAGATCAGAGAAGACAATGAAATAAGATCAAAGTGCAATCTCATTAACTGCATCCCCAAGGAGCATGAACTCAGAAACACATTTTTTAAATTGCAACAAGACCTATGACCATAAGATGATATCAACCTAATTTCAGGATTCTAGGTTGTAGTGACCAGAATAATAGGGATCTGTTTCCCCACCACAAGGAAACTAAACCTTAAACCAGTCAGAGCCCTCTCCTCTCCTTCCTCCATTTGACTGTAGCCTATTCTGAATTTAATCAAAATGGTACACTAGAGAAAAGTCATTTAAGGTGACATCAGGAAGACGGAGGCCTAGGAGGTCCTGATGCTCATCTCCTGCATAGAAACAACAAAAACAATCAAGAACTACCAACTGCTGAATTGCTTTGGGAAAGCTCTGCACTACCATGAAGCAGCAGCAGAGGGGCGCCTGGGTGGCTCAGGTGGCTAAATGTCTGACTTGCTTTTGGCTCAGATCATGATCTCTCGCTTTGTGAGTTCCAGCCCCATGTTGGGCACTGCACTGGCAGTGCAGAGCCTGCTTGAGATTATCTCTCTTTCCCTCTCTCTTCTGCCCCTTCCCCCCACCCAACCCTCTCTCTCTCAAAAAAAACAAAAAAAAAACAAAAACAAAAACAAAACAAACAAACAAACAAACAAAAAAAAAAACAACTTAAAAAGGAGAAGGAAAAATACTACAGAGCTAGAAACCAAGAATTGCAACACAGAAAAGCATAGGAAGCATTTTACCTGTATTACCCATGCCTCTCCCAGCCAGAGCAGCTCGGCACCAAGAGGGATGGCCTCAGAGGGATTTCACTCCACAGGGAGGAGAGTAAAAAAACCCCAGCAAGCTTCACCACTGGGGACATTTGCAGCCTTTGCCACCAAGGACCAGCCAGTCTTCACCAATGCTAAACCCAGCTGATGGAGCTTCCCAGGGTCCCCACTATTTATCTCCTCCCCAGGACAGGAGTAGTTACTGTAGGAGTGATCCTGCCCCGAGAGGCCCCAATTGCTGTTGTGCCCTAAACTTTCTGAAATGCCACAACGCCTCACCATTTATGGGACCAGAGCTGCCACCACTCTGCATGCCACCCCTGGATTCCAAAACGTGGACTTGACCTGCTATTACCAGGTTCTGCACCACAGCCCTGGGTCCAAAGGCATGACTGACTCATCACTGTTGTATACCCTGTACCTGGGGTTTTAATTTCTGGTTTTGTACAAACATCACTGGGACTAAACTATTGCTATTCTGCGACTGTTCCTTGAGACCAGAGTTGGGATTTAGACCCATCATTCCAAGGGTGTGTTCTTACTGCTACCTGCCCCCAGGGCACAAGCCATTGCTGCACCTTATTAACTCAGGGCCTGTGCCAATGCCACCCCTCACCTGGGGGCCTGAGTCATCATGACAATCCCTAGAGTTCCATGGGAGAAATGCAAAGATTTGCACCTCAGACACTAGTGCCACACACAGCAAGTGCACCTGTGGCCAGAACCCAGATTCCGTGGTAGTTGTGCACATGCCTGAATGCACGCCCCAGCTCCACTAAGTACCAGCACACCACTGCAACCTGCAGGATCTCTATAGTCTTGGCCACGGAAAGACCTCCAAAGTCTTTGCTGACACTGACCTGACTTCATGGAGGTGCATGGAAACTACACCATTGTGCTCTCCCAGGAACCAGAGACACCCAACTCCACCCAGCTGGTACCCTTGAAGCCACCTTCAGGGTAAGTCTTTCCCAACTGAAGCCAGTCCAAAAAGCCTGGAAGAGGTGACTGCTCCTTCAAATGCACAGGCATTAACACAAAGCCATTATGAACATGAAAAAACAAGGAAACATGGTGCCACCAAAGGAACATAATAATTTCCCAGAAACATATCCCCCAAAATAGACCTTATGTTGTCTGAGAAATGATTCAAAGTAATTATTTTAAGGAAGCTCAGTGAGATTCAAGGGAACACAGCCAACTCAATGAACTCAAGAATAACAATCCATAACCAAAACAAGAGTTCAACAAACCCACGGAAATATTTTTTTTAAAAAAAGGACCAAATAGAAATTCTGGAGCTGACACATAAAATGAATGACATGAAAAATGAAATAGAAAGCTTAAACAGCAGGCTCAGTGAAGGAGAAGAAAGTATCTGCAAAATTAAAGACTGATTTCTTGATGTTATCCAGTTAAGAGGAGAAAAAAGAAAAATGAAAAGGAGTGAAGAAATCCTATGTGAATTATAAGATACCATGAAGCAAAAATAATATTTGCATTAGTGAAGTCCCAGAAAGAAAGCAAAGGGATTTAAAAAAACTTAAATACAGAAATAAAGGCAAAACCTTCTCCAATCTGGGGAGAGATATGGTCATCCACAAATGTGAAGCATAAAGATTGCCAAATAGACTCAACCCAATGATATCTTCACTCAGACATATTATAATCAAACTCTCAAAAAAAAGAAAAAGGGGGGCCAGATGGCTCAGTTGGTTAAGTGTCTGACTGTTTTTTAAATGTTTTATTTATTTTTGACAGAGAGAAAGACAGAGTGCAAGCTGGGGAGGGACAGAAGGAGGGGGAGACACAGAATTCGAAGCAGGCTCCAGGCTCTGAGCTATCAGCACAGGGCTCAAACTCATAAACCGTAAGATCATGACCTGAGCCGAAGTATGACCCTTAACCTACTGAGCCACCCAGGCACTCCAGTGTCTGACTCTTGATTTGGGCTCAGGTCTTAATCCCATGGTTTTGAGAACAAGCCCTGCGTCAGGCTCCACACTGGACATGGAGCCTGCTTAAAGTTCTCTCTCCCTCTCCCTCTACCCTGCACGTGCACGCACACACATACACACACACCCTCTCTCTCTCTCATAAATAAATAAATAAATAAACAAACAAACAAATAAGAAAGTAAAGTAAAGCTTTAAAAGCAGATTTCTCAGCAGAAACCTTGCAGACCAGGAATCAACAGGCTGATACAAAGTGCTCAAAGAATAAAACCGCCAACCAAGAATGTGTGATCCAGCAGAGCTGTCTTTCAGAAACAAAGGAGAGATAAAGAACTTTCCCGGACAAGCAAAAGCTGAGGGAATTTATCACCATTAGACCTGCCTTACAAGACATGCTGAACAAAGCTGTTCAAACTGAAAGGGTGTTAATGTGTAACATGAAATAATATAAAAATATGAAATCCATGGGTCAAAGTAAACAGTCAAATTCAAAATACAATAATGCTACAATGGTGATGTTTAAATCACTTTGAGCTTCAGTATATAGGTTGAAAGGAAAAAGTAAAAATAGTTAAAAATAACTATACCTATACTCTTTTATTAGTGGATACACAATATACAAAGATGTAAATTATGACAACATAAAATGTGTGTGGGGAAACAAACATGTAGAAATGTTTTACACAGTTGAAGTTGTTATCAGTTAAAATAGACTATTATAACTACAAAATGTATTATAAAAGCCTCCTGGTAATCACAAAACGAAACCCTTTAATAGACACACATATAGTACCGAGAAAATAATCAAAGCACACCACTGCAAAAAAGTTATCAATTCTCTCTCTCACACACACACACAGAGACACACACCCACACCAAGAAAAGAACAAAGGAAGTATAGAACAATCAGAAAGCAATTACCAAAATGATGCTAGTAATGCCTTACTTAATATTAATTACTCTAAATTTAATGGTTTAAATTCTCCTATCAAAAGACACAGAGTGGCAGGATGAAAGGGAAAAGGGAAAAGGGAACAAGGAAAAAAAGGAAAAGGAAAAAAAGGAAAAGGAAAAACAAGATTGCTACCATAGGCTGCCTACAACAGACTCATTTAAGCTTTAAAAGCATTCATAGGCTGAAAGTGAGAGATGGAAAAAGATATTTTATGCAAATGGAAACCCAAGTCCAGCTGGGGTAGTCATGTCAGGCAAAACAGACTTGAAGTCAAAAAGCTGTAACAAGAGATAAAGATCATTATACAATGAAGGTGTCAATTCATCAGGAGGATATGACAAATATAAATGTTTAAGTACATAATATCAGAGCACCTAAATATATTAAACAATTATGAGCACATTTTAAGGCAGAAATATAAAAAAATGCAATAATAGTAGGTGACTTCATACCCCACTTTCAACAATGGATAGATCATCCAGACAGAAAATCAATGAGGAAATAATGGACTTGAACTATACGTTAGACCAGATGGACCTAACAGACATATACAGAACATTCTATGTACAGCAGCAGAATACATGTACTTTTCAACTACACATTTACAGAATATTCTGTGGGATACATCATATGTTAGGTCACAAAACAGGTCTTAACAAATCTAAGAGTGAAAATCACATCACTTATTTATTTATTCCTACTGTAATAATATGAAACTAGATTCCTAAGATAGGGAAAACTGAAAAATTCAGAAATATGTATGAATTAATCAACACACTTCTGAACAACCAATGAGTCAGAGAAGAAATCAAAAGGGAAATAAATTAAGTAAATTTAAGGAAGATAAAAATTGTCATAAAAAGAGTCAAAATACATTTTATATATTGACAAAAGATTCAATCCATCAAAAAACAAACTCTAAATAATACATATATGACAATGTAGCCTCAAAATATATCAAGCAAAACCTGACATAACTGAAGGGAAAAATAAACAGTTCTACAATAATAACTGAAAACCTCAATATCCTATTTACAGAACTAGACACAAGAGCAATAAAGAAATAGAGGATGCAAACGACCCTATACAGCAATTAGACCTGACTTACATAAGCACAGAAGAATACACTTTGTTCTCAAGTGCAAACATGGAACATTCCATGTGATAGGCCACAAAACAAGTCTCAATACATTTAAAAAATGGAAATCATGGAAAGTGTCTTTTCTGGACACAATGGAATGAAACCAGACACCAATAATAAAAGGAATACTGGAAAAATCACAAATATGTGGAAACTGAATACATTTAAGCAATTAATGGATCAAAAACTTAAAATTGAAGCCAGAAAATACTTTGGGATACTTAAAAATGCAACATAAACATTAACAACAGATGTTGGTGAGGATGCAGAGAAAGAGGATCTCCACTGCACTGTTGGTGGGAATGCAAACTGGTGCAGCTACTCTGGAAAACAGTATGGAGGTTCCTCAGAAAACTAAAAATAGAACTACCCTACAACCCAGCAATTTCAGTACTAGGTATTTATCCAAGGGATACAGGTGTGCTGTTTGAAGGGACACATGCACCCCCATGTTCATAGCAGCACTATCAACAATAGCCAAAGTATGGAAAGGGCCCACATGTCCATCGATGGATGAATGGATAAAGAAGATGTGGTATATGTATATACAATGGAGTATTATTCAGCAATCAAAATTAATGAAATCTTGCCATTTGCAACTATGTGGATGGAACTGGAGGGTGTTAT
>NW_024420586.1:13383879-13401805 GCF_014898765.1 Herpailurus yagouaroundi
TGGAGTATTACTTGATAATCAAAAAGAATGAAATCTTGCCATTTGCATCTACGTGGATGGAACTGGAGGGTATTATGCTAAGTGAAATTAGTCAGAGAAAGACAAAAATCATATGACTTCACTCATCTGAGGACTTTAAGAGATAAAACAGATGAACATAAGGGAAGGGAAACAAAAATAATATAAAAACAGGGAGGGGGACAAAACATAAGAGACTCATAAATATGGAGAAAAAACTGAGGGTTACTGGAGAGGGTGTGGGGGGGAGGGATGGCCTAAATGGGTAAGGAGCACTAAGGAATCTACTTCTGAAATCACTGTTGCAGTATATGCTAATTTGGATGTAAATTCTTAAAAAAAAATAAAATAAAAATTAAAAAAATAAATTTAAAAAGTTAAGTAAAAAATAAAATAAATAAAAAATAAAAATGCAGCATACTAAAACATACGGGGTTCAGTGAAAGCAGTGTTCAGAGGGAAATTCATAGCTATAAAGACTTCATAAAAAAGATGATCAAAAGATTGATCAAAAGATTGATCAAAAATTTGATCAATAATCAAATTTAATTTTAATGACCTATTCTTGACTTATTCAAAAATTACACATCCTAGTACTCAATTCAGAATGAAATACAGAGTAACTACAGGTGATCATTTGCATGCAAATATGCTTGGTTGCCTAAGAAGCAGCTTTGTAAGCAAGTAAAGATACAGGATGACTTCTGGGAATAGTACATGCTACATAGTGCAATATTTCAAATACTTCATTTTTTCAAAGCAGAATTGCAAATTGCATCTGAGTCACTTGCTGATGTGTGGAAGCTGAAATTCAAAGCAGGAAAAGATCTCACTTTTCTCAAGGATAATCTAAGTGTCTAATTTCTCTTACCAAATATTGCCCTTCTGGACATTTCACGTTAACCCACGTGGCATGCATCTCAACCTAACCTTCAGGTTCAGGTCTCAGAAACTAACAGTGTTCAAGTGTGGAATCAGTGAGCTGCAGTTTTTTGTCTCAGTTGAGAAAATGAAGGAATGAATGGTTCTCTACTGATTCAAGGTTAAGAAAGCCAGACAAAAATATAAAATGAATCCAATTAATCCAATACAAAAGACACTGCAGCCTAAGGGAAAACAAGCAATGCGTAGAAAATTTTGGGAAAGTGTGTATGTCTGAAGATGTTTTTCTGGAAGGAACCAGAAACTGAGTATTTTGACTTTTTGTTCTAAAATATATGGAGGAGGGGTGCCCGGGTGGCTCAGTCAGTTGAGCATCTGACTCGCCTTCTGCTCAGATCATGATCTCACGGTTCATGGGATTGAACCCCACATTGGGCTCTGCACTGACAGCGTGGAGCCTGCTTGGAATTCTCTCTCTGCCCCTCCCCTTCTCTCAAAATAAATAAATAAATAAAATTTAGATAATAAAAATAAAATACATGGAGGAGAAGATATCTTCTCTGAAAGAGAATCTGCAGGTACCTTCATGAAGAACAAAGTAACACGAAAAGCCAGACCTAAAATGCTACATAATATATTTTTCCATGTGTATGACATGATGGAAAAGTAAACACTATGGGGACTGAAAACACAGTAGTTGCCAGTCCTGTGGGGGTGGAGAGAGGGTTTTCAAAAAATTTTTTTATTATTGAAATACAGTTGACATACAATGTTATATTAGTCTTAGCTGTGCAACAAAGTGATTCAACAATTCTGTACATTACCCAATGCTCACCATAGTTACCATCTGTCACCACACATTATTACAATATTATTGGCTATATTCCTTCTGCTATATTTTCATCTCTGTCATTTATTTATTTTATAACTGGAAGTTCATACCTCTTAATCCCTTTCACCTATTTTGCCCAAGCATAACAAGTGATATTTTGAGGTGATGGAACTGTTGTGTATTGAGAATCCACAACTCTAACCCTACATCCAAACTCACAGAACTATATACACAAAGGGTATATTTTCCTACGTAAACTTAAAATAACTAGGGTACCAGAAGAAACCAAAATAGACTGCAAACCAGGACATATAAATCTATAGGGAAAAAGTGCTATGACCACAGTGATGAGATTATGAAGAAATACATGGCACCATGTAACTTAAACAATACTGTTTTGTTGGATACTTTAAGACTAAAGACGAAAACAACTGGCACACCAACACTGTACTTTTTCAATTTAGGTATGCAGGTTAGCAATTCTGAAGTGACTCTACATGTATACCAGGTTGGAACAAGTAAGTACATACATTACAAACAATTAAAATCCATTTCTGAGTCAGAAAAAGAGATCATACAATAATGAACCATGTTGTTGGAATAGAGGTGGTAATGATTTACTTTTAAATTCGTAGATGGATAGGTAGATATGGAAATGCATACTGATAGAGTATATATAGGTTTCTAGGCAAACACACATGACCCGGACTTATCCACTGAGAGACAGCATAGAAACAGTGAACCCCTCAGAAACAAGGAGCACACCTAGTTCCCAGATCCTTGTTTCTAAATGCCATTCTTTAATGACAGGAATGAGGGCTCCTTGAAGAAATGGATGGTGTAGGGCTGGGGAAAGCAAAATCCAAATCAAGCATACAACTTCCTGGAGTATCATAAGGATGGGAAGTGCTAAAACAGTATACTGGGGCATGTCGGAAGTATAAGAGAAATCAAACAGAAATCGCTCCCAGTTGCCAAATCTGGAACATTTTGGCATAATATAAATAATGAGTATTAGATTCTAACACTATGATGGTTAGGTTTATGTCTCAATGTCATAAAGACAAGGAAAGACTGAAGAGCTATCACAGACTGGAAGCTTGGGAAACACGATAACTAAATGTAATCAATGTGAGATACTACATTAGATCCTGAAACAGAAAAAAAAAAAAGGACATTAGTGTAAAGCTGGTGAAATATAAAGTGTGTGCTTTATTTAGTTGTATTATACCAATGTTAATTTCTCACTTTTGACAATCATTACAGTTAAGCGGGATGTTAGCATGGGGGGAACTGAATGAAGGGTGTTATGAGAGTTCTGTGTTATTTTTCCAACTGTTCTGTAAGCCTAAAATTATTTCAGAATAAAAACTTTTAAAAGTAACTTGTACCATCCAAGAGAATTTCAAAACATCCCTTGAAGAATCTTATTTTAATAAAACCAAATCTGAGAATTCCAAATTCAGCATTCAGTCTCTCTTCTTCAGAGTAAATCATTTTAATTTCTTGAAACCGTCTTCACTTTAGACATATTATTCATCTTTTTTTTCTGGTTTGTATTCCCTCCAGATACTCTTTATCTCCCTTAAGCTTTGGTAAATCTGAATGACACAGGCCAAAGCATACAATATTAGCATCAATATTCACTCAGACTGGGGCTCTGTGAGCCTGTCTTGAAATACTAATGAGGGGATGTTGAAGAAAGAAACCTCAGAGTTCTAAAGTTCATATAAATGTAGACTACACTAGAAAGACTATAAAAAAAATAGTAAAAGTCAAGCCTGGAAAGAGTAGACTAAACTGTTAGAAGTATTAATTATAATTAAAATTATAGTTTATAAATTGTTAATTTATTACAATTTACTTTTTCACCATTTGTACAAACCAAACTTGCTAAAACATTTAATCTTACATATAGGCCAAAAATACTTGAAAAAATATATGCCCATAAAGATATTACTCATTTTAAATAAAGTGAATTTACATAAGAGTTACTGAAGGCATTAATTTACCTTAAACAACCAAATATCTGAAATTGTAAGACAATTTCGTAATAGAATATATTGTAAGCAGAGGGGCACCTGGGTGGCTCAGTCGGTTAAGCATCTGACTCTTGGTTTCGGCTCATGTCATTATCTCATGGTTTGTGTGATTGAGCCCCATGTCGGGCTCTGCACTGACAGTGCTGAGCCTGGTTGGGATTCTCTCTCTCCTCTCTCTGCCCCTGTCCCACTTGCACTCTCTCTCTCTCCCCCCCTCAAAGTAAGTAAATATTTTTTTAAAAAGAATGTATTATGAGCAAAAAGAGCTCTAGCTTCTCATCAGGTGCTGTGGTTAGCTATACACATGACTTTAGCCAAGTCACTTCACCTCTCTGAGACAGCTCCACACAGGTCATGTACAGCCATGCCATATGTAATCACAAAATTCTAGCAGGGGCCCTTCATATATTCACTTCATAGTCTGTTTAATAGCAAGCCCCCTTGAATTTGTACAAAACAGCGGCCCTTCCTTTAGTGCCATCATTTGTCCTATTAGATGAATAAGTCAAGTCCCTGGGAGCTTCAACATGAATGGAAAAATGAGAAGGTGGCAGCCTGGATTGTAGAATTTTATTGAAAAGAAGGAGAATTTCTGAACAAGGATCACAGTTCTGAACAGGTAGGACAATTTCTGGCATGCCAGGAATCTGGTGATCATCTTGGTATCTTTCTTATGGCTATTTTTTATTTGGGATAGTATATACAGAAAAATAATGTAATCTGAAATGTACCGTTCAACATAATGTTTTTGAGATGAACCATTATTACTGCATTTAGCAACATTCTTAATGTTGCTAAAGAGAGTTTCATTAAAGAAACACACTGTTCTTTATTTATCCATTCCACTGATGATTAACTTTTAACTCAATCTTTTTAAGAAGCTATTGTAACTGAGCTAAGGCAATTTGGTTTTACTCAAATATTAGGTTATGTTAGTAGACATTGGTAATCTCCAAAAGTTAGAGATAGATAAGGGTCTCTGGGACTCTGCTCTCAAGACCTTACCACCAGGATAAGTTTTATGTACTAGATAGTATCTTCTACACATACCATATTTATAAGAAAGTAGTCATAATTTTGTTGCTTTAGGCATGTCAGTCAACATTTGCTTTGCTTGTATGCAAGGCAGACATAGCACTACACAGAATTCTCCAAAAGTGACTGCACACAAGAACCAGACATAGTCATAGGCGTGGGGCACCACTTTTAAGGGTCCTGGCCTCCCTAGACCTCTTAGCCCAGTTCAGGCAAGGCAGAAATATAGACAGTATTTCTAGCTAATGCACATATGTTGAAACCACTCAAGTCAGCAATTAAAATCATTCTTTACATTATACTAATTAACAAACCATCTGGTGCTGAACAGAGATATAGATAGTTGAAGGATGCTGGGGGAGCCTGGATTTCTGAATATAGACTCTGAAATAAGAAGTAACTAGGCCCAGTAGTGTGTACTCTTGATTAGGAGCTTTAAATGTTCTCTAATGAGCTCCAGGGTGTAGACTAAAAGCCAACACACACACATATATTATACATACATTTTCAATAGTTTAAAGTTAATTGCAGACACTATTAGAAAATTTCTAATAAACATCCAAGCCTAACTTGCTAAAACAGATCTAATTCTCTACATTAAGGAGTTAGCCCTGGGAGGCTACTCTGCCTGACAGATTGGGGAAGGTCTCTGGCTGTTCAATTAGTTGACTCTGTCCTGGCTTCTTAGCCCAGGGCCATTTCTGAGGTTTGACACTCTTTAAAAAATTAAAGGGTAGGAGCTAGCAAGAAAATCATTAACTGTTATTATAGCATATTGTTGAATTAGAGCCCCTGGCTGTTAACTCTGAAAACAATGGGAACATCTGCTATATTCATTAGATATGCCATAATAACACTCAGTGGCACTAACAGAAATTCTTATTTCACTAGATCTGCAGTTGGATGGGAAGACTCATACAAGTCAGAATCAGACAGTCTAGGCTGGACTGACTCAGCTCTACCCTATGTCTCATTCTGGGCCCAGGTTGAAGGTGTGGCATCAGTTTATAGCTCAACTCATGCTGATGATTCAGGTGCAAGAGAGCAAGCAGAAACAAAATGAGGCCTCATAGGGTCTAGATTTAGAACTGACCCTCTGTCACTTCTCCCCATAAGCCATTGGCCAGAGCAAGCAGGCAGGCCAAGCTGAAAGCCAAGGGGTGTAGAGGTGCACTTTTCCCATGATGAGTCCACCGTGAAATGGTAGGTGCAGGGAGGGTTGGAGCATTTGAGCCTGTCATTCAGCTACTGCATTCTCCACAAAAATCAAAATACACCCTTCACTGAATTCATGATTTCCCTTTTCATTGTACCTATACAAATGTTACTGACAAAGGAGAGAGACTTTGCTTTCATTAATTTTTTCCACTTTTTGTGTAAGACTTCTGGAAATATTAGGACTTGATACAGATTTATTTTATAAAAATGTACCTGTTTGTGCACTTGACAGTGAGCACCTGTTGTATACAGATCATCAAGGGAAGCAATGTTAGATATACAAAGGTGGATCAGACGTAGATTCTTTCTCAATGATCTTGAAAGTCTGGGGGTTCAGGAAGGAAGCTTGAAGTGGAAGTAGCATCATGTACTAAAATAGAGTAGGGTGATTAAAACCATCAGTTTTTGACTCAGGTAGACCTAGATTTGAGTCTCAGCCCTACCATTTCAGGCCAGCTATTTGCTGTCTTAGTTTTATCCATTGACAAATAGACAAAACAAGATTACGTACATTAGAACGGGAGGATTAGAAATATGTAATTTATGCCTGGCACCTCTAAGTGTTCCATTAATAGCTACCATAAGGCATTGGGTTACTTTGACCAGATTGGACAATACCTCCCCACAAGGGTGTTGTAAATGCATTTCCTACTCCATTCTGTTGTCTGAACAGTCCTGTGCTAATTTCTGTTCAACAGCTGGCTTTGATGACAACCTTTGTAATAACAGGCTGTAAAATCCAAACCATAGTAAGTTAAATCTTTTTCAGGGATCTTTTCTTTAATGAAACCAATTAGAAGCAACCCTCAATCACTTTCCCTAAAGAAATAATGAAGTAAATCTTGGATGGAGCACAACCAGAACACCCGGATAGAACCATCCTGACCTCTTGATTTACAGCACAGTCCAGGTGGTAATAAAACCACACAAAAAAATTGTGGACCATTGCCGGTGGCAAGAGTTGATTTTCTGATAAGCAGTTGATTTTCTAGAATCTCACTGACTCAGAAAACACATTCTCAGTATCAATCAACCAGGAGACAAGATAGCTCCCAAATGCAACAGAACAAATAAGCAAGTAACTCATATAATTTTAGGCTGAGTGGGCATAAACATTACTTCCTATTCTGCACTGGAGTTTGGTTCCTAGTGAACCTCTTGGCGGAAGGGGGGCGGGAGGTGCTATGGAAGCAGGAGACTGGAGCACAGAAACGGTTACTTATAAGGATGTTCACATCATCAAGGAGGATGGAGTAGTTAGGATCGAACATAAACAGAGCCAGATGGAAAAGTCTAAGTGAGCAGGATGGGGAGGGGAGTGGGTGTTGGGGGTCATAGATAATGTCATAGATGACTGGTATGAGATTCAAAGGAGCAGAGGTTTTATTTTTGTTATTTAAATCTAAGATATTTTCTCTCCACGGATTGATATCCAAATCATTTTTTAAAATGTGTGATTGAGAAATCGTTTGACATCTTGACTTTTTGAGATCAAACGTACAGCAATGGTGATGATAGTTAAAAATACTATTTTGTATACTTGTAATTTTTAAGAGGTTATTTCTTACATCTTAACAACACACACACACACACACACACACAGAGGGTAACTATCTATAGGTAATGGATATGTTAACTAACCTGACCGTGGTGATCATTTCACAATGAGTATTTATATCAAGACATCACATATACACCTTAAGTATATTTAGTTTTTATATGTTAGTGCTATCTTAATAAAGCTGTTAAAAAATAAATATAGCCTATAGGAAAATGGGTCTCAGAGGAAACATCAAACAGTGGATCTGAAAAGGTGGGCTGGAGACTCGAAGGCTTTGTGTGACATGCTCAGTGATGTGTATTACCACAAATATATACATGTGGCCAAAACAAACAAAAAAACAGTAAGGGCAGGAGGTGGGGGATGTTGCCAGATGACAATGTTTGAGTTAAGATCTCTTGCTCTACAAAGGAATGAAGTCTGCTTATGAAACTAAGGGTATTTAATTTGAGGGAAATGATTCTCCAAATGTTTATGCAAATATCTGTAAGAAATCAGTAACTTTTTTTTATAACAAGGGCTTTACAGTTTTCTCAGACATATAAAATGAAAACATCTTTAGTATCAGATAAAGCTTACTTATGTAAGTGACCCACATTTAGCATTTAAGATCTAGCAAGGGACATACTTTTCTTCCATCTAAGATTCAGGAGCAGGGGCTACCTGGTGACATAGTGAAAAGTTTCATGGAAGTTAATCTCCTACCCTGACCCAGATGTAGACCAAAGTGAACAGGAAAAGGGTTTTCACCATTATGTAGGAACATGGCATTTATCTTTTAATTTTTTTTAATGGACAAAAAAAAAAGCATCCTTGTGATTTCTATCCAGTAAACCTTTTGGTTGCTTCTATTAAACTGTATGACACATGCATGAGACAAGCTAAAGGCTGGAAAACATCCATGAAAGGTGGTTCAGATTCACTTTGTATAAGATGGACTTTATGACGACAAATCAAATCTTGGCCATAATCTTGTTCTGCACTTATTAGTTCCCCCAAGACCAGAGAGTCTCCCTGAGTGCTACAGGAGAAGACTTGGTAGGAGCTGGCCCCAACACTTTGTACTGGACAAACACCTCTTCTGCATTATCCAGTTCCTTTTCAGAGTTAGGAGGAATATTCCCTTCCTTGATAGGGATGATCTCTACTGAATCACTATTTGTGCTTTTGTTTTTAAACTCAGTAGATTGCTATCAATTGCTTAGTTGAACAAATGAGCTCAAATGATCTATTTAAAAAAACAATGGTGGGGCATCTGGGTGGCTCAGTCAGTTAAAAATCTGGCTCTTGGTTCCAGCTCAGGTCATGATCTCAGTTTGTGGGTTCTAGCCCTGCATGAGGCTCTGTGCTCACATTGCAGAGGCTTCTTGGGATTCTCTCTCCCCTCCTCTCCCTCCCTTCTCTCCCTCCCTCCTCCTAAAATAAACTTAAAAAAACTTAAAAATAGACCATGGCATTTCCGGAAAATGATTGTGATAGGACTAGCCTTAGACACAACTAGAAAGTATAAATTTAGAAAATATAAATTGAGACCTTTTTTTTTATGTTTATTTTTGGGAGGGGGGAGAGATGGAGACGGAGGGAGGGAGCAAGAGAGCACTATCAAGCGCAGGCACGTGCCAGTGGGGGAGGGGCAGAGAGAGAGGAAGCCACAGAATCAGAAGCTGGCTCCAGGCTCTGAGCGGTCAGCACAGAGCCCGGTGTGGGTCTTAAACCCACAAACCATGAGATCATGACTCCAGCCAAAGTTGGCCGTTTAACCAACTGGCCGTTTAACCAAACTGGTCGTTTAACCCAGGCACCCCTTTCTTAATTTTCTTCCTTGCTTTCTCTTCTCAAACCTCAACTCCTAAGACCTGAGACTCCCAACAGCCTTCCAGAATAACTCTATGCCCTCAACCCTTAATTTTTCCCTTTATCCTCCTCAGTCATTCAAACTTTTACTGCTTTTGTGCCTGTTTCTCACTGGTTTAGAGAAAAACTTTCCTGATGCAGTAAATGACAAATGCTTATTATGTATCAAAAAGGTTTTCATACTAAAGGTTGAATTGTAGCATGAGGGGATGGTAGAAGAACTCTGTGAGATTATATCCATTAAATCAGTTTCTCCAACAATACCATGCATCACAATTACCCACGGTACTGGTTCCAACAGATTCCTGGGTTTCACACCCAGATTTTCTGATTCAGTAGGTCTGGGCTGGGGCCTGAGATTCTGCATTTCTAACAAGCTCCCAGTGACGTTGGTGCTACTGCTGATCCAGGGACCACACTTTGAAAACTACTGCTTTAAATCCAATGACCTGAGTGACCCCCGGATTTCTCATGGCAGCCAAAAGCCGGCATGAGCAAGACTCCTGGACATTGCATCCAAACCTCTTGCTCCGAATTTGGGATTTTATTCCTCATGCATTGTGAGAGTTATAAGCTGCTATTGGAAGAAAAGAGTAAGATTTGTATTGGTTGTCTGCTGTGCCACTTGCTGGAAATTTCTTTAAAATCTCTGAGCCTCACTTTTCTATCATAAAAGGTTCAACAGTAAGTCTACTCTTACTCTTTCAAGTTCATTTTGGGGCTCAAAACATGTGTGAAGATGCCTGGTAAACTATCAAGTGTTCTACAAATGGTATCACTGTTCTAAAGTAAGTGGTTTCTCCAAGGAAGCTATTAAAAATGGAGTGGTGGAGAACCAAACCCTGTCTTGAAAACTAGAGCTACTGGTATTTCCTATGTCACCAACAAAGCCAGTTTCCTCAAAATTCTTCTGTCATAGGTAAAAAGAAACACTGTACTAGCTTTAATGTAAAGCTTTTTATGCCCTAGAGAGCATCATGCAGTGCAGATCTCTGTAGAACAAAGAGAAACTTTCTGGCACCTACATATTCCAAGAGCAACTGTAGTCCGTGTCATGAAGATCCCTAAGAAAACACCTGTGCAATCTTCCTTAGAGTCAATACATTCAGAAAGGATCAGAATAGCATGACATAAACACAATTTATTGAATATATTCCATCCTACTTTTTACTCATCCTTTACATGGCACTTATTAGGGGAAAAATATCTCCTGTGATTACAGCACACACTGTTATATATTCCATTTGTTAGACCTAATTCGCACGCTTAAAATCTCTATACCCCTGGCCTCTGAAAATGCCCAACTCTCAAAGGATACCGTCCTTGATACAGGAACAGCTGGGAGGAGCCATTATTATGTCCCCTTAACAATTCTCACACCCAGAGCTAAAGCAGAAACAGATGGTGTGTCTGCGGGGGATAATTGTAACCCCTTGGAGTCATTCCTTGTTGGCAGCAACCCTTACAGAAGGCCTAAGAGCTGCATACCACAGGCTGGTTTTTTTTTTTTTTTTCCTTGATTGGTCAGTTCACTAACACTCAAGAGTTTCTCTTTCTATAACAAGCAAGTGAACACTCAGGCCCTCAATAAAGTGACACAGGATCCCACAGAAGGCTGAAAGAACTAGGGCAGGGGGAGGGTGTAGTGAACCCAACCTATTTGATATCATGGCCGCACCTACCTGTTGACACACCAAATCAGAAAATAAGGGGCAAATGGGAGGGAAAAGCTATCATTTTTGCTCATGTACACTTTCTATAGCACCTCACCTCACCCTCTGGATTTCCCTCTCTCATCAGGGGCAACCCAAAGCCTCTGGGGCCCAACAGGTGATGGATGTCCAAGACTAGGATCATCATGATAGTCTGTGAGGTACACAGAGTTGTGGGGAACTCTACCCATCCTGGCCACCCTTTATGGTTCCTTTCTTCTCTCTTCTTAAGTTGTGTTGTGTTTCCACTCCAGCCACCAGCCTCCTGCCCTCTCTGAATTCACTTGCAAATGCTTTGTGGTCCTAACACAGTGTCAGAATATTTGAGAGGAATGGAAGAATGAAACACATGACATCTTTACATCTCGAGTTCATCCAGGCAGTCAACAAATAGTTTGGGTGCACCTGCTACGTGGAAGCCACTCTTCCACGTGCTGGGAATACATCAAGGAAAAAACATGGGGAAAAAAATATTCCTGTCTTCTCAGAGCTTATATTGTAGTGGATTTATAGCCTGGAATTAAATCCAATTCTGAAATCCTTCGTTTACATCAAACGCTAAGAGTCAAATGTGTTTGTTCGTAAGAGGAATAAGTCCTGATTAAATCAGCATTTCTCAAAGTAACTTATGAGGATGAAATTTCTCACAATCTCTTAACATGCTAGTCAAAACGAAGATCAATGGGCTTCGAGACAGGCCTACGCAGTTCAACTCTGTGAGGGAACCTTAACATTCAAGCAGGAATGTTCCCTAACCTTTGGGAGGGACCATGTGTCCAACTAAGAGGGTTAATTAAGCTCAAGTAGTGGAGATTTAGGTTCTTTCATGCAAACTGAAGTGTGAGATCTGCTGTTCAAGCAACCAGAGAAACTCAACTGGTAGAGTTTCAGGCACCAGCTACACAACTGTTTCTCAGCGTCCCATAAAATCCCCCAGGGAGCTGTTAATACTAGAGCTTCCCTGACCCCTTTCACACATTCAGAACCAGAGGGTCTGGGGTGGGACCACAGGTGATTCATGGGTTGGCAGCCATGTTTAGGAAATATAGAATGCTAGGATAAAATTGCAAATCAAAGACATCACATTGATTCCATGCTTATGCACACCCCAAGAGTGATGTATTAGTCACTTTTATTCACCCTCCCCCCACATTTAGTGGCTTTTTTTTTTCTCACATGGATTTGACCTTTTTGCCTCTCCATTTTCTTTCTCTGCTGGATAGATCTTTAAAGCTCAGCTATGTGAGCCCTGGGCTTGAAGGAGTAAGCTTTCATCACAAGACTCATTAATGTTTATACGTATTACCCTGGCTAGCCCCCACTAGATCATTAGATCTTCAAGTATAGAAACTAATTTTGTCAACCCAGTATCCACCTACAGCCTCTCCCCAGTAGGTGCTCAATAAATATTTACTCAATACTGGCTTGGTTAATACTAAAGGATTAGAAAGTGTTTAGATCTAATTTAGACCACATCTTGCAATCCTCCTCCATCCCTGAAGTTTTTCACCTTTCAGTAAATGAAGCACCAAGTGTCAGTTCCTTAGCAGAATACCCTGTAACATCTATGGATTCCCCCCACCTTATGTCTCCTTTGTTCCCCCCACCCCAAGGACAATAGAAGAGAACAATATAGACTGATGAACATGATCAGAGTTGCACCTGAAAGAGATTACACCTTTTGATTGGTTGGGTTGGTTTTTTTTTTTTTTTTTTTTTTTTGGTTGCTGATACCAAGCTAGGTAACTTCATCATTGCTCTAGTGCTTTAGTATTAAGTAAGAGTGCATTATTTAAAGCAAAGCAAATGCACTTATTTTTCATTTATTGAATTTGAATAAAATCTAATAACCATCTTTTTTCCATTTCTTATCGGAGTGGCATATTGAGGATTAAAATGTAAAAACAGGGACATCTGGCTGGCTCCATCATGGAGCATCCAACTCTTTACCTCAGAATTCTGAGTTCAAGCCTCGCATTGGGCATGGAGCCTACTTTTTAAAAAAAATAAAGGGGTGCCTGGGTAGCTCAGTCGGATAGTATCCAACTTCAGCTCAGGTCATGATCTCACAGTTCATGAGTTTGAGCCCTGCATTAGGCTCTGTGCTTAACAGCATGGAACCTACTTTGGATCCCCTATCTCCCTCTCTCTCTGCCCCTCTCAGCCCCTCTCCAGCTCGCTCGCTTTCTCTTTCTCAAAAAAAAAAATTGAAAAATTTTAATATTTAAAAACCTATAATTTGAGGAAAAGATACATGATTAAAGATGAATTAAAATATGTTAAGTTTAGGGGCGCCTAGGTGGCTCAGTCAGTTAAGCATCTGGACTTCACTTCAAGTCATGGTCTCATGGTTCCCAAGTTCAAACCCTGAGTCAGGCACTCTGCTGCCAGCACTTAGCCCACTCCAGATCCTCCTCTCCCTCTGTCTCTCTCTGCCTCCCCGCAACTTGCTCTCTCTCAAAAAAAAAATAAATAAATAAATAAACTTAAAAAATGTTAAGTTTAAAGAAAAGAAACAAAAATATATAGTTTGAAGATCCTCTTTTGAAAATCTCTTTGTCTTTTCTGAGCAGAAACCATGGTTGAGCATAGTGAACCAAGAGACAGCTCACATAATAAGATAGGAGCAAAGTTGGAAGATGGAAAGAGGGGAAAGAGAACAGCTCTGAGGCAATGTAACCAAGGAGAGAATCCAGATTCTCAGAGAATGACTACATGATCTTGGGCAAGTCACCAACCTCTTGAACAACAGCAAAGTGTTCTCAAAGGGACTTTTTTTTTTTTTAAAGATTCATTGATAAATGAATGGCAAGATTTGGCACCCCAAGTTTCCTCCCCCCTTGACTGAAGTGATGTCAGATGAATTTTCAGAAAGGGAATAATACAGGACAGATATTATAAACTTGTCAGTTGACACAGAAAATAGAGCTAATATGAGCCATTAGCACAGATTGCAGCTAAGCAAAGCAAATAAATCTGTAACTTAGTTCAAACTCTTTCAGCTATTAAGGTTATTGTATTTTAGTTAAAGCAAAGAACCAAACTGAAGAAACAAGCAAAAAAAGTTGTTTATCACACGGAGAGATTTTTAAATACGTTTTTTGCCATTTCATTTTGAAGTCTGATTTGCGTTTATTACACTATTATGTCATGTGGAAAGCAGGCCAGCATTTTAGTAAATTTTGAGTAGCCGTAAACCAGGCATTCTTACACAGACTGTAAGGAGTCCATTAGTCTCTGCTCTGTGCCTTTAGGGTAAAAACTTCCTACCTTTTTCACAGAAAAATTAATACTCCCAACTACACAGTGTATTTAGATCTAGGGTTATAACAAAATATTACTAAATCCCAGTCTTATGCCCCAAATCCAATTTGATAGCTTGGATGACGCTGGTAGGTGGGAGCAATCAACAGTCAAGGAGCTGCTCAAAATCACACAGGAAATGTTTCAGTTCAATAATTTATTCCTGAGTTTGTTATCTGGCACAAAGTTGAAGACATAATTCTATCCCGTTTTCTGTATTTCTCTCTTCCCCAACACAGTGCTGACAAGAAGCATGGACGAGAGAATGTATTTGGAAAGATGAATACTTTCAGAAGCTATGGGATGTAGGCTTCTAAGAACTCACATAAATCCAGGGTGCTCATAATTTCAAGTTCAATGAACGTTCAGCTCTAGTCTCTTTGGTAACTGAGATATATTATCCATCTTCATGTGTAAAATAGTTATTAAATAAGATTAACTGATTTATTATGAAGACCATTCATCTTCTGCAAAGAGAGCTTGCCCTTCTGAAAGCAGCATGTACCAGTAAGAAGTCAAGACATGCATTGGTTAAGAAAAAATATCTCAAAACATCCTACTTGCCATTCAAAAGTAAAATCTTCCAGAAACTGGCCACATTAGAAATTACCTGGCTTGTATCTACAACGTAAGAGCTAATTTAAAGGAAAGACTGACACCAACAGATGCCAAAGTATCTTTATTCAGAAAATGATTTCTGACTTGATAAGGAAGCAGTATCCCTGTCTGCCCTTTATGTTACACGGAAATTTTAAGCATGTCCTTGCTGAGGACAGGGACAAAGGAAAGAAGGCAGAAAACTTTGAGCTAAATCCTCGCTTGATGTTATACTCTATTAAAAGGTAAAAATAAAATGTTTTCTTATTTGTTAATACTTTATAATGATAACCACAAAGTTTTTAAGGACTGGAAATACTACCAGGGACTAAATAGCCTTTTTTGGGCCACTTTTTTTGTATATGAATCCTCTGTAATTAAGTAGGAAAGTGACAGGGTCTTAAACATGCTAATTGCCCTTAGGCAGGGGGCAAATAGTTGAGAATTCTAAATCACTAAACCAGAAATCAGAAAGTAGGTTGCATACTTCTTTATAAACTACTATCTCAAAGACGGTATACTTATTTCAAACTGTGACTTTCCTCCAATTCTGATTTGCCTTACATCTTACCAAGGCAGGTCTGGCTGTTGTTGAGGGTAGTGGGGGCTGATTTCCTAGCTATTTTGAGGAGACTGTACTCATTATGGCATGACCTCTACTACCTCTTTGCACAGATAATGAACCAGGAAAAAGGTCAAATTGGATAAACCCCATGTTCAAACCAGTAAAAAGTGACAATGGCTGATGTGATGGTTATTTGACCTCATGGTCTCACACCCTGTCACCCAAGACGCCTCAGGCAGAGAAATGGGTTATTTCTCTCAATGTGTGACTCCATGTGGCACACCACAGCTTCATCATTGAAAGAAGTCCTGGAAGGAAGTCCATAAAACCATTGGTCAATAAAATGAATGTATCGTAAAATTCTTCCTCTTTTCCTCCTTTTCTTGTTCTTACTGGTGCAGAATAACAAATTCGTAGAAACAAGGGGCATGGGCATTGGAAGTTTTGTAAAAGATTCTGCTTCCTCAACTGTGACACATACCTATTATGTGTGCAGTAGTCACTGGGGCCACTCCACATCAACTCAATGTAACTTGGGGAAACAAGAGGAGCCGATGCAACCATGAAGTTCATCCCTCCTGTGTGTAATAAAGTCCCCTGTCTCTGACCCAGAGGTAGATTATCTTCTGCCAGCATCCATGAAAATGTAGCAGACTAACTTGACAGTTTATAAGTAGGGTAAACTCTCAGACCCTTCACAGTTCTTTACACTACTGTGCCCCCAAATATCTTCCCTATTGGCTGCTGTTGAACCCATTGTGCAATCTGTCATTTTTTTAAAACACTTTCAAGGATATTCAGCACTGGTGAATGCAGCAGGGTGAACACTTCTTAATCTTTCAGATTGAGATACGTTTGTTAATCTTGAGGTTTTCCTATTCAGGAAGTCTTTAGATTAGTGGAGTATGTTATTTTTCCTTCCAGCATCTTTTCCATGCTGGCCATGATGTAATCATGAGATTTCATCAGAATCTCTGATAAAATTAAGGCACACCAGGACTATACATACATTTCTTCTGATCTGTCAGTCTTTAATCATTCAGGACACCTGGTTGTCTCAGTCTATTAAGCATCTGACTTCAGCTCAGGTCATGATCTTGCAGTCCATGAGTTAGAGCCCCAAGCCAGGCTCTGTGCTGACACCTCAGAGCCTGGAGCCTCCTTTAGATTCTATGTCTCCTTCTCTCTCCCCCTCCTGCTCATGCTCTGTCTCTGTCTCTAAAATAAACATATACTTTTTTAAATGGTAAAACCAATCATTCAGTTTGGGAATGATTATATCTTATAATCTAATGCCATCTTCTATTAGCACTATCTTCTTTTCTAGCTGTATGTATCCATGAATTCCATGTACTCCTGCACACTCACTCGTGTGCTCGCTCTCTCTCTCTCACACACACACACACAGAATTATTAGGAAATAATTATAATTGTATTGTATATTTATGTATTTTAAAGAGAGAGAACACATGTGCACAGGGGAAAGGAGCAAAGGGAGAGAATGAATCCCAAGTATGCCCCGTGCTTGCATGGAGCCCAATGCAGGGTTCGATCTCACCACCCTAGAATCATGATCTGAACCAAAAATCAAGAGTCAGAGGCTCAAATGACTTAGCCACCCAGGCACCCCAATTATAACTATATTATTTCAAATAGATGGTGCCAATCATATAGACCTGTCTTTGTTTTCTAAATTCCTTTGTTTCTGATTTGTACATGTGTGTGCACACACACAGGTAGAAAGGAACTTGAAACATCTTACATAGGAAACTAATGCACCATGTATGTTAAAGTATCAAACAAGAGGTAGATTGTCCTAACTTTGACACAGTAAGTTTGGATGACTTTGGTGAAATCATTTAATCTCTGAAGACCTCTAGTTGCTCATGTGAACAGGTTGTATTCAATTATTTTGTAAGCAACTGCTAAATTATATGAAACTATAATATAGATCTTTGTTGCTAATGTAATCAGTAGTGAGAATTCTTCAGAAACAGGATTCTAGATCAACATCTGATAGTCAAAATATTCCTGTAGGCAATGAATAGATGATGATAATAATCCAAAGCAGAAGATACAGAATTTCCCTAGTTCATCATGGAGATTAGATTCTGATTTTTAAGTATTTTCCTGCATGATCTGATATTTAGTACAAGGTATTTCTTTAGAGAATGGAACAAAATATTCTTCTACATCAGTGATTCAAATGAATGATAATATAAAGGTTGTATCAGGAGCTAATTATTTTTGTAGTTACGTTGCATTCACCTTCTTTCATGATACATGAAAAATTATTAGACACAGGGG
>NW_024420586.1:13402205-13411982 GCF_014898765.1 Herpailurus yagouaroundi
AATCCCAAGCAGGCTCTGCACTAGCAGTGCAGAGCTGGATGTGGGGCTCTATCTCACAAACAGTGAGATCATGGCCAGAGCTGATATCGAGTCAGATGCTTAACCAACTCAGCCACACAGGCACCCCAAGGCTGTATTTCTCTTAAAGATACTGTTCCTGTTCCCTAGTTCCCCACAGCTTCCTACTTTTGTCCTTCTGATCCAAATTTGGTAGAATTTCTTCCCATCTATTTTTTTTTTTTTTCTACCGATACTGTGTTCTTGAAATAAATATGCTTTGCAATGAAGTTAGCCAATGTCATCTTCTTTTGGCTGAATCTGTAACACTTGAATTGACTAACACTCCCCGGTAATATATTTGCATCTTCATTCATTCATTTTCATTAAGCTTCTATTACATGCCAGGCAGTCTTCCAGAGACTGTAAGAAAACTCAAAGAAGTAATTCTCATGGTGGAAATTTCAAATACTAGCTTCTGTATTTTGAGTAAGGGAGGAAAAAATTTACAACATATAAGTAGTTGTATCTTGGTGTTTGTATAGCACCTGACATATGGAAAAGAATAGGAGGCATTAGTCCCCTAGAACAGTACCTAAAGCATAGTGAGCACACAATTTCTACCTATTTGTTCAATGAACGGATCAACATATGGGATTTAAACTTAGGACACTGTGATGGGCATAATTAAAGTAAGGCAGGAGAAAGTTCAAAAACAATGAAAAATGAAACTGTATAAAGTAGGATTTATCAACTATTTCTTTGACTTGAGGGGAGAAGACCTGAGGAAGAGGCAGGAGGAGTGAAATAAGGACAAATATAAGAGATGCAGGTCATCAAAATGCTAAGTAAATTTAGTACTAAGTGATTAGAGATCTCACTGAAACATGGTGCCAAGAGCCCATGCCTTCTTGAATAACAAAGTAATTCCTAAAGAATCGACATATACAAAACAGCAGAAAGAATAAAATTTCCCCGCACCTTTTTTTATTTTGAAAAAATGTCAGGGGCACCTGGGTGGCTCCGTCAGTTAAGCATCTCATGGCTAGTGAGTTTGAGCCCAGCATCTGGCTCTCTGCCGTCAGCACACAGCCCACTTCAGATCTTCTGTCTCCTTCTCTCTCTGCCCCTTCCCTGCTCATGCTTCCTCATACTCACTCTCTCTCTCAAAAATAAACAAACATAAAAAAAGGAAAAAGGTGAAACTCCTGGAAAAGTTGCTAATAAAAATATTCATATATCCGTTACCTAGATTGTTAATAGCTTGCCCCATTTCTGCTCCTGTCTCTGTCTGTATATACACAATACACACACACACACACACACACACACACACACACACACACGGCATATAAATAGGTTCAACCCGTAAAGAGGTTTCAGAATAATGAAAATGAAACAAATATGTGACACTGTAATTTTTATGGATATCTGATGTATCTTCATTTTCTTCAATTTCTGCCTTACTGTGTGTGTGCACTCACACGTGTGTGTATTACAACTAGGTTTTAACACAAATAGGTTTCCAAAAAAAATGAAAATATGTCATATATCATCATTTTTATATAAATCTGATATACATTTTTGGCTGAAAAATTTTAGCAATCATGAAAACTTCATGCATAAGTATTTTAGCCTATATCTCCTACAGAAAAACCCATTCTCTTATGTATCACACAAAAAACTCACTCTGAAATTTTAGTGCTGATAAAATACCATTATCTAATATTGAGAGTTATCACAAGTGATGTCACAAAGATGACTGAATAGGAGGCCTTGCGCTCATATCTCCCCCATAGCAACACTAATCTGACAGTCACTCACAGACCAAAGTGCCATTGTGAGAGATCTGGGATCCAGGAAGGAGGCTGCAAAACCCTGGTGGAATAGTCTGAGACTATTTTGAAAAGTCTATCTGTGGAACAAGAGAAAATATTTGCATAGCTTATATCTGATAAGGGATTAATATCCAAAATATAGAAAGAACTCATCCAACTGAATAGCAAAAAATAATCTGATTAAAAGACTGGGAGAGGCCTCCAACAGATTTATTTCCACACAAGATTACAAGGTACATGAAAAGGTGGTTACCTTCACTAGTCCTCAGGAAAATACAAATCAGAACTACCATGAAATATTACTTCACATCTTTTAGGATGGCTATTATCAAAAATATAAGAGATATCAAATGCTGGTGAGGATGTCAAGAAAAGGAAATCCCTATATACTTTGATGGGAATGTAAATTGGTACAGCCATCATGGAAAACAATATGCAAACTGCTCAATAATTTAAAAACAGAGTTATCATATGATCCAGTAATTCAAATTCTAGATACATTTACCCAAAGAAAATGAAACCAGCATCTTGAAGATTTATCTGCAGTCCCACATTCACTGCAGCATTATTCACAATTGCCAAGTTATACAAATAACCCAAATGTTTTTCCATAAATAAAATGTGATATATACAGATACATATGTGTAAAGTAGAATATTATTTTAGCCATAAAATGAAGTTAATGTTGCCATTTATGACAAAACGGATGAACCTGTAGAGCATTATGCTAAATGAAATAAGTGAGACAAAAAAAAAAAGACAATTACTGTATAGTATCACTAACAGGTAGTATTTAAAACAAAAAAGCTATTTCATCAAAACAGAATAGAATGGTGGTTTCCTGGTGGGGAGGGGAGAGGAGGGGAAATGGGAAATGTAGGTCAAAGGGTAAAACTTCAGTTCTAAGAAGCGTTCTAAGCATTTAATGTACAGCACAATAAGTATAGTTAACAATACAGTATTATAGACTAGAAAGTTTCTGAAAAATCTTAAGCATTCACACCACAGAGAGTTAACTATGTGAAGTGATCAATTTGTTGATTATTTTGATCTTGGTAATCATTTAACAATGTATATCAGGTAATCATGTTGTACACTTTAGGTATATACATTTGCCCATTATTCTTCAATTAAGTGGAGAAAAATGACAAAATGCCTAGTTTTCTAAAGAAGATATACAAATGGCCAACAAACACATGAATGGATGCTCACTGTCACTAATCATCAGGGAAAGGCAAATGAAAACCATAATGAGATATGATCTCATACCTGTTAGGATAGCCATTATCAGAAAATCAAAAAATAAGTGTTGGCAGGGATGTGGAAAAAGTGCAACACTTGTGTACTGTCACTGGGAATGTAAAATGTTGCAGCTAATATGGACAACAATATGGAGTCTACTCAGAACATTGAAAAAGAAAACTACCCTATAATTCAACAATTCCACTTCCAGTTATTTATCCAAAAGAATTGAAAACAGTTATGTGAAAGGTATTTGCACTTCCATGTTCATTGTAACATTATTCACAATGACTACAAGGTAGAAACAACTTAAATGTCCTTAGGTGGATGAATGGATTAAGAAATATAGCATATACACACAAGAGAATATCATTTGGTCTTTAAAAAGAAGGAAATCCTGCCATATGCTACAACATGGATGAAACTTAAGGACATCCTGCTAAGAGAGGTAAGCTAGTCATAAATGGAAAAACACTGCATGATTCCACATATATAGAAGATTTAAAGTTGTCAAACTCTTAGAAAGTAGAATGGTGGTTATGAAGTACCAGGGAGATAGGAAAATGGGGAATTGTGGTTGAATGAGTATAGAGTTTCAGTCATAGGAGATTAAAAAGTTCTAGAAATCTGATCTACAACAACTTGCATATGGTTAACAATGCTGTTATCCACTTAAAAATTTCTTAAGAAGGTAGACTTCATGCTATTTTTTATCTACAAAGAAAATAAAACAGAACAAAACATGTATAGATCTACCTCCCTAGCAACTTTTGCCCAATGTCTATAGCATCCATTCCTGGTTGAAGCAATTATTACTATGGTTGTAGTAAAACAGTAACTTTCCTTTTTATCATCCTTTCTAAATTAGCTGGCCTTGTTCTATGAAATACAGCTATTCCTCTCCTTGTCTTCTATTATTTTAGTATCAATATAGAATCAGTTTAATGGGCTATCATTCAAAGTTGCATTATTAACATTAACACTCCAATTTTCCCCAACTTGGACAGTGAAATCACCTTCAAAGTTACTTTTTTTTTTTTTAACATATCCCTGTTTGCTTTCTAAAGCACTTCCTTACTTTCTGACTCAACAAGATTTATCAGGACTTTCCCTGCCCCAGCCCTTGATTCCAGGCCCAGAGTCCTTTCAATGGGGGAGAGGTAACCATTTCACCAATCATAATGGACCCCCACCCTGCTTCCTCCTTTGCTTCATTTCATTCTTTGACTTTTTTACAGTTTCTAAAACACTCAAAGCTTTTTCTTTACAATTGTCTTCTACAAATATTAACACAGCCTCTTCAACTTCCTTCTGATCTCTGTTCAGAAGAAATCCCTGACCAAGATCTCCATGGGTACCTTATCTAAAAAACACCTTGTCATTTCTGTCCTTCAGCCCTCTTCTCTGATATTTCTTCCTAACAGTCATCACTACATGATGTCAAATTATATATTCATCACATATTTGTGAGAGTCCTGTGATTCATGAGGTCCTTCTGCCAGGCACCTGAAGAGTACCTGGCACTAAACAGGAATTAAATTTGCATTAACTACATGAAGCTCAACAGTTAAACAATGCATATAATTATTTTTCATAAACATCAAAATTTAAAGCATAAATTATTTTACAATAATTGCTAAAACTGTCCATACTTTAGAACTTTAAAATTCTATGCCTGCTATCCAAAAAATAAAAAAAAAATAGAATCACTATCTGCAGGTATCTGCACTCACATGTTCACAACAGCATTATTCACAGTAGCCAAGAAAATGTGATGCACATACTTACACACAAACACACAGAGGATTATTATTCAGTCTTACAAAGAAGGAAATCCTGCCATTTGTATCAACATGGATGAACGTGGAGGACACTATGCTAAGTGAAGTAAGCCAAACACAGAAAGACAAATACTGCATGATCTCACTAATATATGGAATAAAAAAAAAGCCATATTCATAGTAGCAGAGGATAAAATAATGGTTACCAGAGACAGGGGGATAGAGGGAAAAGGAAGATACTGATCAAAGTTTATAAACATTTAGTTGTAAGATGAAGAAGTTATAGAGACCTAATGTACAGCATAGTGACTATAATTAATAATTTAAAAAGGAATAATTTTGTGTCCTCATTTGTTATTAAGCACAGGGTAATTCTATCACAAAGAGAGAAAGTAAGAAATTAACATGTCTGAACTTTCTCTGCAATTTATATGGTAATAGTGCATTTGTAATATACAGGTATAACATCTGGGGTTAAAAGACAAGAACACAGCTGATTACTTCCTTTTTTCACTCTTTTCTTCCTCCTTCCCTCCTTTACTTCCTTCCTTTTTTTCCTTCATTTCTATCAAAGAACAGGTACAAGCTGCAAAATTAATAATCAATGCATAGTTAAAAGATAAAAGAACATCATCCTAAAACCTATATCCAAGACTGGTTAATCTGTCAGTACAAGATAATGATCTGTCAGTCTCCAGTGTGTTACAAGTGTGATTATAATACATTTAAATGTGTGTGTTACCATTTTAAAATAGGTTAATATTGTATTAAACTTTAACATTGAAACATTTTTAAAATCCCTAACACAAACTCCAGAATTCAGATGGAAAACTCTTGATATTACTCCTTCCCTATCTTTCTAATGTGTTTCAGAGACAAGATAGTTCCTTCCTAAAAATTACTTAGGAGCCTGGAGGGTAGCATAATGTTAAGGAAAATTACAAATATCATTTTTCCAAATATGATTTAACTTAATTTGAATAGATATAAATCAGAGTTTATTGCTAGAACTTTTTCAGGGCATCTGATTCTTGTTCAGTATCAGATTCAACCAAGCAAAAGAGATCATCATTGACCTAGAGGAAATAACTATTAAAATTAGCCAATCAGAGAAGCAAAAAGAAAATAAAATGAAAAGGAATGAAGAAAGCCTATAGGAATTAGGAGACACCATTAAAGAAAACAACACCATGTATCACTAGAATCAGATAAAGACAAGAGAGAAAGAAGTGGGTTAGAAACTCATTTAAAAAAAAATAATGGCTGAGAACTTTTCAACTCTGGGCAGAGATTTTGACAACTGAACTTTATGAAACTAACAGCTCATCTAAAATTTTCAGTCCAAAATTTATCCTAAGACACATTAATTTAAAACTGTTGACAATCAAAGAATTTTTAAAGAATTTTAAAAAGAATGAAAAAAATCTCAACCTTATGGGGTTTTCTTGGTTTATTAGTGGATTTCTCAGCAAAGACTTTGCAGGCCAGAAGAGACTGGGATGGTATACTCAAAATGCTTAACGAATGTCACAGACTGTGCGTCTGGAGTTCTCACTTGTCCTGCAAGAAACCAGATGCAGAATTGCATACAAAAGGCTAATGTCCAGGAGGAGACAAGAGGCCCAAGCAGGGGTTTTGTCTCCGTGTTTACTGAGCTCACAAGATATTACCCACATGATGAACATGAAGAAAACAAGATCTTACACAGGTAAACTTGTAGAAAACATCAGATAGTAATCATTAACTTGTGTAAAAAGCAAAGGGTCCGGGGGTGGCAAGTGGAGCTTGTAATCAAGGTACATTGGTGGCAGAGAGAAATAACTTCCTAAAGGTGATATAACAAGTTACTTGTGATCCCCATTACAACATCTTGCTAGCTAACCTCGGGCATTTTCGCCCTGTGGTGGCGACTTTCCATCCTAAGCTTTTTTCTAACCCATTTATGTAAGTAGAACTTATTCTCCCACAAAAGAAACAAAATACCAACTGAGAATACTTTACCCAACAAGTTGTTCTTCAGAAATAGAGGGGAAGTAAAGATTTTCCCTAACAAACAAAAGCTGGAGGAGTTCATCATAAGACCTGTGTTTCAAGAAATTCTCAAAGTAGTTCTTCCAGTTGAAATGAAAGAATGCTAATTAGTAACATGAAAACATAAAAATATACAACACACTGGTAAAAGTAAGCACAGAGTCAGATTCTGAGCACTCTCATGCTGTAATATAGTGGTGTGTTAACTATTTAACCCTAGTATGAAGGTTAAAGAACCAAAGTATTAAAAATAGTTATAGCTACAGTAAGTTCTTCATGGATACACAATATAAAAAGATGCAAATTGTGACATCAGAAATATAAAAGGGAGGAGCAAAATGGCAGTTATATATTTACAATTTAAGTTACATTGTTACCACTATAAAATACACTGTTATATCTATAAGATTTTTTTTTTTAATTTTTAAGTAGGCTCCATGCTGGTGGAGCCCATTGTGGGGCTTGAACTCACAAACCTGAGATCAAGACCTGATCTGAGATTAAGAGTCAGAGGCTTAACTGACTGAGCTACCCAGGCACCCCTGTGAGATATTTCATGGAAGCCTCATGGTAACCAAAAGCAAAAACCTACAGTATATACATTAGAAAAAGAGGAAGGAATCAAAGCCTACCTTATAGAAAATTATCAATTCACAAAGGAAAGCAACCAGAGAGGAAGAAAGGTACAAGAAAATGATAAAACAGAAAGATGGCATTAATAAGTCCTTAGCTATCAATAATTACTCTAAATATAAATGAACTGAATGGTCCAATCAATAGACATAGTATAACAGGATAGATTAAAAAACAAAATGAAACAAAACCCAAGACCCAACTATATGTCACCTACAAGAGACTGACCTCAGCTTTAAGGACACATATAGGCTCAAAGTGAAGGGACAGAAAACAATATTCTATGCAAATGAAAACCAAAATAGAGTAGGGGTAGCTATATTTATACCAGAAAAAACACACTTTAAGCCAAAAAAAGTAACAAGAGACAAAGAAGATCACTGTATAATGATAAAAGGGTCAATTCGTTGAGAAGATATAACAATCTTAATTATGTATGTACCCAGTATCAGAGCACCTAAATATATTAAACAAATACTAACAGATCTGAAGGGAGAAGCAGACAACAGTACTATAGTAGTAGGGGACTTCAATACTGCACTTTCTACAATAAACAGATCATCCATACAGAAAATCAACAAGGAAACATTGACCTTTAATCATCCTTTAGACCAAATGGACCTTGAAGACATATACAGAACACTCCACCCAACAGCAGCAGAACACACATTCTTCTCAAGTGCACATCAAACATTCTGCAGGTTAGATTATATAATAGGTGACAAAACAACTCTTGGCAGATTTAAGATTGAAACCATACCAAGTATCCAACCAGAGCAATTGTGCAAGAAAAAAATAAGACACCCAGATTGCAAAGTACAAAGTAGTATCTCTATTCACAAAAAATCTTACATCTGAAAAATACTAAGAATACACAAAAAAAGTAATTGAGCTTATAAATTAAAAAAAAGTGGAGGATACAACATGTGTAAGATCACCAAGTATCAGTTATATTTCCACACACTTGCACTCAACAATCTGAAAATGAAATTAGAAAACTGTTTTACTCACAATAGTGTGAAAAAAATACTTAGAAGTGTAACCAAAAAGTGTAAAACTTGTACACTGAAAACTATAGAATACATAGATCTATAGATAAATTCAAAAACATCACCTCTTCACGTTTTGGAAAACTTAATATTCTTGAAATGACAAATAGTTGCTGAATTGGTCTACAGATTCACCACAATCCCTATCAAAATCTCAGCAGGCTTTTTTTTTTTTTTTTTAGGGGGGGTAGAAACTTACAAGCTTATCCTAAAATTAATAAGGCAATATAAAAAGCCCAATTTAAAAATATACTATACAGGTACAGTAATCAAGACATTTTGGTACTGGCATATGGATAAACATATAAATCAATAAAATCAACAGTCTAGAAATAAGCCCATATGTATATAGTCAATTGATTTTTAAAAGGGTGCCAAGATAATACAAAGGGAAAAGAATAGCTTTTCCAGTAAATGATGCTGGGAGAACTGGATATCCACATGGAAAAGAATTAAGTTGAAATCCTGGCTCATGCCATATGCAAAAATTAACTCAAATTATGTAAAAGACCTAAATTGTAAGAGTTGTAACAATTTAACTCTTAGAAGGAAGTATAAAATTCTTTGTGACTTGAATAAGGTAACAGTTTTAGAGGACACCTGACTTTATCCAAATTAAAAACTTTTGTGGGGCGCCTGGGTGGCGCAGTCGGTTAAGCGTCTGACTTCAGCCAGGTCACGATCTCGCGGTCCGTGAGTTCGAGCCCCGCATCAGGCTCTGGGCTGATGGCTCAGAGCCTGGAGCCTGTTTCCGATTCTGTGTCTCCCTCTCTCTCTGCTCCTCCCCCGTTCATGCTCTGTCTCTCTCTGTCCCAAAAATAAATAAACGTTGAAAAAAATTAAAAAAAAAAAACTTAAAAACTTTTGTGGTTAAAGGACATGATCAAGAAATTGAAAAAAAAAAAAGACCCATATAAGGGGAGAAAATAATGCAAATATTACAATTGATCAGGATCTACCATCCCAAATATATGAAGAACTCTTAATAAGAATTCAATGACAAAAAGTCAACCCAATTTAAAAATGAGCAAATTACGGGGCACCTGGGTGGCTCAGTCACTTGAGCGTCTGACTTCAGCTCAGGTCATGATCTCACGGTCTGTGAGTTTGAGCCCCACGTCGGGCTCTGTGCTGACAGTTCAGAGCCTGGAGCCTGCTTTGGATTCTGTCTCTTTCTCTCTCTCTCTCTCTCTCTCTCTCTCTCTC
>NW_024420586.1:13412082-13434305 GCF_014898765.1 Herpailurus yagouaroundi
CCCCATGCTCTGTCTCTGTCAAAAATAAATAAACAATAAAAAAATAAATGAGCAAATTACCTGAATAGCCATTTTACCAAATAGGATATACAAATGGCCCTTAAACATATAAAAAGATGATCAATATCATTAGTCACTAGGGAAATACAAATCAAAACTACAATAAATAACACTTCACACACACTAAGATGGCTATAATAATTTATTTAAGTAGAAAATAACCTGTTTGTGAGGGATATACAGAAATTAGATCCTTCAAACCTTTCTGGTGGGAATGTAAAATAGTGTATCCACTGTGGAGGATGGTTTGGTATTTCCTCACAGGGTTAAACATAGAGTTGCCATTTGACCCAGTTATGCCACTCCCAGGTATATACTAAAGAGAATTTGAAACAAGTGTTCACAGAAAAATGTTTATACAAATGTTCCTAACAGCATTATTTGTAATAGCTCCAAAAGCAGAAACAACCCAAATGTTCATCAACTGATAAAACGTAGTATCATCTCAAAATGGACTATTATTCAGCCATAAAAAGGAATGAAATTCTGGTACATGATACAGCATGGATGGACCTTAGAAATACCATGCTAAGTTAAAGCAATCAGTCATAAAAGCCCAGAAAGTGTATGATTCTGTTTATATGAAATGTCTACAACAGGCCACTCTAGAAAGACAGAATGTAGATCAGTTTGCCTAAGGCAGGAGATGCATACAACAGAAAGGGACTGCCAATTTGGGGGTGGTAAACGATGTTCTGGAATTTTATTACCGTTAAAGATAATGGTAATGGTTGTCCAACTTTAGGAACATCTTGAAAACCACTGAATTGAACACTTTAAAATACTGAATTTTATATTATGTGAATTACATTTCAACTTCAAACATGAATAGCAATCTTTCTGAATCCTAGGATACAAACTTTGCTTCCCATATAGTTTAGATTTCTAATTTTCCCCAAGCACTTTCTCTAATAATTAACTTTGACTTGGAAACAGGTATGATTCACAGAGATAACAGTGCTCGATAGTAAAAGCAGAAATGGTGACATTTTTCTATGTTAATCATAGAGTAGGGGAAGAAAAATGGAACCCACCTGTGACAGTAAAAGATGTCAGGAATTCCCACAAACATCTTTTTTATTTATTTGACACAGAGGGTGCCAGGGGGGGGGGGAGGGGGAGGGAGAGAATATATCCCAAGCAGGCATACACTATCAGCGTGGAGCCCAATGGGGGGCTCAAACTCACAAAACTGCAAGATTGTGACCTGAGCCAAAACCAAGAGTCAGATACTTAACTGAGTCACCCTGGCACCCCCACAAACATACTGACACTCACAAGTTCTTTAACATTCCACACAGTAGTGGGTTCCTTCAATCTGGGGCCTTCATTATGACAGCATCTCATAGTCCATGCCTGTTTTCATGAAATAAGTATACTGTTCAGTCTATTTTGAAATGATATATTCTATAATAATAACAAGAGCTTTTCTATGGTATACTAAAGCCTTGCTTTGTGATCTCAGTCTGACTGTTAGTGAAATATACTCCCCCTTTGTAAATATGTCTCAGGGAGGTTTGGCTTATGCTGTATTCTGGGATGGAGGCCAGGGGGTTACAGTCATATCTCAGGGAGAAGAGGGTAGGGTCTTCCCACAGGGGCAGACATCCTAGATGGGTGTTTGGATAGGAAGTGCGAACTTGGAAAATGTGCCTCAGGTAACAGGACAAAGTTGCTCTATCTCTGTCACATCCTACTGTGTTTGGAATTGGGAAATCTAAACATACATGAAGACACTTCTTGGAACAATTATAATGGTGAAACCTACTGTTTATTATGTAAGTTGTTCCAATGACTGTGTTGAATGACTTTTTTATAGATTAGTTCACCCAGTAACTGTGTATGATGCTAAACTGTCTGCACTTTGCAGATAAACACACTCAAATGTGTGGCAGGCACAGGCACTGACAGTCTCACTTTTAACTCTGTTTTTCATCACCTTCTCTCAACCATTCAGTCCCATAGGATTCTTTGTCAGCTTGTCCTGCCCACTAAGAAAGAGTTACTCAGAAATGGCGATGCCTCAGGAAGCCACTCCCTGACTTGTTAGATCTGTGACGATATCTGCTACCTTCAAAATTGATTTTATGTTAAAGAAGTAATCTGAAGTGCCAAAGTCTTTGCGAAAGCTACTGGTTAAATAAGGTGCTTGAATTAGCCATGAAAAGGACCTTAGCTTTCTTTTTAAGGCATCATTAAGATTTTGTGTATTTGATGAATCCCAAGGCTGCTACTTATTAATTATGCAACTTTGGGCTAGTTATTGAACATTTGAGTCTAATTTTCCTCTTTCTACAAAAGAATCCATGATTTGTGAGAACAGCAAATTGGGATCTCAAAGAGCTGTTCCGGGGATAAAATGTATAAATTTAGGTACAACTTTTAGAAAGGTGCTTGTTAAAGAAGTCTTCTTCAAAAATTGTGCATTTTTATTATCAGCACTGGAGTAGGAGGGGCTCTGATAGCTAGAGGGCCAGGGGGATGAATAACAAAGGGAGCCTGAGCCAGTGCCTATGGAGGGAAAAGCCTGGATGGAGTATCACTCACTGTACAACATTCAGAAGGCATGAGGAGCTGCGTAGACACTGGAAAACTGAAGAACTGAGAAACCCAGAAGTGGAGATTAATGGAGAAAGAGCATCTAGCACAGAGCCCGCCTCCCAATTTTACCCAGCCCTGGCCCTTAATCTCCATCTCACTACCAAAATAATATCCTGTCACTTTTTCCTCTTTTCTTAACACCCAGCAGAGGTCTAAGATTTGGACCCAGATAGAAACCAATAGGTAATGGAAAATTCTTTTTAAAAATCCCTCTAGGGGCGCCTGGGTGGCGCAGTCGGTTAAGCGGCCGACTTCAGCCAGGTCACGATCTCGCGGTCCGTGAGTTCGAGCCCCGCGTCGGGCTCTGGGCTGATGGCTCAGAGCCTGGAGCCTGTTTCTGATTCTGTGTCTCCCTCTCTCTCTGCCCCTCCCCCGTTCATGCTCTGTCTCTGTCCCAAAAAAATAAATAAAAGTTAAAAAAAAAATTAAAAAAAAAAAATCCCTCTAAACTATTCTGGAAGTACTCCTGACACCACAGTTCAGCTTAATACCAATTGGCCATCAGCTACTACAGCTGAGGAGGCTATTTATTCTTTGAAATTGAGGTTTCTTTATTTGACCTTAGCAGCTGTCCTCCTTCTTTGAAGTGACTTTGACGTTTCAACCCAAATTTCTCTTATTTAAAGAAAAGGACCAATAACCCAGTAGAAGATATAAAGACATAGACTTTCACAGAAAACATATATGAGAAAAACACAGGGAAAGGTGCTCAGCCACATTAGTGACCAGGGCAATGCAAATCAATGCCAGAATGAGATGTCATTTGCTACCCATTTTATTGGTAAAATTAAGAAATATGACACTGGTCCAAACAAAATGGTGTAAATTCATGTCTCCCTGTTCCTCTGTGCTAAGTACAACTATAATCTCTGGTGATGCCAAAGACCAACCAACCAACCCAAAACAGAACTCTTAAAGGCGGAAAGGAAGACTCCAGAAATGGAGGAAAAAGCTAACTTCAGAATGTTTACAACTCTCCCATCCAACAGGAAAAGGTTACTCAGGCTTGGCATTTCCTGACCCTCTAACGCAGGCTAGCACAATATCCATTCCCACACACCCCTCAATGAACAAAAGTCACACCAAAAATGCCATGTGAAAATGGCAGCAGTGGCATGGGGGCCTACCAGAGCCCCCACTAACAACATGAGGTTAAAGGAAGCCTTCTCCTTTATTTGACCTCTCTTCCACCCAGAGATACTGCACAGTCAAGATGCACCAGCAAAGAGGAACCTGCTACAACATGTTAACATGGCTCGGTAAGTTTTGTCATCCTCTTGGGCCTGAGACTTGCCTCTACCACCCAGGAACATCAAGATGGTGGCCAGGAGGGGAAACAAGGGCTTATTCACGATTATCCACCCTTTGGCTTCCTACTATCTAGGCCATAGGGTTAATACTTTTAGAACATCCCAACTGTCAGTGCAAAGGGTTAATGGCCAGGACTCATGAGTGACCATCATCCAAACCACTCTGAGTTCAGACAAGCGGCTACCATGGTCCATTCCTGTTTCTATCCAGATGGTGTCTATACTGGGATGAGTGGTGACTGTGGTCCATGTGAACACATTGTCCTGACTAGATCCATCCGTACAGCAGGCACTCATAGGAATTTCCACTCCACCCTCTCCCTGTCTCAGATTTTTCCCACAGTCTGTACCCATTCAGGGGATTTGCCAGTCTCTCCCAAATCAATAATGGATTTCCCATTATAAGTATCTTGTCCCATGACTGGGTGCAGAATGGATATCAATGTCCAATACCAAGTGCTAGAGATGGACTAGAGTATCTTGGCTTTCATTCCTACAGTGAATGTGGCCAAGTCAGGGGCTTCGGAGATTCAGGTGTAGATTGTTTGTGTCATTCCCCAACCCTTAAGAATGTATTATACCTCCTTTATAGATTCCCAGAGTCCCACATCCCCAGGGAGTTCCCATTCATTGGGCCAAGCCTCCCTGCAGGCTAGAATAATCCAACTAATAAGAGAGTGGGTATCTTGAACCCCAGAGCACTCCGCAGAAACTGCTGGACATCAGATTGCGTGATGATGTGGCTCACTTTCTCTGCCCCTCCCCCCACATTCCTTAGCCACACTAACCTAACTGTGCCTGGATACTTTCCCTGGCCTTCTTCTGGAACTTGGCAGCTTTATCGATGAGCTCAGTGGGAGTATATTCTCTCATGAACATTTCCTGAATTGGGGGCTACTCCACTGGCTGGCTGGTGTTGTGCTTTGCTCTCCTTTATGTTAGGGGTTAGACCGCTGGGTGGAGTTTTGTAGGTTTCGCTGTCAGGCACCACAACATCCTCACTTTCCTAGGGATTCCACCTCTTTAGTGTCCCAATCAGGCTTTGTCACAAATGCTCAGATCTTAATCCACAGCAGCCTGCACCCTCCTAGCTTTAAAAATAGCACACTAACGTCTCCAATTTATTATCTTGCTCTCCCACATTGCCTGCCAGCCCCAAAGCTAGGAGAGGAGCAGACACCCATGGTTCCTTCTCTAACCTCCGCTCTTTTTCCAACTTGGACTTCGGCCTCTAATTGGGCATTGGTGACCAGCCCAAATGCCCACAGCTGAGACCAGCCCACTGCACGGCCACGCGCTTCACTTCTCTGTCTCTGTGCGTTCCATGCGATTCCTCAAACAAGCACATTAGAGCAGCTGACGTTTGGGCGGGGGGCGCACCCACGTGGTCCACAAACATCAAACATATAGGCCACCCCTCTGCACAACTTGGTCCATGGCCATCCTCGTACACACAAGGCAAGGTGAGGCCAAAGAAAAGGGCCAGTCATTGCAGATTGGTAGAGGGCAGGTTTAATAAGCAAGGGAACTTACTTATAAGGCTTGTCTTGGGCAGCTGCAAGACGAATAGATCTCTGCACCAGCTTGCCAGAATCTTACAAGTTTTTATACAGACTTGAATGAAGCCCAGTCACCAAACAGATCAGGCGAACTCAAAACCACTCCGTTAACTGACAACGGCGTCCTTGAGGAAGCTTCTGGTATGGGGAAGGCAAGCGGAAAGCACATTTAAAGGCAAGGGGAGGGGGCGAGGAGCTTCTGATTGGCTAGGTCCAGTTCGTGGGTCAGCCAGAGTTCACGTACTCTCGACGACCTCCTCCAACAGGTGAAATTATTTTAGGAATGAAGGGGAAAGAAAGACTTTCCCAGACCAAGGAAAACTAAGCATGTGACTGCTATCAACCTTACTCAAAGAATGTTTAAAGGAAAAATTTTAAACAGAAAGGAAATAATAAAATAAGGAACCTTAGAGCATCTGGCAAGATGGAAAAAAAAAAAAAACAATGAAAAGAAATACAAGTCCTCCAATATATTATCCTTCTCCTCATGGGATTTAAAAATCATATTTGATGACTGAAACAAAATTATAACAACATCTGATACCCAAAAAGTAAGGAAGGTAAACAGATCCAAAAAAAGTAAGGTTTGCACACTTCACACAAAATGGTAAAATGTTGAATCCAATAGACTATTATGTCACATAGATATTATAATAACCAGAACCAGAACAACTAAGAAAACTATATGCCAAAAACATACTCAAAAACACCATAATAAGTGAAGATGAAATCCTATAACATGCAAGTAACCCACCAGAAAGTAAAACATGACAACCCTAACTATGTATGTGCCAGACAGCCTTGAACAACATGAACCAAAAAGGACAGATCGAAAAGAAGAAATAACAAATCCAATTTATAATTAAGAATTCAACACCTCCCTCTCAGCAACTGGTAGAAGTAGACAGAAAATCAGCAAATCCCAGAACCACTAAAGAATCTGAATTTGTAATTTAAGGGCTCCTGAAAAAGAAATTTCCAGGTCCAGAAGGCTTCACTGAAACTTTTTTTTCAAATATTTAAATAATAATTCACTTTATCTCTTATAGATGATAGAAGTATGGGGGACACTTCTCAAATAGAACAGTATCACCCTGATACCCAAAACTGAAAAAGACAGTGCAAAAAAGAAAATTAAAGATTAATATGTCTCATGATCTTAGATGCCAAAAATCTCAACAAAATATTATTAAATTGAACCTGAAAATACATAAAAACAATGATATACCATGGACCAGTGGGGTTTATTTCAGGCTTTCAGCACTCGATCATCATTGGAACATTACCGGCCTAAAAAAAATATAATTACACGATCTTATCAACTGATTCAGAAAAAGCACTTGACAGTTAAAAAAAATGGATGAATGATGCATTTTTATTTATGATTTTAAAATCTCTCAGGAAGGTTGCAATAGAAATTATGTCAATGTAAGAAAGAACATTTACAAGAGACTTACAGCTAACTTCATGCTTAAGCGTGAAAGACTGAACACTCTCCACTTCCAAGATCGGGAATAACACAGTTATGTCTGCTCTCATCACTGGTATTAAACATAATACTGGCAGTTCTAGCCACTTCAATAAGGCAAGCAAAAGATATAAATGGTATACATATTGGAAAGGAGTAAATAAAATTATTCCTATTTGCAAATATCATGATTTTATATGAAAAACATCCCAAGGAATCTACAAAATGATTGCTAGAACTTATAAGCATGTCCACCAAGGTCACAGGATACAAGATCAATACACAGAATTCAACTGCATTTCTGTATACTAACAACGAGCTTGCATAAACCAAAATTAAAACTACAATTTACAATTACTCCAAAGAAAATAAAATGTTGAGTATGAAGTTAACAAAACATGTATAGAATCTGTATGCTGAAAATTACAAAATGTCGATGAAAGAAATCCAAGAAAACCTAAATAAATGGAGAGATACTGCATCCATGGATTGGAGGACTCACATAGTAAAGACGTTAATTCTCCCCAAATGGATCTATAGGTTTAATGCAAGTCCTATCAAAACCCTTGCAAGGTTTTTTCTGCAGACCTAACCAACTTTATTTTGGAAAATAGTTTAGCAGTTTCTTTAAAAAAATTAATAAATAAACAACAACTACAAAAGACCAAGCATGGACCATAGGACCTAGCAATTGTACATTTGGACATTTATCCCAAAGAAATAAAAATTTATAGTCACACAAAAATCAATGGGTGAATGGCTAAACAGACTGGTAAATCCATACCATGGAATACTACTCAGCAATAAAACAGAATAAACTATTGACAAATACAATAACTTGGATGAATCTCCAGGGAATTGTATTGTTTGAAAAAAGCCAATCCTAAAATTATACATGCTATATAATTCCATTTACATAACACTTTTTAAAGAGACTAAGTCTCAGAAATGGAGATGAGATTACTACTCACTAGGGATTGGAGATTGTAGGGTGGGGTGGTGAGCTTGTTTATAAAAGGTTATAAAAGGGCAACGGAACTGTTCTGTGTCTTGACTGTGATGTTGGATACATAAAACTTCACATGAAATCAAGTTGCTCAGAACTAAATATATACACACAAATGAGTGTAAGTAAAATTGGGAAATTTTGAATAAGCTGAGTGGGTTGCAACAATGTTAATACCATGTTTGTGATGTATTATCATTTCGCAAGATGTTAACATGGGGGAAACTGGTTACAAGGTACATACACTCTCTCCATATATTTCTTACCACTGCACGTTAATCTATGATTATCTCAAAATAGACAGTTTGATTGAAAAATCAATTTTATTATTTCTCAAGATTTTATGGAATGTGTGTTCCACATGTCCGGTGGGCCAGCTATCATCTGGGGCTCAACTGGGTGGAAATGGCGACTATGCTAACCACGTGGCTGACAGGTGATGCTGGCTTTTGTCGAGGATCTCAACTAAGAAAGTTCACCATGGCACCTTGGCTTCCCTTCACATGGCTTCTCTTTGTGGGTAGGCTTCTCACATAATTGCAAATAGCTTCCAAGAGCCCCTAGAGTGAAAGCTGCTGGGCCTTCACAGATTTAGGTTTGAAACCAGCACAGTGTCACTTCTGCTGCATTCTATTGATTGCAGTGAGTTTCAGATTCTGCCCCGTTTCTTTGGGAAAACATAAATTGTCCTTTCCACTAATTTACATCGCTTCCACTGAGTTACACTCCTTGAGGAGGATACTCTACAAATGATGTGTGTGTTGTGGCTACTATATTTGGCAGTACAGTCATCTAGGAACTAGAGGTACAAATCATCGTAAAATTTTTTTACCCAAACTGGAAAACTTTTGAGAATGGAAGTCAGTATATTTACAAAAAAGAAATGATCATTACATGATAGAGGATATTCACTAAGGCCTACGGTAGGGATCCTATGGCAACATATATAAATGTATCAAATTAACACATCGTACACCTTAAACTTACCCAATATTATAAATTGATTATATTTCAATAAAACATAAGCAAAATATTTATTCTTGGTACAAATCCATGCACTGTAATCAATTTCTTAGCCAAAACTAGCTCTAATTGAAGACAATTGTCTAAAATTTGCTTTTTATGATTAATATATTTGAAATTGTGAACATTAAAAATTGACCTTCACTTTGTGCCATATTTTTAATTAACAAAGTTATCTATTTTTAGGTGTTGAAATACCTAGCAAGCTCAGGAAAAATCCTACTGAATAAAAAACAATCTTGATTCTATTTTCTTTTTCTACTGTATACATATACTTGGGTTTTCTTTCCATTTCCCATACATACTATATATTTTATTTGTAAATGATAGTTATTATATTCACTTTAATTAATCTTAGTTTTTTTGGTTTTGTTTAACTTAATATATCTTAGAAATGACTCTATAATAGGGTAGGAGATGTCCTGCATTCTTTTCTACAGTTGTATGTGCTCTGTTATTCAGATACACCATAGCTTAATCAAGCAAACCACTATTAATAAATATTTTGTTTCCAGTTCATTTGTTATAACAAATAGTGCAAATATTAAAAATAATGCAATTTATAATCCTGAGCATACACTATTTTGTAGCTTTGCTTGCATTTTTTAGGAGTATAAGAGAATTGTTTAAAGGATAAATGAACATGTAATTTTGTTAGGTATTTCCAAATTCCCCTTCACAGGGCATTTCACTGTTTTTTATTTTCAACAACAATATAGGATAATGCTCATATCCTCACTAATTTGTCAGGTCATCAAATTTTTGGATGCTGAAAGTCTTGTGAGAAATAGCATCTCAATGTAATTTTTAAAAATGTTTTATTTATTATTTTTGAGAGAGAGAGACAGAATGCAAGTGGGTTGATGCAGAGAGAGAGGTGGAGACACAGAATCTGAAGCAGGCTCCAGGCTCTGAGGTGTCAGCACAGAGCCTAATGCAGGGCTCAAACCTCCAGACGGTGAGATCATGACCTGAGCCGAAGTTGGATGCTTAACCGACTGAGCCACCTTGGCACCCCTCAATGAAATTTTCATTTGTATGTTTCTGTTTATGAAAAATGTTGAACATTTATTCAACGGCTAAGGGTTTTATTTTTTTCTTTGTTCTCTTTTTAGAACATTTTAATATATTAGGAATTTTAATTCTTTAATATTTTTAAAATTTCCTAATAGATTTCCCATTTTTTTTCATTTCACTATTTGCTTTTTGTTATTTTTTTTCAGGGAGCTTGAAAATTTAATGTAATCAAATGTATCAACCTTGTCTTTTATTGCTTTTGGAATTTCAGTCATATACAGGAAAGATTTGTCCACTCTTCAATTTTAGAGAAATTCACCTATAGCTTTTTACTAATATGCATATATGGCTTAAAGTTCTGATTCATTTGGAATTTTTCCTAGCATACAATGTAATGTGAGGAATTAACACAGTCATATCTTCATCCATATGTTTATCTAGTTATTTCAAAATATTTATTAAACAAGACAGTTTTCTCCAATTTCTTGAGATGCAGTCTATTTTCAATTGCCATGTGAACTTGGATCTATATCTGTTTTCTGTTTTTTTCCATTTACTTATCCATCTACAAATGTGCCAATACCATAGTTTTTGTTGCCCCTCTTTCTCAGGGTGTTCACAGCTACTACTGTCTGCTTTTTGTATCAATGAATTTGTAATCAATGTACACAGCTCCTTTATTGGGTTCGTGTAAACATTATAAATTTAACTCAAGGAAAATTGACATTTTCACAAGGTAAAATTTTCTACCTAAGTAAACTGTGTGTCCTTTTTGTTAAAATCTATTTTTATGTCTTTCGGGAATATTTTACATTTTTATTTTTATCATATGGGTTTTAGACATTTTTTATTTTTTTAATTTTAAATGTTTACTTATTTTGAGAGAAAGAGAGTATGTACATGCACAAGTGGAGGAAGGGCAGAAAGAGGGAGAGCGCGCGAGAGAATCCCAAGCAGGCTCCACACTGTCAGTGCAGAGCCTGATGTGGGGCTCAAGTTCATGAACTGAGAGATCATGACCTGAGCCGAAATCAAGAGTTGGACGCTCAACCAACTGAGCCACCTAGGTGCCCCAGACATTTTTTTTTCAATAGCTAACCTATGTATTTTCCATTTGTCATTAATTTAGACGTTCCCACTATATCTTTGAACTGATTTTTTGTTTGAATAGATAAAAAGTATTACTTTTGCTATGTTAGTTTTACAACCTGCTTTAATAAAAGCTCTTAACATTTGTACTGGATTCATCAATAACTAATTATTTTCTGGGGTTTTTTTTTTTGGTACATAATAATATTGTTTTACATCTTTCTTTAGATTATTGTTCTCTTAATTACAGAACAAAGTTATAGAATTTCAGAAATAAAAAGACCTTGCACACCATTTACGATTTAAAATCTCCAGTTATTTCCCAATTTTGGCAAGGATAAATTTCAATATCTTTCTGCTTGCAAGATTTATTTTAAATAATTCAACTTTGTTGAAAATTTTCAGAGCTAAAATCATTGATTCTTTGCTAAGAGAATATTTCAATGAAAAGATTCCCAAAAATAATTTTAATAGAATACAAAAAATTGAAGGATTCACTCACAGAAGAGTTCAATACTAGTTTAGAATACATAGGTTAACTAAAAAAACAGCTCAAATATGATTGATCATGGACAACAGACAGAATAAACACTGTCATATTTTGTATTAAACCTTGGTTTTAAACAAACATTTGTAAACTTTTTGACAAATATATCTCCCGGCTTGATAAATTACAGTTTGATTGGATGTAACTATGAATGTACTTTTTACAGGTCAGTACATTTCATCTCACTCTCTTATTTGTATCTTTAGTCTGTAAAAATTATAGTACTTTTATTATAAATATATAAATCTATGTCTTTAATAACCCATGTGGTCAAAAGAAACATTGAGGATGAAGGTGAGCAAAATTATTTTAGAAGGGCAGGCATTTGGTCTAAATGCAAAGGCATGTTTTATAGAGTGACATGCAAATGAACCTTTTGTGACTGCAAGTGTTAAACTGTAATCTTTCTTAAAATAACTACTAACTTTGAATTAGACATTGCTGCTTCTTCAACATATGTGTTTTGGGGCTTTCATGAGGTCAATGATAACACTGCAACCACCCAATGGTTGATGATAAATTTCAACAAGCATATGGTACAAGTTATAAGTTCATCACCAATTTTCCTAAGAAACAGATATTCAGCACTTAGATTTTCATCAAGCATGAACTTTATTAGCTCACTGTCACTCAAATAATTTATTCAAAATTAAAACACATTATCAAAATAAATAGTTGTAGACCTTACGGTAGATATTCACAACACTGGGCCTTTATATTCTACAGATGTTTCATGTCTACCTTAACCTGTAATTCCCATGTATACCACTGCTCCAATTTCCCAGGGTTTTTTTTGTAGAGTTAGGCCTTTCTTAGACCACAACTCAGTCATGAGTGGGTACACTACTAAGTAGCAGCTTTGAATATTATTCCTACCTACTCCTGAGATCTGATGGAGGCATTCATTCCCACAAAAAGAAAAATCTCAGGGCACCTGGGTGGCTCAGTCAGTTGATCATCTGACTTTGGCTCAGGTCATGATCTCACGGTCTTTGAGTTTGAGCCCCGCGTCGGGCTCTGTGCTAATGGCTCAGAGCCTGGAACCTGCTTCGGATTCTGTGTCTCCCTCTCTCTCTGCCCCTGCCCTGCTCATGCTCTGTCTCTCTCTCTCTCTCTCTCTCTCTGTCAAAAATAAATAAAACTTTTAAAAAATTTAAAAAAAAAATCTCCTGTATGAATTTACTTTGTTTTATTAGTGAGTACTCTGCATTCTGTTCTTGAAAGAGAGGTAATGTTAATTACATTTTTCCTGAAAAGGTCAGCACAAGAGAGGTCTTAGATATGGTTGATGGTTATGTTTTAGATTTAACTGTATGTTCACATAAGATATTTTTACCGGCATCTCTCCTTATATGCATCTGAAACACTGACAAGGAGAACATGTTAAAAGCTAAAAAGTAAATAGTAGAGATGTTGGTTTCCCACTTAAGTCAGCTTAATTTAATATATCTATTAATAGTAACACTCTGATAAAGGTTAAAAATGCAAGACAAATGTTAAAATGTAAAGAATGTTTTGATAATGGGCATATACCAAGATGGCCTGAGAAAATAGGAATTATGGTTGCTTTACCTATAGGGGACAATTCATGCTCCACATAAATGAACACTTTTTCCCTCCAATAGTTCTTCATTTGGTCCTCCAGACCAATAAATTAACTCTCACAATCTCCCTCCCTTCATCCCTTTCCTATGACAATTATAGCAGAAACAGGGGCACAGTTTAATAATGTTTGTTTATGTTTTGAGACTGAAAATATCATGCCAAAACTCAGTGCTTTACTACGCGGGTTATGTCAAAGCTAGTTAACACTGAAGTGGCAGGTACCAAGGAGAGCTGTAGTCCCCAAAGGACTTGCTTATTGAAACTACTCCCCTACATTTTTGTTTTGTTTTGTTTTGTTTCATTAAGCTGTACGTGGAAAATGAAAGAAATTTAATAACAATGGTACCTTGTTTTAAAACATAGATCCATTTCTTGTTGGGGCTTTAAAAACAAGTCAAAACAAAGTAATTGGCCCTGGAACACAGAAGACTGTTCTACCACTTAGAGAAATGTTCATCTTTGTAAATTAAAAAAACAATCAAAGAAACTGAGAAATGAACAAATTAGCTGACAAAATGTGGCTTTTGGCAAAAGGGCAGCAGTTGGCAAGTTTTCATATAGTTTATCCCGGATTTAAAACTTGTTACTAATACTTTGACACATTTTAACATAAGTGCATCAGCAACTCAAAGTTGCCACTATGAATAAAGTTATTTTTATAGGAATCTGTTGAGAAGAAAAAAACAGACTCTCTGGAATCATGTCATATGACTTCTGTTATTTTGTGGATGTGTTTTTTCTCTTAATCACCAGACACTTCTGGAAATAGAAAACAATAATTATATTAAACACATTGTCATTAGCTCCCTACTAATGACTACCAAGAATGATTCCTTTTTATTTTATTCTCTTTAAAAAATAATATATTGCAAATATGGCAGGTCAAATTCCTTTGGATTTTGTTTCAACAAATTTAAGGCCTAAAAGAAATGTTGAATTAGAATTTTTTTCTCATTTCCAATCCACATGAAACCCATAAAATGCATTAATCCCAATCTGTTTCAGAATAATAAATGTCCACATAGATAATAAGTTCCCAAGATATGCTCCTTTAAAAAAACTCAAAACTATGTGATGATACTAGACTTAATGGTCTCAAAGTTCTGCACTATTTTTTGCATGCTGATTCTTTAAAAAAAATTTTTTTTTGTTTAATGTTTATTTATTTTTGAGAGACACAGAGAGACAGACCATAAGCAGGGGAGGGGCAGAGAGAGAGGGAGACACAGAGGGAGACAATCCAAAGCAGGCTCCAGGCTCTGAGCTGTCAGCACAGAGCCTGATGCGGGGCTCCAACCTATGAACCGCGAGTTCATGACCTGAGCCAAAGTCGAACAAGCAACCAACAGAGCCATCCAGGCACCCCTTTCCTATCCTGATTCTAAATGGATTTTTTTCCCTACATGTTTTATAATCTGGCTCAGTACCCAGGTCATTCTAGAAAAGCTCATTTATACTATACTGTATCTGAAGTACAGTATCCCAAATCCTACTACTATATGAAATACACTACATTTTTAGAAAAAACAAACATTTTTGGAAAAATGTTTTTGAAGCTCCAATGAGGAAACCTAGGCATATATATGCCTCATCTACAATAGGCAGGGGCCTATAAGTGATTACAGATAAGAAAGTTCAGAACCTTGCCAGTCAAATGGAGGTTTGCACACTCCTGGAATGAGAACCATCTGGGATAAAATATTACAATTTGATTGGATGCAGTTATCTGGGAACTTGTCATAAATGAAGAATCTTAGTCTCCACCCTAGATTTACAGAATCAGATTCTGCATTTTAGCAAGATTCTCAAGTGAATTCTATGCCGAGTTGAGAAGCGCTAGTATAGAAGTCATCCCTAATCTGCTTAAACCTATTCCCCTTCTCCTTCTTTTTAAAATTTTATTTTATTTTTGAGAGAGAGAGAGAGAGAGAGAGAGAGAGAGAGAGAGAGAGAAAGGGTGTGAGTGGAGGAGGGGTGGAGAGAGAGGGAGACACAGAGTCCAAAGCAGGCTCCAGGCTCTGAGCTGGCAGCACAGAGCCTGAGGCAGGGCTCAGACTCATGAACCCTGAGATTGTGACCTGAGCTGAGTTAGATGCCCAACTGACTGAGCCACCCAGGTGCCTCTATTTCCCCTCTCTTCTAAGTGTCTTTCCAAATACCTGGTTTCTTTTACTTTGGCAAACATTTCCAATGAATGATCTGGTTTTCCATTTCCTTTAGCCACCACAAGTTGCAGATTACCAAGGTTTTTCTTATCCTTGGTCCTCTCTATACAGAATATTATCTTACAAATTTTCTCCCCTGTTTTTACCCCTAAAGAAATCATATAGCACTTGGGAGTTTTTCTGAAGGTTTGCATTTTACCTATGATGGAAGAACACAATAAAGAAGATTCTTTCTAGGTCTTTAACCTATCCTTGTTTTCCTTCATCAGTTTCCATCTTCCATTCCCTTCCTCCTTCCTTTCTGCTTTCTTTCCTTCCTTCATCTCTCCCTCCCTCCCTTCTTCCCTCCCTTCCTCACTTCCTTGAAACATAATTCACCTACACTTAGAAAAATAGCTGTGTTGGGGTGCCTGGCTAGCTCACTTGGTGGAGTATGCTACTCTTGATCTTGGGGTTTTGAGTTCAAGCCCCATGTTGGGTGTAGAGATTATTTAAAAATAAAAATATTTTAAAAAAATAAAGAGAAAAACAGCTTGGCTAATTTGTTCCTAGCATTTAATTATAAAAATAAGGCAGAGAAAAAAAACTGGAGAAGAATATTTGGTGTAAGAAATGGGAGTAGGAATAAGGAGATACCATGCAGTCCACTGGCATTCTCCTTACCAGCAAAATAAAACAGCTCATTTCTCTATCTCTTCCATTTCCCTTCACTATTACCAGATGTCACCCTGTACCCATCACTCTGGGCTAATTCTGGTGTATGATACGAAGCTGGACTCATGAAAAAGAAGACGGGAAATGAGGAGATAAAGGACTAGGATGGATGAGAAGGGTACTGCAGAATGAAAACTGAATAGAAAAGAAGTTTAAATATGTTTGAATAGCAAAGAAGTCCTTATGAAGAAAAGTTGTGAGTTATCCACCTGATTGGTCATTTCTGTGTAGTCATTTATTTAAATCCCACCAGTTGATCAAAGATGGTTTGTCTATTTATTACCATGAACAATGAACCATCCCTGGCATAGTGTATTTTGAAGACAGTGCATTGTGGGCCACTCAGAGGCCAGAGTTGATTTCTCAGCAAGGATCCTGAAACACCAGTAGTTGCTACCTGAGTGAACTTACATCTACTACAGATTTCCATCATTTAAAAAAATATATATGGAGCAATACAGGGAAGATGGCGGCATAGGAGGATGATGGGCTCACCGGGTGCTGCTGATCACTTAGATTCCACCCACATCTGCGTAATTTACCAAGAAAACCACCGGAAGACTAGCAGAATGGACTCTCCAGAGCCAAGCGTAGACAAGAGGCCTATGGAAGAGGGTAGGAAGGGCAGAGAGACAGTGCACGCTACATGGACTGGCTGGAAAGAGCTTGGACTGTGGAGGGGCAGCCAGCTCACCCTGCAAGGCAGGCCCCTGGGTCTGCCTTGTAAAAGCAGAGGGGCCAGACCTAAAGGGTTCTGACAGCCAGCGGGACTTATTATCTAGAATGTTATAAGTCAACAGCTCTAATCGGAGAGCGGGAGGGCTAAAGGACAATGGGAGGGAGAGTTGTTGAGCCCCGGGGACAGAGCTCAGCTTGGCAGGGAACAAAAGTGCTGGGAAGTGCCATCTCCCTTGCCCATCCCCCAACCAAAATCCCAAAGGGAACCAGTTCCTGTCACAAACTTGCTGGCACTGCTCAAACACCCAACGTTGTGCTTCTGTGGATCCATCCCTCCAACAGGTCTGCCTCCCTCCCGGTGCCGCAGGGCCCCTCCCTAAGTGGACCACCAAAGGCAAAGCCTGCCCCTCCTGCCCTTGTGCACCTTACAGATCCACCCCGGCTAATATGACAGATCCCATCAAAGCAGCACCACAAGCCTGGCAGTGTGCAAGTAGCCCAGACAGGGGCCACACCACTCCACAGTGAGTCCTGCCCCTGGGAGAGGGGAAGATAGGATACACACCAATCGGACTGTGGCCCCAGCGGTGGACTGGGGACAGACATCAGGCCTGACTGTGGCCCCGCCCACCAAGGCAAGGTACTCTGAACAGCACAGAGGAAGAGCCCTGCAGTTCCGTGCCCCTCCAGGGACTATTCAAAATGATGAAATGGAAGAATTCTCCTCAAAAGAAACTCCAGGAAGTAGCAACAGCTAACGAACTGATCAAAAACGATTTAAACAATATAACAGAAAATGAATTTAAAATAATAGAAACTTAATCTCTGGGCTTGAAAAAAGTATAGAGGACAGCAGAGTATCTATTACTACAGAGATCAAGGGACTAAGAAACAGTCAGGGGAAGCTAAAAAATACTATAAATGAGCTGCGAAATAAATGGAGGTAACCACGGCTCGGAGTGAAAAGGCAGAGGAGAGAATAGGTGAATTAGAAGATAAAATTATGGGAAAACAAGAAGCTGAGAAAAAGAGAGATAAAAAAATCCAGGAGTATGAGAGGAGACTTAGAGAACTAAGTGACATAATTAAACGAAATAATATATGCATAATTGGGATTCCAGAGGAGGAAAAGAGAGGGAAAGGTGCTGAAGGTGTACTTGAAGAAACCATAGCTGAGAACTTCCCTGATCTGGGGAAGGAAAAAGGCATTGAAATCCAAGAGGCACAGAGAACTCCCTTCAGACGTAACTTGAATCGATCTTCTGCATGACATATCATAGTGAAACGGGAAAATACAAGGATAAACAGAATTCTGAAAGCAGCTAAGGATACACATGCTCTAACATATAAAGGGAGACCAATAAGACTCATGACAGATCTGTCTACAGAAAATTGGCAGGCCAGAAAGGAATGGCAGGAAATCTTCAATGTGATGAACAGGAAAAAAAATGCAGCCAAGAATCCTTTATCCAGCAAGTCTGCCATTCAGAATAGAAGGAGAGATAAAGGTCTTCCCAAACAAACAAAAACTGAAGGAATTCATCACCACTAAACCAGCCCTACAAGAGATCCTAAGGGGGATTCTGTGAGGCAAAGTACCAGAGACATCACTACAAGCATGAAACCTACAGACATCACAATGACTCTAAACTGATATCTTTCTATAATAACACTGAATGTAAATGGACTAAATGCTCCAACCAAAAGACACAGGGTATCAGAATGGATAAAAAACCAAGACCCATCTATTTGCTGTCTGCAAGAGACTCATTTTAGACCTGAGGACACCTTCAGATTGAAAGTGAGGGTATGGAGAAGTCTTTATCATGCTACTGGAAGTCAAAAGAAAGCTGGAGTAGCCATACATATATCAGACAAACTAGACTTTAAATTAAAGGTTGTAACAAGAGATGAAGAAGGGCATTATAACAATTATAGGGTCTATCCATCAGGAAGAGCTAATAATTATAAATGTCTATACGCTGAATACGGGAGCCCTCAAATATATAAAACAATTGATCATAAACATAAGCAACCTTATTGATAAGAATGTGGTAATTGCAGGGGACTTTAATACTCCACTTACAGAAATAGATAAATCATCCAGACACACGGTCAATAAAAAAACAAGGGCCCTGAATGATACATTGGATCAGATGGACTTGACAGATATATTTAGAACTCTGCATCCCAAAGCAACAGAATATACTTTCTTCTTGAGTGCACATGGAACATTCTCCAAGATAGATCACATACTGGGTCACAAAACAGCCCTTCATAAGTATACAAGAATTGAGATCATACCATGCATACTTTCAGACCACAATGAGATGAAGCTTGAAATCAACCACAGGAAAAAGTCTGGAAAACCTCCAAAAGCATGGAGGTTAAAGAACACCCTACTAAAGAATGAATGGGTCAACCAGGCAATTAGAGAAGAAATTAAAAAATATATGGAAACAAATGAAGATGAAAATACAACAATCCAAATGCTTTGGGACGCAGCGAAGGCAGTCCTGAGAGGAAAATACATTGCAATCCAGGCCTATCTCAAGAAACAAGAAAAATCCCAAATACAAAATCTAACAGCACACCTAAAGGAAATAGAAGCAGAACAGCAAAGACACCCCAAACCCAGCAGAAGAAAAGAAATAATAAAGATCAGAGCAGAAATAAACAATATACAATCTAAAAAAACTGTAGACCAGATCAACGAAACCAAGAGTTGGTCTTTTGAAAAAATAAACAAAATTGACAAACCTTTAGCCAGGCTTCTCAAAAAGAAAAGAGAGATGACCCAAATAGATAAAATCATGAATTAAAATGGCATTATTACAACCAATCCCTCAGAGATACAAACAATTATCAGGGAATACTATGAAAAATTATATGCCAACAAATTGGACAACCTGGAAGAAATGGGCAAATTCCTAAACACCCACACACTTCCATAACTCAATCAGGAGGAAATAGAAAGCTTGAACAGACCCATAACCAGTGAAGAAATTGAATTGGTTATCAAAAATCTCCCAACAAATAAGAGTCCAGGACCAGATGGCTTCCCAGGGGAGTTCTACCAGACGTTTAAAGCAGAGATAATACCTATCCTTCTCAAGCTATTCCAAGAAATAGAAAGGGAAGGAAAACTTCCAGACTCATTCTATGAAGCCAGTATTACTTTGATTCCTAAACCAGACAGAGACCCAGTAAAAAAAGAGAACTACAGGCTAATATCCCTGATGAATATGGATGCAAAAATTCTCAATAAGATACTAGCAAATCGATTCCAACAGCATATAAAAAGAATTATACACCATGATCAAGTGGGATTCATTCCTGGGATGCAGGGCTGGTTCAACATTCGCAAATCAATCAACGTGATACATCTCATGAATAAAAGAAAAGATAAGAACCATATGATCCTGTCAATTGATGCAGAAAAAGCATTTGACAAAATTCAGCATCCTTTCTTAATAAAAACCCTCAAGAAAGTCGGGATAGAAGGAACATACTTAAACATCATCAAAGCCATTTATGAAAAGCCCACAGCTAACATCATCCTCAATGGGGAAAAACTGAGAGCTTTCTCCCTGAGATCAGGGACAAGGATGTCCCTGACGACAAGGATGTCCACTCTCACTGCTGTTGTTTAACATAGTGTTGGAAGTGCTATCATCAGCAATCAGACAAAAAAGGAAATCAAAGGCATCAAAATTGGCCAAGATGAAGTCAAGCTTTCACTTTTTGCAGATAACATGATATTATACATGGAAAACCCGATAGACTCCATCCAAAGTCTGCTAGAACTGATACATGAATTCAGCAAAGTTGCAGGATACAAAATCAATGTACAGAAATTAGTTGCATTCTTATACACTAATAATGAAGCAACAGAAATGCAAATAAAGAAACTGATCCCGTTCACAATTGCACCAAGAAGCATAAAATACTTAGGAATAAACCTAACCAAAGATGTAAAAGATCTGTATGCTGAAAAGTATAGAAACCTTATGAAGGAAATTGAAGAAGATATAAAGAAATGGAAAAACATTTCATGCTGGAAATCCATCATGCTGATGGATTGGAAGAAGCAATATTGTTTAAATGTCAATACTACACAAAGCTATCTACAGAGTCAATGCAATCCCAATCAATATTGCACCAGCATTCTTCTTGAAGCTAGAACAAGCAATCCTAAAATTTGTATGGAACCACAAAAGACCCCAAATAGCCAAAATAATATTGAAGACGAAGACCAAAGCAGGAGGCATCACAATCACAGACTTTAGCCTCTACTACAAACCTGTAATCATCAAGACAGCATTGTATTGGCACAAAAACAGACACATAGACCAATGGAGTAGAATAGAAACCCCAGAACTAGACCCACAAATGTATGGCCAACTAATCTTTGACAAAGCAGGAAAGAACATCCAATGGAAAAAAGACAGTTCTTTAACAAATGGTGCTGGGAGAACTAGACACCAACATGCAGAGGTTGAAACTAGACCACTTTCTCACACCATTCACAAAAACAAATTCAAAATGGATAAAGGACCTGAATGTGAGACAGGAAACCATCAAAACCCTACTGGAGAAAGCAGGAAAATACCTCTCTGACTTCAGCCGCAGCAATTTCTTACTTGACACATCCCCAAAGGCAATGGAATTAAAAGCAAAAATGAACTATTGGGATCTCATGAAGATAAAAAGCGTCTGCACAGCAAAGGAAACAATCAACAAAACTAAAAGGCAACCAACGGAATGGGAAAAGATATTTGCAAATAACATATCAGACATAGGGCTAGTATCCAAAATCTATAAAGAACTCACCAAATTCCACACCCGAAAAACAAATAATCCAGTGAAGAAATGGGCAGAAAACATGAATAGACACTTCTCTAAAGAAGACATCCGGATGGCCAACAGGCACATGAAAACATGGTCAACGTTGCTCCTCATCAGGGAAATACAAATCAAAACCACACTCAGATACCACCTCACGCCAGTCAGAGTGGCTAAAATGAACAAATCAGGAGACTATAGATGCTGGCGAGGATGTGGAGAAATGGGAACCCTTTGCACTGTTTTTGGGAATGCAAACTGGTGCAGCTGCTCTGGAAAACAGTGTGGAGGTTCCTCCACAGATTTAAAATAGACCTCCCCTATGACCCAGCAGTAGCACTGCTAGGAATTTACCCAAGGGATACAGGATTATTGATGCATAGGGGCACTTGTACCCCAATGTTTATAGCAGCACTCTCAACAATAGCTAAATTATGGAAAGAGCCTAAATGTCCATCAACTGACAGATGGATAAAGAAATTGTGGTTTACATACACAATGGAATACTATGTGGCAATGAGAAAGAATGAAATATG
>NW_024420586.1:13434405-13445276 GCF_014898765.1 Herpailurus yagouaroundi
GAGCACTGGGTGTTGTATGGAAACCAATTTGACAATAAATTTCATATTAAAAAAAATATATATATATATATTTAAAAACTGGGGACTCAAGGGGCGCCTGGGTGGCGCAGTCGGTTAAGCGTCCGACTTCAGCCAGGTCACGATCTCGCGGTCCGTGAGTTCGAGCCCCGCGTCGGGCTCTGGGCTGATGGCTCAGAGCCTGGAGCCTGTTTCCGATTGTGTGTCTCCCTCTCTCTCTGCCCCTCCCCCGTTCATGCTCTGTTTCTCTCTGTCCCAAAAATAAATAAATGTTGAAAAAAAAAAAAACAAAACTGGGGACTCAAGTACAATATAGGTCAGACCCCTTTAAATTTAGTTTGGGAAATTATGTTTGTACATTCAAATAAGCATAGACAAAATATAAGTTCAGTTCTAGTTCAAACAGGGTCACTAAATGGTTGGCTTTGGTTTTCTAATTTGCAGGTTTAGTGCACATTTCAAAAAAAATTTCCAGAGTTCAGCAAATTATTGTGGTCCATTCCAATTTTTGACTCATATTTCAGTACAACTACAGTTCCTGTTTAATATACCCAGGGGTAGTGGTATATTGTAGAGGGTGGTTTGTTTTTGTTATCTTGGTTTGGCATGCATTCTAATCCATAACATGACACCATTGTTTTCCTTCTCACTAGACTCCTGGTTAATTCAAAGTATCTAAACAGAAATCCAAAGTTCTCTGTATTTGCCAAAACAAATTAGAATCTTATGTTTGTCAGGTGTTCAAGAGGCTAAGTAACAAAATGTCAAAACTTGGCATAATGTCTGAATTTTTATGCTGGCTGTGTTTTTTTTTCCCTTCAGAGATCCCATAAGGCAAACATTCCTGATTGAAATTATCAGATGTTAAAAGCTTAGAATGTCAGTTTTGAGTGGTGGAGACCTAAATGTGTTGAGCAAATACCTAAATGTGCCTTAGCAAATACCATTCACATAAACTCATCTGGACCCACCTTACTGGTTTGTGATTTGGTTGCCTTTTTTCGTTTTAAAGTCTTGGCAACTCTAATTTTGTTTTGTCCTCAAACTTTAGTGCTTGCTTTTTACCTGTTCAGACCTAACTGCTGCTGGACTTGATTTTATTGTCTAACATCAGCCAGTAGTTCCCAAAGGTGAGCCTTTAAAAGCGTATGCAATGCAGTATGCGTGACATTGTATCATTCCTAAGCTTTTTATCCGTCCCTAACGTCACGCTCACTACTTAGGTCTCTGATAGTACCTTCCCCCCCAATTTTTTCTTCTTTCTTCACCAATTTACTCACTGTTCAGGTCTCTACACAATGTCAACTCCTCAGAGAAGCTTCTGCTAACTCTTCCTTGACTGGGTTATGTACTTTCTGATGTGCTTCCATTTCATCTTGAAATAGCCACACTGAGCCTCTTATAATACAGTGCCATAATCACAGGTACTACGATTGCACCTGAAAGGTTCTTGAATAATGAGACTCTTATCACTTGCCATCCCTAATCCCAGACCACAGTGCAGCCATTTTTCAAAGCGTGATTCCCAGACCAATAGCAACAGCACCACCTAGGAAACATCACCTGAAGAAATGAGAGTTATTGTTAGAAGATTAATAAAGTTTGGTTAAATAAATAAATGAATGAGGTTCAATATTAGGATATAAAACCCCTGTTTACTCCTATAAATAACTGGGCAATGATACCTGTAGCCAATACATAGGGAGAAGCAGAGAGAGCGCTCCTTGAACACAAGGAAAAAAATAATAGCCCTCTGAATATTATTCAAAGACACATAAAAAGAGATTATGTGTTAATTAGAAGTGGAGCAGGTCAGCAATGGATGTATAAAGCAAAGAGAGAAAAACTTTAGCAATGATCGTCCAAAGTCTATCCAAGGAAGACGCTACTTTGACCAATGAATTTGAGCCATTAAAGTCCCACTGGGAAGTCTATTACTTTTATAGATTATCTCAAACTGACACATGTTATTAACTATTCATAGTATACTAATGCATTTCTGTGTTCTGATAATTCTCTATATATCTTTTCATGCATGTCTATGCACTGGAGACCAGTCACCCCGCTCACTTGACTACTCTAAATGGAACCCATCCTCAGATGTCAGAGTTCCCTGCCTACAGTGGGCAAGTGAAAGTTTGTTCTCACTCTTCTTTTGAGTTCTACTCTGATAAGCCTTTTTGTTATGTTTATCTTCACAACAATCCTATGAGGCAAGTATTGCTATTATCTTTGTGGATGAGGAAACTGAGGATCAAAGAGGTTAAATCATATGCCTAGACTGCACAGCAAAACAGTGGGAGATCCAGGACTTGAAAATAAGCCAAAGAACGAATGAAACTCCTGAGTGAAGTGGAAGTGCGATGGCCAAAAGGAAAACTAAATTCAAAATGTCATTGAATTTAAGAACATGTGATAGGAACTCAAGACAAGTAAAGGCAACAAGAGAGCAAGAGAAACCTGTATGTTGAAGAGTTTCTTATATTTCAAGTGGACCATAGCAGGGGTACCTGGGTGGCTCAGTTGGCTAAGTGTCCAACTCTTCATTTCGGCTCAAGTCATAATCTCACAGTTAGCGGGATCAAGCCCCATGTTGGGTTCTATGCTGTCACCTGCTTGGGATTTTCTCCCCTTCTCTCTCTGCCCCTCCCCACTTATGCTCTATCTCTCAAAATAAATAAATAAACTTAAAAAAAAAAGTGGACCATAGCAAATTTAAGCTATTTTCTTGTTCAGTTTTAAACCTAATCTTCCCTTGAGTTGACCACAGTTTGTTCATTTGAAACAAAAGGGAATGCTGTATCTGTGACTTCCAATGGTAGTGGGATCACCATGAAGAGGTGTTTGGGGAAATGTGGAATGATATTTTCATGGCCAGAATGATCAGAAGGCACACTTGGCATTTATCAGGAGAAAGCATTCATATTGTACATTGGGAAGATCCACACAGTGAAAGCTTCCCACATTCTCTCCACAAATTTCAGTGATCTCTCTGGATATTCTTGCAGGTAAAAATCCCATCTCTGACTATCTGAGCCTCGAACCTAACATAATCTTCTTCAAAGGAATACTGCATACAGTGGCTCACCATTTTCAAATAATTATATCATCTGAAAATATGCCAATCATTATGAACTCACTTAACAGCACTATTGTTTCAGGCAACATTTGTATACATGGTGACTCTCAGTCTAAGAACAAGCATCTGACTATAGTCATTAGGTCTTCTGGTCTAGTTTTGCTGAAGAAAAATAAGCCTAATATTTTGGGGTACCTAGATGGCTCAGTCAGTGAGCATCCAACTCTTGATTTCAGCTCAGGTCATGATCCCAGGGTAATGGGATAGAGCCCCACACTGGGCTCTGCCCTGAGCATGAGGCCTGCTTAAGATTTTCTCTCTCTCTCTCTCTTCCTCTGCCCCTTGCCCTGGCTCTCACGTGCTTGCTCTCTCTCTCTCTCTCTCTTTCCAATAAAACATTTTTTAAAAAATTAAAGCATTAATATTTTCATTATGAATTTATTTTTCTTTTTACATTACACTTTGGGTATTAACACATACACAATTATGTTGAAGGTACATTAAATTACCTAAGAATTTTATTTTAGGCTGATAAAATATGTGTTTTTAAAGTGGGGCCTAAGTTCTTTTTTAAAAATTTTTTTTAATGTTTATTCGTTTTTGAGAGACAGAGAGAGACAGAGTGTGAGCAGGAGAGGGGCAGAGACAGAGGGAGACACAGAATCCGAAGCAGGCTCCAGGCTCTGAGCTGTCAGCACAAAGCCCTATGTGGGGCTCCAACTCACGAACCATGAGATGATGACCTGAGCCAAAGACAGTCGCTTAACCAACCGAGCCACCTAGGCGCCCCTGGGGCATTAGTTCTGCTGGGGTGCAAAACATATCTGTAAAATCCTCTGATAAAATCCATTACATGAAGCAAATGTCTTTACATAACTGTTGTCCAACCATTATTTTGAACAAATAATATTTACAAGGAAAAAGGCAACTCTGCAAAAGAAAAAAGGCAATTTCTGTGTAAAGACAGAAAATTATACCATCTAGTATTTATTGGTCAAAAATTCACTTTGGAATTGAGATTTGTATTTGTGGGGATTAGAATTATTTTTCCTATGTTTCAAATTCAGTCCAAGGATACTTTGTTTATAATCAAAGGAAATTTTAATCTGGCAACTCACCAGGACTTCGAACTAAGAGTTTACACGAAATATATCCACTTACACTCTCAGAACTGCCATGTGCATGTTTCCAAAACACATAGGTTTCAATTTATACACAGGCCTCCGTTTAGCAACGTGAAATCAAAGTAATTTTTGTACGGTAAAAGACAAATTATAAGGTGTGACCAGAGAACGTCATTCTTTAGGTCATCAGACTTTCAAACTGCAGGCTCAGAGAGAATTTGCTGATGGACCTTGACAGGAGAGCCTCTTCCCCAGTATCAGAAGCAAAAGGAAGATTTACTTAACATTTTGGAGTCTTGATGAAAATGACTTCGTTTCTTTCGTCGTGCATATTTATTACCCTTCAGATCACTGCTTTGTAGTGCCAACATGTGACTCCTCCACAGGATGGAGCACAGGAAATTCTTGTTCTAAAACAGTTGATGAGGAAAAATCAGACAGCATTTGAAACAAGAACATGAAGATGAACAAGACCTTCCCAAATGACATATCACTGAAAGTAGAATAAAATAACACCAACAGTGCTGATTGCCGAAAGGGGAATTACAACAATTAAGAACATCCATGAGAAAGTAAGAGAGTGAAATGCAGCAAAACATTTCTGGGAAGTTTTGGAAGTCTGGGTACTCAAACCCAGCTGCACGGTAGACTCACCTAGGGACTTTGAACACTGCCAACACCTGGTCCCCAGTCCCAGCATTCTGATATGAATGGTCCAGGGTGGGGCTTAGGTGTCAATATAAGCTCCTTGGGTGGCCCTAAAGTTCAACCAGGTTTAAGAACCACTGACCAGCCAATTCATCAGTATCTCTGTGGTGCTGCCAGAAAGAACCTATGGGAGATTTGTACTAATTTGAGCATCTCCCTTGATCCAGCTATAATTATGCTGTGTATATTCGTGTCTATGTGACCATTTTTTCCAAATAGTAAAGGCATTTGCTCCTTCCCTTCCTTCCTTTTTTTTAGTATTTATTTATTTATTTTGAGAGAGAGAGAAAGTGCAGAGGAGGGGCAGAGAGAGAGGGAGAGGGAACCCCAAGCAGGCTCTGCATTGTCAGCATGAAGCCCTATGTGGGGCTCAGTCTCATGAACTGTAAGATCATAACCTGAGCCAAAATCAAGAGTCTGATGCTTAACTGACTGAGCCAGCCAGGAGCCCCCTTCCTTTCTTGCAACTAGTATATTTACGAAGTGTTTTGCTGTTGTTGGCAATAGTCCAGTCACCGTGTTACGTACTGGGGAAATAAAATCTAAGAAGCCCTATTCTCTGTCCCTGAGGTGCTCACAATCTAAAGTTCTCAGGAAGGGACAGAGGTGTACCAGGCTATACTGTGCAAAATTATATATTAAGTCACTACACATATTGAAGCACTCCATCAAAAATAACAAATCTATCACATTTTGTCAGGAAAACTATAAGTTTCTTTACCTTGGCTCTTATTACCTTCATAATGTATCTTGATTGGCATTCTCTTAGTTTTACCCTGAATTTATGATAGTCCTAGGAAGGACTTGTCCTTGTCAAGGAAGGAGATGTCTCATACATAACAAAAGGAAAACTTAGGGTCTATAAATGACTTTTAGGAAGTAATCTAGTGGTATCTCAAGATTTTCATGGGTAGATACAGACTTCTCCCCATTTAAGTTTAATTGGAAGGTACATCATGTGTTATTAAAAAGGCATTAGCCTTAGATCTTTACCAAGGCTATATTTCATATATTAGTCCAATGTCCACATCATTTAGGAATAGTTATTTTAATTCACAAATGGATCCCTGTGCTTCTCTTCTCAGTGCTTTCTAATTTTACTATTTTTAAAATTTAGCCCTTCCTTCTTTCTAATTTGCATACTTTCCACAAATATGGAACTTCTTTGAAATTAAAAACAGAAGGCACTTCAATTATTTTGATGTTGTGATAGTATCATGAGTGTTTGCAAATGTCAAACCCATCAAATTGCACACATTGAGTATGTGTAGGTTTTGTATATCAATAAAGCTGTTAAAAATAAACAAAATAGAAAATAATGAAAATGATACATAAAGGCTGTCATGCCAATGGGAAAATTTTTAAAAATGAATCTAGGGTCAGGTAGAAACAGAGGTGTAACATAGATAAGGTGACAGAAGGAAATTCCTATAAGAACCACATTAAGATCAGGGCACCTGGGTGGCTCAGTCAGTTGAGCATCCGACTTCAGCTCAGGTCATGATCTTGCGATTCGTGAGTTGGAGCCCTGCATAGGGCTGTGTGCTGACAGCTCAGAGCCTGGTGCCTGCTTCAGATTCTGTGTCTCCCTCTCTCTCTGCTCCTCCCCTACTGTGTGTGCGTGTGTGTGTATGTGTGTACACACGTGTGCTCTTTCTCCCAAAGGTAAATAAACTTAAAAAAAAAAACACATTAAGATCAATACGAAAAGCTGAGTACTATCAGGCCTTGAAATTATACTCTCTTACATTTGCTACAAAGATTAGGAAAGTATTTTTACCTGGGACTATTGTTCTACTTTGTCCTCATGTGCTGGTGCAGAGCTAAGATCATTAGGCAGGGAATTGGAATTATTGACCCAGCTGCGCCCAGCTATGCCCTAAATGAAATTCTATAATAATAAGAAGAATATAAATACCCTGCTAAGTGCCTGCAAACTTTAAAAATTATTTATCTCATCAATTAAAAACATTTGAACGCTTCTCTTAATATATTTTCATTTATATATGCATTTGTATACACACATATATAATAAAGCATAAAAATTCATATAGAAATGTAAAATAATGAGATTAAAAATGTAAATAGAATTTTATGATTTTCCTTCTGCACTCCAGTACACCTTTTGCAATCTCTACTTTGAAAACCACTATTCTATTTCTGAGGCCACAACACTTAGGGTCAGATGGAGGAGCTAACAAATGCTACCTCCTTCCTTTGTAGACAAAACTGAATTTAGAAATTTTAAGGAAACTATTAGTATTACAGTGGTCAAAAATATAGAACAAACTCAGCTTTCTATACCAATACTTGCTCTAGTATAGTCCTGTTTTCCCTCTGAATTTTCATTTGTAACTGCTTTATTTTGCTCATAATTAATATTTCTCTCAGTATGAAAACAAAACAATGTTTGTTTGGTCTTGGAAAAGAGTCAGAGTTTTTTTTATTGACAGATAAGGAGAGAACTTTGACGATGTTTCACATATAGCAGAAGTCCTTCACCTAGAACCTTAGGATCAGATTGGCAAATTAAGCAGGCTTAGTGGGGTTTATTCATATGTAGGTGAATCACAAACTAATCTTCAAGTCATAAATATTTGACTATAAATGTTTAAACATCTTCATCTATAAGACATTTTCATAGCCAGAGTCATAACTTTTACACCAGTCTTGTCTTCTAATAATCTCCGACATTTATTACATGGGAAGTTAAAACCACATGATTCATTCCAACAAAAACGTGAGTTCTTTGATTTTTTTTGTTATTGTTTTATTGCAACTTCAGTAGCAGAAAGTGGAATTACAAATACACTTAGGATATGGCATACTACACTATGGTTTGTCCACTTACATAGCATTTTCCTTTTCTTTTCCTACTTTAAGCCTCAAAACCCTTTTCCATTTTCCTCCTATAAATATTCACTCTACTTTGTTTGACATCTTGTATATACTTATAAAATACATAGCAGTAATTTGTGCTTGCATGTGTTTTCTTTTGTAAATTATGTAGAGTCTAGCTTTATTTCGTTTGAAAAAACTAACCAGTTCTGGGGTGCCTGGGTGGCTCACTCAGGTAAGCATCTGATTCATGGTTTCATCTCAGGTCATGATTTCACGGTCTGTGAGTTTGTGTCTCTCTCTGTCTCTCTCAAAATAAATAAATAAACTTAAAAAAATTGTTAATTAACCAGTCCTCCCAAAACTAAGCAATTTGTCATTTAACCCCAGTGGTTCTCAAAATTTTTGTTCCCAGCAAGACTTTATACTTTTTAACTGAGGAAACTAAAAACCATTTGTCTATGGTCAGTTATATCTCTCAATATTTATACTATTGTAATTTAAAACTGAAAATAATTATTAATTTGTAATTCATCAAGGAATGCTTCTGACTTTGCGGACCTCCTGAAGGAGTATCAGAGACTCCCAGTGTTTCCATGGACCACTTATTATCATATCTCACATTTTAGGTCTGGTTCTAAGCTCTCCTTTATGCTCCACTGGTCTATTTATTTCTTGCCCTTTGGTTGTATAAATGAAATGAGAGAAACTATAAATTATGCAAAAGGTATGACGATGTACCAGAATTGAGCCCTATATTTCAGAAATTTTATGTGACCATTTGTGATTTACCTGTCACCTGTGGAAATCAGTTCATTCATCTGTAAATCAGGAGATGAAGAAGCTATTTCATAAATACCTTCCTGCTCTCTCATTCTTTGATATAAACAAAGTTCAAGAGTAGCCAACATCACAACTCACTGAACACTGAGCAAAATATTCATCTTGCCTTCCACCCACCAGTTGCCATTTCCTCATGAATATTAATCTATTTTCAACATTAATGTTAATTTGCATTGATAAGTGTTCTAAGGATTAAATAAATTAAGGCATGTAAAACACTTAGAACAGTAGCTGCAAAATAAACCAGACACAGGACGACAAATACTGTATGATCTCCCTTACAGGCAGAATGTAAAAAACTAGAAATTATAGAACCAGAGAGTAGAATGGTGGCTGCCAGGGGCTAGGGGGTGGGAAATGGGGAGATGTTGGTCAAAGGGTATAAACACTCATTTATAAAATGAATAAATTCTGGGGATCTAATGTACAGCATGGTGATTATAGTTAATTGCACTGTATCGTATACTTGAAATTTGCTAAAAGAGTAGAGCTGAAGTGTTCTCACCACACACAAACAAAATGGTAACAATGTGAGGTGATGGATGTGTATAATTATGAGTTAGAAAAACTCAATTATGAGTTAGAAAACCTTCAATTGTCACCAACTGAATAGTAGGAAAAATTCCAGTTTCCCTCCTATACATCTTTCTTCTTTACTTTTATCACCAGCAAGACCCCAAGACCAGACCTTTACTGCCCACCTGCTTGTACTCTCCGACCTTTGTCCCACATTTTTCCTTAAACTCTTCTTTCCAGCTAATCTCAAAAGTCAGGCAAATGGATAGTGAAACTGCCCTTTGAGCAATAGCGACTACCCTGACAAGACCACCCTGACCAGTTTGAGCTTAACCCCTGACTCCTGCCTGTGCAGATGGACCCCGAAGTGACCTCTAGAATGACCGATGACCAACTTTACCTCATTATAATACTAAAATCTCCACCCAAAAAGGAGCTTCAGCCTCATTTACATAACAGTGTATGTATAGGCAGTTTCCTTAAGGCACATGCACAGTCTTATGCCTGCCTCTGCACCGGATGACACGGCTCCCCTTTCCAAATATTCAACCTAACCCTAAATAAAAGGAACCCATCCACACATACATAGAGTCATGGCTTTGGAAGCCATTCTTCATGGTTTCCTCATTAGCTGCAAAGTCTTCTTTGGCAACAAATCTACCTGGTTTAGTTTCTAACTCACCAAGTTGTGAACTCATGTTAGTTTGGTTACACTTTCACACTACTACCACACTCACACAGAATTGTTCCCTTCTGACACTTCAACTCACCAACTGTGGGGTTTTCCCCACATCAATCAGTCCTCTGTGGTTCCAGCTGAGTGTCCTGCTGACGCAGGCTGGCTGGGTCCAAGTGATGCGGTTTTGGAGTAATGGTGGGGATCCAGAGCTGACAGCCAAAAAAGAATTCTTGAGGTGCCTTTGGTACAAAAAGGTAGTTTTATTAAAGTACACAGACAGGGCTCGTGGGCAGAAAGACCTGCAATGGGGTTGTGAATGGTGACTGATTATATACCTTCAGGTTGGGAGGGGGTTAGGGATAGTGTAAATCTCTAAGGAATTTGGAAACAAGGTTTCCAGGACCTTGAGGGGCTAGCTGCCATTAGGATAAAGTCATTTATTACTGTCTGGTAAAACCTTAGTCATACACCCCTACAGATGTGTATCAGCAGGCTGTATGCTTGGAGGATGATTGCTAACATACACTTGGGGGGTAGAGATAAAGGAAGTTGCCAAAGGAATTTTTATATGTTAAAGGAGACTTGGAGTATCTTTGGGGGTTGAGATTATGTTAAGCTAAATTTGCTTTTTGCCTTCAGCAAAGTGTCATTGATGAGGTAGCATAAGGCATGCTGACACCCCACAAACCAGCCCCCCTCCGCAGGTGGGTATTGTGACACTCCTCAGGCACTCCTGGCTGCCCAAGAACAAAGGAAAGGACAGAAAACAAATGGTTAAACTGATAGAGTCTTCATCAGGTTACAAATATTTTAGTACAATTACAAGAAAAGGGCAATTTATCAATAGCCTAATCTCAGGGAACTCCCTGCTGTGTTAATGGTAATGCTTTGCTAGAGGGTAAAACAACCTTAGTCTGACAATAGATAGGCCTCCAGTAATCTGTGAGCCTTCTTAAGCATATGGAAATCCATTTAAGAAACTTCCTCTTGACTTTACATCCCCCAACTCCACAGTATGTAACCAGTCATTCTTCACAACCCCAGTGCAGCTCTTTCTGCCCATGGC
>NW_024420586.1:13445676-13456821 GCF_014898765.1 Herpailurus yagouaroundi
ATGCTTTGCTAGAGGGAAAAACAACCTTAGCTTGACAACAGCTAGGCTTCCAGTAGTCTGTGAGTCTTCATTAGTATATGGAAATCCCTTTAAGAAACTTCCTCTTGACTTTATTTCCTTCGTCTCCACACTATATAAGCAGTAACTTTTCACAACCCCAGTGCAGCTCTTTCTGCTCATGGGTCCTGGGCAGGGACATGTTTTGCACCAAAGATGTTTTCACTTAATAAAATCACTTTTTTGCACCAAAGATGTCTTCAAGAATTCTTTCTTGGCCATCAACTCCGAACCCTGCCATCACTCCAAAACCTCATCATCATCAAGGCAGCTGACTTCCTAGAGGAATGTCACTCTGCCTGTCTCAAGGACTTGTCAATGGGCTGTTAAATGGCAAGAAAGTTTATTTTTTTTTCTTTTGCCCTTGTTTCCCACATCACAATCACAAATGGAGCGCTTCTGACTTATCCTTCTGACCCATTGGTTATAAATCTGAGGTTCCCTCCATCCCCTCATTGGATTTGATTCATTTGCTAGAGTGGCTCACAGAACTCAGGAATACTGTTTACTTACTTTTTACCAGTTTCCTATAAAAGGTTATGATAAGGGATACAGATGAACATTCAGATGGAAGAGATAAGTAAGGGCAGGGTATATGGGAAGGGGCTCAGAGTTTCCATACCCAGTTCAGGCATGCCATCCTCCACTGTCTCCATGTGTTCACCAATGTGGAAGCTCTCCTAATCCTGTCCTGTTTAGTTTTGATGAAGGTTTCAGTACGTAGGAATGATGGATTAAATCATAGGTCGCTGATGATTGATCCAACCTCTGGCCCCTCTGCCCTCTCAAAGGTCTGGGTATGGAGGGCTACAGGTGGGGACAAAAAGTTCTCACCTTCTAATCACAGGGTCGGTTGCCCTGGCAACCAGCCCCCATCCTTTGGTTTACCCAAGGTCTTTCCACCAACCAACTCATTAACATCACAAAAGATACCTTTATCACTCTTATCCCAGGAAATTTCAAGGATGTGGGGACCTCTGTGCCAGGAACAGGGTAGAGGACCAAATATGTATTTTTTATTACAAATCACAATATCACAATTAACTTGATTGTGATGATCATTTTGCAATGTATATGTACATGAAACCATCACATTGTACATGGTGAAAAAAAGCACGTTGTACAACCTAAATATATACAATTTTTGTCAATCTCATGTGACATATCTCAAAGTTGGAAAAAATAATATAATAATGTAAAATAAAAAGAATTGTAGCTGGCATATGCTATGTTTTCAGTAAATATCAGATCCTGGTTTTGTTTTTATCAATGATGTCATTGTAATCACATAATTTGGAACATCTATTCAGGAGGGACAAGTTAGAAGGTCCACCTCATGAACTTCATTGCAGAGTTGTGGAGTGCAATGGCCAAGAAAGAATGTTTAAGAAGTTTTAAGGTACAACTTGGTAAGTTTATTTAAGTAGTATGGAGACAGGACCCATGGGCAGAAAAAATGCATTTTTGGCTGTGTGAAGCTAGTGGTTATATGCTTAGGGCTTAAGGGGGAGGGGTCGTGCAGGGAGTATTAGATCATAAATGTCTTTTTCGAATTTCTACTTGTAAAACTACTTTCACAAGATTTCTCTGGTGCTTACCATTCAGCTCCATATTATCAGTGAGATTTATAGGCAGTCATGAGACCCTTTAAGGATGAGGCAACCAGCACGTATTTGATCCTTATTGAAATGATGCAGGCTATAAGTCAGCCTTCTGGGCTAAAGGTGAACATTTTTCTGCTTCCATTCCTCATCATCATCATTTTCTTTATATATTATATACTTACTGATCACATATTGTCAATTTCACAATTTATACAGTCATATTATGATAGGGAAAGATAAGATAAAACAGGTAGAGAGGGAAAAGTTAGGACCTGAGGATGCTGGGTAGGGAAAAATATATTTTGGAACAATGCTGGGAGTGTCTGACCACAGCAAACCCCCTTGGGCATAAGGTTCCTCTTAAGAATGTAACAGACATAACCTACTCCCCCTCAGGTTCCCCTCAGAAATTTGACAAAAGATCTTACTAAAAATAATTAGTAGACCCTAAAACCTATGACCCACAAGGAACAGTATGGCCATAGACCACTTTTCACACAATGGAATCAAGCCAATCAGGAATGGACAACCCAGCACCTAGAGTTATCAAGCCAACAAGGGTAGGAACTGAGAGGGAACAAGGGGGAAGGAAAAGGGGTGCTGACCAGAACCTTACAAAACAAAGACCCTTGCCTACTGTGGGCATTTACCTTCGAATGTCCCCTCTCTATAAAGAGAGCTTTCATACTATTCTTACTTTCTGATCTTATACTTCAATAAACTTTTGCCTGCTGCTTATTTTATTCTGTGTCCACCTCTTCATTCTTCAAGGTGGCAAGACAACGAATCCCGGGTACTGAGGTAAAGAATCCTGCAACAATATTCTCATAGTGTAAGGGTTAAATTGTAGTGTAGGGCTAACCTGTAGCCTTAAGAGATAAGAGCTTTGTTTTAACACTGTAGATTAAGAGATAACAGCCTTGTCCTATCAATCAAGGGAACAAAAGTTTAAGGAAAATCAACTGGTTTAGTGCTTGATTGGATTGGGGCAAGGGCATGTCTGAACTGTTTCCACCCCCATCTGGGAACTATTTCTTTGTTCTGTCCCCAGGTGATGATAAGATGATGTGGTCAGCTATAAAAACTCTGTACCCCGGCTGTTCGAGACCACACTCTGGTCAAGAGTATTGGTCCCGATCGGTTGGCCTTGCCTCTCATTGCAATAAATTTTGTTGTGACTGTCACTGGTGCCCGTAGCATTCTGTTTCAGAAGTCGTGTGGATGCAACAATAGCACATGTACATGTTATTAAAATTAAACCTCATATACCTCTGTAAAACCAAAACTATATCTCTATTTGTTCCATCAAGAAACAAAGGTCTTTTCCTTTGAAACAGCATTTTCTTTGAGTGTTAACTTTCTAAGAAATAATTTCTCCACATGCGGTCAGAATTACTGAAAAAAATAATAAAGCTTGTAGCTTAGTTAATAGTGATGTACCAATGCTAATTATTAGTTTTTGATGAATGTACCATAGTTAGGTTAAGGTATTAACATTAGGAAAAACTAGGTGAAGGGTAAACAAGAACTCTGGTCTATCTTTACAATTGTTCTGTACATCTGAAATTCTTTCAAAATAAATGAAAAAAAGTCTTTTTTTTCTCTCTAGCCCGTGTGCCTGATATAGGTACTTAATAAAAGTTTGAGGAATAAATGGAAGTATCCATGGTCCCATTTCTTTATTCATACTCTTTCTTTTCCCCTCCCTTTTTAAGAGGTTCTCCCTACCTACACCTTCAGTCTTTGAGAGGCAAGCCTGGAGGGGGTCATGGGCACTCCCAGTAGCACTCAGGACTAAGGATGGTTTGACATGACACTCACCTCCACGAAAGTTTGGTAGGTTAGAGAAAGAATGGGCTTTGAAACTACACCATACATGGGTCCATATTTCAGTTCTGTCTTTTTTTAAGACCATGGCAAGGCAGGTAGCTTCTCTGAGTCTTAGCTGCATTACCATAAAGATAGAAATTATATTTGCTTTGCAGAGCTGATGTGAAAATACAATATGCAATTGGTTGGCATGTAGTAGGTAGCAGTAGGTATATGTTAACTTCCTTTCTTTTGGGTTTTATATTGATTACAGGGAGATGGCTTCATTCTTGGGGAGGAATGGCAGTTATTCATTATGAGGCTGGACAATGACAACATGGATCTTTGGAAAACACTGAATTCCCTTGCCCAGGTAGAGGAGATGCAATGTCAGCCTCCCAGCATACCCACACTCTCAGTATCTGCCAAGGGAGGCCAGACTAGCCAAGGCAAAATGTGGGGGGACTGAAGTATCCCTGCACCGTGCCCTCCCAGTTCTTTTTGTTCACTTATTCTATCATTCATTAATCCAATACTCTACCTACTTGGGTGCCTACTGTGTCCAGGCAAGGGCATGGGTGCTGGGACTCAGTGGTGAACAGACCTGGCCACTGCCTTCATGGAACTTTCAGTGTAGTTTGTTGATGAAGGTGAAGGGAGACACTGACAGAGCACAATAACCTTATCTGCACTTGTGATAAGGGCTACTAGACAGGGAATAACAGGAGGATCTAGCATGGTCCAGGGGATGAGAGGGCTTCCCTGAGGAAGTGATATAGGAAATGAGATATAAAAGACAAATGGGAGTTAGCTAAGTATGGGCTGAGTTGTGTCCCTCCCCAAAATACATATGTTGAAGCCCTAACCCCTGACACATCATACTGTGACTGTATTTGGAGATAAGGCCTTTAAAGAGTGATTAAGTTGAAAATGAGGCCTTAAGAGTGGGCCCTGTCCAAGCTGACTGGTGTCCTTATAAAAAGAGGAATTTCATGAGGTGCCTGGGTGGCTCAGTTGGTTAAGGGATCAACTCTTGGCTTCGGCTCAGGTTATGATCTCATGGTTTGTGAATTCGAGGCCTGCATGAGGCTCCATACTGTCAGCATGAAGCCTGCTTGGGATTCTCATTCTCTCTCTCTCCCTCTCTGTCTTCCCCTCTCCTGCACTTTCTCTCTCTCAAAGTAAATAATAATTTAAAAAAGAGGAAATTTGGACACACACAGAGACACCAGGGATGAATGCACACAGAGGAGAGACCATGTGAAGACCCAGCAAAAAGGAGGCCATCTGCAATACAAGGAAAGAGGTCTCAGAAGAAACCAAACCTGCCAACACCTTAATCCTGGACTTCTAGCTGCCAGAAATGTGAGAAAATGAATCTCTGTTGTTTAAACCAAAAAAATAAAAAATAAAACATAAAACATAATCAAATAAAAACACAGAGGTTCACCTACATTATATTGATCTGGGACAATGTTTAAAACACCAATTCCTAGGACTCATGTCAAACCTAACAAAATCAGAATCTCAAAAGTGGGTCTTAGGATGCCCTTTTTTAAACAAGATTCTCAGGTATTGCTTTTCTTTTTCAAAGTCTCAGAGCTATCATCCAACAGCCTTTCTCAACCACAATTGCCTAAGAAAATTAAATCCTACAGAAATTTATTTCAGTGTATATTTTATCATTTCTCTCAAAGGCGGTATATACCCAGTACCATTACAGACATATAGGAGCTAATATTGTCCATTATATACTGAAGGGTAGCAGAATTTGCCACCCCAAAATACATCTCTTTGGCATAAGGATTATTTTGAGCTGATTTTTTTTTAAGAAACTGCAAACACAGAAGAAGCTCTAAAAACTGAGTAGAAGTTATGCTTTTACAAGAAACATTTACATTTATAAGGAAATGTCCATTTGTAAGACTATCTCCCTTTCAGTACCTGAACAGAACAACTCTAAATCTCTAGAAACTCTTATCAATGGAGAAGATACTTAAGACTTAACTCTGCATAACAACCATAATCTTGTTTACTGTGCTTTGCCTGGTAATCTCCCATAACTGCCTCCCCCAAGCATCTTTTGTTTTTAGCTGGAGAAGGTATTTAAGGTGGTGGCTTTGGCCATTTCAAAAGTTCTTCAGCTTTCCTGGTTCTTTCCCATGTATACAGGAAGTATAAATTTTATTAAACTTTGTTTTCTACCTCTTAATCTGTCTTTTTATTTCGGGGGAGGGGGGGAATCTCAGCCAAGAACCTAGAAAGGTAGGGGCAATTATTTTTCCTCCCTCACAATAAGATGGATGTCTTAGGGCAGTAAGGCTTTATTCCTTCAAGAAATCCTGGTTGAGAAAGCCTGCTATATGCAAAATTCATGGCCCAGTAATGGTTTTCCATAAATCACCCAAACTGTAGCAATATTAGTTACTAGCCAGCATTCTGATTTCAACTTTACTATTAACCAGCTATGTGTCATTATACAACTCCCCTAACTGCTTTTAACCTACCTCCTCAAATGAAATATCAGTGGAATTAAGAAAGGACCATTAATAAATTTTCTAACTGACCACTTGTAAATGGGAAAAAAAAGGTACTTGTCTCAGTGTGGTGTGGGCTCCAAGTGAAATAATAGATAATAGTGTTCAACAGAGATCTTATCACATAGTAAGTGTCTAATAATCATATATTCTTGATGTGGTCTGTTAACTATATTATATCTCTGCAAAAGATATTTGACACCTCAAATATGCCTGGGAATGAATCTTACATAGTAAAACTAGAAAATTCTCCTAAGAAGGAACAGTAACGAAGGTTTTTTTTAAGACAAATATAGCTGCAACTTCTTGTTTCCATACTTCCTGTTGGCCTAAGCTAGAAATTGAAGACTCCAAGGCAATAAAAGATTTTTTTATTTAAATTCAAAATTCTCAAAATGGGTTGAAATTACTCTCTCTTCACTTATATATCACAGCATTAAAAGGGCTTTGTTCTTCAGAATAAGCATAATTCATTGTTGATGTTTTGCACCTTTTATTTTGTCCCTCTCATGGTAGAGCAAATATTTTTACCCCCAAGTGGGGCCTGTTTTCAGTGAAAGAAAAGAGCTCATGTTGTGTTCTTGATGTATGCCTGGGGTCTCACAGCTGCATAGAAGACAGCTTACTTCAAAGCACATCAACGGAGCTTTGAAAATTAAGTAGGAAATATTAAATAAACGTAAGCTTTCTTTTTTGTTTGCTCTGTTTTGAATCTTTGGATAGTGTATTAGACAGAGTTCTCCAGAGAAACAACCAAAAGGATGTATAAATGAATAGAAAGATATTTATCTTAAGGAATTGGATATGAATATGGAGTGAATATGGACACTGGCAAGTCCAAATCTGGAGTGTGGGCCAGCAGGCCTGAGACTCAGGAGAGGTAATGATACAGAAGAAGTCTGTAGGCAATTGGCTGGAGAAATCTCTCTTGCTCAGGAAGGCCAGTCTTTTTTAGGCCTCAACAGAATGGATGAAACTAATCCACATTTTGGAGGGCAATCTGCTTACTTCAAGTTCACCTCTTTAAATGTTAATCTCATGTGAAACCACCCTCCTAGTTGACACATAAAATTAAACATCACAGCTAGTATGTAAGTGGAAATACAATTTGCAACATCTATTTTAAAGAAATGTGCAATACAAAATTTCATAATGTAAAGCTTGACATTCCTGAATTCTTAATTGTGATTCTATTCTTAACTTGTTGCATGATGAAGATGAAATCATATGCACATTTGAGGATCCTCAGATAAAGATGGGCATTTAAAGTTACATTACATGAGACTGTCAAGAGAATAAACATAGACTGAGAAAAGAGGAGACCTGAGACCTAAGCTACATGGCTTTTCAACATCTAGAGGTTAAGGAATTTCAACCCTGGTAACAGAAACAGCAACAAGTGAGGTAATAGGTTATATGACCTGGTTGCCAAATAAAGTGTCAGGAAGGAGGGGATCAACAGCATCACATAATATAAGAATAAATGGGAATTGAGTAACGGTCATTAGATTTAACAGTGGGGATACAGCCAATAACCTCACAAGTGCAGTTTCTGTCAGTGGTAGAAATGAGAGAATTGTGCGACCATCCAATTCTGGGACAGTTGGTTTCCCTGTCCTTTTGTGGTCTTCTCAGATTTACTTTTCTGACCACTTGACACATAAAAGCTTTTTGATAAAGGGGTACATCATTCAGATATATTTAGAAATACTGTATACCACATCTCTCCTTGGAGAGTCATGAAGCAAATGAGCATACTTACATGACCTAAGAAATCCAAAAATAAACCTGTTTACCTCCATTTCCCCTAGAAAACTTAATTCCCATAAAGCTCATGAATGTGTGTGTGTGTGTGTGTGTGTGTGTGTGTGTGTGTGTGTATTAGGTCCATGATTTCTAACCTATGGATCTGAGAGTAAAAAAAAAAAAAAAAACATATCTTTGGAATAAAATATCAATGTGGATACTTGTTAAGTAGTGTTTTTAAATTTGAGCATATGCTATTAGACCCAAAGAGTGTTATGAATTCATGCCATGAGAAAATAATATAGGGGGTGCTTAGGTGGCCCAGTCGGTTGAGTCTGACTCTTGATTTCAGCTCAAGTCATGATCTCATGGTTTGTGAGATCGAGCCCCCCATCAGGCTCTGCACTGACATTGAGGAGCCTGCTTGGGCTTCTCTCTCTCCATCTCTGCCCCTACCCCATGCTTGTGCTTTTTCCCTCTTTCTCTCTCAAAATGAAGAAATAAATTTTAAAAAAAGAAAATGATAGAGGTGCATGCTTTATAAAATAGTATCAAATACAATGTTTACTTATATGTGTATATATATTTTGTATTATACACACACACATATATACATACATTTTTTTCAGCATATTTAGGTTCACAGCAAAACTGAGCAAAAAGTAAAGAGAATTCCCATATATGCCTTCCCCATTTCCCACATAGAGCCTCCAGCACCATCAATATCCTGCACCAGACTGACACATTTGTTACAATGAAACAACATTGATTCTTCATTATTACTCAAAGTCCATGGTTTACATTAGGATTTACTCTTAGTGTTGGACACTATGAGTTTGGACAAATGTATAATGACATGTATCCACCATTACAGTATCATGCAATATAGTTTCACTGCTCTAAAATCCTCTGTGCTCCACCTATTCAACCTTCCCTCCCTCTGAAATCTTGGCAGTCACTGATCTTACTGTTTCCATAGTTTTGCCTTTCCAGAATGTCATACAGTTGGAATCTTACTGTATGTAGCCTTTTTATATTGGTTTCTGGGGATGCCTGGCTGGCTCAGTTGGTAAAGCCTGTGACTCTTGATCTCAGGGTTATGAGTTCAAGCCTCACATTGGGCATGGAGCCTACTTAAAAAAATAAAATGCAATAAATAAATTGGCTTCTGTCATTTAGTAATATTAATTTAAGTTTCCTCTATGTCTTTCCATGGCTTGATAGCTCATTTCTTTTTTTTTTTTTTAATGTTTATTTATTTATTTTGAGAGAGAGAGATAGAGAGTGAGCAGGGGAGGGGCAGAGAGAGAGGGAGAGAGAATCCCAAGCAGGTTCCATACTTGTCAGTGCAGAGCCCAATGCAGGGCTTGAACTCATGAACTGTGAGATCATGACCTGAGCCAAAATCAAGAGTCGGATGCCTAACCGACTGAGCCACACAGGCACCCCTAATAGCTAATTTCTTTTTAGTACTGAAAAACAGTCCATTGTCTGGCTGTACCATAGATTATTCAAGCATTCACCTACTTACTGAAACATATCTTGATTGCTTCAAATCTTTAGCACTTGTGAAACAAGCTGCTATAAACACCTATGTGCAGATTTTTGTGTGAACTTGTTTTCAGCTCATTTGTGTAAATACCAAGGAGTGTAACTGCTTGATCATATCATAAGAGCATGTTTAGTTTTGTAAGAAACCATCAAGCTGTCTTCCAAAGCCTCTGCCATTTTGCATTCCCAACAGCTTTGAATGAGAGTTCCTGTTGTTTCACATCCTTGCTAGCATTTGGTATTGTCAGTATTTTGGGTTTTAGCCATTTAAATAGGTATGTAGTGATATCTCATTGTTTTAATTTGCAATTCCGTATTGAAGCACAGTGTTGAGCATCTTTTCATATGCTTATTTAACATATGCATATCTTATTTAAGGTGTTATCTTCTGTATTTTAAAAATGAAAACTAGGGGCGCCTGGGTGGCTGAGTCAGTTAGGTGTCTGACTTCGGCTTGGGTCATGATCTCACAGTCTGTGAGTTTGAGCCCTGCGTTGGGCTCTGTGTTGACAGCTCAGAGCCTGGAGCCTGCTTCGGATTCTGGGTCTCCCTCTCTCTGCCCCACCCTTGCTTGCTCTCTGTCTCTCAAAACTGAATAAACATTAAAACAATTTTTTTTAATTAAAAACAATGAAAACTAAAGTAATTAAAATAACAGAAAAATCCTGAAAAAATAATTTTGAAGATAAAAGTGCTTCTTCATAAAAATAAAGACTTAAAATCAATAAACAATTACCAAATGCCTATTTTTTACAACATTATATTTAGTTATGATAGATGGCCTAAAAAAACAAATAAACAAATGAAAACAGCTACTGGGAATCCCCTGGAAAATACAGCTAATAGGATATCCATTACCTTATAAATTTACCAACATCAAGCTTTACAAAGCCCCTGGTAAGGAAAGACCCAGTCCTTGGAAAACCAGTGCCAACCTATTTAAGTGAACCATCCTGTCTTAGGCTCTTGACTTCATTCAAGTGAATCAGTCAAAAATAAACTTTTGGGTGCCTGGGTGGCTCAGTAGGTTAAGTCCAACTTCAGCTCAGGTTATGATCTCATGCTCTGTGAGTTCAAGCTCAGCATCAGGCTCTATGATGTCAGCACAGAGCCCACATGCAACCCTCTGTCCCCCTCTCTTTCTGCCCCTCCCCTGCTTGCACTCTTTCTCTCAAAAATAAATAAAAACATTTAAAAATTTTTTAAAAACTTAAAAAAATAAATAAAAACATTAAAAAAATAAAAAACTTAAAAAAATCCTTGTACTTTTAAACTAGCTTCTATAAGAAACTTTCCTCTCAAATGTGATGAATTGTCCACAGATGTAGCCAGGATGAGATCCAACAGATGTAGGCAGGATGTCTAATTTATTAACCAAAGCTTAACAGAGGGAAATTCCACAGGAATCTGTGAAGAATCTGGAAATAGCAGTTAAAATAACTTAGTCCCACTTAGTTTACAGGTGGTCCCTGGGGATGGCAGAGAGAACGATGGGATTGGAAGGGGAGAAATGAGGGCCTCTAGTTCCAAAATGAAATACTTTTCTATACGCATAAAATAAAGGAAAATGGGGGCCTACCTGTAAGAAAACACGAGCCAGAGAGGTTGTGTGACTGAGGAACTGAAACATGGAATGACAGAATGCCGTCCTTTCCTTTTCCCCTTGCGCTCATCAGGTTGCCTGTTGTGGTCACACAACCTTCAGATACTTTCCACACATAATCATTCTGCCTGACTTGGTGCCTCCTCGTGACCACAGTCTAAATAGTTTGTGGAAAGTTCCATAGGTATAGTGAGAGGTTCAGGAAAACTGCAAGAGGCTTCAGGATGAGTCAGTCGGA
>NW_024420586.1:13466821-13485813 GCF_014898765.1 Herpailurus yagouaroundi
TCCATTGGATGTTCTTTCCTGCTTTGTCAAAGATGAGTTGGCCATACATTTGTGGGTCTAGTTCTGGGGTTTCTATTCTATTCCCTTGGTCTATGTGTCTGTTTTTGTGCCATCCTTGAAGTCTTAAAGAGAACTGTCAGTTCAAAATCCTACATCCAGTGAAAATATCTTACAAAAATGAAGGGAAATAAAGACAATTAAGTGAAATGAATAGGTTTCGTTTTTTTGTTTTTTGTTTTTTTGTTTTTGTTTTTGTTTTTTGTTTTTATTTGCTAGCAGAATACCCTGAAATTATGGATATGGAAATCCTCTAAACAGAAAGGAAATTAAAACACAAAACTGCTAACATCAGGACAGAATAATAATAGAAAGATAAGAATTATAAGTTAATACAATAGACTTTCCTTCTCTTTTTGAGTTTTATAAATTATGATTAACAGTTCAAGCAAAAATTATACTAATGTCTTATGTAATTATTAATGAATTTAAAGCTAATATTTAAGACAGCTATATTAAAAATGAGAGAACACAAAGGGAAATAAAGGGAGATGATGTTTATATAGTTCACACAAGCTGGTAAAATGTTGACACCAAAAGACTGTGATGTATAGAAAACTTTTTTGTATACACTAAAAAGTCTATACAATGACATACACTAAAAAATACTGTAGCTAAATCAAATTAAATACATAAAAATGAAAACAAAATCACAAAGTTGTTCAAGTATCTCACAGAGAGGCAAAAATAAAAGTCAACAGAAAAAGAGAAAAACAAACAAAATAAAAAAAATCACACCCATACACACACAAATAAAATGGCAGTCTTAAGCCTTAGCATATTAATACTTACATTAAGCAGTAGGCCTAAATATATCAAATATTGCCTAAATACACCAAATAAAATATAGTAGTCAGCAGTGAGTTAAAAAGCCTGAGTCATCTATAGCATGTGTGTGAGAAATTCACTTCAAATACAACAATGTAAACTCAAAATGCAGGAAAAAAAAAAAATCCAAATAAAAAATGGGCAGAGGACCTGAACAGACATTTTTCCAAAGAAGACATGCAGATGTCCAACAGACACGTGAAAAGATGTTCAACATCATTGATCATTAGGGAAATGCAAATCAAAACCACAATGAGATAGCACCTCACACCTGTTAGACTGGCTAAAATTAGGAAGACAAGAAACAAGTATTGGTGAGGATATGGAGAAAAAGAAACCCTTGTGCACAGTTGGTAGAAATGTAAATTGGTACAGTAACTGTGGAAAACAGCATGGAAGTTCCTCAAAAAATTAAAAATAGCAATATCATATGATCCAATAATTCCACTATTAGGTATTTACCCAGGGAAAACAAAAACTAACTCAAAAAAAGATATCTGCCTCCCTATGTTTTTTGTAGCATTATTTACAATAGCCCAGAAATGAAAGCAACCTAAGTGTCCACCAATAGATGAATGGATAAGGAAAATGTAGTATATATACACAATAGAATATTACATAGCCATAAAGAAGGATGAGAATGCTCTATTTGAGATAACATGGATGGACCTAGAGGTATTATGGTAAGTGAAATAAGTCACACTGAGAAAGAAAAATACCATATGATTCCACCAGAAATGGAATCTGAACAAATGAATAAATAAAGAAAAAGCAGAATCAGACCTATAGAGAACAAACTGATGGTTGCCAGGGGGATGGGGAGTGGGAGGTAGGGCAAAGTGGGTGAAGGGGAGTGACAGACACAGGCTTCCATTTATGGAATGAGTAAGTCACAAGAGTAAAATGCACAGCATAAGGAGTATAGTCAATGATACTGTTAACAGTGATGTAATGGGACAGATGGTAGCTACACTTGTGGTCAACAGGGCATAATATATAAACTTGTCAAATCACTAAGTTGCACACCTGAAACTAGTATAACATGTCAACTATACTAAAACAAGTGAAAAATAAAAAAAAAAAACATAGATTGAAAGTAAAAGGGTGGAAAAGGATATGCTAGGCACACATTAATCAAATAAAGAAATTCCTATATTAATAATAAACAGATTAGATTTTACAGCAAAGAAAGTTATGAGAGAGGAACGTTCACCCAAGAAGATACAGTGATCTTAAATGTGTTGTGCCAAACAACAATAAGAAAATAAGGCTGCAAAATAGGTGAATCAAAAACTGATAGAACTGAAAGAATGAGTAAACAAGTTCTCAATTTTGTTGGTGACTCTAATAACCTTATTTTGACAGTTATTTGAACAACTAGACAGAGAATCAACACAAATATAGAATAACGCCACAATATATTAACTAAACAACATATGAACTGGTAGGATCTAATTGACATTTATAGAAATAACAGTAAAACATACACATTCCGTTCAAGCACTGAGGGTACACATACCAAGTTGAACCATATCCTGGGATAGATACATAGATAAATAGAGAAACAGAATAGAGAACATAGAAATAGCCCACTCATGTGTAACCAACTAATTTTTGACAAAGTTGTAGAAGCAAGTCAATTTTATTTATTTTTTTTTTTATAATTTTTTTTTCAACGTTTATTTATTTTTGGGACAGAGAGAGACAGAGCATGAACGGGGGAGGGGCAGAGAGAGAGGGAGACACAGAATCAGAAACAGGCTCCAGGCTCTGAGCCATCTGCCCAGAGCCTGACGCGGGGCTCGAACTCCCGGACCGCGAGATCGTGACCTGGCTGAAGTCGGACGCTTAACCGACTGCGCCACCCAGGCGCCCCTGAAGCAAGTCAATTTTAAAAAGGTAATCTTTTCAACAAATGGTGCTTGAGCAACTGAATAGACATAGGTTAAAAAAAAAAATCAAACTTTGACCTAAGTCTCACATTTTATTAAAACATTAACTCAAATGGGGTGCAGACTTAAAAGTAAAACACAAAATCATAAAATTTTTAGAAAACAAAAGCATATGAAAAAATCTTCAGGATCTATCACTAGGAAAAAAATTCTTAGACCTATCATGAAAATCATCATATGTAAAAGATAAAATTGACGATTCAGACTTCATAAAAATGAAAAACTTCTGCTTTGTGAAAGATCCTTTTGGAAGGATAAAAAGACAGGCAATATATCTGACAAAAGGCACACATCTAAAGTGTCTAAAAGTTGTTTCCGATTCTGTGTCTCCCTCTCTCTCTGCCCCTCCCCCGTTCATGCTCTGTCTCTCTCTGTCCCAAAAATAAATAAATGTTGAAAAAAAAATTAAAAAAAAAATAAAGTGTCTAAAAGATTCTCAAATCTCAACATTAAAAACAAAGCAACAATCCAATTAGAAAATGGACAAAAAGCATGAAGAGTCTTTTCACTGAAAAAGATATACAGATGGCAGAGAAGCGTGCAAAAATATGTTCAACATCACTACCTCCAGGGAAATGGAAATTAAGTCCATAATGAGATATTATAACACACCTATCAGAACAACCAAAATAACATCTAGTGACAATACTAAATGCTGGCAAGGGAGTGCAATAAGAGGATTTCTCATATATTGCTGGTGGAGATCTAGAATGTTATGGCCTCTCTGAAAAATTGTTTGGCTGTGTCTTCAAAAATCTAAGCATACACCTCATACAACCCAGCAATTACACTCTTAGCCATTTATTCCAGATACATTAAAACTTATGTCTATACAGGGCCACCTGGGTGGCTCACTCAGTTAGGTGTCCAACTCTTGATCTCTGCTCAGGTCATGATCTCATGGTTTGTGCACAGAGGCTGCTTGGGATTCTCTCTTCTCTCTCTCTCTCTCTCTCTCTCTGCCCCTCCCCTTGCTTGCATGTGCACACACACACACACACACACACACACACACACACATTCTCTCTCTCAAAATAAATAAATAAAACTTAAAAAAATTACATCTCTAGAAAAACCTGTATATATTGCCCATAGAAGATTTATTTGTAATTATCAAAAACTCAAAACTGCCATAATATCCCTCATTAAGTGAGTGGTTAAACAAATATCATTCACTAGTTGAGTGGTACATCCAGACCATGAAATACTCAAGAATGAAGAGAAATGGACTTTTGATACACACAACTTAGATGGATCACAAGAGTATTATGCTGAATGACAAAAGTCAGTCTCAAAATGTCAGAGTATTATATTCCATTTATATGATGTTCTTCAAATGGTAAAATTATAGAGATGGAGAACAGGTTAGTAGTTAGGAATGGTTAAGGATATTGCCATGGTAGGTGCAATTATAAAGGAAAAACATGATCTTTGCCTTGATGAAATACTTCTGTGGTAGTGGTTACACAGTTCTACACAAGTCATAAAAAGACAGAATTACACACAAATATTTTACCAATGTCAATTTCCTGTTTTTGATATTGTATCCTAATACTGAAATATATAACAATTTGGAAAAATTGAATGAAGTGTGTGTACATGGGACCACTCTCTGCTATTTTGTTATTTCCTGTGAATCTCTATTTCAAAAATGTTTAAAAATGGAAAAAACACAAATGGTCTAAATAGATTAAAAACCAAAATTTGTCAGTTTGGATTAAAGAGCAAGTATATGATGTCAACTAGAAATATACTTCAGCTCTAAAGATATAAATTGGTTAAAAATAAAAGAAGAAAAAAGTTATTAGATGGTAACGGTAGTCAAAATGAAGTTAGAATACTGATATTAATATCTCACAAGATATTAGAGCAAAAAATATTACCAGGAAGAAAGAAAGTGTTTTCATAACGATAAAGGGTTCAAATTATCAAAATGTCAATAACAATCTTAATATGTTCATGCATCTAACAACAGAGCTTCAAAATACATGGTATAAGAACTGATAGAACTATAAGAAGAATTAGATAATCCAAAATGATAGATATTTCATTTCCCTTTTTCAATAATTGATGAAGCAAATTTGGCAGAAATCAGTAAGAATATAGAAAAAACAACACTGTTAACAAATTTGACTTCACTGATATTTATAGAATATACCACTCAACGACAGCAGAATACACATTCTTTTCAAATGCATAGTGGGTGTTTACACAGACTAGTGATATTCTGGGCCATAAAATAAATCTTGATATATTTACAAGATTCAGGTAATGGGAAGTATGTTCTCTGACCACACTACCTGAATTCAAGACTTCTATCAAGCTACAGTAATCAACATCGAGTGGCACTGGCAAAAAGGTACACAAACAGATCAGTGGAAATGAATGGAGATTCTAGAAATATACTCACAAGTTTTTCAAAAAATGGTTATAACGCAGGTAGAAAGGAAATGTAGTAGAGAAAACAAAAACTACTCAACACATGGTGTTGGCACAAATGAATATCCACATGCCCTTCTCCCCCCTAAAAATATTTTGTGCTATACACACATACACACACACACACACACACACACACACACACACACACGCAAAAAAAAAAAAAAACCCTCAAAATGCATCATAGTCTTTTTTTAATAGAAGTTCACTTTTTTATTTTGACAGAAACAGAGGCAGTGGGAGAAGGGGACAGGCAGAAAGAGAGGGAGAGAGAGGATTCCCAAGCAGGCTGGAGCTGCAAGGGCAGAGACCTAGGTGGGGCTCAAACCCAGGAATATCTGAGATCATGACCTGAGCTGAAACTGACTGAGCCACCCAGGCACCCCGAAATGCATCATAGTCTTAAATGTAAAACCTAAAACAACAAAACTTCTACATGACTATCATTGTGAACTTGGGTTAGGCAAAGATTTTTTAGAAATCATGCCAAAGACATGATCCACAAAGGAACAAATTGACAAACTGTATATCATCAAAATGAAAATTTTGTGGTCTGTGAAATATTCCATCAGGAGATGAAAAAAGCAATTTACAGATTGGGAGAAATTATTTGCAAATCACACATCTGACAAAGGGCTTGTGTCTACAATATATAAATAACTCTGAAAAGTAATTGATAATTGGGACTCCTGGGTGGTTCAGTCGGTTGAGCGTTGAACTCCTGGTTTCAGCTCATGTCATGATCCAGGGGTTGTGGAATTGAGCCCCATGTGGGCTTAGCGCAGAGCCGGCTTGGGATTCTCTCTCTCTCTCTCTCTCTCTCTACTCCTCTCCCCTGCTCATGCTCATTCTCTCTCTAAAATAAAAAAAAATAATAAAATAAAGTAATTGATAATAAATTAAGCAATCCAATAATAAATGGGCACAGATTTGCACAGATACCTGACTAAAGATAGAGAGAAACCAAGCACAAGAAAAGGTGTTCATCTTCAATCGTTAGTCCAGAAATGCAAAATAAAGCCACAGCAGAGAGGAACATTACACATGTCAGAAGAGCTAAAATCTTTATTTCAAAACTTATAATAACCAAATGTTGGTGAGTATGTGCATGTACAACTGTAATGTATAATTACTTTGGAAAACAGACCAGCAATAGTTAAATATGTATCATATGTTTCATTCTTCGATACTTACCCTAAAGGAATAAGGCATAGAAACATATTAATAGTTGCATATGAGTGTTTACAGCAGCTTTATTTAAAATAGTCTTCAGGGGCGCCTGGGTGGCTCAGTCGGTTGAGCATCAGCCTTCGGCTCAGGTCATGATCTCACGGTTTGTGGATTCAACCCAACGTCGGGCTCTGTGCTGACAGCTCAGAGTCTGGAGCCTGCTTCAGATTCTGCGTCTCCCTCTCTCTCTGCCTCTCTCCCACTTGTGTTCTGTCTGTCTCTCTCTCTCAAAAATAAATAAAATGTAAAAAAAGAAAATAGTTTCCAGGGCATCTGGGGGGCTCTGTCAGGTAAGCCTCTGATTTTAGCTCAGGTCATGATCTCATGGCTGGTGAGTTCAAGCCTGGCATGGGGCTCTGTGCTGACAACATGGAGCCTACTTTGATCCTCTGTCTCCCTCTCTCTCTGCCCCTCCCCCATGTGCACATGCATGCTCACTCCCGGTCTCTCAAAATAAATAAACATTTTAAAAAATTAAAAAATAAATAAATAGCCTCCCAAATGAAACAATTGCAGGGTCCATCAATAGGCAAAGGAATAAACAAATTGTGGTATTTTTTATTGATACAATGGAGTAGTATTTGACAATAAAATGAATGGATTATTTTTAAATTTTACAATAATTTTAGATTTATTTCAAAAAGTTGCAAATATAGTTCCCATAAAGCCCAAACTCATTCTCTTCTAATGTTTTTTAAACAACTCTACTAAAATATAACTGGCATTTACAGAACTGGACATATTGGGGCACCTGGGTGGCTCAGTTGGTTAAGCATCTGACTTTGGCTCAGGTCATGATCTCACCATTGGTGAGTTCAAGCCTCGCATCAGGCTGTGTGCTTACAGCTCAGAGCCTGGAGCCTGCTTCGGATTCTGTCTCCCTCTCTCTTGGCCCCTCCCCTGCTCGCCCTCTATCTCTCTCTCTGTCTCAAAAATAAATAAACATTAAAAATTTTAAGGAAAAATAAAACAAAAAATAAAAAACTGGACATATTTAATACATACAATTAGATGAGTTTGGAGATATGCATACACCCATGAAGCCATCGCCACTGCAATCAAGATAAAGAAAATATCCATCCCCTTCCTCGATAGGTGAAGGCATAAACAAATTGCCATGGATCTATACTCTGGTATATTACTTGATCATAAAATGAATAAATTATTGATACATTCTGCAACATGGATGAGTCTCAAAATAATGATGAGTGAAATAAGCCAGGCCAAAATGACTGCATACTGTATGATTGCATTTACATAATATAGTAGAAATTGCGAACTAATATATACTTACAAAAAGGCCAGTGGTTACCTGGCAACAGGAGTGGGGTAGGAAGAAGAATGAGGGAGGAATTACAAAGGGAATGAGGAACCGTTTAGGGGTGGGTGATGGATAAGTTCTTTAACTGAATTCTATTTGATATTTTCAGAGATATATGTCAAAATTTATCAAATTGTACAGTTTAGATACATGCAGTCTATGGTATGTCAATTACACTTTCATGAAGCTGCTTAAAAAACATATTAAAAAGTTAAACAAATTCTGGAATTTGGATGGGCCTGGCCAGCAAAAGTCGACAATGCAGAGATTGCTGAAAATGCAACAGTGACTCAACAAAAACTGTGAATCTAGCTCACTCTACTTTTCCGCCCCCAGGAAACAGAAATGATAATTAGCCCAATTAGCTTTAGCAGGTAATTAGACATATGAGCTCCTCAATGCCAATTAATTTCATTTGAGAAGTGAACTACAAAGACACCCTTATGATTTTAAACTTCCAGTATATAAGATATTAATTTACTAAAAACATGGATTTCAGCAAGAGCAAAATAATGCTTATATTTGGAATAATGATGGAATCTAAGAAGATGAGACCATGCCAAAAAAAGAGACACTGCATATTAAAGTTGCTATATTCATTCACAAAATAGTGTTTCCTAAATGGAAATTCTCTGGGCAGAAAAGTGTGAAATGAGAAAAAAAAAAAAAAAAAGGCTTTTATCTGAGTGTAAGGGATTGGGAAAAAAGAGAAAGAAAAATATATGCTAGCACTTTGGGTTTTGTTAAATTTATTTGTTTTTTTTTAACTCCAGTATAATTAATGTTCAGTGCTAAATAGTTTCAGGTATACAATATAATGATTCAACAATTACATACATTACTCAGTGTTCATCATGGTAAGTGTACTCTTAATTCCATTTACCTATCTTAATCCCATTTCACCTATCCCTCTACTCACCTCCCTGCTGGTAACTACCAGTTTTCTAATTTTCTATATTTAAGAGTCTTGTTTTTTGTTTGGTTGGTTTCTTAAATTCCACAGATGGGTGAAATCATATGGTACTTCTCTTTCTTTGATTGACTTATTTCACTTAGCATTATACCTTCTAGATCCATCCGTGTTTTTACAAATGGCAAGATTTCATTATTTTTTTATGGCTGAATAATATTCCATTGTGTATATATAACACTTCTTTATCCATTCATCTTTAATGGACAACTGGGTTGCATCCACACTTCAGCTATTGTAAATAATGCTGCAATAAACACAAGAATGCATATATCTTTTTGATTTAGTGTTTTCATATTTTTTGGGTAAATATACAGTAGTGGAATTACTGAATTATATGGTAATTTTATTTTTAATTTTTTGAGGAATCTCCATACTGGTTTCTAGAGTGGCTGCACCAGTTTACATTCCCACCAACAGTGCATGACAGTTTCTTTTTCCTCACATCCTCACCAATACTTCTTGTTTCATGTGTTGTTAATTTTAGCCATTCTGACAAGTGTAAGGTGATATATTATGGTTCTGATTTGCATTTCTCTGATGACGAGTGATGTTGAGCATCTTTTCAAGTGTCTGTTGGCCATCTGTATGTCTTTGGAGAAATCTCTGTTCATGTCTTCTGTCCATTTTTAATTTAATTATTTCTAGGTTTTTTTGCTCTTGAGTAGTATAAATTCTTTTTTTTAATGTTTATTTATTTATTTTGAGAGACAGAAAGAGCATGAGCAGGGGAGGGGCAGAGAAAGAGTATCCCAAGTAGGCTTCATGCTGTAAGCACAGAGCCTAATGCAGGGCTTGATCTCACAGACTGTGGGATCATGACCTGAGTTGAAATCAAGAGTTGGATGCTTAACTGACTGAGCCACCCAGGTGCCCTAGTATAAGTTCTTTAGAAATCTGGGATAGGAACCCTTTACTGAATATTTCATTTGCAAATTTCTTCTCCCATTCAGTAGGCTGTCTTTGTTTTGTTGATGATGTCCTTGCTGTGCAGAAGCTTTTTATATTGATGCAGTCCCAATAGTTTATTTTTGCTTTTGTTTCTCTTGCCTCAGGAAACACATCTAGAAAAATGTTGCTATGGCCCATGTCAAAGAAATTACTGACTGTGCTCTCCTCTAGGATTTTTGTGGTTTCAGGTCTGACATTTAGATCTTTAATCAAGTTTGAGCTTATTTTTAGATACAGTATAAGAAAGAGATCAAGTTTCACTCTTTGGCATGTAGCTGTCCAGTTTTCCCAACAGCATTTATTTAAAGGCTTTCTTTTCCCCAATGCAAATTCTTGTCTCCTTGTCATAGATTAATTGACCATATAGTTGTGGGTTTATCTCTGGGCTCTCTACTCTGTTCTATTGATCTATGTGTCTATTTTTGTGCCAGTATCATACTGTATTGATCACTACAGCTTTGTAGAATATCTTGAAATCTGGGATTGTGACACCTCCAGTTTTGCCCTCCTTTTTCAAGATTGCTTTGGCTATTCATGGTCTTTTGTGGTTCTATACAAATTTTAGAATTATTTCTTCTAGTTCTATGAAAAAAATGCTGTTGGTATTTTGATAGGGATTGCATTAAATCTGTAGATTGCTTTGGGTGGTATGACATTTTAATGATATTTGCTTTCCCAATTCATGAGCATGGAATATCTTTCCATTTGTGTCATCTTCAATTTCTTTCATCTATGATTTATACTTTTCAGAGTGCAGGTCTTTCACCTTTTTGGTGAAATTTATTCCTAGGTATTTTATTATTTTGGAACAATTGTAAATGGGATTATTTTCTTAATTTCTCTTTTTGCTACTTCATTATTAGTGTATAGAAATGCAATGGATTTCTGTGTATTGATTTTGTATCCTTCCACTTTACTGAATTTGTTTATCAGTTCTAGTATATTTTTCATGGAGTCTTTTTGTTGAAGATTTTTGCATCTATGCTTATCAAATATTGGCCTGTAGTTCTCTTTTATTGTATTGTCGTTATCTAGTTTTGGTATCAGAATAATACTGGCCTCATGGAATGAATTCAGAAGATTTCCTTCCTCTTCTATTTTTTTTTTAATAGCTTGAGAAGAATAGGTATTAACTCATCTTTAAATGTTTGGTAGAATTCACCTGTGAAGCCATCTAGTCCTGGACTTTTGTTTGTTGGGAGTTTTGGAATTACTGATTAAATTTCATTGCTGGTAATCAGTCTGTTCAAATTTTGTATTTCGTCCTGACTCAGTTTTGGTAGTTTATATGTTTCTAAGAATTTATCCACTTCTTCTAGGCTGTCCAATTTATTGGCAAATATTTTTTTCATTATATTTTCTTATAATCCTTTGTATTTCTGAGGTATTAGTTATTTCTTCCCTTTCATTTCTGTTTTTATTTCAGTCCTTTTTCTCTTTTTTTAAGTCTAGTCAATGGTTTACCAATTTTGTTGTTTCTTTCAAAGAAGCTACTTCTGGTTTCATTGATCTGTTTTTTTTGTTTGTTTTTGTTTCTTTATTAGTTTCTACTTCATTTATTTCTGCTCTAATCATTATTATATCTTTCTTTCTACTGGTTTTGGGTTTTGTTTGCTCTTTTTGCAGTTCCTTTAGGTGTAAGGTTAAGTTGTTTATTTGAGATTTTTCTTGCTTCCAACTTTATAGCAATACAGGTAGGCATGTATTGCTATAACCTTCCCTCTTCAAAAAGCATTTGCTATATCCTAAAGATTTGGGACCATCATTGTGTTTTCATTTTCAATTGTCTCCATGTACTTTTTTATTTCCTCTTTGATTTCTTAGTTGACATATTCATTGTTTAGTAGCATGTTATTTAACCTCCATGCATTTATGTTCTTTCCAGATTTTTTCCTGTGGTTGATTTCTAGTTTTATAGCACTAGGGTTGGAAAAGATGCATGGTATGACTTCAGTCTTTTTCAATTTGCTTAGAGTTGTTTTGTGGCCTAATATGTAATCTTTTCTGGAGAATATGTTTATCTCTAGCAATTATTCCAGTTAACTGAACTGACTACTAATTAATTCCCCCCCCCCAAATTATTTTGGGCACAAACAAGAATTTATCTATACATTCAGCAGAAACTTTATGTGAATTCTTGCTGTATATAATTGATAATTGGCACATGAAACAGAATTGAAAGACAAAAGTGTGCAAAATTTCCACAAATTAGAGATAAAAGTGGTATACATTCTCCCCTTTCACAGGTGAGAGGCTCTTAAACCACTTGAGCTGTGCTCCCCATAGTACTTATAAACCATATTCCTATAAAAATTGAAGTATCAGTATTCCCTCTTCATGTAAAGAAAGACTGGGGTGTCTGAGTGGCTCAGTTGGTTAGACGTCCGATTCTTGATTTTGGCTCAGGTCATTATCTCACAGTTCATGAGTTCGAACCCTGCATTGGTCTCTGTGTTGACAGTGCAGAGCCTGCTTGGGAATCTCTCTCTCTCTCCACTCACTCTGCCCTTCCCTCACTTGCTCTCTCTCTCTCTCTCTCTCTCTCTCTTTCTCTCTCTCAAAATAAATAAATGAACTTAAAAAAAAAAAAACACCAACAACGCATAGGAAGAACAGAACAAAATGAAGAGATGTGAAGCTCAGGGAGGGCTATAAGCAAATTTTCAAACCAATATTCATTGTTTTATACAAATAAAAGAATACTCCTACCTATCTTTCAAAAAGTCATATTGCTTTTATATCTGTATCTATATGTCATATTGCTTTTATGCCTGTATCTATATCTATCTGTTTCGACTGACACATATGCTCATTTCTCAGTTCTCCTTTACATATTTCTAGACACTGAGTCACTCGTTTTTTTAAAACCCATATCATTTAATAAAAGATTAAAATGAAGCAACCAATAGATATTTAATAAGAACAATAAGACTACCAAATTCTTGGTCAGATTCCACTGATCACAGGAAGTCACATTGTGCAAATGACCCCTTGAAGGAATGAGAAATATAACCTCATAATTCACTCCTTAGAGTTGCTTTCCTTCAAATGTCCTTTAGTGACATAATTTCCTCTGCCTGCTTATTATCCCTGGAGGCAGCACCTACTGCACAAATATAAAAGGTCCCTCTGTTACTACCACATTCTTCATTCAGTTGATTATTCAATCATGCACACACATTAACATTTATTGCATGTCTATTATGAGCCAGGCCCCAGTGTTGTGTTAAGTAATGGGGATATAAAGATGAAGGAAATACAGATCTGTGTCCCATCCCTCTGAGAGTTCACAGCCTATCAGGAATGAAAATTGTGGGTCACAAAATGGGGTCAGTAAATGAATAATAAACAAAGCCAACTTTTATTGAGCACTTCAAATGGGCTGCTTACTGTGTTAACTGCTTTTTGCACTAACTCAGTTAATCCAGCCAATAGGCCTTGCGGTAGGTATTATGTCGTCTTACTTCATGGATTAAAAAATTGAGATGTAAAAAAAGGAATCTGTTCAAACAGCAGATAAACAGTGGCGCTCCCACTGCAACCTAGGCCGTGTGGCTCCAGAACACACGTTCCAAGCCCCTGGTCCAGAGGACAGAGCACTTGCTACCTGAAATCCTAGTGTGCCCTTGAACTTTACTAGGGAGTCCCACGAGTTGGGTCTAGAAGACAGAGGACCACAAAGGTGCCTGAAAGTGTCTTTCTGGCAGAGGGAGAAATCAAGGTAAAAGGAACTTAAATAGCCTTGAAGGATAAAAGAAGTCACTGAACTGTGGAATGGACGTGATACCTGGGATTGGGGGTGGTGCTCCCCGGGGAAAATGCAAAAGGAAGGGGAGATTTGACAGCCGACAGGTGGCTGCTTAGAAGCAGGGTCCTAGGCCACTTAACTATCATCCTGTCCTTTCCAGTCCTCAGTTAAGGTCCCTGCAGAGGCTGGGGATGGGCACTGCTGCTGCAGGATTCCTACTTCCATGGATGGATAGTTTTTCCCCTTCTTCTGGACACCATGAATGAATCAGAGCCCATGTTGCTTCTGCTGGTTATCACTGCTGATGTTTCATGGCATTTTCTTCACTGGTACCAAATCTCTATGAAAAATTTAGGGAGAATTTCTCTTCCCTTCTGGGTTATACATTGTTAGGTAGGGTAGAAGGAGTCCAAGTTGGGTAATGCAAAGACCCCACTGCATTCTGCTTTTGTTTCATAAGGAGGTTCTACTGAAAATAGCTCTCTGAGAGTTTACTCACATTTTCCCCCTCAAGCTTAGACTTGAAATCATAAAGCGCTGCTCTTTAGACACATCTGAATACCATCCTACACTAGAATTAGAATTATAACTCTGTTAACAGATTAAGGCTTAGTTTACCTGCTTGATTAAGGCTTCCTTTAAAAAGAATTATCTCTTCTTGTAAAAAGAACACTGGTGGCCCACTTAGCTGGTTTGTTAGACTGCCTGGATGGGTGTGAATTGTGTAATGCACAAAACACAGGCTTAAGCCTTTTCTGCCACCCCTGTAAATCCATCCATTGAATGTGAAACAGTGTAGAAAGGTGGCCAATCCCCATAGGCCTCCTCTCCCACTATTCCTCTGTCAAACACCCCCAATCTCCCACTACCTTTTGCTCAGCACTGAAAACACAAAAATGCAGTCTCTGAGAGCAAAGACCTTACAAACAGAAGAGGGACCAAAATCAACTGTAATAAAACATGAAATCCTAGGTACACACTTACTAGAGCATTAGCACTGAGGAAGGAATCATCCTCTCTAGCGGGAATCATCATCTCTAGAGGGAGGGACATGAATGGGTAGGAAAAGTGAAGGTACTATTTTACCAGAGTCTTGAAGGATGAGTTGGAGATCATGAGGGCACAGGGGTGGGAGTGGTGTGTGTGGGTAGGACCAGGGAGGGAGGAGAGATTATCAATGAAGAAAAGGTCCAGAGGCACATGGTGGATGCTTAATAAATACTGAATGGGTGAGAAATGAGGAAATGGGTAATAATAAACTATATTTCTATAACATTTTACTGCTTCTAAAGTGTGCTTGCATAATTACTCCATTTACTCTTCACAATACTCATGTAAAAGAGCATGGATTTTGGGTCATGTTTTACACATGAAGAATTTGAGGCCTAAGAGGTGTAAATGACTTATTCAATGTGACAGGAGTGACACAACTAAAATGCTACCAAGGCCCCATAACATGCCATTGCCACTTCAATGATCGTAGAGCATCAGTAATGGCATCCATCAGAAGCAGCAAAAGGCGGCAGCGGCCCCTTGACTCCTCCATCTCTGAATATTAGTGCTTCGGCTTCCACTTTAGCTCTTAGGTTAGATATATAAAACAGCAAATGCTTTGCTTGGAACGCTCTTTGCTGTTAACATTCCTGACATCACACTTAGCTACCTGAGAGGCCAAAACATTCTCTCCAGCTTTGAGAATCCTTGCAGCCACATCTGAGTTCTGAAATGTTGGTATGAAGCCAACAAGCTATTATCTTAAACCCAATTCCAATACTGATAGGAATGATAGGATCATTCCCTGATAGGATGAAACCCTGTCATAAACTGATTATTTCTTTTTAATGTTTCTTTATTTCTGAGAGAGACAGAGCACGAACGGGGGAGGTGCAGAGGGAGAGGGAGACACAGAATCTGAAGCAGGCTCCAGGCTCTGAGCTGTCAGCACAGAGCCTGACGCGGGGCCTGAACCCACGGACTGCGAGATCATGACCTGAGCCAAAGCCAGACGCTCAACCGACTGAGCCACCCAGGCGCCCCATAAACTGATTATTCTATTGGGAGGTATTAACATTAAGGTCTGCCCTCTGAGGAAGAACAATCCCCTTTGCTCTTTAATAGGTACCACTTTCTTCCCACTAGATATTGGTATTGCCCCCCAGTGTTATGAAATCTTGCAGAAATCACCGAGGATCATCATGAGTGCCAGCATTAATGTCAGCCACGGTTGGCAACAAAGCCAACATCTGGGAATTTGCAGAAAGGGAGCAGCCCACTCAGGAAAATCAGGCAGAGTACTGTGATGTGCCTGTCAAAATTCACATCAAGACTGATGGCATACAATAAGAAATGAAGGAAACCTAAGGGTGGGGACATCATTAATCAGAAGAATTAACAGATTGCCTCTCTAAACATTATTGTTAGCTCTGCCAGAAAAATACACATATCATAGAGGAAACACTGATAAGAATGCTGCATGACCCTTCTTTCAATATGTTTAGGATAGTCATGAAGCCAGAAAATGTGAAAGTTAACCCAAAAGTCTGGCAGGGAGAATACTCTAGTCAGACTACTAAGAGGAATGACAAAATGATCCATGTGACAACGAAACAGAAAGGACTAATTTCATGGAGGAAGATTGATGACAGGATTACTTTGAAATACGTCTATCTCTTTTATACAAATCAATGCTTCCAGCTTTATAAAGTGTTTTACTTATCCTGAATATATGAATTGCAAAATTATATTCTTCTTTTTAGTTTTCCTGATCTGTTGCCATAATAGCATTTATCCCATATCAATCAAAAAGCACAGGTCACCAGCCTTCTAGGACTGAAAGTATTTCCAGACCCATACAAAGCAATTTTAAAGGAAATCTCACCTTTTATTTATTTTTTTATTTTTTTATTTTTTTTTCAACATTTATTTATTTTTGGGACAGAGAGAGACAGAGCATGAACGGGGGAGGGGCAGAGAGACAGGGAGACACAGAATCGGAAACAGGCTCCAGGCTCTGAGCCATCAGCCCAGAGCCCGACGCGGGGCTCGAACTCACGAACCGCGAGATCGTGACCTGGCTGAAGTCGGACGCTCAACCGACTGCACCACCCAGGCACCCCGGAAATCTCACCTTTTAAATTGGCTAACACAGAATCAAGGAATTATTTTTGATGGATAGGGATTTCATAGTGCTCTTCAAATTTCACTACATCAGCAACCACAATCATTTATCTACAGAAGCCTGTATCTAATTAATTTGAAGTTGATGATGATGACAGTAGCAATGGCAATGAAGTAATGAGTCAGGCTAGTCTTTGAAATGAGAAATTTAAGACAATGGCAATTCACTCACTCAAAAAGCATTTATTGAACATTTACCTTTTCTGGGTCCTGAGGAAAAAGAAAGAAAGCATACCTTACTCTAGCAAGAACAGAGTGGGATTGAGAAAAATGGGCGCCCTGTAGTCTTCAAATATTAGCATCATTTCATGGGAAATGGATAAAGCCAATTTTTTGGCCACAAGCTTTTGTTCTCACATCTTTATACTTAAAATGAGAGATTTAAGGGGTGCCTGTGTGGCTTAGTCGGTTGAGCTTCTAACTTCAGCTTAGGTCATGGTCTCACAGTTCATGAGTTCCAGCTCCACACAGGACTCTCTGCTATCAGCACAGAGCCTGCTTCAGATCCTCTGTCCCCTTCTCTCTCTGCCCCTACCCTGCTCTCTCTCTCTCTGAAAAATAGATAAACTTCAAAAAAATTAAAATAAAATAAAATAAAATGAGAGATTTAATATTGCATGCATACTTTTTTATTTATTTGGAATTATCTTCTATTCCTAATACTTATAACCAGATAACATTATTTTCACTAAGGATAAATTCATTACTCATTACTATCCTGGAAAGAGCAGTGTCATTAAAGGATGTGTATAAATTGTCTCAAATGCCAAGGATTCATCTAATCCAAAGGAGTCATGGGTTAAAAGCTTTTTTCTAGATATATCCCTGCAAAATAAGAAGCAGACTACTCAAAGATGTGGTGTCATCAGTTCCCTACAGTTTGTAAGTCAACTCACAGAAGCACCAGGCATAATTGCACCTATAAAATCAAACATTCTCCAGATAACCTAAAACCCTGCTAGAATCAAATTGGTTGAATGCACATGGTTGACATTGTTACATTATTCAACAAGTATCTAATGAGACCACCTGCTGTGCAATGAATGCACTTTTATACTTTGGGCTTCATTCCTCATGGGCTTCATGCTGTCTGGAGCCACGCTCCTCTACATGTTAGAGGGAGGACTGTGGAGGCAGGATGTCTGGGTTCCATCCTGCATATGCTAGCTGACCAACTCCTCTCTAATCCTCAGGGTCCTGATCTGTAAAAGAGAAATAAGAATACCTATCTCATAAGGTTAGGGAAGGTAAAATAAGATAACACTTGTAAATTACCTAAGCATAGTACCTAGAATGTGATGTGGAATTGGAAATATATAAGAACCAAACACTGTGATTCACTTTGGTTAAAATAAAACCATAAGTCAAATATTTTGGTGGTATTTAATGAGAAAACTTAAGGAGGGGCAACTTTTTTTTTTTTGACACAGTGCTTTTGAATATCCAGGATACAGAGCTCTTGCTCAGTCCTTATTGAAAAGATAATAGAGAAAGTTGAAAAATATTTATGCATCGATTATCATAGAGGCACAAGCTATAAAGAACATAAGATATATACTGATTTAACTAAATCTCTATATATTTTTTATCTTGTCATTATAAAATTGATTTTGGGGCAAGTTTGCTGCAAATGAAAAAATGTGGCTTCTTACTTGCCTGTCTCTGAGAGGAACAGGATGGGACCTGTGTCAGGTGCTGGAGGCTATGGAGAATACAAAGCAGAAGCCTGAATGAGCATGGGGGCAAGTGTTCCTCCTCACACCCTCACACCCTCACACCCTCAGTGTGGAGCAAATGGATGATAAACTCAACCTCCAAGCTTTTCCATCAGGAGCAATCTCCTGTAATGCTCTGTTTGCATTTTCAGAGTTTTATTTTCAGTGTAATGTACTCCTTAACCTCAAGACTACAATTACTAAGAGCTTGTTGTATGTGCTTTTTAATAGAATATTTATTTGTTAGAGTATTTTTTACAGGAAATTGAATTTACTCACCAAAATCGTAAAACACTAGCTCTCTGATGTGCAGTTCAATATCTACGTCTATCTTTCCTAAGTGTTGTAATGCATCTATTATAATGTGGAATTGATTTGCTTGTCCATCAGAAAGCTTTTTAATTAAAAATTTTTCTTTTGGAACTCTTCGCAAAGATACATTTTTGACACAGTGAATTAACACATTCATCAAACAAAACAGAAACTGGTGTAGTTAATGCTCTGTCACATATTCTAAATTTGCTAAGAGTAGATCTTAAGCGTTCACACCACACATAAAAAAAAATGCTAAGTACGTGAGGTGATGGATATGTTAATTAGCTTG
>NW_024420586.1:13510813-13566659 GCF_014898765.1 Herpailurus yagouaroundi
CCGCCCCACGCCCCATGCCCCCAGCCCCAGTCTCAGACATAGTGTTTTTGGTTTGTTTGATCCAAGGGGAACAATCTGAAATGGTGAGCAGCATTGTGCTGAGGGATTTGCATGACAATACTGTGCACTAAAAAGTAAACCTCCACGTGTGACAGGTGTTTGACCCAGGCCACAAAGGGCCAATTTAATGTGAGAGACTGATTTCTGCATTGTGGAAACAACCAAGGAGCTTGTGCTGGGAAAACAATGCCAAAAAGGCAAATCTGCAAATCCATTATGATTGTCAACTCTGCCCTCTCAAAGCATAATCTCCTGCAGCCAAGGGACCCCCTTTTTCTCCCTGGTAATCGCAAATGGCTTTACCATGAGGTTCTGTTACTTTACCCATGATTTGCTACAGGTGGTTGCAAAAGAGGAGTCATTTGTGAGCACCATGAGGATAGAAACCTTAAGACTCTGGTGCCTGGTTTACTGATCACTACACTCCAGGTACGGCCACCCCTAGTGGTAGCAAATGTCCAGGCAGCCTTATGGGTAAACAGAGAAAGTCCCTTTCCTTCTCAATCTTATAGATGTGACCCCATCTTCAGCTGCCAACCACGAGGCTGTTGATGCCTGGTCAGGGTGGAAATTGCTTGCTTATAAGAAGCAAATGATAAATAATAAGCCCTAAGTGCATCCTCGTGAAAAACTACTCATAAATATGACCAGCAGATAAGACTGCCCCTTCTTTCCTTACAAGAAAATTTAATACTCTATTCCCAAGGAATAAAATGGGATCTGGGCCCATCAATTCTAGCAATTTATGCTTTTGTGTAATCAAGCCTTTTATTTTTTTTTGAAAAGGGTGTAGAAATGTAGCAGACTATCCCAAGCCGATTTATTAGTTGGCTTTTTTCTTCTTGTACTTCCTGTGCCTTCATTCCAAGAACACTTTGAAGGTTTTTCCTTCCCCTTCACCCACAGCCCCTCATGCTTCTGCATCACCGGGTCACGCGCTCATTTAGTACATAGGAAAGACCAGGCACTGAGCTCCCAGATTTGAAGATGCCCTGCAGTGGGAAGAGGACATGTGGAAGAAAACCAGTCATTGCAGCGCTGGACCGTGAGACGAAAGCATCTCTGGGTCAGCCTGAGGATGTTGAGGATGCCCCTGAGGAAGGGTTAGCATCGACTGAGCTGGTTCTTGAGCAGCAGGTAAGGCTTAGCCAGAAAGATCAGCCTATAGGCAGAGGAGGAAAAGAAATCCTAACAGGTGGAAGAGCATGGCCAAATACTCAGAGGTCTGAGGGCCCTTAGCACACTGAAAGAACTGAATATAGGCAGTGGATGTGAAGCAAGCAATGTGTGCGTGTGTGTGTGTGCGCGCGCACTCACACGCACGTGAGTGCGTGTTGCGCATGTTCACACGCATGCAGTGGTGGCAGCCGTGAGGACACAGTGGAAGAGAAGTCTGTGACCTTCTAGGTCATCTGGCTGAATACAGTGTTCACGTGTTTTCAGGCCACAGGGGATAATCCCACTGCAAACAAGTCGCATAAAAACATTTCTCTCTCATGACTATGAACATCAAACACGAGGAAAAAAAAAACTGAACCAAGCATGTCATTACCTTTATTATTGGCATAATCCAAAAACAGATGGAACAAGTTGAGGACTAAGGGAGACGGGCAGTTTCTAAGCCCCTGTTGTTCTGAATCTGTATAGTGTGACTTTATTATATGAAGTGCTGCATGTTCATACTGCTTTCCATGTCAGCCCTAATATTCAATTAAAAATTAAAATATAGACTGATTCCAATTTATAAATACATTATGCATCCAAATCCCATTTCTAAGTTTGTTGTTTGCTCACAATGTGTTCGCCCACAGAAACAGCATTACAAAACCCACACCCACATCCCAAGCTCATTTTCCTATTGTGTACTTGAGGAACAGTGCTCCTGGGTCCTTACCACTATGTATGTCTAGATGTCTCATGTCCTGCATGACCCAAAGGCACTTCGGTCAACATACATACAACCACGTCCTCATTTTCTCTCATGCTCCTGACCTCACACTTGCTCTTCCTTCTCTGTCTCTGCCCTGACTCACTGCATTTTTGTCATCCAGACATCTGAGTTGGAATACTTGCAGTCATTCCTCTTCATCTTCCATGTCCCATCAGTCACTAAATCCACTAATCTGCCTAAGGGCCACTCTCATCTATTCCTTCCTCAGCACTTCACTGCCCTAACCCAAGCCTTCATCTTTCTCCCCTGAACGAATGACTACAATTGCCAGATTTTCTTGCTTTAGGCTCAGAGTGACCTCACTAAGACGTACTAACTTCGCATCTTTCATCCTTCCAGTGGCTCCACATGACCTTCCAGGTGGCAGCCAATCTTATTAATTCCTTGCACAAGGCATCTCTGTGCACACCAACTTGTGCCCTACATCCCAGTCCCATGAAACAAGTGGTCGCCTCCCCCCTTCAGATATGCTGGCTCTCTGCTATCACTCTTCTACACCTTTATGCATTCCTCTTACTTTACCTCCTACCATTTCCTTGTCCTCTTTCAGAAATTGGCCCAGAACATCACATCTGAAAGTCTTCGTTATCTATTTAACAATTATTAACCAGTTATGTATTGAACCCGTGTTGTCTGGCACTGTGAGAGAATCTGGAGACTGAACGATGAACAAGAAGTCTCTGCCCTCAGGAGTTTTGATGGGAAATAGCTGAGCAAATAGACACTTACAAACGGGTAATTAGATCAGGGAAAGAGAGACTGTATTGGAGCAGTTGGGAGTACTTAATCAAAACTGGAGAGGTAGATTCTGAGAAGTGACTTCTAAGCCAAGACCTGAATAATAAATAGAAGTGACCACCAGGCAAATGGGGAAGGGAAAAGGAGGGAAAGTGGTGTTAGCTAAGGCCTAAAGACAGACACAGAAACATAATTTACAGAGTCTGGTGCAAAATGCAAATGTAGGGACTTTAGGTTAAAAGAGCAGGAAAATAAAAGTGCTCTTAATGGTGTTAAAATATAAACTGTTTCTTCCATGGTCTCTTTGAACCTGTCATGGTGTTTCTTTTTTTTCCCCTTCTTGTGGTGCCATGTTACATTTCCTCCTATAAGGGCACGCTGGCAGTACAACTGCAAACCGTCATAGGTGCCTAGGAGCCTGGCCTGAGGTTAGGAGCACATGTGACCCACAGGTTGCCTGTTCCATCTTCCACCAGCAGCCAAACCAATGAGACTTTCGAGAGTAGGGAAGTTAAGCTAGGTATCTCACTTCCCATGGGTCATAAATGAGCAATCCCAGAGGGATTTCAACCTCCACACTGAGATGCAATCAGTTCTTACTTGAATCAGAGGTGGCTGCAGGGCATGACCCCTCCAAGATGACTCTGAATGGGCTATGGCACTGATAGCCTGGGGCATGTAGAGGCATTGCCATGTCCTGTCCTAGAATGCCATGGACACAGTCACCTGACTCCAGTTCTCTCTGTGCCTCTGGCCAGGTCCATGCTCCACAGGGTGGAAGGCAGCATCAATTCCTGGATGGACATGAGGAGGGAGAGACTGTGTGGGGCACAGAGCACCAGGGGTGGACATCTGGTTCTCCCAGAGAGGTCAGGAGGTGACAAGAGGTGGGGCAGTCTGAGTGGAGGCTTCAAGCACTGTTACATCCTCCATTGACCCATGGGGCTTCAAATAAAAACACAAATTCAAATATAAGTTTATTAAGAATTTCAAGATGGAAAGTTGGCATAAAGAGATGAGGAGCTTTATGGATCCTCTTCCAGTGAAACAACCATAAGTGGTGAAAATCATGTGCACACACACACACACATATAGTATTGAAGCAACCATTTAAAGTCTCTAGAAATTGTTCTAAGGACATGCATCGAATTAAATATGTTCAAGAAAACTGGCAAATCTCAATCAGCAGAGTACAAGTCCATTTGAGAGAGCATTTGAACCACAACTTCTTCCCTACATCCCTCTCTCAGCTCAGTAATAAGGAAGCTCCACTCTAATGGGATGCAGTCAAAAACACAGGGCTTTCTTTCCTCCCAAGCCCCAGTTCAGGACAATGGTACCTCCCAAGATAGACAGGCTACCAGCATTTTTCAATCCTAACAGCTTGGAGTTGCAGAGGCTCTATTCTAGGAAAGACCAGTCTGAGACCTAGAGGATCTCTTCCTCCCTCCAACTCCCACTTCTAGGGCAGAGCATCACCCCAACTTTGGGCGAGCCCCTCCAATAGTGGGGCTCTAATCACCATCACCCCAGCTCACTCATTGGATGGAGGTTCTATGCTGGAAGAAGTAAATCAAAAAGACCATAGGACTGTATCTTAAACCAGTATCCTGCTTATGAAGCAGAGGTATCACTCTGAGAGAAGTGAGCCACATTTTGTGCCCTCAGCTCTGGATCAGTAATGGTTTGCTCAGGGGAAGAGGCGGGTTGTAAGAACAGAGAGCTCTAAAGCTCTCCCTAAAGGAAATTATTTTGAACAGAATGTTGATACTTCAAGGCTAAGGGTGCTACCCAAACCAATGAATATCTTAGTGGTAATCAATTACAAAGAAGCTGGTTGCTGAATGAGAACAGCAAGCTAAACTCTAAACCAGCTAGATGTGTACCAAAGAGAATCAAGGAAGGCGATGGCTAAGAGACATCATAGGGTTGGAACAAACCTCAAAAACTAGCCTCAAAAGTTACTTCTGCAAAGAGACAGACACTAATGGGATCAGACTGTGGAGCAATTTATGCCTCAGGGCAATATTGAAACCAACAGCAAAATCAGCCAGTAATTAATGAAACCTAACAGGTACATGTGAATCCAACTGAAGCAAAGAACTTAGTCCAGGAAAGAAACAAGACTCCTGCAGAAGCCACTGTCATCCCAGGGTGAATGTGTACATGTCCAAGACTGTACTCTTTGAAGAATTACATCACAAGGTACATCCTGATGGGGAAATAAGACTTCACTAAAATAGTTCAGCCAAGCCACTAAACAAATAAGCAAACAAAAACAATGAACCTGAGAGGAGGGTATTAGTATGCAGAATTGCTACATTGTCTAAAATGTTAAGTATCCAAGAGAAAAAAAAAAACACAAGAAAACATGACCCCTACATAAAAAACCCACATCAAATATTGTAATTAATTGTAAATGACTAAACATCTTTCCATTAAAGATGTTCACTCTCAACACTTCTATTTAACATTGTATTGCCCCATCTCAGACAATTAAGCAAGAAAATTAAGTAAAAGATATCCAGATCAGAAAAGAAGAAATAAAACTATATTTCTTTGTGGATAATATGACCTTGTATACAAGAGCTACAAGGAATCCATTTATTAAAAAAAACTACCAAAATTAATGTATGATCAATTTCAGCGAGGTTGCAGGGTACCAGATCAATACACAAAATCCATTTGATTTCTATACACTAACAATGAAAAATCTGAAAATTAAATTAAGAAAACAATTCCATTGGGGCGCCTGAGTGGCTCAGTGGGTTGAGCTTCGAACTCTTGATTTCAGCTCAGGTCATGAACCCAGGATAATAGGATCAAGCCCCGTGTTGGGCACCATGCTGAGTGTGGAGCTTGCTTAAGATTCTCTCTCTCTCCCCCCCTCCACTGCTTGTGCATTCTATCTTGAAAAGAAAGAAAAGAAAAGAAAAGAAAAGAAAAGAAAAGAAAAGAAAAGAAAAGAGAAGAAAAAAAATTTCATTTGTAATAATATGTTAAAAAGGATGATACCTAGAATACACTTCACAAAAGAAGTATAAAACTGATATTCTGAAAACTGCAAAATATTGTTTTAAAAGAAATTAAAGAAGACTTAAATGAATGGAAAGACATCCCATGTTCATGATGCAAAAGACTCAATATATTTTGGATGACAGTTATCTATAATTTAATCTATAGAGTCAATCCAATCCTTGTTAAAAACTCAATTGGCTTCTTTTTGCAGAAGTTGACAAGCTGACAATAAAATTAATATGTGCATTCAAGGAATGCAGAATGGCTAAAATGATCTTGAAAAAGCAAATCAAAGTTGGAGGATTCCCACTTCCCAACTGTAAAACTTTCTATAATGCTACAGTAACCTAGACAGACAGGTCCTGACATACTTAGACATATAGATCAATGAAATAGAATTGATAATCCAGAAGTAAGCTTTTAAATTTATGGTGAGTTGATATTTGACAATTATGCCAAGACAATTCAAAAGGAAAAGAATAGACTTTTCAACAAATGGTCCCAGGATGACTGGATATCTACATGTAAAAGAATGAAATTACAGCTCCTTTCTTACACCATACACAAAAATTCACTCAAAAATAGGTCATAAACCAAATGTAAGAGCAAAAATTATAATAATCTTAGAAGAAAATACAAGAGTAAGTCTGTATGACTTTGGGTAAAGCAAAGCCTTTTTAGATAGGACCCTAAAAGCACAAGCAACCAAAGAAAAAGAGAGATAAATCATACTTCATAAAAAGCTCAAAAGCATAAAAGCATAAAAGCTTTTGTACTTCAAAGGACACCATAAAGTGGCGCCTGGGTGGCTCAGTGGGTTAAAGCGCCTGACTTCAACTGAGGTCATTATCTCACGGTTGGTGGGTTTGAATCCCGTGTAGGGCTCTGTGCTGACAGCTCAGAGCCTGGAGCCTGCTTCAGATTCTGTGTCTCCCTCTCTCTCTCTGCCCCTCCCTGGCTTGTCTCTTTCTCTCAAAAATAAATAAACATTAAAAAAATATTTTTTTAAAAAGGACACCATAAAGAAAGTGAAAAGACAACCCAAGAATGGGGGAAAGTATTTGCAATTTATAATTCTGATATAGTTCTTACATCCATAATACATGAAGAACTCATATAAATCAACAATAAATGACAAATAATCCAGTTAGATTAATGCAAGGACTTTCCTTTTATTGTCCATTAGAACAGCCATTAGAAAGTTTTGAAAAATGATTGACATGATCTGTTTTATGTTCTTAAAGATCACCTTGTATGTAGTGTGTATAATTAACTGTACGGCACCAAAAGTGGAAGTAGTGAGGCCATTTAGGGAGCTATTGCAGAAAACTAAGGGGAGATGGCAGTAACCTGCATGTAACATGATAGCTGTGGAATGCTGAGAAGTGGTCAGATTTAGGATGCATTTGAATGTAAAACTGACATGCTGCTACACAGTTAAGATTGAAATTTGCCTGTTAAATTTCTTAGTGTTAGTCACCTACATAATTACTCTCTGTTAGTGTGGAGTGAGTGTGTATTTATAAAACTTCTTGCAGACCTGTGAAGTTAAGACCAGGATGCTACCTCTATAAAATATTTGATAATGCCCCAGAATTCTGGATGGACTACTCTAGAAAAGAAGAAATTATTTCTAAAATAGCATGTCGCAACGTTCTAATAGAATTGAGATTTACCTAGGCAACTAGCTTTCTAAGAGTGGCTCAGAGGATTAGAACCAAAATCTGAGCTTTGCCCCTTGCTTGCTGTATTATCTTGGCTAAATTATTAATATTTCTAAACTTAAAGGTATTTTCTATAAAATGGATAAAATAACAACTTTTTGCAGGCTTGCTGAGAGCAGTGTATTTTTTCACATATTTAAAAGGCCTGGTACAGAACAAAAAGCTCAGAGTGATAGCCAATATAAGTCATTCTAATGTATTACTAGATCAAGGATGCTTGGGTTTTCAATCATCTTCTTTATATATAAACAAATGTACCTATTGTGATTGTGACATGATATGACTATTCAGTTTTTTAAAAATCCTATGAAATTCTGAGTCATTAAAAACAATAGGATAATAATCATTGACCTCATTGCCTCAACATCTTTTCAAAATCCATTGTTCGATTCCTCAGATTTTGAGAGAGTGAGAGAAAGTTTTAGAAACAAAATTACAGGGAGGAGCCAAGATGGCAGAACAGCATGGAAGTTTTTTGTGTGTCTCACATCCGTGAAATACAGCCAGACCAACATTAAACCACCCTGCACACCTAGAAAACTGATCTGAGGATTAACACAACAATCTGCACAACCTAAACCACAGAATTCAGCAGGTACGTGGCGTGGAGAGATGAACTTCGGGAGAGAGAAGCCGTGGAGGTCAGGGAGCTGCTTTTGCATGCAGAGAAAGGACAGAGATTCGGTGGGGGGGGGGGGGGGGGGAGAATATGGGAAAAGCATCCCTCCCCAAAAGCAGCTGGAGAGAAAGTGGAAAATTGGAAACAGCCACAGGGACTAAAAAAGGGAGAAGGAGAAAGGAGAGGGTTTAAATTCCATTAAGACCGTAAAGAGGGGGAGCACAGAGTCTGAAACTCTACAGCTTGATACCTGGCAGTGCTTTGGTGGGAAAAGCATGGGGAAAAAGTGGATCCACTGCTGGAAGGACATTTGGTAGAGGCTGTGAGGTCACCTGGGCCCAGAACACCCCAGAAAACGGCCACATTCACTGGTGCTGGAACAAGGTCGTGGGGGTGAAGCCTGGTGCAGGATGTGTGTTCTGATTTTCCATAATCCTGAGGCGCTGCTGCTAAACTGTTTTGCAAGCTTTTTCTGGGGTGGGCTGGCACCTGACCGCAGTCTCTGGGCATTGGCAACAGCACGGTCCCACAAGCATTCCTGGGTGCAGCTGTCACCTGGCCATTGCTCAGTGAGACCCTCTGCAGAGGGATGGAGTGGGTCAAAGCTGCAGTTCCTCAGAAGTGGGGTACGGGGAAGGCAGCCGCATCTGAGACAAAAATCGGGAGGGAGGTGCTGCCTGGGGCTTGGTCACGGACAGTGTGGAAGCGGGGAGTGGATGGAAGCCCAAGACTAAGGCCAGTGTGAGACTGCTGATAGGGGAGAACAGAGTACCAATACTAGAGACTGGGTAGCTGGGTGACGCCATTTTCACCATTCCCACGCATGCACACACACACCTATAAGCTCCACAACAATCCACCTCAGTAAGCTAGCCGCGCCATCCAGTGGAGAATGGAGCCGTCACACTGAGCCCCACCCAACTGGGACAGCCTCGCTCTTCAAGAACACAAGTCTCACCGCCTGCTTTGTTTGTGGACTATAAAGTGCTTCATAGTTTGACTTCTAGGAGAAAACAAAGTAATTTCAGATGTATTTCAGTCTGTTAGCCGGTCCAACTATTCAACTTTCTTTTTTTTTTCTTTTTCGTTTCTTTTCTTTTTCTTGAATACAGAAGAGAAAAAAAATCATTTTTATTTTTAATTTTTACCAAAAATATTTTTCTTTATTTTTTTTTCTACTATATTTATTACTTCTGTGTAAATGTTTTCAAATTCTATTGTACTTCCATCATTTAATTTTAGTCTACTTCAGTGTATTCATGTTTTCAAATTTTCAAATAATTTCTTTTTTTTCTTCTTTTCCCCTTCTTTTCTCTAATTGATCAAGCCACTTTCAACACCCAGATCAAAACACACTTAGGATCTAGCATCATTTATTCAACTTTGTGTGTGTGTGTGTTTAATTTTTTAATTTTAATATGTTTTTAATTTCAATTTTTTATTTTAATTTTTGTACCTCATTAATTGCTTTTCTCCCTTAAAAATGACGAAATGAAGGAATTCACCCAAAAGAAAGAACAGGAAGAAATGACAGCCAGGGACTTAACCAACACAGATACAAGCAAGATGCCTGAACCAGAATTTAGAATCACCATAATAAGAATAGTAGCTGGAGTCAAAAATAGATTAGAATCACTTTCTGCGGAGATAAAAGGTAAAAACTCGTCAGGAGGAAATTAAAAATGTTATAACTGAGCTGCTATCTCGAATGGATGCTGCAGTGGCAAGGATACATGCGGCAGAACAGAGAATCAGCGATATAGAAGACAAACTTATGAAGAATAATGAAGCAGAAAAAAAGAGGGAGATTAAGGCAAAAGAGCACAATTTAAGAATTAGAGAACTCAGCAACTCATTAAAAATGAACAACATCAGAATCATAGGGGTCCCAGAAGAGGAAAAGAGAGATATAGGGGTAGAAGGTTACAGGAGCAAATCATAGCAGAAAACTTTCTTAACCTGGGGAAGACACAGACATCAAAATCCAGGAATCACAGAGGACCCCCATTAGATTCAACAAAAAACGGCCATCAAGAAGGCATATCATAGTCAAATTTACAAAATACTCAGGCAAGGAGAGAATCATGAAAGTAGCAAGGGAAAAAAAAAGTCCTTAACCTACAAAGGAAGACAAATCAGGTTTGCAGGAGACATATCCACAGAAACTTGGCAGGCCAGAAAGGAGTGGCAGGATATATTCAATGTGCTGAATCAGAAAAAATATGCAGCCAAAAATTCTTTATCCAGCAAGGCTGTCATTCAAAATAGGAGAGATAAAAAGTTTCCCAAACAAAAATTAAAGGAGTTCATGACCACTAAACCAGCCCTGCAAGAAATTTTAAGGGGGACTCTCTGAGGGGAGAAAAGATGAAAATAAATAAATAAATAAATAAATAAATAAATACCAAAAGCAACAAAGACTAGAAAGGACCAGAGAACACCACCAGAAACTCCAACTCTACAAGCAACATAATGGCAATAAATTCATATCTTTCAGTAATCACTCTCAATGTCAATGGACTAAATGCTCCAATCAAAATAGGGTAACAGAATGGATGAGAAAACAAGATCCATCTATATGCTGTTTACAAGATATCCACTTTAGACCTAAGGACACCTTCAGACTGAAAGTAAGGGGATGGAGAACTATCTATCATGCTAATGGTCAACAAAAGAAAGCTGGAGTAGCCATACTTCTATCAGACAATCTAGACTTTCAAATAAAGACTGTATCAAATGATGAAGAAGGGCATTATACCCTAATTAAGGGGTCTATCCACCAAGAAGACCTAACAATTGTAAACATTGATGCGCCAAATGTGGTAGCACCAAAAAATATAAACTAATTAATCACAAACATAAAGAAACTCATTGATAGTAATACCATAATAGTAGGGGACTTCAACACCCCACTCACAGCAATGAACAGATCATCTAATCAAAAAAATAAATAAAGAAACAATGGCTTTGAGTGACACACTAGACCAGATGGACTTAACAGATATATTCAGAACATTTCATCCTAAAGAAGCAGAATATACATTCTTCTCCAGTGCACATGGAATATTCTCCAGAATAGACCACATACTGGGACACAAATCAGCCCTCAACAACCCACAACACTATGAAACTCAAAATCAACCACAAGAAAAAATTTGGAAAGATAACAAATACTTGGAGAATAAAGAACATCCTACTAAAGAATGAATGGGCTAACAAAGGAGTTAAAGAGGAAATAAAAAGTTCATGGAAGCCAGTGAAAATGATCACACCACAACCCAAAACCTCTGGGATGCAGGAAAGGCGGTCATACCAGGAAAGTATATAGCAATCCAGGCCTTCCTAAAGAAGGAAGAAAGATCTCAGACACACAATCTAACCTTACACCTTAAAGAACTGGGAAAAGAACAGCAAATAAAACCCAAAACCAGCATAAGACAGAAAATAATAAAGATTAGAGCAAAAATTAATGCTATCAAAACCAAAAATACAGTAGAACAGATCAATGAAACCAGAAGCTGGTTTTCTGAAAGAATTAACAAAATTGATAAACCACTAGCGAGTTTGCCCAAAAAGGAAAAGAAAAGAACTCAAACAAATAAAATCAAGAATGAAAGAAGAGAGATCACAACAAACACAGCAGAAATAAAAACAATAATAAGAGAATATTATGAGGAATTATATGCCAATAAAATGAGCAATCTGAAGAAATGGACAAATTCCTAGGGACATATACACTACCAAAACTGAAACAGGAAGAAATAGAAAATTTGAACAGACCCATAACGAGTAAAGAAATCGAATTAGTAATCAAAAATCTCCCAGATGGCTTACCAGGGGAATTCTACCAAACATTTAAGGAAGAGTTAACACCTATTCTCTTGAAGCTGTTCCAAAAAATAGAAATGGAAGGAAAACTTCCAAACTTTTTCTATGAGGCCAGCATTACCTTGATTCCAATACCAGACTGAGACCCCACTAAAAAGGAGAACTATAGACCAACTTCCCTGATGAACATGGATGCAAAAATCCTCAACAAGATATTAGCCAACTGGATCCAACAATACATTAAAAAAATTGTTCACCATGACCAACTGGGATTTATACCTGGGATGCAGGGCTGGTTCAGTATCTGCAAAACAATTAATGTGATTCATCACATCAATAAAAGAAAGGACAAGAACCGTACGATCCTCTCAATAGATGCAGAGAAAGCATTTGACAAAATACAGCATCCTTTCTTGATAAAAACCCTCAAGAAAGCAGGGATAGAAGGATCATACCTCGAGATCAAAAAGCCATATATGAACGACCCAAAGCTAATATCATCCTCAATGGGGAAAAACTGAGAGCTTTTCCCCTAAGGTCAGGAACAAGACAGGGATGTCCACTCTTGCCACTGTTATTCAACATAGTATTGGAAGTCTTAGCCTCTGCAATCAGACAACACAAAGAAATAAAAGGCATCCAAATCAGCCAGGATGAGGTCAAACTTTCACTCTTTGCAGATGACATGATAATCTATATGGAAAACCCAAAAGATTCCACCAAGAAACTGCTAGAACTAATTCATGAATTCAGCAAAGTTTCAGGATATATAAAATCAATGCACAGAAATTGGTTGCATTCCCATTGACCAACAATGAAGCAACAGAAAGAGAAATCAAGGAATCTATCCCATGTACAATTGCACCAAAATCCATAAAATACCTAGGAATAAGTCTAACCAAAGAGGTGAAAAATCTATACACTGAAAACTATAGAAAGCTTATGAAAGAAACTGAAGAAGACACACACACACACAAATGGAAAAACATTCCATGCTCCTGGATAGGAAGAACAAATATTGTTAAAATGTTGGTACTACCCAAAGCAATCTACATATTCAATGCAATCCCTATCAAAATAACACCAGCATTCTTCACAGAGCTAGAACAAATAATCCTAAAATTTGTATGGAACCAGAAAAGACCCCGAAAAGCCAAAGCAATCTTGAAAAAGAAAAGCAAAGCAGGAGGCATCACAATCTTGGACTTCAAGCTATACTACAAAGCTGTAATCATCAAGACAGTATGGTACTGGCACAAGAACAGACACTCAGATCAATAGAACGGAATAGAGAACCCTGAAATTGACCCACAAACCTATGGCAAACTAATCTTTGACAAAGGAGGAAAGAACATCCAATGAAATAAAAAGACAGTCTCTTCAGCAACTGGTGCTGGGAAAACTGGACAGCGACATGCAGAAGAATGAACCTGGACCACTTTCTTACACCATACACAAAAATAAACTCAAAATGGATGAAAGACCTCAATGTAAGACAGGAAGCCATCAAAATCCTTGAGGAGAAAGCAGGCAAAAACCTCTTTGACCTTGGCCACAGCAACTTCTTACTCAACATGTCTCCAGAGGTAAGGAAAACAAAAGCAAAAATGAACTACTGGGACCTCATCAAAATAAAAAGCTTCTGCACAGTGAAGGAAACCATCAGCAAAACTAAAAGGCAACTGACAGAATGGGAGAAGATATTTGCAAACAACATATCAGATAAAGGGTTAGTATCCAAAATCTATAAAGAACTTATCAAACTCAACACCCAAAAAACAAATAATCCAGTGAAGAAATGGGCAAAAGACATGAACAGACACTTCTCCAAAGAAGACATCCAGATGGCCAACTGACACATGAAAAAATACTCAACATCACTCATCATCAAGGAAATACAAATCAAAACCACAATGAGATACCACCTCATGCCTGTCAGAATGGCTAACATGAACAACTCAGGCAACAACAGATGTTGGTAAGGATGTGGAGAAAGAGGATCTCTTTTGCACTGCTGGTGTGAATGCAAACTGGGGCAGCCACTCTGGAAAACAGTATGGAGGTTCCTCAAAAATTTAAAAATAGAAGTACCCTATGACCCAGCAGTTGCACTACTAGGTATTTATCCAAGGGATACAGGTATGCTGTTTCAAAGGGACACATGCACCCCCATGTTTATAGCAGCACTATCAACAATAGCCAAAGTATGGAAAGAGCCCAAATGTCCATTGGTGGATGAATGGATAAAGAAGATGTGGTATAGATACACAATGGAGTATTACTTGATAATCAAAAAGAATGAAATCTTGCCATTTGCAACTATGTGGATGGAACTGGAGGGTATTATGCTAAGCAAAATTAGTCAGAGAAAGACAAATATCATATGACTTCACTCATATGAGGGCTTTAGGAGACAAAACAGATGAACATAAGGGAAGGGAAACAAAAATAATATAAAAACAGGGAGGGGGACAAAACATAAGAGACTCCTAAATATGGAGAACAAACACAGGATTACTGGAGGGGTTGTGGGAGGAGGGATGGGCTAAATGGGTAAGAGGCATTAAGGAATCTACTCCTGAAGTCATTGTTGCACTATATGCTAACTAATTTGGAGGTAAATTAAAAACAAATTAAATTTAAGAAGAGAAAAATTATCCTTGCATTAAATGAAGAAATTCCAGAGACTTTTGTGTATAATACAGATAAAAATTACAAACTAATATTTGAAAAAATACAATAAAAATTAATATTTTAACTATTTTTATTTTTAATCTTTTGTTTCTTTATATTAAAATTGTATAGAAAATATAAAACAAAAGCATAAGTTAGAACTAGAAAAATCAGCCAGATGATGTGGGATAGTGAGCTGACAGAAAGGAAATAGTGTTTTTGAAACATGAACTGAAGATTAAACTCAGAGAAACATTAGACAACTAAGCATCAGGGGCACGTGGGCGGCTCAGTCGTTTAAGCGTCTGACCCTTGATTTTGGCTCAGGTCATGATCTTACAGTTTGGGAGTTGGAGACCCATGTTGGGCTCTGCACTGACAGAGCCTGCTTGGGATTCTTCCTCTCCCTCTCTCTCTCTGCCCCATCCCCCTCTCAAAAGAAATAAATAAACTTTAAAAAAGAAAACTAAGCATCATGGAAAGTGCCTTAAAATATATAGAAGATTAAAAGAAGAAAATTTCTAAATGAAAAAGAAACTAGAAAGATATAATGAATCTAAAAGGTAACAGATATGGAAGATAAGAAAAAGTCCAAAATACATGTAAGATGAAGAAAAAGAAAAAGTAATGGAATTCAAAAATAAGAAAATTAATACAATCTTCAATTCAAGAAAGCTTTTAGTTTTAAAAAAAGTACTATACTAAAAGGACACACTATATATCTGGGAAAACTGACACAAAATATTAAACACTGAGATATTCTACCAAAACCACTGTACTTTAAAGGAAAAAAAAAATCATTTGCACATCTTAGTAAAAAGATCAATTCATTTACGAAGAAAAAACAATTAGATTGTCAAAAAATTCTTAATTAGTTCTTCTACTTTATGTCTGGAAATGATAGAGTTAAGAAAATCAAAAGAAAAGAAACAGGTCAAAAAGGAATTTTAATATATCTATCTGTAGTGTGTTGAATAGTGGCCTACGAAATACAGGTCCATGTCCTAACACCCAATACCTGTGAATGTGACCTTGTTTGGAAGTAGATTCTTTGTAAATGTAATTAAGTAGATGATCTCAAGATGAGATAATCCTGGATTAAGATTGGGCCCTAAATCCAATAACAAGTGTCCTCACAGAGATATTAAGATGACACAGAGATGCACAGAGGAGAAGATTTTATGAAGGTGGAGGCAGAGGTTTTCATTTGCTACAACAACTCAAGCAACTCTAGGAGTCACCAGAAGTTAGAAGTGGCAAAGAAGGATTCTCCTGTAGAGCTCTGGAGGGAGGGTGGTCCTTCCTATATCTTGATTTTGGACTTCTGGTCTCCAGAACTGTGAGAGAATACATTTCTGTTGTTTCAGTCTACCCAAGTTTATGGTATTTTGTTTATGGCAGCCCTAGGAAACCAATACAGACTTTGGTAGCTGGAGGTATCATGCTTCTGTAATAAATACCTAAACATGTGGAAACGGCTTTGGAACTGGTTAATGGGTGGAAGTTTGAAGAATTTTGAGATACATGATAGAAAAAGCCTACATTGCCTTGAAGAGATTGTTGGTGAAAATATGGACATTGAAAGTGCTTCTTATAAGGTCTCAGAAGGAAATGAGGAACATGCTATTTATTGGAAACTGGAGGAAAGGCAATCCTTGTTATAAAGTGTTACAATATTTGGTTCAATTGTGTTCTACTATTGTTTGCAAAGCAGAACAGAAAAAACAAACATTTAGCTGAGCAGATTTATAAGAAAAGTGTTGAAGGCAGAGCCTGGTTTCTCCTTGATGCTTATAGTCAAAATGATAGGAAAGAATTAAATTGATGATATAACTGTTGAGAAAAACAAACTAATAGTCGCTGATTTGGGAGGTTTTTGTCCTATCTAGATTGAGAATGAACTAAAATTAAGAAATCCACTGCTGTAAAGGCATGCACTGGATAGAGAATCAAGGGTTTGCCTGGATAACCTTTTAGTGAAGAGAGTAGTCGTGTGATTAATGGATCCACTCCACCATCTCAACCGAAGTCAGAAAAAAAATATGGAGTTACTAGGGAAAGATTTGTGGAGGATCCTCTTGTCTAATGGAATTGATACCATAGAAAACATGGGAGAACCACAATGTATTTTTTGAGAATGTAAGATCAGCAAAACCATTTCCAGCTCAGACTGAAGGGGACAGAGACAGGACCAAGTGAAAGAGGGCAATCATATTTCAAAAACTGTATAGGCAGGAAACAGGTTGATAGAGCTAATCACCTACAAACCTGTAATAACCTTCAAGAAAAAGGAACCATCTCCAAGAGCAGAACTGTGGATGCAGAGGAAGAAGCCAGAGTAGTGGACCCAGAGAGCAAAGCCTCCATTGGCACAAAGGATGAACTCCAACCCATAGAGGATTAATTCCAGTTCTTAAAACATGATAGAATTTGCCTTGCTGGGTTTCTAACTTGTTTAGAACCAGTGACCCCTTTATTGCCTCCAATTTCTCTGTATGGGAATGGGCATGTTTAACCAATGACAGCTGTGCCATTGTATTCAGGAAGCAGACAACTTGTTTTCTAGTGTCACAGACCCACAAATGGAGGGGAATGTTTCCTAGAATGGATCATATCCAGAGTGTCACCCATACCTGATTTAGATGATTTAGGAGATGAGATTTGGGAACTTTTGAGCTGATGAGATTTAGATGAGATTTTGGATTTGGACTTGATGTTATAATAATTGGTTGAGATTTGGGGGGATATTGGGTAGTGTGGATGTATTTTGCACATGGGACAGAAATAAAGTTTGGGGGTCAGAAGGGGGACTGTAGTGATTGAATAGTGGCCTGCAAAAGATATTTCTAAGTCATAACTTCTGGTGCCAGAGAATGTGACCTTATTTGAAAACAGGGTCTCTGCAGACTAATTAAAGATCTCAAAATCTTTAACTTAATTTAGGATGGGCCCTAAATTCAATGATAAGTATCATTATAAGAGGCAAACAAGGATGTGTGGGCAATCTGGCTGTGACATCTGTCACCCCATTGATCACGAGTGCTGATTTGGCTGATCTGGCTGGCATGTTTCCCTGTCTTCCCTCACCACTCCATGTGCATCCTTCCTGAAGCCATGCACTCCAAGAGGAAGTCCTTCTGCAATGGAAAAGTCGAGGGTATATGAGGAGCTGTGATCCCATGCTAGAACCTCCAATCAAGCTCTCAAGGTCCATTTTTAGGGGAACATAGAGCAGTCAAGCTCTCTAGAGAGTAGACACATCCATATGAAGCACAACATGCGGCAATCTGTTTTTCCTTTTTAAAAAGAGAGACACAGGGGCACCTGGGTGGCTCAGTTGGTTAAGCATCCGACTTTGGCTCAGGTCATGATCTTGTGGTTCATGAGTTCAAGCCCCACACTGGGCTCTCTGCTGTGGGCACAGAGCTTGCCTTGTATCCTCTGTCCTCGTCAATCTCCCTCCCCTCCCCCGAGTGCTCTCTCTGTCTCTCAAAAATAAACATTTTTTTTTATTTTTTTTTTCTTTCAACGTTTATTTATTTTTGGGACAGAGAGAGACAGAGCATGAACGGGGGAGGGGCAGAGAGAGAGGGAGACACAGAATCGGAAACAGGCTCCAGGCTCCGAGCCATCAGCCCAGAGCCTGACGCGGGGCTCGAACTCACGGACCGCGAGATCGTGACCTGGCTGAAGTCAGACGCTTAACCGACTGCGCCACCCAGGTGCCCCAAAAATAAACATTTTTAAAAAAGGGAGAGAGACCAACAAGAAGACACCGAGACACACATGAAAGAGATCGGCATTATGCTGCCACAAGTCAAGAAAAAGGAGGAAGCACCAGGAGCTAAGAGGCAAGGGAAGATTCTTCCTTAGAGACTTTGGAAGGAGTATAGTCCTGCTGACACCTTGATTTCAGATTTCTGGCTTCCAGAACTATGAGAGAATATGTTTCTGTTGTTTTAAGCCACCTGATTTCTGCTAATTTGTTACTGCAGCCCTGGGGAACTAACCTCCCCATCAAACACACCTTCAAAAATAAAAGCTCAGAGGATATTATTTTCACAAGCCCTTCCTGATGAATCAAATAAAGAAAGAATTTCAGGCAATTAAAATGACTGGAGCAGTGTTAACAAAAGCATGAATTATATTTTTACCTATAAACATTAATCTAAATGATCGTTATAAGGAAGAGATGATAGTATGTAACTATACCTGCAGACACTATAGGCAGAGAGTAGAAATATACAAAATAGCAAAATGAGGCAAGTGTAAATAAAATATGTTAAGTTCCCAGGTTGCCTTACAACTATGAACTGTGAACAAAAATATATTACTTCATATTAGATGATGAAGAGAAGATAATTTTAGCTAATTTCAATATTGTTCATAATGCCAAGGTGACATTCTCAATGACTATAAAACAGGTATTAATATTTATGTACCTAATAATTTAGCAAAACCAAATTCATTTTAAAAATCTGAAAATATCAGGAGGAACAGAGTGAAACTGAGTATCACTAGGAGATTTTAGCATACCTTTCAAAAAGACAGATCAAGTAAACCAAAAATGTTATGTCTACAGATTTCAACAACATTATAAGTCAGGTATATCATATTGATATAAATATTACACTCTGAGAATCATGAACTCACCTTATTTTCAAGTGCATACAGAAAATTTACAAAAATTAACCATGGTTTACTTAAGACATACACACACACACATACACACATACACTTGATTCATATGTCAAAAACAGCTTTCTCAATCCATAATATGATAACACCAGAAAAATGTCACCAGCATACCTACCTTAAAAAAGTGTTCAAAATAACTTTTCTAAAAAGAAAAAAAAATGATCAAAGAAGAAACCCTGGAACATCAGGAAGTGTGAAAATACATGATAAACAAAAATATGAGTAAATACAATAAATCTTCCTCCTCCTCTCGAGTTTTCTAAATTGTAAATCACAGTTGAATCAAAAGTTATAACACTGTTTAATGTGGTTCTAAGTGCATGTAGAGGAAATATTTGATAATCATATTATAAATGAGGGAGTATAGAGGGATGAAAAAGGAGGTAAGATTTCTATATTACACTCAAGATGGTAAAACAATAATACCAGTTTACTGTGATAAATAATATATATGTAATATGATTCTTACAGCAACAACTAAAGAAACCAAAGGTAAACACACAGAATCATCATTAATAAATTAATGTGGAAATCTAATAATCAAGGCACGTATAGGAAGATAGGAAGGGAAAACAGAGAAATGGAAAATGAAACAAACAAAAATTTTTTAAATACAATGGTACATTTAAGCCCTCATATACAAATAATTGCATTAAATGTAAATGATTTAAATATGTTGATTTTTTTAAGTTTATTTATTTATTTTGAGAGAGAGACAGCCCAAGTTGGGGAGGGGCAGAGAGAGGGAGAAAGAGAGAATCCCAAGCAGACTCTGTGCAGCCAGTGCAGAGCCCAACATGGGCCTTGAACCCAGAAACCCGGGAGATCATGACCTGAGCTGAAACCAAGAGTCAAACACTCAACCGACTGAGCCACCCAGGCGCCCTTTAAATATGCTAATTAATGGAAATAAATTAGCATGGTGGATTAAAAAATATGACCCAACTATAGACTATAAGAAACTCATTTCAAATATAAACAGGTTGATACAGTCAGGTAAAAAAATAACAGGGTGGGAAAAGGCATATCATGCAAACATAACTAAAGGAAGCAAGGAATGATTTTGTTAATATCAGATAAATGATATTTCAGACAGAAGAAAATTACCAGAGAAAGAGAGGTACATTAAATAATGATAAAAGGACCAATGCACTAAGAAAGGAATGTCATCCTAAATGTGTATGTACCAAGCAAGAGAGCTCCAAAAATGTGTATTAAACACTGATAAAAATGAAAGGAAAAATAGACAAATACACAATTATGTTGATACTTCAACATCCCTTCTTAATCACTGATTGAACAACTAGACAGAACATCATCAAATCTATAGAACTCAACAATGCTATGAAACAACAGAAAGTAATCAAAATTTATAGAATACATCATCTAACAAGAACAGAATACAGATTTATTTTAAGTGTTCATGAAAAATATACCAAAACAGACCACATCATTGGTCATAAAATGAAGGTCAACAATTTTATTTTTTATTTTTAAAAAAAAATGTTTATTTATTTATTTTGAGAGAGAGATAGAGAGTGGGGGAGAGGAAGAGAGAGGAGGAAAGAGAGAGAGACGGAGAGAGAGAGAATCTCAAGCAGGCTCCATGCTGTCAGTGCAGAGCCCAACATGGGGCTAAAACTCACAAACCACAAGATCATGACCTGAGCCGAAATCAAGAGTCAGATGCTTAACCACTGAGCCACTCAGGCGCCCCTGAAGGTCAACAATTTTAAAGGCGTTGAAGTCATACAGAAAGTGTTCTCTGGCCTGAATGGAATTAAAATAGGAATAACTAAAAGATAAGAGGAAAATCCTCAAACACCTGGAAACTTAATAGCATACTTCTTTTTTTTTATTTTTAGTATTTTTTAACTTTTTTTTTTATTGTTTATTTATTTTTGAGGGAGACAGAGACAGAGTGTGAGTAGTGGGGGGGGGGGGGAGTGCAGAGAGAGAGAGAGACACAGAATCTGAAGCAGGCTCCAGGCTCCGAGCTGTCAGCACAGAGACTGACACGGGGCTCCAATTCACAAACTGTGAGGTCATGACCTGACCTGAAGTCAGACACTTAGCTGACTGAGCCACCCAGGCGCCCTAAATAGCATACTTATAAACAATCAATGATCAAAGAAGAAATTCCAAAAGAAATTTAAAAAATAGAGAACAAACTGAAGGTTACCAGAGGAGAGGTGGATGGGGATTCAGTTAAATATGTGATGGGGATTAAGGAGTGCACTTGTCATGATGAGCACAGGATGATGTATGGAAGTGTTGAATTACTTTGTTGTACACCTGAAACTAATATAACACTATGTTAACAAAATGGAATTAAAATAAAAACTTAATAATATAAAAATAAATAAAATAAAAATGAAAATACAACATATAAAGTCTTGTGGGACATAGCTAAAGCAGGGATGAGACAGAAATTGAAAGCACAGAATGCATACATTAGGGCCCAGAATAATAATCTTAAATTCCCTCTTAAAGAATGTAAAAAGGAAGAACAAAATAAACCCAAAGCAAGTAGAAGGTAGGAAATAAGTAAGAGAAGAAATCAATGAAATTGAAAACAGAAAAATGATACGGAACATGAATGAAATGAAGTGTTGGTTCTTTGAAAAGATCAATACAATTGATAAATTCCAGCAAAAATGACCAAAAAAAAAAAAAAAAAGAAGACACACAAATTAGCAATATTAAGAATAAAACAGGGGCCATCACTGAAGACCTACAGGTATCTGGAAGATAACAAGGGAATATGTGAACAATCCTACACACATAATTTTGAAGACTTAGATGAAATTAGCCAATTCCTCAATATGGGGTGTGCCCCTGGAGACTACATGACTTTGGAAGATGCCAAGGACATATGTTAGGAGGAATTCAGCACATAAATTGCATTAGCAGCAGTATTAATCCCCATTTCCCTAATCAGCTTACTGAAAATTATCTCTGATATCATATCTACATTTCTCAGAATCTTTTCAAAAGATTTCACAGGCCAGTTATGACAGCAATACACATGTTTAGATCAAAAGAAAAGTATTATAGCCTTAAAAGGTAAAGAAAGAGAGGAAAGAAAGAGAGAAAGAAAGAAAGAAAGAAAGAAAGAAAGAAAGAAAAAGAAAAGCAGTAATATTAGTGTGTATTTTTGAACAACAAAATGCAACACATAGTTTCAGAAAACAGAGAAAGCACTCTGCAAAGAATTAAGAGTCACCTGACTAGTACTGAGACATGCATTGCTTAGCAACCTTCTGTGATTTGCATTAAATCAGTAGGTTCTTTGATACCAAGGCACAAACAGATGTCTGTACTATTCCTTAAAAAGTGTTTGTCTGTTTGTTTGTTTGTTTGTTTGTTTGTTTTTTGGGCTTGCAAAGCTTATACTCAATTCTTTTAACCTTCATGTTGCCCTCCTGATCTTGCCCAGAATGACATCCCATTTTGACTATCTATATCTATATCTATATCTATATCTATATCTATATCTATATCTATATCATATCTATATCTATCTGTATCTATCTATCGATATATATCTATATCTAAAGATAGATATAGATATATACCATATGTTTTCAACAAATACTATAAATCTGAGCTTTTTCTGAGGACACTATTACAATTACTATTACTATTACCATGACCCTACTTTAATTTTCCTTTTTGTACAGCCTCATCTTCCCAAATAATATTTGCCTCACTTATAAACTATACCAGGGGTACTGATTTTTCTTCATAATTAAAACTGGAGCCTCTTGTTTTTTATACTAAGAGGTCATCTATAGACCATTTGCTAAGGAAGAGCAGAACTCAAAACAAACCATTCAAGTGCTTTCATCTTTTAAAGTGAAGTCACACCTTCTTACTTTCTTTTTAGAGAACCACCATTTGTTTTTCTTTGTTGGGTCAAAATATAGGACAGATATATCCCTGAGTGGATGACTTATCACAGTCCTCTTCAGAGAAGAGCATTTACGTCCTTGCCTTAGCATGCATGCCAAAGCCTGTGGCCAACAGAGTAATGTCCCTTTCCTGCTTTCTTTTCACATTGCTGTCTCAGGAAGGCTGTGGAAAAATTAAAAGGGTAAAAAGGTCCTTCGAATTCCTAGCACTCTCTGTGCTACTCTCTGCAGAGGTTTGTTCTCTTAAATCACCTTTAAATTCTAAATTCTTCAGCATGAAAGCTTTTGGCATTCCATCGTGACAGTACTGGCCAGCCAGCCAGTGTAGTTACAGCAAGGCTCAAGGCTGGCCTTTGTCACGTGCAGAGTTCAAGGCTGTCAGGCTTGAGCTCTGTCTCTTTATCCACCCACCCTGCACACACTAAAAGATTAGAAAGTAGATCCTCACTTGTCATGTTCAATAGAAAGATATTTCTCAGGTATCTAGTTTCAGATAGAAGTTTCTTAAGTATCTAGTTGAAGTTTTTTAAAGCTGTGAAATTCAGTCTTAGTCATAAACACATCTTTTTTCACTAGAAGCTTGGCAGAAATCCCAGCTATAAATGAGCAAATGAAAGCCATAAAGACAAGAGCACATTTAGTAGAAAGGGATGCTTATATGTTTATGTGAAACTAAAGAAGTTTTCTTATTTTTTATAAACATTTAAATAATTTTAATAGCTTATTAAATTTCTTCTTACTTAGGTCATTACTGATGGTTGAGAATTTTTTCTTACACATGTTTTTCACTTCTATTATTTAGAAAATTGAAGGCATACTGGAATTTAAGCAGAGATTATTTACTACCTGAACTTAGCGGACAATTGTAAATAAATAGCTATAGTTTGAGTTATAAAGATCTGTCATAAGACAGAATGAAATAGAAATTGACAACTCTCTAGTGAAAACAGACCTGTCTTACCATCCAACTGCTTTGGTTTGAGCTTTCTTGCAGAACTCACATCCCTTAAAAAGTACAGCTGTCAGCAGTCTATGCATCGTTTTTCAAAATCATCTTTCCTTGTCCTGTATTTACTGATCTTTGAACACAAACTGCATTGCTTTCAGGGCCTCTTCACCTAATCCCTAAACTTGAAGAATGTGCCCAGAAGAGCACAGAAACAAAACAAGCAGGAAAAACGAAAATAAGAGAAAAACCCAAACTAAAGAATCACCATCTGCTTCTCAATACTACTTGTCTATGTGCCTCCATCATTTCTGATAGCACATGACCTTTCCCATATTCCAAACTCTGAAATCTGGTGCTGTTTTTTAAAAGGATCAGCCTTTGGCCTGCCCATTTTACCAACGGTCAGGTTAACCCATTTGTATCCTAAATCTTAGGGATCACAGTCCCTCATTGGCTGATGTTCAATACCTAAAGAAACTTGTTTCATATATTTTGGCCAGTGCTTTTGTTCATTCATGCAAGAGGGTAAATATAGCCCGTTTACAGATCTTTTGCCATATTTTATGATCATCCTTTACCCATATCATCAAGAGTAAGATGCAGGTCTCTTTAATGTTATCTAGTGATCACCCCTCCTTTCTGCAGGCTTTTAGTTATGCCTTGGATTTGCCAGAAGAGTAACTAGATTCTTTTGACCTGCTCTCACATCTTCGACCTTAACACTGTTATTCATTCCATGAGGTTTGATATTACCTCTACCAACAGAAAATATAGAAAACATTAATAGGGGCACCTGGGTGGTTCAGTCAGTTAAGTGTCTGACTCTTGGTTTCAACTCAGGCCATAATCTCATGGCTTTATGGGTTCAAGCCCCGTGCTGGGCTCTGTGCTGGCAGCACAGAGCCTGCTTGGGATTCTCTCTCTCTCTCTCTCTCTCTCTCTGTCTCTCTCTCTCCTCTTTCTCTGTCCTTCCCCCACTCATGCTGTCTCTGTCTCTCTCAAAATAAACAAACTTAAAAAGATAAAAAATAAATAAATAAAACATTAATAAGTGAGAGCATGTTCTTTAAAATGTTCATTGTTTTACAAGTTTCCCACATGACAATGAGATCCAGGGCTGTACTGTTACTAGCTATGAAATATGTTTGGATTTTAAACTTTACCTCACGTCAAACTGTCAGTAAACAAAGATAATGTGGTTTTGCTTCTGAACATGTTGCCTGCAGAATATTAATTCTTGAATGACTTAGGTTAAAGATTAATTGTAGAAGAGCCTCAGGCAATATCCCCATTCTCCTAAAACAGATTATAAGAAACACAAACATGTATGTCCTGTGTTCCCAAGCTTCCAGAATTACACTAGACCTCAAAAAAAAAAAAATGGTAATGGAGAAAATAATACTGTGGTTCCATAGAGTTTCTCTGCTAGGACTACAAATTCTTACAGCCCCTAGACTAACTATCATGTTTCTATTTCCTGATACTTATCAGTAATTTTAAGCTATTTAATTATAGAATTAATGATCAGTATAGAAAATTTGGAAAATCCAGAAAAGTATAAAGAAGAAATAAGAAAACCTGAATAGTTTCATACTTTGAAGTTAACTTCAATTATTGTTGGGGGATTTCCTGCAAATATTTTGTATCTTTTTGTTTGGTTTTACTATAGTAGCATGACCATCTTTTCATATCCTTAAAACGTTCTAGAAAAAATCTTGAGATGATTGTATAATGTTTCACTGTATGCACACAATAATTTATTCGACCTTACCACTAACTTGGGCATCTGTTTTTTGTTTGCTTTCATTTTTATACCATTTTTTAGTATTATAATGTGATGCATCTCCTTGAACATAATCCTCTAACTCACATTACATATATGATTTTTTTATGCATTTGTTTTTAAACTTCTGGAATCCTTGTCTTAGCTTACCAACATTCTACCCAGCTCTCCTGGAAGCAGTGATTAGTCCAGAGGTGTTCTCATGATTTAAGTAGGTCAACCCAATACTTTTTGTGGTTTTACAGGTGCTAAGAGAATAGGGGGAAAGGCTCTTTTACCTCTGGAGTTGCAAAAGCAGAGAAGATGGGAATCTTCAGCTGCTGGGGGCCAAATTTTCTCCCTCAAGAGGAAATCTACCTGAAGAATGAAGTTAAGTGAAACCAGCAGAGAGGAAAGACAGATGGAGACTGCTCCTTACTGTCTGATCTTGGGTCCTTAGTGCTGCAACCCTTCTTTCCATGTTGTGACCTTCCCCCATATTCTTTCAACTCTAGCAACAGCTCATTTCCACTTTTTTTTTTTATTTTATTTTTTAAATTTTTTTTTTTCAACGTTCATCCATTTTTGGGACAGAGAGAGACATGAACGGGCGAGGGGCAGAGAGAGAGGGAGACACAGAATCGGAAACAGGCTCCAGGCTCTGAGCCATCAGCCCAGAGCCTGACGCGGGGCTCGAACTCACGGACCGTGAGATCGTGACCTGGTTGAAGTTGGACGCTTAACCGACTGCGCCACCCAGGCGCCCCTCATTTCCACTTTTTAAAGTTTTTGTTTGTTTGTTTGTTTGTTTGGTTTTGGAGATACTGGGCCTTTTTTTTGGCTTGGTATCTATCACTTACAACTGAAAATTTGTCTGTTTTTTTTTTTTCTTTTAATATCTCTAATTCCCTTTTGGTAACTATCTCTAGAAGTAAATTGTCTGGCTCAAAGAATAAGAATGGTTTAAGATTCTTGATGCATATTTTCAAATTACATTCCACAATACTATTAGTTTGCACTCTGGGTAATGAATTATGGTTTGCTATAGATAGGTTTCTGAAATATCTCCAAATGATGATTCATCTTTGGGTTTGAGATTGTTTATAACTTTGTGTCTTCATTGCCCCCAGTATTTATGAAGCAACTACAATGTGTTAGAAATTGTCTGTAATCTAGAGTACAAAGATGAAGGAGATACTGGGCCTGTCTTAAAGGAGTTCCCCAATAGAGGAGGCACATGGAGGCCCATATTAATATGGGGATGTGATCAGTGATATAATGATACTATGAATAAAGGACCCTGGAAATACAAAACAGGAAGAAATGGTCTGAGATCAGTAGCAAAGTCTTCAAACAGCAAGCTGAAATTGACCTTAAATAAAATTTCAACCACTATCAAAGTGGGAAATGTAGAAGAAACTGCAGGAGATAAACTGTAGAGGCACGAAAAGGACTATTCCATTACATATGAATAATTTAGTGTAGAAGGAAATATGTCAGGAGATCAGACTCAGGTAGAAATCTGGCATTGTGGGTCAATGAAAGTGAGACTCTAGGGTTGGTTCCTTATGCTATAGACAGGGGATTTATGACTGATGGCTGGAAGTGAAAGGTTTTAAGTACAAATGCAACAATATCCTATTTGTATTTTAGCATATCTAATCTAGTAACCATATGGAGAAGATGTTGAGGATGACAGTATCACACATAGGAAGACTTATCAGGAAACTATTGCGATTGCTCAGGGGAATGATGACAAGGGTCTGAAATATTTTTTCAGTGTCGGGGAGGATGGATGAGGTAATATCTTCAATATTAGTCTGTATTAATTTGTTGTTTATTTATTTTTGACTAATTTATCTGAACATTCATCCAAACACTTCTTTTTGTCTAGGCTATGCCCTGTTTGGATAGGCTGGAATATTATAACTTCAGGCTATGGCAAAGTGGGGAGAAATCTGAGTAGTCTTAGTAGTAAACCATGATGGGCTGGCTGGATGTCCAGCTGGAAATCTGGCTTATGGCAGTTTTCTGGTACTTCAGAACAGTCAGGGTGGGTACAAAAAACAGACCTGGAAGGAGGGATGGAAAGAGCTCAGTAGCATATTAAGCTCTCCTAGCCTTCTGTTGGTATTGAGTTAAGGGATATGAGTCATGGTTACCAGGAGAAATAACATAAAGGAAACTTAAGCATGTGCCCAGTTATAAGCAAAGAGAAATGTTGGCATCTAGGGGAAAGAGTAAAAGACTTCACACTAGAGATCAACATGGATACTCAGGCTCACCCTGACACACCAAGTCCTGGGCATGTGCAGCTGCCCTGTCTTGAGGGAACCTGACCATCATGGCTTTTACGTGTGTTCTAGCCCATAATGTGATGGAGCCACACAGAGGATGGGACTCATCAATGCATCCATTTCAGGAGCCTTAAGAAGTGGAAAACAGGCAAATACTGAGAATATGCTTAATTTCTTGCCCAGTCTTGGGTACAGGATAAAAGGACCAGATTAAAGGCAGATTTCTCCAAGAGATTATAGTAAGAGCCTATGGGCAAGACCCTTCAAAGCCAGTGCACTTGGGAAAACATTCCCAAGTATTTTGCTTTTCCTCAGTGTGCTTGACCACACCTCTCCACTGGAGGTAGAAATCAACCACACCTCCCATGTCCCCACACACAGAGGTACATACTATTCCCTACTGAAATCACTGATACAAGGTTATAGTTTCCCAAACCAGTAGGGTTAAATATGAAACTCAATCCCTGAAGACCAATGATAAGTTAAAAAAAAAAAACTGTTTATTTACCAGCCTGTCTTCTGTGGAGTAACTCGGTGTTCAAGAATCTGACTTTCCACTTATATCCCTTTCCTTGAAAGTATGTCACAAAGGAATTAGTCATGGTCACTTTGTACAATTACTTATGAAGGTAGTGTCTCACCCAAATAAAAGAAAGTACAAAAATGATGAGTGTGGAATGGCAAGAAAGAGAGATGGGAAAGTTAGATGTGCTTAGGAAGTGGATTTGCTGCTTTGTCCCTGACCCATATGGCTAGGAAAGAAGAGAACTGAAGACAGAGAGCTGTGATGTGAAGAGAATGTACAGTTGTAAGTTCACCTGCACTCTCACCATCAGTTGTAGGGCAGTTATAGGAGACTCTACTGGGCTCACTGGACACTGTGGATGGTAGTCAGTCTTTTGCCATCTTGCTCACATAGCGTACCTCAGAGAAAAACCCATAGCAAGAGAGGGCTCCAGCTGGAAGAAACTGCTGGTAATGGGAGCTGATAGGTGGTGAATTGATGGGGGAGGGGTGAATTTGGGCCAGATCTTGCATTTGTGCACCTCTCTTTGTGCCAGAGATTTGGGCATTGAGGAGGCCCTAGAGGTCCCTTTCAATAACCCCCTGAACAAACACATAACTCAAAAAAGGGCCACAAAGAAGCCACTGAGGTCCAGCAGGAGTCAGCAAGAAAATCGGGAAATAAAATACAAAGTGACCTACAAATGTAGGCAAGTTAGACATGGAATCTCCTTCCCCAATCTACCACTGTCCACCTCACCCCAACATACTATAAGAGCTAGAATCTGGAAGGGGAGGCTGCTAGGGGAAAATGTAACAGGTTACGAGATTGATAGTTTTATATTAGATTAGTCTTCTTAATAACCAATAATGACCACAAATGATGGGAATGTCCCAAGATATCATTAAAGAGGAGAAAGGGGAATTCAAGAGAGTGTGTTTAGGAGCAGAGAACAAAAGCCTCTTTTCTGCATGTAATTCCAATACGTTGAGCCTCCTCAATAAACCAGCTACATATTCCTGTCACAGGATAAAACAGGATACAACATGTTTCCACATCCACTAACTGGTTTACCCTTTCATCACATCTATAACTTATTTAGGAAGGACATCATGACAGCCAGTTTTCAGATGAAATAACAAGCTTACAGGCTCTAAGTGAGTTGACTTAAGTCACAGAGCAGTTAAAGGATGGCACTTTGACCCAAATTAACTCCAAGTCTATGGCTGGTTTGACAGTATCAATATGCCCAGATACCCAAAAGCCCCTATAATTTTAAATCAAAAGGACCCTGGATTAGCCCTCATCTAAGCAAATTCAACAGAACAGATAAAGTCAGGGGCTGTACCTGGTCCACCTATCCCACTGGAGCATCAGCTCTGTATTAGGACAGATAATTCTCTTCTCAGAGCAGAACCAAGCCATAGAGATTTACTTTGTACTCAACCTAGAAACCTGGCCATGCACTTCATAAAACTGGCTGGTCACTTTGAATAGAAAGAGAAAACGGTAAGAAAACAGTCTTAAATTGTCCTGTAAATACAGGCACTCTACAGGTCCTTTTCCAGAGTTGTTTTTAGGTAATCAGAGAGTGAGCTGGTAATTCTGTGGAGGACTCTGTAGAGTGTCTGAGAAAGACAGGAATCAAAGGATCTATCTGACCTCTATTTTTCATGGCTCTGCCAAGTATATGATGGTAACAGTTGCTTTTCCCTCCATGAATCTTGGTTTCTTAATTTGTGAAACAAATGAAATAATATATCCCTTGCCTATCACACAATATGGTTGTTGTGAAAAAAAAGAAGAAATATTCTATTAATTGACATAGAATATATATACACGCATATATGTATACGTATGTGTGTGTGTGTGTATACACACACACACACACACACACACACACATATAGGGTGAACTGCAAAAACCCATACAAACATTTCTACAGGTCTTTCTGATGTATTCATCCTTATTCAGAAATCTCTTTTAATTTTTTTTTAATTTAAATTCAAGTTAGTTAACATACAGTGTAGTATTGGTTTCAGGAATAGAACCTACTGATTTATCACTTACATATATTACCCAGTGCTCATCACACATTTAGCGCATCCCCCCCCCCACCTCCCGTCCAGCAACCTTCAGTTTGTTCTCTACCTTTAAGAGTCTCATATGGCTTGCCTTCCTCTCTGTTTTTATCATATTTTTCCTTCCCTTCCCCTGTGTTCATGTGTCACATTGTAGGCTCCACACTCAATGTGGTGCTCGAACTTAGGACCCTAAGATTGAGTCAAATGCTCTATCAACTGAGCCAGCTAGGCACCCCCCAGAAATCTCTTTTATACAGTACTATTTGGGAGAATGGGTATATGCTTACTGCCCCATTTTCTTTTCCCGGGCACACTGGGAAACTACATTTCCCAGCCTCCTTTGCACTTAGGTTATAGTCAGAAGCACGTTCTGGGCAATAACAGGTGGGCAGAAGTGGTGTGCTCCACATCCAAGCTCAGTTATTAGAAAAAATCTCATTCTTTGTCTAGCTGGACGCACTAGATGCACCAGAATATGGTGAGGAGCTCCAGGAGGCACTGGCATTATAAGATGGAAACTGTCATGGTCCTCTTCCTTGAATATTACCATCAGCCTACAAATTGAGCTTAAAATAAATCTTCAGTTTGGTTAAGCTACTGAGATTTTGGGTGGCTGGCTGCAATATCTAGTGCTAATTAGCTGGGTAATGCAGTAGTTGACAAGCTTATTACTCATTTTTCAACACCTGTCATTTAGTAGTATTTATGTATCAAATCAACCACTGGAATATCATAGTAATCTAGCACCCAAGGATGAACTTCTGCTTTCTCCTCCACAGAAGCCCATTGTTAGGTATATCTGTTAGTGGTGTGTGGTATACTAAGCACTTGGATTAAAATTCAGAAGTTTAGGGAAAATATTACATCATCAAAACTAAAATGTACTGCTATCACTACCAATTCCCTAGGATTTGCTAAAATGATTTTAATCGATTATATTTTTTTCTTTCTTAAAGTAACACAATATTCACAAAGTGCCTTGTGCTGTTAATTTCTAAGTGACTTCCTTAACCACGCTCTCTAGCTAAGCATGCAAATCTGAGAGTGTACAATAATTTGAAGTATCATAAACACAGTGAAATAGGAGTATCAATTGTTTTCATTCTTTCAAAGGAAGAAATAACTTAATTATGTTTATTGGAATGCTAGAAAGTTAAGCTACATGAATCCTGACGCTTTTGCCTGATAGGTTTTCCTGGGAAAAGCTTATTCCAGTAAAACTGTTGGCAATCTCCTTTTGAAACATCCTTTGATGCCAGAAATATATACCTCATGTGTTGTTCTGGGTTTAAACAACACCAAATGAGAAAATGAACAAAAATACATGCTTATTTAAAAAAAAAAAGAAGTTTTTTGGGAAAATCTAAAATTTATGTCTTACTTTTGCTGACCTGGTTATTCCTTTTGTTCTCCATTTAATTTACTCCTGCACTGAGTACCTCATCATCTCATTGCTTACCTCACCTTAAATTGTAATTTTCAGTCATTCTGTGGGTAATAGGTCTCTGTCTTAATTTATATTTAATTTTACTAAAGTTTATTGAATTTCTAAGAGGATTGCATTTTGTAATATGTCTATTTCTATATATATATATCATCCTTTTTCAAAGTGGCAGAATGAAAGATAATTTACATATAATTTTATCTTTCAACAATTTTGTGATGCTCAACATTTCATCAATCTCAATGAATATTGGAACATTTTTTAAAAGATAAAAAGAGGAGGTCACTAGTAAAGTAGAAAGAGTGACCTACATCAAACATGGTCCTGGGCAAGGGTCCAAAAATTATAGGGGCATTCCTCTAATGAAACAATACTAGCTTGATCAAACAGATTCCTCTATGAAAAGGAAATTCTGTTTAGTATCTAGTTAACAGCTAGTCAATTAATCACATCAGTTCTTGGTGTGAAAACAAATAAGTTGGCAGGAGTTAGGGGAACATACTAGATATGTAGAAAGGTCACTTTCCAACAAGGCCATTCTTCCTCTTACCTGTCCACACCACAGTCAAGGGTGGGTGAGGAGACAGTAAGGACAGAGACAGAATATTCCAATACAGAACATACACCATAAACTAGCTCGAGTTGCTTACAAACTGTCCAATGGGAAAAACACAAGCTGAACAAAGGAATTAATTGTTTCTTCCACCTTTTCGACTCAAGAGATTTTCAGTATAGAATATATTTAAGTCAAATTGATTATGTGATTTCTTACCAAATGAAGAAAAATATATTATAAATTTTGGTTTTATACAGTTTTCAAATATGGGGGCATAGCCCTCCAAAATACAAGCATATCATTTGTAAAACAGTTTTAGTTTTGAGAGTAAAAGTTGGAGAAGTATGACAGCTTCCATGGTCAGGGACCACCATGAATAACTGATAAAACCAAATGCCATTTCGTATCCTGGAGACTTACTAAGGGCCGGCTGTGGGAGAAATCTGTCTACTCCGAGCATCGGCACTAAGAGGATACATCACCTGTGGAGATTTTACAAACAATAGCAAAATTAACTAAAAGTCAGTTGTCTTTGTATTATATATTATAGATAATTATAAATATTACCTAGGATAAAATACTGCTATCCTAAGAAATCTTCTCTTGGTTGATGTAAGTCCTAAAGTCTTCTGTGGTCATTGTTGAGTTTTTTTTTGTTGTTGTTGTTTTTTTAAATTTTTTTTTCAACGTTTTTATTTATTTTTGGGACAGAGAGAGACAGAGCATGAACGGGGGAGGGGCAGAGAGAGAGGGAGACACAGAATCGGAAACAGGCTCCAGGCTCTGAGCCATCAGCCCAGAGCCCGACGCGGGGCTCGAACTCACGGACCGCGAGATGGTGACCTGGCTGAAGTCGGACGCTTAACCGACTGCGCCACCCAGGCGCCCCTTGAGTTTTAATGCTATAGATGCAATCTTAAAATAAGTACATTTTTAAATTATTTATCCTATATAAACACTGCAAGTTAATTTGGAAAAGCCATTACACAAGAAATCCTAACACATAGTACTCAGCTACATGTGTTCTTAGAGAAAGTGCCTGATGTCCTCAGTAGTGTTCATATTTAAAGGGTAGATTGAAATTGCATAATGCTATAAGTGATTAATCAAGCAAAAATAAAACTTAAATTACATTAATCCTACCATTTTACCTGGCCAATCAAAATTTTCATTTGTGTTTAAAATTTAGAATAGTGAAAGAGTGTTCATAACAGCATTATTCACAATAGCCAAAAGGTGGAAACAATCCAAATGTCTATTGATGGATGAATGGATAAACAAAATGCAGTTTATATATACAATGGAATGGTATTCATCTTTGAAAAGAAGGAAACTCTTACACATGCTACAATGTGGATGAGCCTATAATACATTATCCTAAATAAACTGAGACAGACACAAAAAGACAAATATTGTATGATTCTACTTAAATGAAGTACCTAGAGCAGTCAAATTCACAGAAATAGAAATTAAAGTGGTAGTTGCTCACAGGAGGGAGAAATGGAGAATTATTACTTACCCGGTAGAGAGTTTCAGTTTGGGAAGACGGAAAAGCCCTAGAAAGACATGGTTATGCTTACATAATAATGTGAATGTACTTAATGCTTGCCAGTTCAGAACCCAGCCAGAAGGACACAGAGGCCAAGGAGAGCCAGAAGGTAAAGGCAGACCTCTCTGGATTGGTTGGTGGAAGAGATTTAATTAGCAAGGTAACTAACATATAAGGTTTATTTGGGGCACCACAAGATGAGTAGATCTCCACACCTGCCAGAATCTTAAACTTTATGTAGAGGTCTTAAGAGGGTTGAATCACGTACACAGTCCAGATGGTCTCAATAACACCTTACTATTTGAAGGCTATGTCCTTGAAACAGCAACTAGTGTCGGAATGGTGGGCAGGATGGGCATTCCAAGGACAGGGGAGGGGCTGAGGAGCCTCTCATTGCCTGGGTCCAGATTGTGGGTCAGGCAGTGGTCACATGTTCTTGATGACTTCCTCTAACACTGTTACTAAAATAAACGTGTACTAAAAAATGGTTAAAAGGTTACATTTTACATGGTGTATATTTTATCACAATAAAATAAAGATTTCAGATCTTTTATAAGCTGGCAAAATATATATTATGTTCAAATTTATCATAGCATGATTTTGGGGGTCAACATGATTAATATTCCCTGCTAATCTTCATTAAATAACAAATAACAGATTGGTCACCTGAAATAATACAGGAATAAGACTTGTCCATTTTTCTGTAATATAAACTCCCTCAATTTGTCCTTCTAATGGTTACTTATGACCAACCACTTGTTCATTATTTTTTAAATTTTTTTAATGTTTATTTATTTTTGAGAGAGAGAGAGAGAGGGAGAGCGAGCAGGGTAGGGGCAGAGAGAGAGGAGGACACAGAATCCAAAGTAGGCTCCAGGCTCTGAGCTGTCACCACAGAGCCCGATGCAGGGCTCCAACCCATGAACTGCAAGATCATGACCTGAGCTGAAGTCGGAGGCTTAACCAATTGAGCCACCAAGTGCCCCACACTTGTTCATTCTTTAAGGTAGATTAGGTTATTCTGGGACACATGACCACAGCTGTGCCCACAACCTACCTTCTGCTCCTTTGCCTTTCTCATAATGAGTTGAGTCAGGACTGTGTCATTTCTGTCTTTCTCTCCCTCAACGCCCTTTCTTTTTTTTAAAAAAAAAAAATTTTTTTTTTCAACGTTTATTTATTTTTGGGACAGAGAGAGACAGAGCATGAACGGAGGAGGGGCAGAGAGAGAGGGAGACACAGCATCGGAAACAGGCTCCAGGCTCTGAGCCATCAGCCCAGAGCCTGACGCGGGGCTCGAACTCCCGGACCGCGAGATCGTGACCTGGCTGAAGTCGGACGCTTAACCGACTGCGCCACCCAGGCGCCCCATCCTCAATGCCCTTTCAAGTTATGCATAGTCATTTTACTCTCTTCCCTTGTCCTTGGTAATTTTTCCCCCCATAGTAAAGTGAAAAGTAGGTTTTCTTTTGGAAAAAAAAAAATCTTGGTGACACTGGTTTTATAAGTTTGATGGTTCTTACAAATGACTTTTCATTTAGAAAAAAAAAGGTGGTTCCCTCAACGTGTTGTGCACAATACATATATTTAGAAGGATCAATCTCTTGAATTTTCACTTTAAAAAAAATTTAACGTTTACTTATTATTGAGAGAGACAGAATATGAGCATGGGAGGGGCAGAGAGAGGGGGAGAAGGCAGAGAATCTGAAGCAGGCTCCAGGCTCTGAGCTGTCAGCACACAGCCTGATGTGGGGCTTGAACTCACAAACGAGATCATTACCTGAACTGAAGTCGGATGCCTAACCAACTGAGCCACCCAGGTGCCTCGACTTTAATTTTCACTTTTTTCAGCCCTTCTCTAATAATACCATCTTTTCCTTTGTGACTCTGTATCTGTGGATGAGGCACACAACAGTTGTAAGAGTATCTTTCATAGGGGGGTGGGGGATAAGTGAAACAGGCAAAGGGAATTAAGAGGTACAAACTTCCAGTTATAAAATAAATAAGTCACAGGAATGAAAAACACAGCATAGAGAATAAAGTCAGTAATACTCTAATGACTTTGCATGGTGACAGATGGTAATTACACTTACTGTGGTGAGTACTGAGCAATGTATACAATTGTTGAATCACTATGTTGTACAACTGAAACTAATGTGTGTCAGGTACACTTCAATAAAAAATAAAAAATAAATTTCCAATTAAAGTAAAGGATGGATGAATTGCTAGATGGAGAGATCTGTGATAAAGCACATATAACAAAACATCAATTATAGAATCTAGGTGGTGGGTATATTGGAGCTCACCATCCACTTCTTTTAACTTTTCTGTGTGTTTGCCATTTTCATAATAAAATGTAAGGAAAAAAAGTTTAAACCCAATGGCTCCATTTATGCTTCCTTGCATGGGTGCATCACAAATCAGGATAATAATTAATGAAAAATTATCCCCTCACCTGACTACACAATCTCAGAGTAACCCAAGTAGTAAGACACTCTTGATGACCTGGTCCCTCAAGGACTCCATCCTTCTAAGCCTGGGCCCCCAATCATTTTGCTTTCTGACTTTCCTTACAATGTAACTAATACATTGAGGAATGCTTCCTCTCTCTCTTCATTATCACTATCTTCTTGTAGGATTTTATGGGAATCTACACAATAAATCATCCTAGATGGATGTAAGACCTTTACTTTTTATGGTCTTTTGTATGTTGTGACATTTAAAAATAAAGACTGAAACTTGTCCTAGTAGTTAGGACCACTATAAAAGAGCAGAGAGCCCTGTTTACTAAAATGATGGGTGCACTGAAAAGGTTTTACACCAGTTTGCAAGGGACAAAAGGATGCTTTTATTTTGATTTACTTTTTATTCTTGTTAAGTAAAATTAAAAATCACTCACAAAATATTCATGGTCATTGCACTTCTTAAGAAAGGGGTAGGGGTGCCTGGGTGGCTCAGTCAGTTGAGCTTCCAACTCTTGATATCTGCTCAGGTCATGATTCCAGGGTCATGGAATCAAGCACCACATCGGGCTCCAAGCTGAACGTGGAGAGTCCTTAAGATTCTCTCTCTCCCTCTGCCTCTCTCCCCTCCTTTCTCTCTCTCTAAAATAAAAAAAAGAAAAACAAAAGAAAAAGAAAGGGGTAGTCTGTTAGTAATATTTTCATGGGTATATAAATAAGCAAAGGCAATTTATAAACAAAAGTATGCACTATTGTAATAATAATTACTGTCATCACCCACACTCCCCTATCACATAATTCTCAATTTTAGTGTTTATGTACATTTTCGGATAAATTTTTAAACTCCTCTAACAAAAAGAGATAGTCTTCATTCTGTGCTTTATTTTTATTCAATACACCTAGCAAAGGTGTGTGTGTATTTACAAACAAGTATTTACAATACAAGGATATATACTAAATATAGCATCAATATGCATGTATACATCTTATAAATATATATTTTATATCTTATATACCTTCCATATATGTATATATTATATAACTTATAAAATACACATACATATGTCTCATATATAATTAATATTTTCATACTCAATTTGATTCTTATTTTAACAGACTAATTTAGTATGTTAAATACTAAATTAATATGTTAAATATAATATTTTATTAACTATAACCTTTTATTAAATATAATAATATATTAAATGTAATAAGTATAATTTAATGTCATATATTATATTATATATAATTAAATATCATTAAATATGATATAATGTAAATAAATTGTTAAATATAATAAATTATTAAATATAATAATATATTATTAAATATAATACATTATTTAATTTAATAATATATTATGATGCAATAATTTTTAATTAAATTGATATATTAAATTAATATTTTCATAATTGTGATTCCATGTACTTACATAAATGTATATATACTAAATACATCACATATATCAACTGTATCTCTATCACATTTATATATCTTATGGTATATACCTTACATGTATGCATATCTTATATAGCTTATAAGACACATATGCATATATTACATCTCACATATATCTTATAATTAATATTTTCATACTTGGTGTGATTCTTATTTTAATGGACTGTTTTTTTTCACCAGGGAGGGAAAGCCAAATAAAAAAGTTTAGAATCTCAAAAACTCCCATGTTAGACTTTTAACAATGATACTATGAATTCCTAAACCGAGTGCGAACCAAACGATTAAATGAGTGAGGGCAAAAGAGAGGACTTGAGTTGGCGGAGGAGCCCCCACTCTGGGGCAGTCAGGTGAATTAAGGACCCTAGAGCAGGTGACCTGATGTCTTGTGAAACTTCTCCCGGGGGCAGGATGCCAATCCCTCCCTTTATATACTCTGAGGCCGTAAATGGGGCTCATTCACCAGAACTCCAGAATTCCCCAGGATCTTGCATGACGCTGCAGACACAGAGGCTGAAGCTGGTTAACGTGGAGCCCCTCAGTCTGGACGGGCGTTATTTGCCTGGGTGTTGAGAGGTGAAGGGGTGAACCCGGAAGGCTCCCTCCTGAATTCCACAGGCGGGCCTTTAATCCGCTTGCTTGTCGGACCTGCCAACTGAAACCAGCACGTGAGGAATGAAAGCAGCCGTCTAGCGAGAGGCTGGCATGCCGGCTTCACTGCGGCCCCGATCAAGTGTGAGTGACTTTTAATGTGGCGGAAGTAATTCCAGACAGAAAGATGAACTGTGGCAACTTGTTTGCTTCCAAGATTAGGCTTGGAGACGTGCCCGAAAGGCGCGAGCTGGGCCGAGTCCCCCGAGTCTCTGCACCACGACCTGTATGTGGAGAGCCGCCCTGGTGTGCTGCCTGTGCATTTGCACATTCTCAATTGTGACTGTCAACCTGTCATCCTCAGCTGTAATTAACCCTTTTCCAGCTTATTCTCTAATCAGCATCACATGCTGTGTAAGTCTACTTCCTGGTGCACATCCTTCATCGCTCTCTTGGTGACTCCAATACACAGGATACTGTATTAAACACACTCAGAGCCCCGGACTTCATTGTCAGTGCTTTTGAAGTGGGTTCTCCTCCTGCCTTTCCCTTCCCTCCTTCCTTCTCATTTCGAGCCTTCATCTATGCAAATATGGTCCCCCTAAGACCTAAAACTGCATTGCACCATACACATTATCTTTGCCTTAATCTCCTCCATTGGTAAGAGGTAGGATGATTAGTAAAATGAAATACTGCCATTTGCAATGACAAAGACAGAGCTAGAGAGTATAATGGTAATCGAAATAAGTCAGAGAAAGACAAATACCATATTATCTCACTCATACGTGAAATTTAAGAAACAAAACAAATAAGCAATGGAAACAAAAAAACAGAGAGAGAGGGAGAGGGAGAGAGGGAAAGGGAGAGAGAGAGAGAGAGAGAGAGAGAGAGAGAGAGAGAAACCAAGAAACACTCTTAACTATAGAGAACAAATGGATGGTTACCAGAGAGGGGATGGGTGAGGGTATGGGTGATATAGGTGATGGGGAGTAAGGACGCATTTGTCCCGATGAGCACTGGGTGCTGTACGGAAGTGTTGAATCACTATATTGTACACCGGAAACTAATACAACACTCTATGTTACCTATACCGGAATTAAGATAAAACTTAATAAAACAAGAATATTAGGGGAAAAACGGGTAGGAGGAATTAGTATAAGGAAGCCAGGCTGGACAATGAACCCAATTCCTCCACATTCCACATTTTTCCAAACAGATTACTAAAGGCATATTGCTAATCACATCATTTTGTGTACCTAAAAAAGTGTGTGAGAGAGAATCAAGATGTTGTTATCCACTGCTAATTACAGATTAGAGGATTAAGTTGGAAAGAATCTCACTGCAGGGAAATGGCAAAAGAAAAAAAAACAAAAACAAAGAAGCCTAATATCGTTATTATTCAACAGAGACAACAAATAAAGAAAAGAGAGTTTAAGCCTTTCTTCCAGAGAACTATAGAAGCAATTTGATGGATTTTTACAATCCAATTAGCTGGTCTTTTTCTTTCTTTCTTTCTTTTTTTTTTAACAATCACAAGTTCAAAGTCCACTGTAAGTACATTTCTGAAGCAAAAGAAGCTACCGAATGGCAGCATCTCCCTGACACAGACAGAAAAGAAAAGGGGCTCCATAATCTCATAACAGTGGGTTCCTTACCAAGAAATTCTGGATCCCTGTCCCTGCTGTGCTTCCATAGTATCTGCTACTCCCATGTAACATCATATGCTTTACACCCGAGCCATCTAAACAGGAATACTTTCCCAGGGGGACTTTGAAACCTTGTTGGTCACGCTAAATTAATCTTAGCCTACAAAGCAGAATACATGTTCTTGTGCCTCAGAAATGGATTTCTTCCTTTTTAGGTGTTTCAAGGAATAAATCATATCACTGCATAATGCAACATAACAATTCCATGCCTCATTGTGCTCTTTATACTGATTGAACTTGTCTGCTAAGAGAGGGGGTTTGAAAGTTAACAGCTTCAAATCTCCAAACCCAGGGAATTGATATTATCTATCAAACAAACATGGTGTGACCTGGAGAAGTGACAAGGAAAAACAGGTGGGCCTTTTGCTGAAAATAAATAGCATTTAAATTTCTGTAAGTCTCCATCGTTTAAGAAGGAAATGATTCTTTTAATTTAAACTAACAGTTTTAAGTGGGATAGTAGAAAATAAAATGTTCTTACAATTTTTGAAATTATATTGGCACACCTCATAATTTACTTGATTTGTGTCCTATAATATAGCTAGCTGGTCTAAAACTTCCATTATCCTTCAATAAATCTGGAAATATAGCTATTTATGAATATTTAATAAAGTGAGAATAACATTTCTTTGGAGAACTTATGATGAATTGAGTTTTGTGGGAAAACAAGCAGAACAAACTGAAAGCTTAATGAGATGTTATTTTGTCTGCTAATGCAGATAAAGCTGCCCCTAATAAGAGCCGCAGGTTTACTGTTAAATGAAGCTACAGAGAAAAGTTGATTATTATGTAAATGATATAATTTTAGCTCATAGAGGAAGCACAGATAATTGAAATCTTTAGATCATTTCCATAATTTATTTTAGATACTCATCTCTACCTTTTTCTAAATTAAATATTGTGCCATATCTATAGTGTTGTAACTCTGGAATCTAAATATAGTGATAAGAGAGTGACCTGGATGTGATTTTTAGAATTGACAAGCCATTCAATCATTTATTCTGAAGATCCTCAGGGAGCACCTACTATATGCCACACGTGCTGAGGGGACAGAACTGGAAGACATTCACAACTGGAGCCCTAACACAGGTTACAGCTCAGTGGTTTTGAGTAGGCACTATTTTTCCAAGTCTGACAGTCACCCTATTGTCCTTTGCCTAACAGCTGCCTCCATGCTAGACGTGTCACCTGTGGCTGGGGCAGAGAATTTTCTCTTGGAGAGTCAGAGATCTCACGGGGTAGGGGCATGAACCCGTCAATGCTGTCAGCATCTCTGCCCCACAGACGCAGTGACACAGCAGATCAACGCCGGCAACTTGGAATTAAAATACCACACTTTGGGCTTCATTTTCTCTTTAGGTTAATTTGCATATCAGGAGGAGATGCTAATATTCTAAGAACAACCCAAATTCCTATTATCTTCCTTCATTCTATCTCCCTCCATTCCAGATAGGTAGTGACTTCTCAGAGGACTCTGCCACACGGCTTGCTGAGTAAGAACATGCTTCAGAGGGGAGAAGATAGTACTGTTTTCTGTTTGTGCTACCTCGGACATGTTATGTAACATTCCATCTGATTTTTACAGCTTTAATGAGGAATAATTGACATACAATAAACTGTGTGTTTTTAAGTTCTGGCACTTGTGTATATCCATGAAGCCATTATCACAGTTCAGATAATGAACATATCAATAACCTCAAAAATGTTTCCTCATGCATGCTAAGCTCCAGGTTCTTCATCTATAAAACCAGTATGAACATAGCAATCTCATGAGGCTGTAGTAAAAATTTACAAAATACGGTAAAGAGCACACTATGTGGCAGGTTATTAGACTGTGTCAGATGATTACACACCCTTTGCATTTAGCAAATCTTGATGAATAAACAAGTTCTGACTAGATCTACCACTTAATGTTTCTTTTTCTCTTCCCCCAGTGACTAGAATCTCCTTGCACCATTACGCACCAGAAATCAAAGACTATGAGAGTTCATCATAAGTTTGCTTGAGCTAGCTGGGGGAGACAAGAGAGCTGGACACCTTAAACTATCCAAGAAATGAACTACAGTAACTATGGACATAAGCCCTACTGCTGGCTGACAGCTGAGCAAATGTCTGTGTGTGAGTGTGGAAGGGAGCAGAGTGCCAGGGGCGCTGATGTCACTGCCTGAAGGGAGTCTGACTTTTTCATCAACAGCTGATACCACGGGATGGAGATTTGCAAAATTTGGTCAGCAAAGAAACCACAATCTGATGGAACACAAAGTGTAGTGGGATACTTGATGCTCGGGATGAAGCTATGTTGACCTGAGTTGAGTCTCAGATCTACTTCTGGAATAACAGTTTATAAATTTTGCTTTTTTGTAAAGCCTCTCTTTGCAATCATAAGGAATGGCATGAGGGGCGCCTGGGTGGCTCAGTCAGTTAAGCAACTGACTTTGGCTCAGGTCATGATCTCACGATTTGTGAGTTCGAGTCCCACATCAGATGAGCTTAAGCCCTGCTTCAGGTAAGCCCTGCTTTTCTCTCTCTCTCCCTCTCTCTCTCTCTCTCTCTCTCTGTCCCTCATGGGAGTCCCCCTCTTCTGCCCTTCTCTCTGCCCTCATGCCCTTTTGACCTCTCTCTCAAAAAAATAAAAAAGAAAAGAAAAGAAAAGAAAAGAAAAGAAAAGAAAAGAAAAGGAAAGGTGCATGAGCATGTCCAGTGGCAATCACACTCATTCATACCTGTGTGACTACTCTTGCATTACTTTTTAAAGTTCTTGAAAGGATATGTGTTCATGTTTGTTTTTTCTAGACTTTTAAAGGTATTGTTGTTGATCTTGATTTCTATTTCCATTGAGTGATGTGTCCTATTTATGGTGTAATCCTAAGATTAGAGTTGAACAGGTAGCTTGTTAAATGAAGATTCCTGGGCCCTGTCCCAGACATACTGGGAGTGGGAACAAGGAATTGCCACTTTTAACAAACTTACTATTAAATACCATAACTTAAGTTTTGAGACCATGTTATATTCATTTTAAATATTTTCCTAAATTAAGGTTTATAGCAAATTCTATGTGGTATATTTAAAACTGATTTTAAGAGGAGAAACTAAAGTTCAGCAAGACTAAGGAATTCAGCAAAATGAGACAGCTACAAAGTGCACACTGGTTCCCAAATATGTGATTTATCTACCATGTCTCAATGCATCTGAATTTTGTGAAAGGTTAAGCTCTTTGCAAGCCTGTTAGTTTTTATCCTTGTGAAAGCTATCATACCTCAGTCTAGGTCGAATAGTAGTAGTATTGAAGCTGAGAAAACCCTGGCTGCCTGATAAGAATAGCTGTGTCCTGGGCAAAACAGATGGGGCTGGTTAATTCTAGAATGGGGCAAAAGGACCATAGGAAGAAGTCATCCAAAAGAACATAAAGACAGGCATTTGGACAATTTTCATTACGATACTTTGTTAGGCATCTACTGATGTTAGGAAAACTATAGGTCCTCTGTTTATGAAGGCAGAAGTAACCTGAATATGGGCTTAATGACATACAATTTAATGGACTCTGATTTTATAAAGAAGGCATGAAACATTTGCTTCTGTAAGTTGGAGAGCCATGATATAGCCTTTTGCCACTGAGCTCTTCCCTTCCTCTGATGCCAGGGCACTGCTACCCACATCACTGATTCAAGTGAGAAACATCATGCCATGGTTCCCCCATTGATGCCAGCTGCTGTTCTGGAAACAGCAAGTCTGCTGCTTCAGCTACTGAACTGGAAAATCCTTGCTGTCCTCGTTGAATTGCACCTAAGTGAAGGCTCATTTTGCCCTCAGGATCTTGAATACCATCATGGGAAAGAGCTCTTGTTTAAGACGTATATCCTCATTGATGACACTCAGCTGCTGCCGGGGAAAACCTCCGAGATCCAGCATGCCAAGAAATGAGCAGCACACCAGACAAAAACTGACTCGGCAATGATGAAAACCCTCAGGGAAAAATGTATGTCTGCTGTGAAGCAGTCCCACAAGATATCATTAAATTGCACAACACAAATTTCATTTTATGAGTCTGGCAATGGGGAATCTACTCTAACATTACATTAGATTACAATATTTTCTGAATGTTGAATAGAGTTTGGAACAACCAGGACACAGGAATTTAATGTAGAGAGGAGACAGAGGAGGGTCCTCAAGAAAAAAATAGATATCAGAGATAATGTTTTAAATTTTGAAGCTTTCAAATATTGTTACTATATTGATGCCCACCCTCCTGTTTTGTGGTTGTGATATAATTGCATCTTACTTATTTTGCTGCAGACTTTCAACAATGATTTATAGATTCCAAATGTTGTCTTCCAAACACCTAGTGTTTGTTGGTTTTACCAATTATCCTTCAACTTCAGTAAATCATTCAATCTCTTTGTACCTTAGCTTCTGTGGCAAATTGTATTTGCAAAAGATGCTGCAACAATATCCCATATGCCACATGCCCATCTAGAACACTGCCACTCCCTTTTCAATATGTGGACTCTAATCCCCCCTCCTATTTAATCTGGGTGGGTTTGCAACTCATTTTTAATGAACAGTATGAGTTGGAAGTAATTCTGCTGGACTTCTAAGGCTCAAACGTGAAAGGCAATGCTCCGTCTGCCTTTTTCACTAGGACACTAGCTTGTGAACCCTTGGGCATGCATGTAAAAAGTCCAATTATCCTGGGGCTTTCATGCTCCAAGGATGCCAAGTCATGAGGGAGGCTGTATATAGATGTTTTTTTTTTTTTTTTTCTGTTGGAAGCCTTAGTTTTCAAGTCCTGCCAGCCCAGATGAATGAGACTCACATAATAATAGCCCCTGCCATCACTTCACCCTAAACCTCCAAATCGCCCAGCTGTTTCCAAATATTATGGGAAAGAAACAAGTATTCCCTATTGTGCTTTTTCCAAATTTCTGACCCACATAATGTATAGGCAGAATAAAATGGTTCTTTTACAACATTAAACTTGTAGTGTTTGTTGTGTTATGTTTGTAACTGGATACAGTTATATATATTTTTTTCAACGTTTTTTATTTATTTTTGGGACAGAGAGAGACAGAGCATGAACGGGGGAGGGGCAGAGAGAGAGGGAGACACAGAATCGGAAACAGGCTCCAGGCTCCGAGCCATCAGCCCAGAGCCCGACGCGGGGCTCGAACTCACGGACCGCGAGATCATGACCTGGCTGAAGTCGGACGCTTAACCGACTGCGCCACCCAGGCGCCCCCTGGATACAGTTATAAATGGGACAGCCTTCAAGCAATGTTAAGGGAGTCAAATGAGTTTACGCACAGAAAAACTTCCTAAATTGTAAAGTGCATCTGTCATATGTGAAGATCATTCTCTTTGGGCTGCCATGTAACTCAAGGCCTATAGGTATTACAGGTACCTACACAACTTCCACATTCAAAAACCATTTTTCCTTCATCCTATAGAAACCTTAGCTTGTTGGAAGAGCTTGTCATCAATCAAAAATAGTAATTTCTGCATAATTATCAAATCATACATATATGCACTCTTATGTACATACATATATGTATATATAATATACACACACATATATACAAAGACATCTGCGTGCACAGGATATATTGTCATGTTTTTCACTGACAAATTAATCTCATTAGGAAGTGCATTTACTAGAGAAACATTTTTGCAAGTAGAGGCAGTCAGTAATAATCTAATATATATATAGATTGAATATGAAAAAAAATTCATGCATTTTTGTATCAGAGAGCTTTTTTTTTTTTAAAAAAAAAGAACTTAGGTTGATTTCGGCTCTGCTAACATTTTTTTCACTAAAAAAATTTTTATAATTTTATGTAAAAGTATTTTCCTTCTAAGATACATTCTAAATGAATAGTCTTCCCTTTTTTCATTGCTTCTCTGGCCTTGTAAAAGCCCCCAAGGCATATAAGTCCTTGGAAATGACTAGAATACAAGTTCTTGAACAGCTTCAGGATCCTTCTTCAGTTTTTGTCCATGATTTTACTTTCTTTCTAAGTTAGCTTCATTCTTTCCTCTCTCTAAAGATGAATCTTTTCCACATCCAGAAACCTGAGTCATAAGTATACTCAAGAAGTACGTCTTATAGTATTAGTCACTAGACATCCAAAAGTCCAGGAGAAGTTCACGATGGTGATGGTTAAGTCGGTTAGGTGTCCTGCTTTGGGTGAAGTCATGATCTCACTTTGACTTTGACCCCGCATCGGGCTCTCTGCTGTCAGCACAGAGCCTGATTCAGATCCTCTGTCTCCACCTCTGTCTGCCGCTTCCCCTCCCCTGCTCTTGTGTGTGTATGCATGCCCTCTCTCTCTCTCTCTCTCTCTCTTTGTCTCAAAAATAAATAAATATTAAAAAAATAGTTATAGGAAAAGAACAATTTTTTTTTTGCCATATGTAGAATTACCATTTTCTTAAAGGCGCCCATATCATTCCTTACATTTTAAGTTAACTGGGTTTGGAATGGTATGGACATGTCACCTATCATAGACCTACATGAAGGTTCTTTAAAAATAACATGTATTTTATTGCTAAACCTCTACAGGCACACTGTTAGAAACAGTCTTCCTATATCCTTTCGGTTTATCTTTCTGTGTTATTCAGCTCTGCCAATGCTGCCAGTGGGCTTTGGTCCATGTGCATTTTCAAATGTTTCCTTTCTTAGTGCCAATCTATATGATATCATGCCTTCTCTGTAACACTTACTCACAACTTTGGCTTCATTATTAATACATAGATCAGGATTCTTCTGTACTTTTAGTTTAGGTTGAAATGCCAGGAATTTAACTTAATAAGATCAAAGACAGCTCAAATAGTTGTAGGTTGTTTTTTCTATAGGTTATAAAGTAAAGCATTTCTAAAGACATTTGCATGTTAGGTCTGACTTCACAATAGATAGGCAGTTACTCTCCAGGGCCCACAGCAAAACTTGTCACAATTTTCATTTATATGTTTTTATGATGTGCAGTAAAAGGGTTGGCCTGACTAGTGAAGTATAAAGGAGAGATGGGTAACGGGATCCAAAAGAGGAAAAGGAGGCAGAGCTAAATATTATCTTTAGCTCTTTGGGTAGACATTTATCAGATTCTCACTTAGAGTCTTTCCATCCAAATTTGCAAGAACACCTGGTTGCCCAAAGCAATAATTTTAGATAGACACAACTTCAAGATTTAAAATAGAAACATCCTGAAGAAGGCCCCCTTTTTTCCACTTATGTCATTGCTTGAAGTCATTATTCTGTATCTCTGACAACCATTTCACACATGCTAGAGAAACCCAATATTAGTGGACTTCCATTTCTCCCTTTATGGCCATTGTGCTATTGCTTACATGCATTTTATTCTTACACACATAATAAAGCCTACAATATATTATTATTATTGTTCAGAAAGTGAGATTCTATGGCCAAGCTTGATGGAAACATAGAACAGCCCTTAATCTCAAGACTTCATCTTTGTCCCACTAATGCACCACTCTATGGATATTCCCAGTTTTCAAAGGAAACGTTCTCAGATTCCAAATGTGGTTGAAGGGGAAGAAGAGAAGAAAGACTGCTGGATTTAAGAATTAGTGCTCTTGTATTCAAGTTAGGCAGGGAAAACACATGGGTATGTTCAGATTGTGAAATTCCTTACAGTATGCATTCACAATTTGTGAACATTTTTGTATGTGTTCCATAGCTCTACCAAAAGTTTCAAATTTTCAAAAGCCATATTTGGAAAAAGTTCAAAGAGAAAAGAGAGAAGAAAATTCTTTTTATCAACTGAGGTGTCAGACTTAGCAATTTATGATGATGTATGTTAACAACTTGTAAATTAATTTGCTGCATGGATTTGTTTAATGGAAAATTCATTTCACAAAAAAGAAAAAACGAGTTTCATATCAGATCACAACACAAAATTGGTTACGGGTGTTCAAATTGTGACTGAATGAACGATCACATGATGAAGCAAATGGGAATTTGGGAATCAGATATCAAGATAGCCTAAATTAATTGGCACAATGAGAAGATTTGAAGATACAATACAAGGAGACCCAAGGTCAATGAGACTTAGTAGAAGGAAAGTTAAAAAAAAAGCAGATAACCTCTTCTCGATATAAAATTCAAGGCCTTTGGCATCCTTTACAGTTGTCATGTGTGGGAAAGTAAAAGACTTAAGTGGTGAGAAACATGTGTCTATACTCAACTGACTTACAAGGCAGAATGCAATCTAGATGTGTTGCTGAGAGAAAATATTTGCACTTTAGTCACTGTGGACCTGGTAGTCATACGAGTAGATAACGTGTGTCACAAAACCTGTAACTTACTGAGCAAAGTGTTGGGCCAATAAGCATGTTTTCATCCAATCTTGCCAATGCTTCTGCAAGACAAGAGATACTATTTCCATACTATAGATGAAAAACATGTGTAGATGGATTGGAGGTAGCCCAATGAAGAAAGCAATGGGTAACTGATCTAGTACTGAAAGAAGAAAATCGAGAGAGGAAAGAATAGAAGGCAACCAGAGGCCAGAAACTGAGAGTCAAGAACTCAGAGAGAGAAAAGACAATGTCCACAGTAGGCCACAGTTAGTCTTGGCCCAACAACTCTCTGGGTCATGTTAATGCATTCACATGCCCCAAGGCTCGTTCTGTGGGACAAGATGAAGGAGAAAAATACCTGAGGTATAGAAAGAAGAGTTTTAACAACCATAGGACAAAACCATAGTGTGAAACACACTTTATCCTTCTGCTTTGTGATTTCACTTCTAAAGAGTCCCAGGCTTACGGGAGTCACATATGTAAATGGCGACCAATTTGATAGTATTTTTAACATTACCAGGCATCACAAGTGCTGCGTGTGCATCTTTAAATTATTGTTAAAAATATTGTATCAAAATAGTCGCAAAATTAGTTGACTATGTTATCAGTGCTTTCTAGTATTTCATTCAAAAAAGCACGGCAAACTGGTTTAAAGAAGATAATTTGAAAAATGATCTTCCTTAAAGCTCTTAGATGCCTTTTTCATTTAACATGCTTTCATTTCTGCAAGAGAATGGTTATGACAACGTTTTCCATTCTTTCTATTATGGGACACTGGGAAATATAATGAAGGTATATATTTAAAACAATAAATTATATGCCATTTTTTATAGCTCTTACTTTTGTATATTTAAAACGAAATGAGCATTTCCAACTTAAATTCTGCATTGGTCAATTAAAAGTGAAACATTTCCCTACTTTTCTTTAAGACATAGTCAGGACCCACAGCATCCTTTTGGTTGTCATGTGTGAGAAAGTGAAAGACGCTACCTGCAAGAAACACATGTCTATATTCGCTGACTAGAAAGGCAGCATGCAATCTGGATGAGTCACAGACAGGAGACAAGGCAAGGCCACAGACATGCAAGAGCTCTCTCCACTGCACTCTGAGCAGTTTTGCTTTGACTTGATGGTTTTGAGATTCAGAAGCTAAACATTTTAAAACCTCAGCCAGACAAAACAATGTTCTAGATAAAAATAATGTTAATGGATTGTCAGTCCTCTAGAGAAATGTCAGAGAAGTTATTGACCTTTCATTTAACAAAACCTAAGCCCTAAAATCTCAACAACATGTTGTATGTAGTTCTATGTATTTTTAAAAGTGGCACTACATAAGTTATCCAGTTTCAAGGTTCCAGTGTCTGTATAATGTAGGCACTGGTCAGCCTCGTTTGACAGAGGAGGGAATTCAAATTCTAAAGTGTACTGTGATTTACCAGCATCTCCAGGGTTAATGTCCAAAGCACTGGAACAAGAACTGAAGGCTGCATCCTGCAGAATTCTGTGCTGTATTTTTCTACCCATTTGCCTCCCTTGAAATAATGTTGGAGGCATCAAAACAATCTGAATCATGAAAAGTTTGGTAATTATTTTTAATCTAGAATTAGACGTAAATGGCCATTGTGAGATCTTATTGTGGACCAGCCTCTGGCTGGGTACTCTGCGTGCTGTGCTTACTAGTTCTCCTCACTGTATCTCTAGAAAGGACTCTGATTATCATCTCTAATTAACAGATAGAGGGATGTTTTAGGCAGTTGGTTAGTGGACCAACTATGAATGTATCTGGCTTCAGTCATCTCAGGGGAAACTGTGAGCATGACATATTGATCACATATAAATAAATTAATCATTTTACGGGCTTTCTTGTCTACAGACAAATCTTGGAGGCTTTTGTGTACATGAACTAAATCTACTGTCTTCCGTCACTTTGGGAAGGAAGTGTCAAGGTGCTACTTTCAAATGCCGACACTGTGGTCTACCACACTGAAGGTGGGTACCTATGCATGTCCAGTTAGGAGCCCTTCTTTAGCTTTAAGGGAAATAGAGTATGACATCTGCATACTCACAAATCCCTGCACATCCCTGGGTTAACACTCTTGAGGAACTAGGTAGATAGAAAGTTAATAGAGGTTAACTGGCAAGGAAAAACTATGAAAGTCTGAACAAATCTCTTAGTCTCAGGACAGCATCCCCTGTGAGTTGAAAACAAGGCTAATTTATTATAGTCTTATCACACAGAAGAGGTAGGTGGCCCTTGAGCATCAATTAAAAGAAAGTGTTATTAGTTTTATTTACCCAGAGTGATTTTATCCTATTAACAATGGAGTTTATAGAATGAACATTCCATTTATATTGTGTTCAGTGTTATTAGAAAAGCTCCTGGCTCATCAGCTCTTGTATGAGGATGGAAGATCAGCTAGAATCTTTAATGTATGGTGGCTTTTAGAACCCCAAATGGCAACAGAATTAGTTTAGCCTGCAGTGTTACATGCCACCATTACTATGCAGGGGAGACATTTCCAAGATGGATCCCTGACTGGTAACAAGTTAATATCTTAAGTGAATGCCACAAGCAGGATTAATAACTCCAGTGGCAATAATTCCCCTTGCTGTACACTTGACACAAATTTTGCTTTTAGCAAATACCATTTGAATGTTTTGAATTTCCTGTTTGCACTGGAATGGCATGACCCACTTTGACTTTTAGAAATTATCATTTCATTTGCTTCCTCTGAATGTCACTGATTACAGTCATACCTATGTCAGTCCAAAACACGTCATTAGGGGCTGCCAAATTCGGTATAGAATACAGTAATGCCTATTAGTAAGGCCTAAAATGGTATTTAAAAGTTGATCTCCTGAAGATTTATTTTCTAAGCCTGCTTTAATTTTTCAACTGATATCTTTTGGGTTAAAGTACTACTTTCTAGAAGGCTTTGTGGGAATTAATAGATGGTACATAGAAGAGATAACACAGAGCTTGGCATACAGCAGGGGCCCAATAAAATTTTCTGAATAAAATGTTCATTAAATGACATCACTCTTTTTTTTAAGTTTATTTATTTATTTATTTTTTTTTTAATTTTTTTTTTTCAACGTTTATTTATTTTTGGGACAGAGAGAGACAGAGCATGAACGGGGGAGGGGCAGAGAGAGAGGAAGACACAGAATCGGAAACAGGCTCCAGGCTCTGAGCCATCAGCCCAGAGCCTGACGCGGGGCTCGAACTCCCGGACCGCGAGATCGTGACCTGGCTGAAGTCGGACGCTTCGCCGACTGCGCCACCCAGGCGCCCCAGTTTATTTATTTATTTTTGAGAGAGACAGAGTGAGTGGGGGAGGAGAAGAGAGAGGCAGAGAGAGAGAATCCCAAGCAGGCTCCATGCCATCAGCACAGAGCCTGATGAGGGGCTCGAACCCATGAAAACATTGAGATCATGACCTGAGCTGAAACCAAGAGTCAGATGTCCCTAAATGGCATCACTCTTAAGCATGTTAATTTGGGTTAAGTCCAGAATTCAAGATCATATACATGCACCCCTATGTTTATAGCAGCATTATTTACCAAAGCCAAGATATGGAAGCACTCTAAGTGTTCATCAATTGATGAATGGATAAAGAAGATGTGGGCTATATATACAATAAAATGTTGTTCAGTCACAAACAAGAATGAAATCTTGCCATTTGCAATGACGTAGATGGAGCTAGATTGTAATGTTAAGTGAAATAAGTCAGAGAAAGACAAATACCATATTATTTCACTCATATGTGGAATCTAAGAAACAAAGCAAACAAGCAAAGGAACAAAAAAAGACAGGCAAACCAAGAAACAGACTCTTAACTATAGAGAACAAACTGATGGTTACCAGAGGGGAGGTGGGGTGGGGGAAGGGTGAAATAGGTGATGGGGATTAAGGAGTTCACTTGTCTGGATGAACACCAGGGATGTACAAAAGTGTTGAATCACTATATTGTACACCTGAAACTAATGTAACTCTGCTTGTTAACTATACTGGAATTTGTAAAAAAATGTATCATAAAAAAAAAAATCCAATGAGGATGGGACCCAAGGCAGAGGGATGTCAGTCAACTGGGGCAGGATAGAAACCCTAAAGTGTGTGGGCACTCAGGGCTGCAAGCATCTACCAGAATTAAGCTTCAAAAATGTAAGAATCTCAACTGACCTTCTCCTCATAGATATCTGGTGCCAGGAACAGTGTGTTGCAATCTGTAGGGTGTTTTGGAGTAACAGAAGGCAAAATTCATGCACCTCAAAGTTTTGCACATGTGTCTGTTAGTGGTACTGATGTTGCAATATAGGTTATTATTGCAGAAAATGAGAATTTAAAAACTAGCCAAAGACTCAGCAGGAAAGAAGGTTCTTTCTGTAAGGGCTTTGAAAAGATGATCATTTGGAGAAGTCAAGGTCACGGGGAGACTTTTAACTTTCATATATTAGTGCTGTCTTCCTATTGGTTATATATTATTTTCTGATAATTAAACATTTCAAATATACCTCTAAAAGTACTCATTGAGGGTGGTGATATCTGTGGCGTGGCAGGTTAGGGGATAACATGAGGAAAAAGAAGGAGATCCCAAGAGAGACACAAACATTCCTTAGAAGCCCCAAGCACCAGACTATTTGCATACTTTATTTCATTTAATCCTCAAAGATAAAAACTAAAAAGATAAAGCTAAAAGTTTATAAAATAATAATTATTAGCATAATTAAGAGTTGAGATTTACTTTGTCTCATAAAAGTTAAGATTTTTCTAAGGTCAAAAAGCTAGTAGATAGCAAAACCAGAAATTGCCTTCTGAGAAATAAATATCAGAATAAATAACAATGAGTTTGTATTGGGTTGGCTTATTATTTACGTTCTTTTTGTTTTCCTTTCCAAGTTTTCTATAATGTGGTTAACTAACTTTCAAAATGAAAAGGAGAAAAGAAAGTATCAGATATAGGTCTAAATAGAACCATCAGCACTGGCAACAGCCACATCATAACAAGTTACCAGATTTGTTCCCAACTGAAACTAGGGAGCAGGGATTATCACTCCACAGGAAATGAGTTTGTGAGCAGCTGCTCTCCGTTACCATGGCAACCCACAGATCCTGACTTCCTGAAACAGCACCAAATCAAATCTACAAAATCCATGCTGGAGAAACGTCTTCTATCTCTCAAATGTCCTTGTAACAGAATCACAGTCAATAGCCTATTCTCCCTGAAAGACACATGCCTCAATCCTCTGATTAAGCTGAGGACAATGAGAAGCATAAAGTGAGACATGCTTTTGATTGAATGAGCTAGATAATGGTGGAGCTGTAGACCCTTGAACATTATCTCAGCAAAGCACTGACCAGCTGTGTGACATTGGAGAACTCACCTGACTTCTCTGAATCTTGGTTTCCTCCCCTGTTACCTGTGGCTCAGTGGTCCTGAGGACTCGGGGCCACTTTAGTGTGCAAAGTGCTTAGCTTTGTGCCAAGCCCCTAATGAGTGTTTAATGAATATGGCTGGTTAATAATTATGGACTTTTATAATTTCTTTTCTTTCTTTGATAAATATGTATTGATTGCAAACTCTGTGTCAGGCACTGTTCTAAACACTGGGAAGACAGCAGGAAACAATACAGATAAAAACCATTTACATGCTGGTGGGGGTGCACACAAACAAGAATTTAAAATAGTGTATGTAGTAGATTAAGTAGTGTTAAGTGCTAAAGAGAAAACATTCAAGACGGGTATTAAGTGTCAGTATGGAGAGTTCGGGTGGCCAAGAAAGGCCTCACTGAGATGGGACTTTTGGTCAAAACCTGAAGGAAGCGATCAAGCAGCCATGCAGGTATCTCACAGAACACTTCAGGTAAAGTAACAGCAGAAGAAAGGGTCCTGAATCGGGGGCTTGCCCAGCATGTTTGAAAAATAGCACAGAAACCGCCTTATTGAGATCAGACTGAAGGGGACAGAGAAGAAGTGGAGAGCTCTGTTCAGGAACAGGCATTCAAACCAGAGAGGAACTGGGACCAGGCTGGTGAAGGCGGACATGTTTGAGCTGTGCTCAGATGCTGGATGTCTTCGGAAGTGTATGCTGATGGAACAGCCTCATTGTGAGACGTTTAAAGGCCAAGGCTCTATGCTCCTTTGAATCCACTTCTAGGCTGGAAATAATGATTTACTCGTGGTAGGCACTTCAGAAATATTTAACATTCTCAGAATCGGAAGATACCTTCAAGCCTTCTAGTTAAGACATGTTGTTAGTTCTTGATTTTTCTTATAATCACTTTCTGGCTTTAACCAAATTATACCCCCAACAAATGCCAGAGTAAAGCACTATTTCTCAGGGCAATTGATTCTATCCTCACACAGTTCTTACCATGCATGTAACCTATCTCACTGTAGCATTAAAAAATAAATAAATACAAATATGATGTGGTCCATTTCACCTTTCCAACTTCCAAGGCTTTTTTGTATTTCTAGTCTGATACTGAACATAGTCTATATCATACCAATTACTGTGATCTACATATAGAAGGAATCTTTAAATCTTTATCCAAAGCACTGCTATAAATAAAGAGGGAAGCATGGAGAACAGAGACCTATGGAAATGCTTCCATGGTGGACTTTTATCACAGCAATTCCAACTCATTTGTCAGTACTGATTCAGTCAAGATAAATCAACCTGTTACAAAATCCCCTACTTTAGCCAATAGTCTTCCTATTCCCCCCCCCCACCACCACCACCCAGGAGGATGACAGGACTTTCTAATGGTTTCTAGAAATCAGATATATTACATATTCATTTGATTAGTTATTCCCAATAAAATAAATTTGACTTTTTGTAATTTATTTAATAAACACATGTTGGATTCTAGTGATTTGGGCTTAAAATTTTTTTCTTCCTTTTTTTTAAATGTTTATCTTAGAGAGAGAGAGAGAGAGAGAGAGAGAG
>NW_024420586.1:13566759-13593030 GCF_014898765.1 Herpailurus yagouaroundi
GTGGGGGAGGGGCAGAGAGATTGGGGGCAGAGGATACAAAGTAGCCTCCACACTGACAGCAGTAAGCCTGATGTGGAGCTAGAACCCATGAACTGCAAGATCATAACCTGTGCTGCCAAATTTAGACGCTCAACTGAATAAGCCACCCAGCTGACCCAGAGCTAAAAATATTTTTAATGAAATATTCTTGCATTAGGGTAATGGGAAAGCAATTTTTTTCCAACATGTGCAAAATTATAATTTACATACACTCAAATTCACCCTTTTTAGTGTATAGTTTTGTACATTTTGACAAACATATACAGTTGTGTAACCAAAACCAAAATAAGGTATAAAGCAGTTCCATCAACCCCAAAATTCTCTCAAACATTTTGTATCTAAACTTACCCACAACTCTGCCTTTCTTTTGAATTAATCAGATTTTTTAAAATGATACTATTTTACCTCCATTACTGGTTATTTATACTCTTATTTTTTCAGTGATTATCTTAGAGTTTACAGTAACACCTGTTATTAATTAGAGTCTACCTTCAAATAATAGTGTACTATAAATGTCTTATTAACAATATATTCTCAACTATATCCTTTATGCTATGGTTGTCATTCAACACTTACATATACTTTAAAAAGAATTTACTGCTACTATTTTTGCTTTAGAAATGATCTGAGAAATCAAAGTAATAACAAATTAATCAATATTTAAAACTTTCAATTATCATGTTTCTCTTAATATCTAAGTTTCTGTGTCATATTCCTTCTTCCTGAAGAGTTTCTTTTATTTTATTTTGAGAGAGAGAAGTCACAAGTGAGTGAGGGTGAGAGAGAGACAGAGAGAGAGAGAGTGAAGCGGGGCTCACCTGAAGTGGGGCTAGAGCTCACCCAATGTGGGACTCGAACTCATGAACACGAGATCTTGACCTGAGCCGAAGTCACAAGCTTAATGACTGAGCCACCCAGGGGCCACAAAGAACTTCTTTGAACATATTGTTTGTAGTTCATGTCTGCAGGCAATAATTTCTTTCAGTTTTCCTTTTTCTGAACAAGTGTTGTCTCTCATTCTTTTTTGAAAGATATTTTGTTTGATTATGGAAATCCAGATTGATTCTTCTTTTTAGCACTTTAAAGATGACTCTATTGTCTTCTGGTTTGGTGAATTTCTGATGAAAAGTCTGACATTTCCTTATCTTTGCCTCTCTATATGCAATATAACTTCATTTTTTTTCTCCTCTGCTGGCCTTCTAGATGTTTTTTTGTTTTTTTGTTTTTTTTTTTTACTATATGAAATTTATTGTCAAATTAGTTTCCATACAACACCCAGTGCTCATCCCAAAAGATGCCCTCTTCAATGCCCATCACCCACCCTCCCCTACCTCCCACCCCCCATCAACCCTCAGTTCGTTCTCAGTTTTTAGGAGTCTCTTATGATTTGGCTCTCTCCCTCTCTTTTTTTTTTCCTTCTCCTCCCCCATGGTCTTCAGTTAAGTTTCTCAGGATCCACATAAGAGTGAAAACATAGGGTATCTGTCTTTCTCTGTATGGCTTATTTCACTTAGCATCCCACTCACCATTTCCATCCACATGGCTACAAAGGGCCATATTTCATTCTTTCTCATTGCCACGTAGTACTCCATTGTGTATATTAACCACAATTTCTTTATCCATTCATCAGTTGATGGACATTTGGGCTTTTTCCACAATTGGGCTATTGTTGAGGGTGCTGCTATCAACATTGGGGTACAAGTGCCCCTATGCATCAGCACTCCTGTATCCTTTGGGTAAATTCCTAGCAGTGCTATTGCTGGGTCATAGGGTAGGTCTATTTTTAATTTTTTGAGGAACTTCCACACTGTTTTCCAGAGTGGCTGCACCAGTTTGCATTCCCACCAACAGTGCCAGAGGGTTCCCGTTTCTCCACATCCTCTCCAGCATCTATCATCTCCTGATTTGTTCATTTTGGCCACTCTGACTGGCATGAGGTGATATCTGAGTGTGGTTTTGATTTGTATTTCCCTGATGAGGAGCAATGTTGAGCATCTTTTCATGTGCCTGTTGGCCATCCGGATGTCTTCTTTAGAGAAGTGTCTATTCATGTTTTCTGCCCATTTCTTCACTGGTTATTTGTTTTTTGGGTGTAGAGTTTGGTGAGCTCTTTATAGATTTTGGATACTAGCCCTTTGTCAGATATGTCATTTGCAAATATCTTTTCCCATTCCGTTGGTTGCCTTTGAGTATTGTTGGTTGTTTCCTTTGCTGTGCAGAAGCTTTTTATCTTCATTAGGTCCCAGTAGTTCATTTTTGCTTTTAATTCCATTGCCTTTGGGGATGCGTCAAGTAAGAAATTGCTGCTGATGAGGTCAGAGAGGTTTTTTCCTGCTTTCTCCTCTAGTGTTTTGATGGTTTTCTGTCTCACATTCAAGTCCTTTATCCATATTGAGTTAATTTTTGTGAATGGTGTAAGAAAGTGGTCTAGTTTCATTCTTCTGCATGTTGCTGTCTAGTTCTCCCAGCACCATTTGTTAAAGACACTGTCTTTTTTCCACTGGATATTCTTTCCTGCTTTGTCAAAGATGAGTTGGCCATACTTTGGTGGGTCTAGTTCCGCGGTTTCTATTCTATTCCATTGGTCTATGTGTCTGTTTTTATGCCAATACCATGCTGTCTTGATGATGACAGCTTTGTAGTAGAGGCTAAAGTCTGGGATTGTGATGCCTCCTGCTTTGGTCTTCTTCTTCAAAATTACTTTGGCTATTCGGGGCCTTTTGTGGTTCCATATGAATTTTAGGATTGCTTGTTCTAGCTTCGAGAAGAATGCTGGTGCAATTTTGATTGGGATTGCATTGAATGTGTAGATACCTTTGGGTAGTATTGACATTTTAACAATATGTATTCTTCCAACCCATGAACACGGAATGTTTTTCCATTTCTTTACATCTTCTTCAATTTCCTTCATAAGCTTTCAGCATACAGATCTTTTACATCTTTGGTTAGGTTTATTCCTAGGTATTTTATGCTTCTTGGTGCAATTGTGAATGGGATCAGTTTCTTTATTTGTCTTTCTGTTGCTTCATTGTTAGTGTATAAGAATGCAACTAATTTCTGTACATTGATTTTGTATCCTGCAACTTCGCTGAATTCATGTATCAGTTCTAGCAGACTTTTGGTGGAGTCTATCGGATTTTCCATGTATAATATCCTGTCATCTGCAAAAAGTGAAAGTTTGACTTCATCTTTGCCAATTTTGATGCCTTTGATTTCCTTTTGTTGTCTGATTGCTGATGCTAGCACTTCCAATACTATGTTAAGCAACAGCGGTGAGAGTGGACATCCCTGTCGTGTTCCTGATCTCAGGGGGAAAGCTCTCAGTTTTTCCCCGTTGAGGATGATGTTAGCTGTGGGCTTTTCATAAATGGCTTTGATGATGTTTAAGTAGGTTCCTTCTACCCCGACGTTCTCGAGGGTTTTTATTAAGAAAGGATGCTGAATTTTGTCAAATGCTTTTTCTGCATCGATTGACAGGATCATGTGGTTCTTATCTTTTCTTTTATTAATGTGATGTATCATGTTGATTGATTTGTGAAGGTTGAACCAGCCCTGCATCCCAGGAATGAATTCCACTTGATCATGGTGAATAATTCCTTTTATATGCTGTTGAATTCGATTTGCTAGTATCTTATTGAGAATTTTTGCATCCATATTCATCAGGGATATTGGCCTGTAGTTCTCTTTTTTTACTGGGTCTCTGTCTGGTTTAGGAATCAAAGTAATACTGGCTTCATAGAATGAGTCAGGGAGTTTTCCTTCCCTTTCTATGTTTTGGAATAACTTGTGAAGGATAGGTATTATCTCTGCTTTAAACGTCTGATAGAACTCCCCTGGGAAGCCATCTGGTCCTGGACTCTTATTTGTTGGGAGATTTTTGAAAACTGATTCAATTTCTTCACTGGTTATGGGTCTGTTCAAGCTTTCTATTTCCTCCTGTTTGAGTTTTGGAAGTGTGTGGGTATTTAGGAATTTGTCCATTTTTCCAGGTTGTACAGTTTGTTGGCATATAATTTTGATAGTATTCCCTGATAATTGCTTATATTTCTGAGGGATTGGTTGTAATAATTCCATTTTCATTCATGATTTTATCTATTTGGGTCAGCTCCCTTTTCTTTTTGAGAAGCCTGGCTAGAGGTTTATCAATTTTGTTTATTTTTTCAAAAACACAACTCTGGGTTTCATTGATCTGCTCTACAGTTTTTCTAGATTCTATATTGCTTATTTCTGCTCTGATCTTTATTATTTCTCTTCTTTTGCTGGGTTTGGGGTGTGTTTGCTGTTCTGCTTCTAGTTCCTTTAGGTGTGCTGTTAGATTTTGCATTTGGGATTTTTCTTGTTTCTTGAGATAGGCCTGGATTGCAATGTATTTTCCTCTGAGGAATGCCTTCGCTGCATCCCAAAGCGTTTGGATGGTTGTATTTTCATTTTTGTTTGTTTCCATATATTTTTTAATTTCTTCTCTAATTGCCTGGTTGACCCGTTCATTCTTTAGTAGGGTGTTCTTTAACCTCCATGCTTTTGGAGGTTTTCCAGACTTTTTCCTGTGGTTGATTTCAAGCTTCATAGCATTGTGGTCCAAAAGTATGCAAGGTATGATTTCAATTCTTGTATACTTAGGAAGGGCTGTTTTGTGACCGAGTATGTGACCTATCTTGGAGAAGGTTCCATGTGCACTCGAGAAAAAAGTATATTCTGTTGCTTTGGGATGCAGAGTTCTAAATATATCTGTCAAGTCCATCTGATCCATTGTATCATTCAGAGCCCTTGTTTCTTTATTGACCGTGTGTCTAGATGATCTATCCATTGTTGTGAGTGGACTGTTAACGTCCCCTGCAATTTCCACATTCTTATCAATAAGGTTGCTTATGTTTGTGAGCAATTGTTTTTTTTAATTATTTTTTAACGTTTATTTATTTTTGAGACAGAGAGAGACAGAGCATGAACGGGGGAGGGGCAGAGAGAGAGAGGGAGACACAGAATCGGAAGCAGGCTCCAGGCTCCAAGCCATCAGCCCAGAACCCGACACGGGGCTTGAACTCATGGACCACGAGATCGTGACCTGAGTTGAAGTCGGACCCTTAACCGACTGAGCCACCCAGGTGCCCCATGTTTGTGAGTGATTGTTTTATATATTTGGGGGCTCCCGTATTCGGCGCATAGACATTTATAATTGTTAGCTCTTCCTGATGGATAGACTCTGTAATTATTATATAATGCCCTTCTTCATCTCTTGTTACAGCCTTTAATTTAAAGTCTAGTTTGTCTGATATAAGTGTGGCTACTCCAGCTTTCTTTTGACTTCCAGTAGCATGATAAATAGTTCTCCATCCCCTCACTTTCAATCTGAAGGTGTCCTCAGGTCTAAAATGAGTCTCTCGTACACAGCAAATAGATGGGTCTTTTTTTTTTTTTATCCATTCTGATACCCTATGTCTCTTGGTTGGGACATTTAGTCCATTTATGTTCAGTGTTATTATAGAAAGATATGGGTTTAGAGTCATTGTGATGTCTGTAGGTTTCATGCTTGTAGCGATGTCTCTGGTACTTTGTCTCACAGAATCCCCCTTAGGATCTCTTGTAGGGCTGGTTTAGTGGTGACGAATTCCTTCAGTTTTTGTTTGTTTGGGAAGACCTTTGTCTCTCCTTCTGTTCTAAATGACAGATTTGCTGGATAAAGGATTCTCGGCTGCATTTTTTTTTTCTTTTCATCACCTTGAAGTTTTCCTGCCATTCCTTTCCGGCCTGCCAAGTTTCAGTAGAGAGATCCGTCACGAGTCTTATTGGTCTCCCTTTATATGTTAGAGCACGTTTATCCCTAGCTGCTTTCAGAATTTTCTCTTTATCCTTGTATTTTGCCAGTTTCACTATGATATGTCATGCAGAAGATCGATTCAAGTTACGTCTGAAGGGAGTTCTCTGTGCCTCTTGGATTTCAATGCCTGTTTCCTTCCCCAGATCAGGGAAGTTCTCAGCTATGATTTCTTCAAGTACACCTTCAGCACCTTTCCCTCTCTCTTCCTCCTCTGGAATATCAATTATGCGTAGATTATTTCTCTTTAGTGCATCACTTAGTTCTCTAACTTTCCTCTCATACTCCTGGATTTTTTTTTTATCTCTCTTTCTCTCAGCTTCTTTTTCCATAACTTTATCTTCTAGTTCACCTATTCTCTGCTCTGCCTCTTCAATCCGAGCTGTGGTCATCTCCATTTTCTTTTGCAGCTCATTAATAGTATTTTTAGCTCCTCCTGGCTGTTTCTTAGTCCCTTGATCTCTGTAGCAAGAGATTCTCTGCTGTCCCGTATAGTGTTTTCAAGCCCAGCTATTAATTTCATGACTATTATTCTAAATTCACTTTCTGTTATATTGTTTAAATCCTTTTCGATCAGTTCGTTAGCTGTCGTTATTTCCTGGAGTTTTTTTGAGGGGAATTCTTCCGTTTTGTCATTTTGGATAGTCCCTGGAGTGGTGTGGAACTGCAGGGCACTTCCCCTGTGGTTTCTTGAATAACTTGGGTTGGTGGGCAGGGCTGCAGTCAGACCTGATGTCTGCCCCCAGCCCACTGCTGGGGCCACAGTCAGACTGGTGTGTACTTTCTCTTCCCCTCTCCTAGGGGCAGGATTCACTGTGGGGTGGCATGGCCCATCCGGACTACTTGCACACTGCCAGGCTTGTGGTGCTGGGGATCTGACATATTAGCTGGGGTGGATAGGCAAGGTGCAGGGGGGCAGGAGCGGCAGGCTCAGCTCGCTTATCCTTAGGTGATCCGCGCCGGGAGGGGCCTTGTGGCAACAGGAGGGAGTCAGTCCCTCTGGAGGGATGGATCTGCAGAAGCACATCGTTGTGTGTTTGCGCAGTGCAAGCCAGTTCCCTGGCAGGAACTGGTTCCCTTTGGGATTGGCTGGGGGATGAGCGAGGGAGATGGCGCTGGCGAGCGCCTTTCTTCCCCGCCAAGCTGAGCTCTGTCGTCTGGGGCTCAACAACTCTCCCTCACATTGTCCTCCAGCCCTCCTGCTCTCCAAGAAGAGCTGTTAACTTATAACCTTCCAGATGTTAAGTCCTGCTGGCTGTCCGAACCCACTCCGTCCGGCCCCTCTGCCTTTGCAAGCCAGACTCGGGGTCTCTGCTTGGCCGGCAGGCCGCCCCTCTGCCCCGGCTCCCTCCCACCAGTCCGTGTAGCACACACTGCCTCTCCGCCCTTCCTACCCTCTTCCGTGGGCCTCTTGTCTGCACTTGGCTCCAGAGACTCCATTCTGCTAGTCTTCTGCGATTTTCTGGGTTATTTAGGCAGGCGTGGGTGGAGTCTAAGTGATCCGCAGGACGTGGTGAGCTCAGCGTTCTCCTACACCGCCATCTTCCCAGAAGCCTCCCAGATGGTGTTTTTAATCAACATGTTAATTTGATACATTTATATATTGTAATATGTTTGCCATTGTAGCCATAAGCAGCAACTCAATCAATTGCATAATGATCCTTTATTTTTAGTGGTTGGAATCATTAAGTTCTAGTCTCTTAGGAAATTTGATGACCATAATATAATATTGTCATTTATACACACTATACTGTACATTAGATTTCTAGGGCTTATTTACTACTTGTTGTAAGTTAGTACCCTTAAACAACATCTCTCCTACTCCCTTCCCCCAGTCCCAAGTAGACACCATTTTACTATCTGTTTTATAAGTTTGGCTATTTTCAGATTCTACATACAATTGATATCCCACATACTTGTCATGTGCTGACTTATCTCAGTATAATATGCTCAAGGTTTTGTTTTTATTTCTATAGCTTTATAGTATAGTTTGAAATCATGGAGTTGTGATACCTACAGCCTTGTTCTTTTCCCTCAGAATTGCTTTGGCTATTTGTAATTTTTTTGTGGTTCCATATGAATTTCAGGATTGTTTTTGTCTATCTCTGAGAAGAATGCCATTGATATTTTGACAAGGAATGTACTGAATTTATATATGGCTTTGGGTAATATGGACACTTGAAAAATATTCTGATCCATGAACATGGGATTGTCTTTCCATTTGTTTGTGTTTTCTTTGATTTTTTTTTAGCAAACTCTTGAAGCTTTCATTAAACAGATCTTTCACTTCCTTGGTTAAATTTATTCCTAAGTATTTATTATTGGTGATGTTATTGTGAATGGGATAGTTTTCTTTATTTCTTTTTCATACGTTTCATTGTTAGTGTATAGAAATGCAACTGATTTCTGCACATTAATTTTATATCCTGCAACTTTACTGAAATCAATGATTAGTTCCAACAGTTTTTTTTTGGTTGAGTCTTTGGGATTTTCCATATATAAAATCCTATCATCTGCAAGAAGTGACAATTTTACTCCTTCCTTTCTGATTTGGATGACTTGTATTTCTTTTTCTGGCCTAATTGCTCCAGCTAGGACTTCCACTACTATCTTGAATAAAATTGGTCACTGTTGTAATGTTCCTGATCTTAGAGGAAAAGGTTTCAGCTTTTCTCCTTTGAGTATGTTAGCTGTGGGTCTGTCATATATGACCTTTATTATGTTATGGTATGTTCCTTCTTTACCCAACCTGTCAATGGTTTTTATCATAAAAAGACATTGCATTTTGTCAAATGCTTTTTCTGTATCTATTGCAATGATCATGTGATTTTTATCTTTCATTCTATTAATGTGATGCATTACATTTATTGATTTGTGTATGTTGAACCAGCTTTGTATCCCAGGAATAAACCTCTTGATCATGGTGTATAATCATTTTAATGTGCTCTCAAATGTAGTTTGCTGATACTGTGTTGATAATTTTTGCATCTATATTCATCAGGGATATTGGTTTATAGTTTTCTCTTCTTCTAGTGTCTTTATCTGACTTTGGTATGAGGATAATCCTTGTAGAATACATTTGGATGTGTTCCTTCTGCAATTTTTGGGAAGATTTTGAGAAGGATTGGTGTTATTTTTCTTTAAATGTTTGGTAGAGTTCACCCATGAAGCCATCTGGTCCTGGTCTTTTCTTTCTTTGGGAGGTTTTTGATTACTGATTCAATCTCTTTGCTTGTTATCGGTCTGTTCAACTTTTCTATTTCTTCTTGATTCAGTCTTGGTAGGTTGTATGTTTTTAGGAATTTATCCATTTCTTCTAGGTTATCCAATTTGTTGACATAAAATTGTTTATGATAGTCTCCTATGATCCTTTGTATTTGAGAAGTATCTCTTGTAATATCTCCTCTTTGATTTCTGATTTTATTTACTTGACTGTTCTTTTTTTCTTATTTTGTCTAGCTAAAGGTTTGTCAATTTTACCTTTTCAAAAAACCATCTCTTATTTTTGTTGATCTTTTCCATTATTTTTCTGGTGTCTATTTCATTTATTTCCATTCTGATCTTTGTTATTTCCTTCCTTCTGCTAACTTCGGGCTTAGTTTGCTCTTCTTTTTCTAGTTCATTGAGGTGTAAGGTTAAGTTGCTTATTTGAGTTCTTTCTACTTTCTGAATATATGTATTTTGCACTTTAAACTTCCCTTTCAGAACTTCATTTCAGCATCTGGTAAGTTTTGGTGTGTTGTGTTTCCATTTGTATTTGTTCTGAGATACTTTTTTATTCTCCGTTTGATTTCTTCTTTGACCCACTGGTTGTTCAGGAGTGTATTGTTTAGTTTCCACATACCTGTAAATTTTCTAGCTTTCCTCTTGTTGTTGATTTCTAGTTCCACTGTATTATAGTCAGAAAAAATACCTAGTATGATTTCTATCTTCTTAAATTTGCTAAAATGTGTTTTGGGGCCTATCATATGATCTATCCCAGAGGATGTGTCATGTTTATTTGAGAAGAATGTGTATTCTGCTGCTGTTAGATGGAGTGTTCTAGAAATGTCTGTTAGGTCCACTTGGTCTAATATATGGTTCAGGCCCAAAATTACCTTGTTGATTTTCTGTCAGGATGACCTATCTATTGATGAAAGGGGTATTGAAGTCCCCTCTTATTATTGTATTGGTGTCTATTTGTCATTTTAGACATGTTAGTATTTGCATAACATATTTAGATGCATACATATTTCATACATATAATATATGAAATGTATATTGTATAATATAATAAATTTTATATATAGATATAGATGATATAGATATATAGATATAGATTTACATCCTCTTGAGTGTAAGTGAGACCTGTAAATATGATGGGATATGACTCCTATTATTAGGTTACATTCTATGGAAGAATGAAGATATTTTATAAATGTAATCTAGTCCTTAATGAGTTGATTTTAAATTAATAAATAAGGATATCACCCTGAGTTGGCCTGACTTAATTATGTAAGACCTTTTAGAGTCTATAAATCAGATACAGAAGAAGTTAGAGAAATTAAAAGTACGATACATGCTGTCCTGTTGACCTTGAAGAAGCAAACTGCCATTTTGTAGAAAGGGGCACAGGGCAGGGAATGGTTGCTGGCTTCTGAGAGTTGAGGATCTCAGTCCAACAACCACATAGAAGTGAATTCTGCCAACAACTGTTGAACTTGAAAGAAGACTCTGAGCCTTAGATGAAATCATAGCTCAGGGTGGTACACTGATTTCAGCCTGGTGCAACCCTGATCAGGGAACGCCATTAACCTGACCCATGGGAAACTGTGATATAACGTATTTATGTTGTTTTCAGATGCTAAGTTTGTGGTAATTTATTACACAGCAATATAAAACCAATGTACACTCTCAGACTGATTTAATTAATAGGGGATGAAGCGTGGGAATCATGTTTGTTAAAAGTTCCCATATTATTTTACTGTGCAGCCAAAGTCAACATCATTGGCCTAGAATATTTTTTTACATACTTCCTTTTGAATCATGGAGAGTAAGAGTTAGTTTTCTCATGTCACATCCCTTGCAGCTTAAATTTTTAAATAAACTCTATCTTATGGTACACCTGCTATCACTGTAGTTAATCTTTTGAAACAGCAACTTTACAAAGTCTCTTCAATTTCTGACAGATAAAAGTGATACAGGTATCAGTCTTATTTTAAGAAAAAAAAAGTAATATGTACATACATGTGTCAGTAATGCTTTTCCAGTATTGACAGAAAGAGAAGGTAAAAAAAGATCTCAGTTAATTCACTCAGATGGTTTTCCCTAAGTATTTTCTTCATGATTATATAATAGAAAAAAATTTCATAGGACTCTTTTACACATAGAATGGCAACATCAATGCTAGCTGTTTATGAAACACCTTTTTAAAAACTTCTTTCCAAAGTTCAAATAAACTAAGTGAGAATAGATTTTTTGCATTAAAGTGTAAAACTCTATAGGATATGATTGACCTTAAATTTCAAATTTGTTCTTCAGACAGTCCCCCATAGAGATTTAACAACAGAATGTCTTACTTTTCAATGACCATGAGAATTCTTAAAATTACATCTTGACTAGGCTGTAACTTTACTCCTTCAAATAACATACAAGAGTGGTCTCAATTTTGTTCCAGGGATCAGAAATATGCACACTACCTAGAAACTTGCTGGAAATGCAAATTCTGCAACTCCTGCTCTGACCTACTGAATCACACACTCTGGGGTTGAGGCCACAGTGTATCAAAACAAGGCCTCCAGGTGATACATGTAAAAGCTTGAGAAAAAATAATCTCTCTCTCTCTCTCTCTCTCTCTCTCTCTCTCTATATATATATATATATATATATATATATATAAAAGACATTGACATTTACATTCTCACCACAGAAAACTTTTTGTCTTGATTAGGCTATAAATAAAATTTTGGAAATTAGTCTCTCTATTGCTGTCCCTAAACCAAGATTCAACAGACTTGTAGAGAAAACCCCTAAAGTATCCAGGACCACAAAGCCATTGCATTATGGTTTTAATATTTCTTGACTTCCATTATTTTTTTTTTTGCTTCTTGTTCATTTTACATGAAACTAGTGAAGGTCACACACTATGCTTTTTCTTTATCTCAACTTATAATAATGTTGGCCTTGATATAAATACCCGCATGAAATTCTAAAGAAATCTACCAAGGTAAAAAAGAAGACAGATTCCTGACAGCCTGCTGTCTTCTGAGACAGCTGCTGTCTTCTGTTGTTCTCTTTCTGTCAACAACACTCTTAATTTCTTATTCCAAATTTGTTACTCTTCCTTGTCCCTGAAAGAAATTTCAAGAGAAACTTAATGCTTAAATTTGGTAATTTCCCATCTTCATGCTAGTCAGGTTTCTCGTTTTTTTCTTCTTCTGTTTCATGCATCTCACACCACCTCATTTCTCTTTGTGATTTTCCTTACAATTGACCTCCTGTTCCTTTTCGTGACAAGAAGTCTCCCTCATTTTCCCAGGATTCCCTCTTATAGACAGTCTATGAATGCATGTGCAGAATCATTAAATGTCCCTATCTGAGTCCAAGTTTCTTAGAAAACAGAGCTTGTAGCAAAGATTAATATACTAATATTTTATCGGTGAGGAGTTCAGAGAACATGTGAAATTCCAGGGTAGAAATAATTTATAAAAGAGAACTGATGCAAGGAAAAAAATACAATGCATAACATTATCAAACTGGCCACAGCTTCCTTAGCAAGTGTAGCCATTTGATCAGTCACATGGACCATCCTCTGAGAGGCCACAGAGGGCCACTGTACCTCAGAAAATATGTGGGAAATGAAGTATTGGGACCTCATGAAGGTAAAAAGCTTCTGCACAGCAAAGGAAACAATCAACAAAACTAAAAGGCAACCAATGGAATGGGAAAAGATATTTGCAAATGACATATCGAATAAAGGGCTAATATTCAAAATCTATAAAGAACTCACCAAACTCCACACCCGAAAAACAAATAATCCAGTGAAGAAATGGGCAGAAAACATGAACAGACACTTCTCTAAAGAAGATATCCAGATGGCCAACAGGCACATGAGAAGATGCTCAATGTTACTCCTCATCAGGGAAATACAAATCAAAACCACACTCAGATATCACCTCATGCCAGTCAGAGTGGCCAAAATGAACAAATCAGGAGACGATAGATGCTGGCGAGGATGTGGAGAAACGGGAACCCTCTTGCACTGTTGGTGGGAATGCAAACTGGTGCAGCCGCTCTGGAAAACAGTGTGGAAGTTCCTCAAAAAATTAAAAATAGACCTACCCTATGACCCAGCAATAGCACTGCTAGGAATTTACCCAAGGGATACAGGATTATTGATGCACAGGGGCACTTGTACCCCAATGTTTATAGCAGCAGTTTCAACAATAGCCAAATTATGGAAAGAGCCTAAATGTCCATCAACTGATGAATGGATGAAAAAATTGTGGTGTATATACACAACGGAATACTACTTGGCAATGAGAAAGAATGAAATCTGGCCTTTTGTAGCAACGTGGATGGAACTGGAGAGTGTGATGCTAATTGAAATAAGTCATACAGAGGAAGACATATACCATGTTTTCACTCTTATGTGGATCCTGAGAAACTTAACAGAAGACCATGGGGGAGGGGAAGGAAAAAAAAAGAGGTTAGAGAGGGAGGGAGCCAAAACATAAGAGACTCTTAAAAACTGAGAACAAACTGAGGGTTGATGGGGGGTGGGAGGGAGGGGACGGTGGGTGATGGGTATTGAAGAGGGCATGTTTTGGGATGAGCACTGGGCATTGTATGGAAACAATCTGACAATAAATTCCATATTAAGAAAAAAAAATATGTGGGAAGAAGAAAAAGAGTGAGATTTATGTAAGAAAATCTTCCTGTTTACTCTATCACATTGGTTCAAGCTTGCCACAAAGAACATAACTTCCCAAACCTCCAGATTGTATTACTGAGCTTCTCTAGGAAACCACTAGATCAGACAAATTCCCCATTCATGATTGTGAGACATTATCTGAAGCTGGAAGGAGTGGAAGTAGCAATAACGTCTGAGAGTTGTAGGACTGGGGTATCTGAGCTGTGGCAGCGACTTCTCTGGGACATGTGGCAGCCTTCTGTTACCCTGGGAGGCTGAGACAGACAGCAATGTGAGGAGATGTATCCATGACAGTGATGGTTGAAGCTCTCCATCAGCAGGTGGTCAAGTCTTTAGGTGGTGGGGGTGAGAGGGTAGCATATAGTGCCAAGAGAATCTGAGAGGTATAAATTGGGTCAATTTAACACCTCCAGTACGTAACTGGAAAGTGGAAGTGAAAATCCAATCTTTGTCACTTGTAATCTCCTAAAAAGTTACAAAGACTTTTATGACTGTTGCTGTACCTGGTCCTGAGGCCATAATAGATACTCATCTTCTTCACCAGCATTCTGGAGAGCACTTAGTCTCATTTGGGTTGCTTGCCTGGTAGGGCAAGCCAAAAATTCATCCCCAAGGGCTAAATGCTGCCTTTGCTGAGCTGGTATTGCTAAAATTTCTAATTTGTATTAACCTCTTCATGTGGAAACATCAAGAGATGCCCCAGGGACACTTCTGAATGTGAAATATACTTCTCTCAGTTCCCATTTGTGCAGTAGCATCCTTGCTCTTCATAGAGTGTTTCCCTTCTGGAAACTATGACTTCTAACAAATCATAGCCTAAAATTGTGAGTCAGGAAACACAAACTGCACAACTGGATCAGTTAGATGTTGAGATGGGCCTGTCCTGTATCCCAGGCCTATCCTGTATTTCACTTTTAATTCGAAACCACTGTATTCTTGCTATTAGAGATACCATACCATATAATGATATGTATGTTCAGGGCATATACTGCCCTTCATGGTACTGCTATGCACCTGTCTGGTGATTCAGAAACCCGCCAATTTTGAGTGACATCCAATACAAGAGAAGGTTGTGAGTAGGTGCAGAGTGAGGAATAAGTCATTGTACCATTTGGAAAATATGACTTAGCACATTAATTTGTGCTGAATGCTCCAGCATGTCAAGGATACTCCGTAGAATCTCTGGAAGGCCTTGACAAGAAAGCCACAGAGTGAACCACTATTTCTAGGGAAAAGCCATCCTCTATCCCTTTGCTATCTAATAGGGAAGCCACAGGTCACCTATGGCTACTTAAATTTAAATACATTAAAATTAAATAAAATTAAAAATTCAATTCCTCACTCTCAGTGCCCACATTTTAAATACTCAATAGCCACATGTGACTAATGGCTACCATATTGAGTGGAGTAGATATAGAGTATTTCTATAAAGTTCTATTGGACAGCCCTGCTCTGCCCAATAAAAAATATTCTTCTTTAAGAAAGATGTTACTGCTATGCTACTGGAATCCTAACAAAGACTGAAAAATTGACCATGGACATCAAGGCACCATGCAATGAGAGCTGCTTATCATGAACTTGGTGTTATCAAATCCACTGAGTTGTAAATTGGGGCTGGGTAAAAAACAGTGGGAAGTTTATCAATAAGTTTAGGGGAAAAAATGTAAGGGACAAAAGCTTACAGACACAGAAATAGAGAATACTAGCAATAGAAAGGATCTTTGAGAACTCATCGGTTAATTTTATACATAACTTGCAGAGCTCTTCAAAGTCTACAAAAAATAAGAGGAAAAGAAAATCCCTAATGTCCCAGAGCTAGCTACTATTTGAATGTGACTAACTCAAGGTCAGCCCTTAGTCCTCCTTCCATTAAAGCACCTGGCTGCATTTAAAGATACAGAATGTGAATCACAATCTAGAAAGCTCCATTTCAAAAAATTGGCTACCGGGAGGACAGCATTGATGATTCAGTTTAACAAGCTCTTCAGTTCCTCCAAGAATGTTATCAAGAAAGTTTCTAATGAAGTAACAAAGCATAATATTTATATCAAAACTATGCTTTCAAATTTATTTTCTTGGAACTGTACAAAGTAGTTTCTTTTAGTTTTTTTAGTTTTTTTTTCACTTTTTTTGTATCAAAGTTATTTCCAATTCACATATAGTTTATGCTCTCTTCCTCTTTCTTGATTAAATTAGCTCATGGTATTTCTCCCCCTATATCACTAAATTTGTGCAAAGAACCAAAGTTTTTATTTATTAATGTCATCTCTTGTTTCTGTTCTCATTAAATTTTGTTCTTATATTAGTTCCCTACTGGTGCTTTCTTGTGATTTACTTTTTATACCTTATCTAGCCTTTTGATTTGGCAATGTAATTTATTTTTATTCTTTTATTTTTACTAATGTAAGTGTTTAGGGCTTTGGAATTTCCTCTGATCCCTACTTTTTTATTGAGATATAACATTTTGTAAGTTTAAGGTATACGACAGGTTGATCTGATACACTTATATATTGCAAAATGATTATCACTGTAGAGTTAGCTAATACTTCCATCACCTCACATAATTACCATTTCTTTTTTGTGGTGAAAGAAGTGAAGATGTACTCTCTCAGCAATTTGCAAGTATATAATACAGTATTATTAACTATAATTATCATGCTGCTGTTAGATCCCCAAAACTTATTCATCTTATAACTGGAAGTTCATATTCTTTGACCAACATCTCTCCATTTCCCCCACTTCTCAGCCCCTGATAATCACCATTCTACTCTGTTTCTTCAAATGGCTTTTTTAGATTTCACATGCAACTGATATTATACAGTATTTTTCTTTATCTGATTTATTTTACATTTCATAATGTCCTCAAGTCCATCCATGTTGATACAAACAGCAGGATTTCCTTCTTTCTCATGGTTGAACTCTCAATCTTTTATATATATATATACATATTATAATATATATTATTTATGTATTTATATATATTATATATATACTATATATCTCATTTTCTTATTTTCTTTATCCATTCATACATTGAAGAATATAAGTTGTTTACATGTCTTAGCTATTTTAGCTATTGTGAATGATGCTGCAATGAAAATAGGAATGCAGATACCTCTTCAAGATAGTGATTTCAATTCCTTTGGATATGTACCCAAAAGCAGGACTGCTGGATCATATGATAGTTCTATTTTTAATTTTTTAAGGAATTTCTATGCTGTTTTCCATAGTGGCCATAGCAATCTGCTTTGCCACCAACATTGCACAAGGTTTCCCTTTTCTTCACAGCCTCACAACACTTGTTATCTTTTGTGTTTTTGATGATAGCTATTCTAACAGGTGAGAGGTGATATCTTGTAGTTTTGATCTGCAGTTCCCTAGTGATTAGTGATGTTAAGCATCTTTTCATGTACCTGTTGGATATCTGAATACTTTAGAAAAATATCTACTCGGGGTGCCTGGGTGGCTCAGTTGGTTAAGCGTCCTACTCTCAATTTCTGCTCAGGTCGTGATCTTAGGGTTCCTGAGTTTGAGTCCTGCTATAAGCGTGGAACTTGCTTGGGATTCTCTGTCTCCCTCTCTCTTTGCCCCTTGCCTAGTCACTCTCATTATCTCTCTCAAAAAAAGAATAATAAATAAATAAACATTAAAAAAAAAGAAAAATATCTACTCAGTTCCTCTGCCCATTTTTTAGTTGAATTTTTCAGGTTTTCTCTCTCTCTCTTTTGCTATTAAGTTGTATGAGTTCTTTATATATTTTGGATATTAATCCTGTATCAGATGTATGATTTGTAAATATCTTCTTCCTTTCCATAGGTTGACTTTCCATTTTGTTGACTATTTCTTTTGTTATGTAGAAATTTTTCAGTATGATTTTTTTTGATATGACATTAAAGCACAAGCAACAAAAGCAAAAGTTAATTAATATGTAGAACTACTTCATATTTTTTGATACGTAACTATCATTACTGATGACGGTACTTATTTTTTTAGAAACTCTGTAATTTCTGTTTGTATATTCTCTTTAATCCAAAAGTTTTTTAATATCATTTTTTTTTTCCCAACTGAGGTAAACCTTTCTTGTTTTGGTTTGTTTTCCTTTATGATTTCTACTTTGATCTCTGTTTGTTGGCATTGGAATCAGATAATGTTGTTTTAATAGTTTATAGAATTGATCTTTGCTTCTTGTGCTATACCAGGCATTCTATTTTTGTGAATGTAACATGTGTACTTAAGAAAAAGATATAGTGTCTATTATTAGGGTTTAGAAGCCAATATATAACCAAAATATTTGCTTACTAATCATGTTGTTTATGTGTTTATATGCTGACTTTTTCTCCTGATTGATATATTTTGTATACTGGCATATTGGTATATGAAGACCCTCTGTTAATATTGTAGCTCTATCCAGTTTTCCATGCATCTCCTGTACATCTATTTTATATAAGTGTTTACTGTGTTATTTAGTGCATAGATACTCATAACTGTTGTAGCTTTATTGTTAAATAAAACTTTTAGCACTACAAAGTGTCTTTCTTTATTTCAGTTAATGGTTTTTTACTTAAATTTCACTGTGTCTGTTACCAAGATAACGATTTCTGCTTTTATATTGTCTCCATTTACCTAGTAAATCTTGGTCCATCTCTTTATTTTTAGTGATTCTGAAGCACTGCGTTTTAGGTATGTCGCTTATTTTTGTCTCTTGGATTTTTCTGTAGAAATTAACTTAAAAATATTTTTCTTTTCAGTCAATTTAAGGTCATTTACATGTATTGATATGATACATATAGTTGGTCTGAATTCTGTCATATCTTTGGTTTTAATTACTGTGCTTTATGTTATATACTGCTTCTTCGTATTTGGTGATTCTTATTGGCTCATTTCAAACAACATTGCTTTTGGTGTGTAAAAAAAGTTTCTATTTCTTTTGGTATTAAGGAAGGATTTTTACTAATAAAAAGTAAATATCATTGTATTAATACACTTTAAATGCCCTTAATCCCTTTTTTTCTTATTAAATGTTTATGAACCAATATTACAGCTTTAAATTGACTCCTGCCTTTAACCTATACAATAGTCAATGATCTTATTCTATTTTCCCTTTTTCTATCCTGTCTACTCCCATATTTCAGTTGGATTTCTTTTTTATTTTTAAGAACACATGTTTAAATACTATCCTTCTACCCAGCTACTAACCTTTTAGTTTTAGATCAACAATTAAATAAATGTAATTCTCATCATATGTCCTTTTACAAATGTTTCCTCAGTCATTTCTTGGTTGGATGAATCTTATCTAGTTGATTCTGCAAGAAGAGCTTATGAGTTAAAATTCTCTGTGTTCCTGTATATTCAGAATTAACTTAGAGCTTCTTTACTTAACAGAAAGCTTGACTCTATGTAAAATTCTCAGTTTGTATTTTCAGTACTTAAGTATTTGAAAAATGTCATTTCACTGTTGCCTTCATTTGTATGTTATTTTTGAGAATTTTGACACCACACTAATTGTCTTTTCTTTGAAACTTTCTTCATATTTTGCCTAAAGGCCAGGGAATTTCTTACTTATCTCAAAACATGAATAGTTGTATTAGGATACTTCCCCTGACTTGATTATTCCAATTCAATTTTACCCACTACACTATACACAGATATTTTTTTTTCTTTTTTTCTTTATTTTTGTGTTTTGTGTTTTTTTTTTTGGCGGGGTTTAGGGTGGGGAGGATATTGGGATAATTATTTTAAATACTAGTTCCATTCTACTGTATTAAATTTCTTCTTCAGGAACCCAATTATAATATTTTAGAACTTATATTTCTGTATTCCATTTCCATCCCTTTCTCTCTGAGAAAGAATTTTTTATTGGACTTTTTTTCCAAGTTTTATTTCAATGCCTTTTTAATTAAATTTTCATTTAAACCTATTATTCCTTAAGTAACCTATTATTCCTTGGGTAATTTCATCTTCTTATCTAATGTAATTTTTTAAAGTTTATTTATTTATTGAGAGAGAGAGTGAGCAAGAGGGGGAGGGACAGAGAGAGATGGAGAGAGAGAATGCCAAGCAGCTCTACGCTGTCAGCTAGGACCCTGTCACCGGGCTCAATCCCACCAACTGTGAGATCGTGACCTGAGCCAAAACCAAGAGTCAGATGCTTAACTGGTTGAGCCACTGAGGTGCCCCACTATCTAAGGTAACTTCATTCAAAGATATAGAACTGTCTTTCCTTAGTTCAAACAACTCTTGTTTTTCCTTGGTTTATTTTCTTTTTCTGTAACTAGATTTGTATTTCTGACTCAAGATCTCCTAATGCTTGCATGAAGAGACTTAATTTAATTTACAGGGCCGAGCTACAGTCTTCTTAAACTTTATGAGTTTCTATTTAGGGAGGCAGGGATTGTTATCAGTAGAAATGCCTTGCTTTGAATTTCCTGCTTTCTTACTATATTTTTGCTGTGTGATTGTTTTCCATTTCTATTAATTTAATGAATGCAATTAATACTTTTAGACTGTCCTTTTTGTGTGGTTTTTATTTATTTTTATTTTAATTGTTTTATTTGAGAGAGAGAGAGAGAGCGCAAGTGCACATGAGCTGGGAAGAGGGGCAGAGGGAAAGAGGGAGAATCTTAAGCAGGCTCCATGCTGAGTGGGGCTCCACCTAACAACTCTGGGATCATGACCTGAGGCAAAATCAAGACTCTGCAACTCATCAGACTGAGCCACTCAGGTGCCCCTATTCTATTCTATTTATTTATTTATTTATTTATTTAAGCGTTTATTTATTTTTGAGACAGAGAGAGACAAAGCATGAATGGGGGAGGGTCAGAGAGAGGGAGACACAGAATCTGAAACAGGCTCCAGGCTCTGAGCTGTCAGCACAGAGCCCGACGTGGGGCTCAAACTCACGGACCGCGAGATCATGACCTGGGCCGAAGTCGGCCGCTTAACTGACTGAGCCACCCAGGCACCCCATTTTTTTTTTTTAATGAATGACATTGTTAGATCACTTGACATGACTTATTTCCCTTTTTTTTCCTGCAGGATTTCAAATTTCCCGTTCTTACTACCTACTTCCCCTTCACAAAGACATACTCCAGGGAAAGCACTTTCTCTATATACCTATTCTCCTGAAGTAATGTTTCTCTGATGCTTCCACTTCTAATTCCACTTCATTTCAAACCCCTTCCTTGTAGCCAATTCTGTAAAGCACCAAATCCAATCCACATTTAGTATTTTGTCATTTGGTGTAAATTTTCTCTTTTAGGGAGTGATTTTATCTATGCTTTGTCTAAGACTTGTGGGTCCTACAATTTTTCCATTGAGTTCCTTAAATATCCCCTCCCTAATCTCCATACCACAGCCTTGCAGTGCCTAGTGATGGAAACTCTGTTGGAAGTTGTTTTAATATTCTACCTAGAGGTAATTTGTAATGCATGGTATTCTCTGTCTTCTAATAATGATGAAGGTATGCATTATGCGAAGTCTTATTTGTTCTTCCTGATGATGTTATATACATATTTGTGTGTGTGTGTGTGTGTGTGTGTGTGTGTGTAGAATGTGTGTGTAGAATGAACATCATACAACTGTCATTAAATTCTAGACCCATATACCACATCTGAATATTTTCTATTGACTCACAAAACCTGATTTCAAAACCAAACTCTCAATTTATACTCCAAATCTGCTCCTCATACAATATTTACCATCTTCATAAATGGATCTCTATTCTTCAAGTTATTCAGGCCAAAAAGATATGGAGAAATATTTGACCACTCTTCTCTCTCGAAACTAATCCACAAAATCAATCCCACAGAATGTATACCAAATTCACTCACATTATTTTTTTGCCAAATCAACTATGCCACCTCAATCCAAGCCACCATCATGTTTTATCCAAATGTCAGCAGTTGCTTATAACTCCCATTTTCTGTTCTTGCTGCCCCCAAGTATGGTTACTAAATAGTTGCAAATGCAGCCTTATTAAATGTTCATTAGAACTTAGAATAACATTTATTTTTATTTTTTTTTTAATTTTTTTTTCAACAATTATTTATTTTTGGGACAGAGAGAGACAGAGCATGAACGGGGGAGGGGCAGAGAGAGAGGGAGACACAGAATCGGAAACAGGCTCCAGGCTCTGAGCCATCAGCGCAGAGCCCGACGCGGGGCTCGAACTCACGGAGTGCGAGATCGTGACCTGGCTGAAGTCGGACGCTTAACCGACTGCGCCACCCAGGCGCCCCTAGAATAACATTTAAATCACCTGCCTCTGCTCAATACAGATCTGTTCTCTATTAATCTCTCATACTTTTTACCACTCTCTCACTTGCCCATGTGCTCCAGCCACACGGGTCTTAGCACTATACATATAAAAGAATGTTAACCAGCTTTTAAAAAGAAGGAAATTCTGTAATATAAAACATGATGGACCTTGAGGACATTATGTTAAGTGAAATAGGCCTGACATAGAAAGATAATACTGCATAATTCCACTTACATGAGTTATCTAAAATAGTCAAATTCAGGGCGCCTGGGTGGCTCAGTCAGTTAAGTGTCCAACTTCGGCTCAGGTCATGATCTCATCGGGCTCTGTGCTGACAGCTAGCTCAGAGCCTGGAGCCTGTCTTTGGATTCTGTGTCTCCCTCTCTCTCTGTCCCTCCCCTGCTTGCACTATCTCTCTCTCTCTCTCTCAAAAATAAATTAAAAAAATTTTTTTAATTAAAAAAATAAAATAGTCAAATTCATAAAATCAAACATAGGAATGGTGGTTACCAGGGGCGGGGGCAGGAGGAAATGGAGAGTTATTAATCAACAAGCATAAAGTTTAATCAGATGAATTAGCTCTGGAGATCTGCTGTACAACATTGTAGCTATAGTCAACAATAATGTATTGTTCCCTTAAACTTTGTTAGGAGGATAGATCTCAGGTTAAGTGTTCTAACTACAATAAAATAAAAATTAATGAAAAAATCAAAGATGCATATGACTAAACTCAAGAATGAAACAAGGGAAATCACTATAGACCCTGCTAATATCAAAAAGAGAATAATAGAATAACATGAACAACCCTATACACACAAATTTGACAATTTAGATGAAGGAGACCAATTACTCATAATATACAAACTACCATACCCAATGCATCTGAAATAGATAATCTGAATAGCCCCATAACTACTAAGGGAATCCCATTTTTAATTTTAAAAACTTCCTCAAAAAAAAATAAACTTCAGATCTGGATGGTTTCACTGGAGAACTTGAACAAATGTTTAAAGACAAATTAACAATTACATCCTATCTCTACCAGAAGGAAAAGGTGTTAACACTTTAAACTCATTTTTAAGACAATATTACCCTAATATAAAAAAACAGATAAAGAACAAAAAAGGAAAAATATAGACCAGTATTCTTCATAAATATAGACCAAAAAGATTATTGACAAAATATTAGCAAGTAGAATTTGGCAACATGTAAAAAACAATTTTAGAGGATGGCCAATTTGTGTTTATTCCATGAATGCAAGACAATATTAATATTTAAAAATCAATCAATATAATCCATCATATTAATAGGGAAAAGAAAAATCACACAATTTTTGTAATATAGAATAAAAGTGATAATATTCAACACCCATTCAGATAAAAAGTTCCTAGAAAACTAGGAATAGAGGAGTGTCTGTGTGGCTCAGTTGGTTAAGTGTCTGACTTTGGCTCAGGTCATGATCTCGTGGTTTATGAGTTCATGCCCCCACATCGGGGTCTCTGCTGTCAGCACAAAGCCCGCTTTGGATCCTCTGTCCCCCCTTTCTCTCTGCCCCTTCCCTCTCTCTCTCTCTCTCTCTCTCTCAAAAATAAACATTAAAAAAAGAAAACTAAGAATAGAAGGGACTTCCTCAACTTGATAAAGGATATCTACAAAATTGATTACAGCTAACATACCTATTGATTTCACTTATGGCAGGAGGTAATCAAGACAATTTGTGCACAAGTTTGAGAATGTGTACCCTAGAACTGTGATTCTATAAAATATATAATTTTTTATGGGAGAGAAAGTATTGGGAGATCATTAAATCTGATTCATTTTCACAGGCTATAATGAGGGATACAATTCAAAAATTTCAAAATTAACAGAGTTCAGCAAAATGATCTCCAGTGTCACTTCCCAATCCTTGAGAGTGTTTCCCAGGATTAACTTCCATAATATTTATAAATGATAAGAAAGGTAGTGCTCTTTTCACAACACACTTAACTGTTCTACCTATAAAGCAATGCTACGGTAAAATAAAATTCATGTTTTCAGTAGCCTAATTATTAGTGAAACTGTTGTAAAAATGTGTGTGAATTTTTTTAAAAATGTCTTCAAATTGCAGAGAAATTATATGTATACATTTATTAGATACCAATTTCCATCAGTAAGAACACACTATTTTATCTGAGCTGGGCTTTCTAATATTACTACTAAGATACATTTCTTGGAGGGAAAAAAACCCTATTATTCTCAAAGTTTCCCTGATGGAAAATTAATTTACAAAGACAATAATGATAATGTTGGGAAAGTTTCTCATCTGGGAGACCCAGTGGGGAAGAAAACCATCCTATTAGCTATTGGCATGTTGGGTTAATCAGTGGACCATGATACAGAATAATAACCTTCTACGCACTAAGCATGTGGCTGAGTAATTGCCACACACTGGAATTTCCCAGTGACTCTGAGATGTCAGGGAAAATGTTAAGCAGCAAATTTCCTAAATGGGTATGTATCTATTGTACTGCATAGAAATTACAATACATTTTGCACAAGATTGTAACTGATCTTCATCTCCATTATGTGTCATACTTGCCACAGAGAAATCCAATTGGCACATTTAATGGTCTTGTAGAATACAGGCTTTCAGAGATTTCTATCATTAAATCTACATAGTTCTGGGTGGGAAATGGGAGTTTTTGTGCTCTCAACTCACTTTTGTTTGTGTCCCATGGTTGATACTGATAAAGGACTTGTATTTAAAATATGAAAATAACACTTAAAACTCAACCATAAGGAAACAACACAATTATTTAATGCAATTATAAATAGTATTTTTATTTTAATGTGGAATTGTTCAATGCTATTATAAAGAACTGCAGTTGATGTTTATATACTGCTTTTGTATCTTGTCTTCTGGCCAAACTCACTTATTAGTTTTAGTAGTTTTTTTTATACATTACTTAGGATTTTCCACATAGATGATTATGTCATCTGCAAATAAAGAAGCTTTTACTTCTTTTTCTATCTGAATGCTCTTTATTTCTTTTTCTTGCCCCACTGTGTCAGCTAGAACCTACAGAATAGACTTGATTAGAAGTGGTGAAAGTGGAGATCCTCACCTTGTTAGCTTTACCTTTTTTTGTACATGTTTCTTACAGGATTGACAAAGTTCCCTTCTGTTTTAAGCAGTTCGGGCTACTAAAACAAAGTATGATAGACTGAGTGGCATATAAACAACAGAAATTTATTTCTCACAGGTCTGGAGGATGGAAGTCTGAGATTAGAGAAACAGCATGAAGTTCTAGTGAAACTCATTCTTCCAGGTTGCAGACTGCTGACTTCTTGCTGTGCCCCCACATAAAAGAAAGAAGGCAAGAGAAATGTCTGGGGTCCCTTTCCTAAGGGCAGTAATCCCCTTCATGAGGGATCCACATTCATGACCTAATCACCTCCCAAAGGCCTCACCTCCTAATACCATCACACTGAGGGTTAGGATTTCAACATATGAATTTGGGGGGACACATTCAGTCCACTGCACCTTCTATTTCTAGCTTTCTGTATGTTTTCATCAAGAGTAGATGCTAGATTTTTTCAATGAGATGATAATATGTTTACTTATATTTTCATTCTATTAATATGGTCAACTAATTCTTCTTAATTAATCTCGTTGACTAATTCTTCAAGTTTGAACCTGCCTTGAAGTCCTGGGATAAACACAAAAATGGTTGTGATATGTTATCATTTTTAGATATTGGTGGATTTGATTTACAAAATTTTGAGGGATATTGGCTTGTGGTTTTCTTTATGTATGATGTCTTTGCCTGGTTTTGGTATGAATAATGTCGGCCTTATAAAAGGACTTATGACCTATTCACTTGTTGACTATTTTCTGAACTCAAGTAGCGTTTCTTCCTGAAACACTTGCTGAAATTCACCATTGAAGTCATCTGCTCCTGCATTTCAATTTGTGAGATGGACTCTACCTACAAATCCTATTAAATTCTATTTAATAGAGTGTTAGTAAATAGGTTTATTTCTTGATTTGCCTTTGATAGTTTGTGTCTTTCAGGGAATTTGCCCATTGTCAACTAAGTTGTCAAATTTATTGGCATAAAGTCAGAGAAAGAAAAATAACACATGATTTCACTTATATGTGGAATTTAAGAAACAAAACAAATGAACAAAGAAAAAGGGACAAATCAAAAAACAGAACTTTTTTTTGTATTTATTTATTTTTTTTTATTTATATATGAAATTTATTGTCAA
>NW_024420586.1:13598030-13635048 GCF_014898765.1 Herpailurus yagouaroundi
ATCTTCATAAGGTCCCAGTAATTCACTTTTGCTTTTAATTCCCTTGCCTTTGGGGATGTGTCGAGTAAGAGATTGCTACGGCTGAGGTCAGAGAGGTCTTTTCCTGCTTTCTCCTCTAAGGTTTTGATGGTTTCCTGTCTCCCATTCAGGTCCTTTATCCATTTTGAGTTTATTTTTGTGAATGGTGTGAGAAAGTGGTCTAGTTTCAACCTTCTGCATGTTGCTGTCCAGTTCTCCCAGCACCATTTGTTAAAGAGACTGTCTTTTTTCCATTGGATGTTCTTTCCTGCTTTGTCAAAGATGAGTTGGCCATACGTTTGTGGGTCTAGTTCTGGGGTTTCTATTCTATTCCATTGGTCTATGTGTCTGTTTTTGTGCCAAAACAGACTCTTAACTATGGAGAACAGACAGATGGTTACCAGCAGGGAGGTGGGTGGGAAAATGGTGGCAAAGGTGAAAGGGATTAAGAGTACACTTATCATGATGAGCACTGAGTAATGTATAGAATTGTTAAGTCACTATATTACACCTGAAACTAATATGATACTGCATGCAAACTATACTGGAATTAAAATTAAAAAAAAATAAGATAAATAAAATGTTAAAAAATAAAATTTAATATTTCATACTTATTTTAAAAATTATTGGCATAAAGTTGTCCTTAATATTCATGTATTACTACTTTGATAATAATTGAATATACAGTGAGGTTAATTATGTAATTCCAGACATTAGCGATTTATGCCTTCACCTTTTTTTTTTATCACTCTGGCTCAAGACATCAATTTTATTCATCTTCTCAAAGAGTCAACTTTTACTTTCACTGATTTTCTCTATATATTTTCTGTTACATGTTTAATTTATTTGCAGTGTGATTCTAGGGATTTCCTTTCTTCCAGTTACTTTGAGCTTATTTACTGTTTATTTTCTAAAATTTAAGTTGGAAGATGAGTCATTGATTTGAGACCTTTACTCTTCCAAAAGCTAGGCATTTAATGTTATAAACTTTCCCCCAATACTGATTTAGCTTCTTGTATGTGTGGGCTTATGATTTTCATCAAATTTACAACAGTTAAGGGGCACCTGGCTGGCTTAGTCAGTAGAGCATGAGACTCTCGATCTCGGGGTCATAAGTTTGAGCCCCATGTTGGGCATAGAGATTACATTTTAAAAAAATTTTTATTTAATCAATTTTTTTAAATTTACATCTAAGTTAGTTAGCATATAGTGCAACAATGATTTTAGGAGTAGATTCCTTAATGCCCCTTACCCATTTAGCCCATCCCCCCTCCCACATCCCTCCAGTAGCCCTCTGTTTGTTCTTCATATTTAAGAGTCTCTTATGTTTTTGTCCACTTCCCTGTTTTTATATTATTTTTGTTTCCCTTCCCTTAGGTTCATCTGTTTTGTATCTTAAAGTCCTCATACAAGTGAAGTCATATATTTGTCGTTCTCTGACTAATTTCACTTAGCATAATACCCTCTAGTTCCATCCACGAAGTTGCAAATGGTAAGATTTCATTCTTTTTGATTGCCAAGTAATACTCTATTGTATATATATATATATACCACATCTTCTTTATCCACTCATCCATTGATGGACATTTGGGCTCTTTCATTACTTTGCCTATTGTGGATAGTACTGCTATAAACATTGGGGTGCATGTGCCCCTTCAAAACAGCACACCTGTATCCCTTGGATAAATACCTTGTGGTGCCACTGCTGGGTTGTGGGGTAGTTCTATTTTTATTTTTTTGAGGAACCCCCATACTGTTTTCCAGAGTGGCTGCACCAGTTTGCATTCCCCCCAGCAGTGCAAAAGAGATCCTATTTCTCTGCATCCTTGCCAACATCTGTTGTTGACTGAGTTGTTCCTGTTAGCCATTCTGACCAATGTGAGGTAGTATCTCATTGTGCTTTTCATTTGTATTTCCCTGATGAGTGATGTTGAGCATCTTTTCATGTGTCGGTTGGCCATCTGGATGTCTTCTTTGGAGAAGTGTCTATTCATGTCTTTTGCCCATTTCTTCACTGGATTGGTTGTTTTTTGGGTGTTGAGTTTGATAAGTTCTTTATAGATTTTGGATGCTAACCCTTTATTTGATGTGTCATTTGCAAATATCTTCTCCCATTCCATCAGTTGCCTTTTGGTTTTGCTGATTGTTCCCTTCGCTGTGCAGAAGCTTTTTATTTTGACGAGGTCCCAATAGCTCATTTTTGTTTTTGTTTCCCTTGCCTCAGGAGACGTGTTGAGTAAGAAGTTGCTGCAGCCAAGGTCAAAGAGGCTTTTGACTCCTTTCTCCTCAAGGATTTTGATGGCTTCCTGTCTTACATTTAGGTCTTTCATCCATTTTGAGTTTATTTTTGTGTATGGTGTAAGAAAATGGTCCGGGTTCATTTTTCTGCATGTCGCTGTCCAGTTTTCCCAGCACCACTTGCTGAAGAGACTACCTTTATTCCACTGGATATTCTTTCCTGCTTTGTCAAAGATTAGTTGGCTATACATTTGTGGGTCCATTTCTGGGTTTTCTATTCTGTTCCATTGATATGAGTGTCTCTTTTTGTGCCAGTAGCATACTGTCTTGATGATTATAGCTTTGTAACACAGCTTGAAGTCTGTAGAGATTACATTTTTTAAAATTTACAAAAAAATTGGTCGCTTGGGTGGCTCAGTTAGGCATCTGACTCTTGATTTTGGCTCAGGTCATGATCTCATAGTTTGTGGGTTCGAGTCAGAGCATCAGGCTCTGTGCTGACAGCATGGAACCTGCTTGGGATTGTCTCTCTCCCTCTGTTTCTGCCACCTTCCCCCACTCTTTCTCAAAATAAATAAACTTTAAAAAAAATACAAAAATTAAGCTTCCTAAAGATGTTCCACTACTCACTGATGATCTGTTAAATTTTTTCCTGTCTTTCTTTTTCTCCCTGTATTCTATTTGGATACTTTCCACTGTTATGTCATCAGGTTCACTAATAGTTTCTTCTGTAATGTCTAATGTGTTGTTTTTCCCATCTAGTGTATTTTTCATCTTATACATAGTCATCTTTATATCTAGATGTTCAGTTTGAGTCTTTTACAATCTTCCATGTCTCTGCTTAAGATGTTCAATCTTTCCTCTGGCCTCTTGGATATATGGAATGCAATTATAGTAATTGTTATAATTAATGCCTTTGTCTACTATCAACTGTGTTAATCCTGGGTTTATTTCAATTTAACAATTGAGCAACTTTTCTTGTCATTAAAGGTTATATCTTCCATCTTCTTTGCATGCTTGGTAATTTTTTATTGCCTACCAACATTGACATTTTTACCTGATAGGTAGTAGATGTTTGTATGTTTGTATTCCTAAAGTTTTTTTTTATTTTATATTTTACCCTGGATACAGTTAAGTTACTTGAAAAATAATCTTAGGCCTTGATTTTAAGATGAGTGTTTAGTCCATGGCTAATTTTTAAATCTGTTTTAAGTTTATTTATTTTGATAGAGAGAGAGTGCAAGCACAAGCGGGGGTGGGGCAGAGAGAAGGAGAGGCAGAATCCCAAGCAGGCTCCATGCCATTAGCAAAGAGCCTGATGTGGGGCTGGAACTCATGAAATGTGAGATCATGACCTGAGCCAAGATGAAGAGTCAGACGCTTAACTGACTGCACCACCCAGGCATCTGTATGGCTAATTTTTAACCACAACTAGGGCAAGATACTTTTGAATACTGTATTTTATGCCCAATGAATTGTGAGGTTTTCCATTCTAGCTGGTGGAAAAGGAAATTCTTCCTAGTCACTTGTGAGCCCCAGGCATTGCTACCTCTCATAACTGTAGGTAATTCTCCTTCTAGCCTTAAGGAGTTACCTCACATGTGTTTACTGATTTCACATGATTACTTAATGAGGACTCTCAGCAGATCTCCAGAATTCTCTCTGTGTACAACACTCTTGTCTCTAGTACTCTCTCCTATTAACTCCAGCTGTTTTAGCCTCCTTTGTTTTACTGCTATGTCACTCTAATTCAGAGTTATGATGGGCTCCACACTGCTTCCTGAGTACCTCTTTCCCAAAAATTCTAGCATGATCCATCCACTTAGATGGTTAAATTATCGCCCCAAAGGTTTGCAAGCCTACCATTCCTTCTCTCTGATGTTGGTTTAGAGAACAGATTCATGGGGAACTAACTACATAATATGTACAAACAGAGTAACTCACTATTATTTCCCAATGGCAAGAACCAGTCAGGCAATGGGACCATGCCATTGCCACTTTTCGATTTCATTTCTTTCACTAATACCCACCCAAAGCTGGAAAGTTGTATAATTTTATGTTGTACATTTCTAAAATGGAAAGGAGTGATGTTCCCTGACTAGTTTGGGTTCTCTGGCTAAGAGCATAGAAGATCAAAAAGTGATAGCAAAGCTATATGTTTAATGGACATCAGAAAACTTTTGGGATTTTCCATTCAGTAGGTGGGATTTAATCAGTATCCTTCATCAATGCACTAGCTGCTGAAGTTCACAAGAACCCTATGGAGAACATTCTGTCAAAGCTGACACTCTGGAAGAGTGTGACATCAAACAGATGGGTTTGGTGCTGGGGTCATATGTTGGTTATCACATTTCCTGGTTTTAACTATGTCACTGAACATATTGGGTGAATAGGATAAAGCTGTACACAGAGACTAGAGAAAAGAAACAGGAAACTACTTTAGCAAGTTCCTGGCAACGTATTTGACTATCATTTGGGATTTCAGTAAGATTCTCAAGCCAAGTTCTGTTTACACGTGTGCAAGTTTAGGCAATAGGTATTACATTCATCACTGCTGACAAGAATAAGACATCTTCATTGCATGTGATCTTATTAAATATGGCACAGCATTTGTAGTCACAAGAAGAGCACTGCCCGGGGAAAGGGCAGTAGTTAACAGTCTAGGCCAGGTCCTGACATAAAAACTCATGACAGGAGAAAACACAATTGGAACTAAACGGTGTAGACAGAACACTGTAAACAGAAGAACATTGCTTATATTCGTTTCAGCAAAATTGTGAAATCTACAAGTGAGCAAATTATGAGATTCATAAAATTATTTTTAAATTTGTATCCTTAAGTAGAATGGGATGTTTAGCTAAGTAAGAGGATCCACTGGAGTAACTCTTCTCAACTTCTTAAAAAAACTTTTTAACTGAACTTGGCTTCTCTGTTCACTTCATGTACTGCTGCTTTGATATTTTTGGAGATGGTTCTTTAGGAGCCAGCAAAATATTTTAGCATAATATTCTAGAGTAAAAAAAAAAAAAAACTTCTGTATTTAAATTTTGGTTCTATCATGTACTAACTATGTGACTCTGGGTCTCAGTTCCTTTATCTGCAATATGGGGATAAAAATAGTACCTCCATTATAAGCTTCTTCTAAGGATTAAATGGTGGCTATAAACTAGTATTCTTTTAATTCCGATTGATTTATTCATCACTCCCCCTCAATGAATTGCATTGCATACAGAATTACTTAAATTATTTTACTTTCTTGAGCCTTTGAATTACTAGGGAATTCCATTTATTCTTCATACATTATATAATTCCTACATCATAAGCATTTGTATCATATTTTCCAGTCTTGCAATCAGATATATTTGACATTCAAAGACCTAGCTTAATTTAATCAATGGAAATTCTTTAAAAACATATCTATTGAGCATTGAGACACATAAACACAGGAGATAAGGATAGACCAGCGAGATGTTTTGCATCAGCCCAATGATCTTAGAATGTACTGGGAAAGATGGGAATGTATGAGATAAATAGAAGCACAAGGGAGGAAGGCTAATTCCCTTGGGGGAAGGATATTTAGATAACTTTTCACAGAGGAGGTGAGGTTTGAGCTAAGGGTAGATGCCCCAGGTCATTAGGAAGACAAAGATGAAATTTATTTCTGACAGTGGGAATAGCATTTACAACATCATGGCATTGTATAAAGGCATGGAGGTTTGAAAGAACAAAAAGTAGGGTGGTGCTAATGGAGCAAAAGTTATGTGAGGGCGTGTGGGGGAACTGAGACAGGAAAAGTAGGGACAAATCACAGTATTTTAAATACAAATGAAAAACATTCACTTTCATCAATCATCATCAGTATAAATAATAATTATTCATGACATTAGGTTGAGTATTCAATGGCAGAAACCTGAAAGTGTATGAAGAACATGTACCAAGCACCTATTATGTGCCTGTCTCAGGACTAAGGAGTTTTAACATATAATCATATTTTAGTCATATAAACAAAATATTTGACGAATTTCATTCTCATCCACACTGTCACAGGTCAAGTCGCATGCAAAGGTTCTAAGACAAACACGGAACGGAGAGTTGTACCTGTTGGCTGTTGCTGCTGCTGGGTGTGCTGTTTAAGAATATCAGGTCACCTGGTGAAGTAGAGCCAGCATCAGGTGACAATACCAGAATTTATGTCCTGGCTTTTGGTACTGAGTAAGTCATTTACCCTCTCAATGTATGTTTCCACTACAAAACATGAAGAAAAGGACCAGGTGATGCTGGGTATTGCTTCTTGAAAAAAAAATGTTATTTTCTAAACACAAAGTTGTACTAAACTACAGAGAAACTTAAATAATGGACTCATTTATTACTTGAACAAAACAAACAATACTTAATCTATATTTCTGTGGAGACTGGAATCACAGGGAGACATGAGGAATGAACAGTCTTGCCAGAGAGACAGGTAAATGAATAGATCGCTATAGCATCCACTCATAAGGATAATGGCAGAGATGAGGCAAAGCTCTCAGGTAGGGCCCCAAGTCACGACTGAGTATGGAGGAAATCAGTGAAGATTCCTGAGAAAAAGCTATCTCTAAGTTGAGATCAAAACACTTGTTCTAAGTTCCCAGATAAGAAAGCAAGAAGGCATTCATTTATCTGTCTTCCCAGCTAGACTGTTCATTCCGTATGTGTGCCTGTGTTTCCAATACCCTTAGAGGGCTCTAGACTAAGGATCATTTGTTTTGCTCAGGTAATAAATGAGTCCATTCTCTGAGTTTCTCTGTGTTTTTAGGCATCTGTGCAGGGGCAGCAGCAAGTGCAGACATTGGATGGTTAGAGAATTTGGAGTGTTCAGGGAACTATAAGGTGCTGGGTAGGGCTAGAGCAGAGGGAACAAAGGGTCCTAAGTCATAAAAAACATGAGTCTGAGGCCAGCAGGGGTGAGCTCATGAAAATTCATGTAAATCATACTCAAGAGATGAATTTATTCCAAAGGTCACAAGGTGCCATGGAATGACTTTTAAGCATGAAGTCACATGATGAGCTTTGCATTTTGGAAAGCTTACTCCTGAACAGTGAAGAGATGAGGAAGGAGTGTCAGCATGTATAGAACTTCAAAGAGAAACTGATGAGAACAAGTACTAATAACAGAGAAAACAGAAAAGAAAAACAAAAGAAACATATTTTGTCTCAAGTTTAAGGGCAATTACATGGTTGAACAGTCTATATTGGTGTCTGCTTTGATGTAAGAAAAAGAGAGAAGACAAGATAGGAGACAAGTTCCACTCCCCGGTTTCTGGTTTTGGCACTGGGGAAATGATGAGGTCATTTGCTGAGATGAATTCAGTTTTTTCCTCCAGGGGCTGAAACTTATGGCCTATCCAACATTAGTCCTTCACCTATGTTTTGGATTCACCTCTCTTATCTCTTCAAACATCCTCAATCATTATCATTACTTTTCTATACCCTCAATCAGTTGTCTCTTTACCCTTTACTCTCAGTGTTACTAATTAAAAACTAAACAAAAACAAATGCAACAAGCTTCTTCAGCCCCATGTGCTACCAAATTATTTCCTTGTGTGTGTTTTTTATCTTTCCATCACTTTGTACTCAAATTCCTCACATGAACAATCTGTCCTCTTTATTATCCTCTTCTGTTTAAGACCTTGCCATAGTCCCTTAATCGGACGCTTCATATCAACCAATCAACCCTAATTCCTGGCATCCTTCCTCCTCACTGACTCAAATTCACTCTTAAATCTTCTTCCCTTTTTTTTTTTTTAAGTTTATTTATTTTGAGAGAGAGAAAGAGAGTGCACACGTGCACATGAGCAGGGGAGGGGCAGAGAGAGGGGTAGAGGGAATCCTAAGGAGGCTCCACACTGTCAGCACAGAGCCTGATGGGGGGCTCGAACCCACCAACTGGGAGATCATGACTTGAGCCGAAATCAAGAGTTGGAGGCTTAACTGAATGAGCTACCCAGGCACCCCTTAAATCTTTCTACTCTGGATTAATTTACCATATGATCCAGATACAGAATCTGCCTCAGCACAGAGCACTTATAATACCATTTTCAACCCGCTGCATTGAGTTTCATGCATTTGTGACTCTTCTCACCCTACATTAGGCCCTCATTTCCTACTTTCACCTGAAATCTGACGACTCCCCAATGTTGTCACTAACATAGATGTCTTTTCTGAGTTAAAAGCCTGAATATCAAGTTGTTGAGTGTCACTTCCATCTTAATGCCACCAAAGGAACTTCACATTCCTCATGTCCAAAATTAAAACTATAAGAACACACACACACACACACACACACACACACACACACACACACACCGCAATATGTTTTATAAAGGCATCACATTAGCAAGAATGGCCACAGAATAGAAGACAATGAAATTGAAAATGGGGAAAAGGGAAGATTACAATTAAATTTACAGGAGAGATGCCTTTCACGTATAAGGGAGGTCACTGCATTTAAGCTGAGGAGTTTCATAAACTCCCCATGCCTGAGATTTAGCTGGTGAAAAAAAGAGTCCGCAAATAATCTCAGTAAAATGGTCAAATGTCCACTGTTGCTTAGGACAACCTGAATATCAGCAGGGCTACACTATGGGTCCACAACTGACACAGAAGCTAAACTCATGGTTTGATAAGTGATATAAGAGTCTTGGCCCTCAGTAACTCCTCAGGGCTCCCATGTATCCTCTTAGCCCCTGTGCAATCAAACCCAAGGCAAATATATATATTTATACTATTAAATAAATATACATATTTATGCCATAAATATATGTATTTATCCTGTATTATATATCATAGTACATGTATATACTATTTTTCCATAGAAATTGTTGACATAATTTTGTAATTATCATGTAATTAAAATAAGAAAACCATCAGCAATTACCAAGTCAGTGTTTTCATGGCAAATTTAATAGTGACATGAGTATGCAGGGGCTGGGATTACATATTCACTGTTTGGTGAACACTGTCCATGCTATCTGCCTTCTTCCAGCTCCAGAAGGTGCTTAAATAAATCTTGAACTTTCAGGAATCTTTGTCTCTCTTACCCTGGTCTGTTTTCAGTTTTTTGGGGGGGAAAATGAGTTTATTAGACCCTGTTACACAAAAATCCACCTAAAGGGTTTTCTGAATACTAAAGAGATACACTTTTTTCCATTGTAAATCATTGTTCCTTTGTCTTTTCTGTTCCTTCGCTTTTTTCACCCACTCAAAATGGAAATGGAAATGTCTAAAATATATGTAGGATGAAAAATGGGTATTGTTCTGCTCAGTGAGTTTTAATGTTTATTGAGGTTTTCCGTCTTGGTTTCTGCTTTCCTGACAAACTCAACTATAGTCTCTTTGTCCTGTGCAGAAAAAAATATTATGAATAAAATATAGCTGGTCGAAATAGATTTTTAAAGGAATTTGGTGATTCATTCTTTACATGGTATTCATTTTTTTATTTTTTCATTTTAAATTTTTTAAAATTTTTATTTATTTTGAGAGGGGGGAGGGGCAAAGAGAGAGGGAGAGAGAGAATCCCCAGCAGGCTCTGCACTCTCAGCTCAGAGCCTGATGAAGGGCTTGATCTCACAAACCGTGAGATGATGAGCCAAAATCAAGAGGTGAACCCAGGCACACCATACCTGGTATTCAGTTTTAAACCAGCAAACCAATCATGCAAACTCTCATCAATTGATATCTTTGGTCTGAAATCAAATGTGTCTATTATGCTCCTAAAACACACAGAAAACTGTAGGAGCTTCTTTCAAACAATGGTAAAAAGTCCTAACAATAAAGGCTATTTGTACATGATAGATTAACTTCCAACTGTCATCTGAAGAAGGGACCAAATCCAGTACACTTACTATTTCTGTAAATAAAGTTTTATTGGCACACAGCCATGACCATTTGTTTGCATACTGTTTACGGCTGTTTGCATGCAACTAGAGTATACATGCATAGTTGCCAGAGAGAGACCATATGGCTTATAAAGCTTAAAATACCACTATTTTTATCATTGTTGTATTTTTTTAAATCTATCCTATGTATAGAATTACTCTTAAGGAAAATCATCAGTATATATGCATCTAGTATCCTTAATTATAATTGAGAATGTGACTTATAATAGCTGAATAATATTCCCATTTATAGATCCACCATGAATTTAAACATCTCAATTTTTTCCAAAGATTTTGTTATTGAATGTGATGAGAGGTGAATATTCTTGAACATAAATATTTGTTCTTTTCTTCAGTTACATTCTTTAACATTCTTTAAGTTCAAAACATTCTTGAGGTATAATTTATTCAGAATAAAATGCATCCATTAATATTCTACGGTTCTATCAGTTCAATGAGTGTTGATTCACCTTTATTAAGATGTCATTTACATAAAATAAAATACGCCCATTTTAAAAGTATAGTTTGATGAGGGGCGCCTGGCTGGTTCAGTTGGTCAAGCATCAGACCTTGGCTCAGGTCATGATCTCATGGTTCATGAATTTGTGCCCCGCATAGGGCTCTTTGCTGTCAGCACAGAGCCCACTTCGCATCCTCTGTCCCCACCTCCTCTCTGCCTCTTCCCCACTGGTTCTCTCTCTCTCTCTCTCAAAATAAATAAGTGAACTTAAAAATAAAGAAACTTCTAAACTTATTATAAAGGTGACTGTATCAATTTGCACTACAACCTGCAGGGTATGAAAATTTCAGTTCCTCACATTCTGGACAAAATGTGGTATTGTCAGTTTTCTTTTTAATTCAGCAATTCTAGAGGGTAGAATTTCATTTTCATCTTATTTTCTATTTCCCTGATAGCTCAAGATGTCAAGGACATTTTAATTTTTTTTTTAATGTTTATTTATTTCTGAGACAGAGAGAGACAGAGCACGAGTGGGGGAGGGGCAGAGAGAGAAGGAGACACAGAATCCGAAGCAGGCTCCAGGCTCTGAGCTGTCAGCACAGAGCCCGACGTGGGGCTTGAACTCACAAACCGTGAGATCATGACCTGAGCTGAAGTCAGTCGCTCAACTGACTGAGCCACCCAGGTGCCCCAAGATGTCAAGGACATTTTAATGTTCTTTCTGGTCATTCTGTTTAGAGTGTCTTTGCCAATCTTTTGCTTGCTTTTTGTTGGATTGTTTGTTGTCCTATTATTGGGTTGTAAGAGTTTTACTATATCCTAAAACTCAATCCTTTGTCCAATATAAGTATTACATACATTATCTCCTATATATAGTTTGCCTAATAGTTTAATTTTGTTAAAGACTCATTTGACATTTCTTTCTTTTGTGGTTTGTGCTTTCTATGTTCTTTAAAACATATTTCCCTAACCCAAGATCATGAATGTTTTCTTCTCTGTTTTCTCTTAAAGGTTTTAGAATTTTGACTTTTCCTTTTCCTTGCTTGTTCATGAGCCTTTATGAATTATTTTTTTGTGTGTGTGTAAGGTATGAAATTGTCATTAAGGTTCATTTTCTCCCCCATGGAGATGTCCAGTTATTCCAAAACCATTTATGTAAAGGACTTTCTTTCCCTACTGAATTATATAGGCAACACTGAAAAATAAGTTGATTATATGGGTAGGTTTATTTCTAGATGTGCTGTGATGTTCCATTTATCCAAATGCCTATCCTTACATCAGTAAAACACTGTCTGGAATATTGTAGCTTTCTAGTAAATTTTGAATCAAGTAGTTTAAGTACTCCAACTTTGTTGTTTTTTCAAAATGTCTTAGATATTCTGGGACTTTTGTAAGTTCATATAAATTTTAAAATCAGCTTGTCAATTTCTGCATCCAAAAATGACTCCCTCCTGGTATTTTGACTGGGATTATATTGAGTCTATAGATCAAATTGGGGAAAAATAGTCCTCTTCAATTTATTGATTCTTCCACTCATGAAAATGTTTTGATTTTTCATTTGTTTTGATTTCTTAAAAAGTTTTCAGCAATGTTTTGTTGTATTCTTCATAGAGTAGGCTTACCACTGAAGTAATTTGAAGAATTTTGTAGAAATCAAACTGGGAGCTTGAAAAGTGAAGTTACAAGTCCTGGATAATCAATGAAAAGGACATGATATTCCACAAAAATCACTGCATATTTAAAGAAAATTAAGTAGCATTGATGGCCTAGTTGAGGTTAGAGAGCATACCTTCAGTGTGGAACTAATTCCCTTTTGGGACTTTTTTCATCAACAAATGGTGGCTTGGAAGCAATAGTAGATAAAATATATTATGAAGGTGTGCTAGAATTAGAAACTTGTTAGCAGAAATTCTAGGTGAGGAATTCTTGAGTAACTACCACACTGAAATGGGTGAAGTCAGTGTTTATGATTGTTTTGTGGCCATACACCAGAATATTTAGAAAACAAAATGAGGAGACAGAATAATTTTACAGAGGTAAAAAATAAGATAAACAAAAGTTATATAGATTAAGAGAGCAGAAAGGAGAGATGAGAAAGGAAATAAGAAAAATGAGAAAAGGGTAAGTTGTGTTTCATTTATGTAGAGGAAAGATGCACTCTAGGTCAAATAAATAACTCCATGAATATTTATCACTGGATTCTTCATTGGGCTTTCACACCAATGCCATTTGCCCTTTAATGATTTACTTTGGCTGCAGGGATGATATTGTTCTTTTTAATATTGAAATATAATTGGCATATAATAGCCTATTAGTTTCAGGTGTACAACACAGTGATATGATATTTCCATACAAAATTAAATGATCCCCACAGTAAGTCTAGTTACCATCTGTCACCATAGAAAGTTATTACAATATTATTGATTGTATTCTCTATGCTTTACATTACATTCCCATGACATATTTATTTTATAACTGGAAGTTTGTACCTCTTAATCCCCTTCACCTTTTTCCCCCATCCCTGCAATCCCTCCCCCTCCTTCTGGTAACCAACAGTTTGTTTCCTGTATGAGTCAGTTTCTGTTTTGTCTTGTTTGTTCATTTGTTTCACTTTTTTAGATTCTACATATAAATGAAATCATACAGTATTTGTCTTTGACTTATTTCACTTAGCATAATACCCCCTTGGTCCATCCTTGTTGTTGCAAATGACAAGATTTCATTATTTGTTATGGCCAAGTAATATTCCATTATATACGTATACATACATACAGAGAGAGAGAGGGACCATAACACATTTTCATTATCCATTTATCTATCAGTGGGTACTTAGGTTGCTTCCAAACCTTGGCTGTTGTAAATAATGCTGCAATGAACACAGAGGCACTTCTATCTCTTCAAATTGTTGTTTTTATTTTCTTCAGACAAATACTTAGTGGTATAATTGTCGGATTGTATGGTAGTTCTATTTTTAATTTTTTTTTAGGAAATACCATTGTTGTTTTCCATAGTGACTGTACCAATTTACATTCCCACCAACAATGTATGAGGATTCCCTTTTCTTCACATCCTTGCCAACACTTGTTATTTTTGTCTTTTTTATAATAGTCAGTCTGACAGGTGTGAAGTGGTATCTCATTGTAGTTTTGATTTGTACTTCCCTAATGATTAGTGATGTTGAGTACCTTTTCACATGCAGGGATGGTATTCTTTGTTCCTTTTACACATCACCCATAATTCCCTTTTCCAGCATTGATAAGAATTTTTTATGTCATTGTTAAGCATGACTATTTCTAAGATTAAATGCCAATATTCTTCCTTTGAAAATAACATGTTTGCAGATAGTTTGTTGAGTATGGCTGTTTTATCAGCATTCAAAGAGCTGGTACAGCTTTTTTTTAATCCAAAAAAGGGGTGCAGCTTGTTGCTTGCCTTAAAAAGGAAAAGGAGGTTTGATCTGTGCTTATGGATTTGCCAAAGCACCTGAGGGTAATTGAGTCGCATGCGTTGTGGAAGTATCATTTAGATTTTGCTGTTCAAATACAGATGCAGCTACACTGACAAGACTGTCTTCCTCTAGGCCATCCACTGATGCAGGATGCTATAGGCAATTTGAGATCAGCATTCTCAATTAATATTTCTGGCATGCGCTTTACATTGTTTACAAATGTCCTTAGGCAAAAATGGAATGTATCACTAAACATGGCAATATATTTCATGTGACTTTCTTGCTTCTCTCAACCTCCGGAGAATTCAGTTGAACAACTGTAAAATAGCAATCAGGAAGACAAAAGCCATCCTACGCATTTGGTAAACATCCATTTGGTTTCCACTATATCAATTAATCTACTAATTTAATATTCCACCTTCAATCAACTCTCAGCACCAAAAGTCAACACAGCAAGGCTCAGCTCACTTATGAAATCAGTGATGTTGAAATGCTTTTATTTCATTTTCATCAGTTCAAATTATCATAAACCTGTTCAGATACCCAGGCTCATAGATTGGTGAAGAATGTGTAGTAGAATCTTCAATATGTCATTAAACTCGTATGATGCTTAATTTTTTTAATTTTTATTTATTTTTGAGAGAGAGAGAGAGAGAGAGAGAGAGAGAGAAAACACGTGAGTGGGGGAGGGGCAGAGAGACAGAGACACAGAATTGGAAGCAGGCTCCAGGCTCTGAGCTGTCAGCACAGAGCCTGATGTGGGGCTTGAAATCATGAACCACAAGATCATGATCTGGGCCAAACTCTGATGCCTAATTGCCTGAGCCACACTGGTGCCCAATGTGTAATTTTTTGAGTGGAGGAATGAATCTCCATAAATCAAGGGCCTTGGGCATATAATTAACAATCTATTTGATACTATATCTGATTCATTGATTGATAAGGAACTTGAATAGTGCCAAAATAAAATCAGGTTCTCTTGTAAGCCATGGTGATGATCAAAACAGTAAGAAAGAGAAATATCATATAATTTCACTCATATGTGGAATTTAAGAAACAAAACAGATGAACATAGAGGAAGAGAAGGAAAAATAAGATAAAAATCAGAGAGGGAGGCAAATCATAAGAGATTCTTAAAAACAGAATAAACTGTGGTTGCTGGGGGGAGGTGGGTGGGGGGATGGGCTAAATGGGTAATGGGTATTTGTTCAGATGAGCACTGGGTTGTTATATGTAAGTGATGAAATCACTGGGTTCTACTCCTAAAACCAATACTACACCTTATGTTAACTAACTTGAATTTAAATAAATAAATTTAAAACAAAACAAAACAAACAACCAAAACACCCCAATAACATAGAAATGCCTCAAGTAAAAAAAAGGTGTTTCAAGATAAAATCTAAAATATGGTTTAATTCAAAGTCTTTTAAAAATTCCAGTGTTCAGACTACGTACTGAATTTTCTTCTAGAGAGATTCAACAGCAAACTAGGAGGCGGATTAATTATGAAAGTTCAAAATGAGGTTACCAAAAAAGTACCAGTGTGGGCTGAATGTGAGACATATAACTAAGAGAACAGAAGCGTGCACTTTGAAACAAAAATGCTGGGGTTTGAATCTGACTCCTCCAGACTGTAGCTGTGTGACCTCTGACAAGTGACTTAACCACTGGGCCTTAGTTTCCCTGTCTGTAAAATGAGGGTGACCCAGTATCTACCTCCTCAGGGTGTTATGAGGATTAAATGAATCCATGTGTGTGAATAACTGACAGCAGTTCAAGTGCCAGGGAAATGCTTCATACTATTATTCTTAAAATTGTTTTGGCAATACCAATATTGTACCCATTGAAATTTGTCTATTTTGAGACATGTTTAAAATTTTCTATTTTGAGACAAGTGTCTGGCTTTCAATATGAGAAAGCCAGAAAACAGTATGTAATCCAGGCGTTTGAACTGGGATAGAATGATCTGCCTGTACAATCACACAGGGGATTTTCTCTGCCAATTTCCTTGGGAACTGGTGAGGTATGAATGGGAAAGAATATGCAAATATTTTTTCACAGCTTTTCATATCTGATGGAGACAGAGCTGTATAGAAATGATATGAGCAATAATATATGTTTAAGGAGACCCAGGTATAAGAAAAAGGCTTTCCCTGCCCAATCCTCCATTTACCTTACATAAGTCATAATTTCTCAGTTTTTCTACTGATTATTTATTCCCACTTCTGAGTTTCCAACCTGCCAACAGCAGAGATAAATGCCACAAGTCTAACAGAGCACCACTGTGAGGAAGTGGGTAACAACCTACCAGGTCAAGTCTATTGTAACTAATTCTTTATGTCATTTAGACAGAAATGATTTGTCCTACCATTACCACCATCAACCAATGGGCTTACAGAATGCCTCATTCATTTACATGGTATCCACACACACACTGTAAAATCTATTTCACAACAAATAAAATACAGGAATTTTGTCCTGCTTGTTCACTGATTATCATGTTTCACAACACACAGAAATATGCTAAACTGTGGAAAAGCCTACTGAAGGCTTAACACGTTGTCTTTGGACGACAACACATTGTGAGCTGGGGGATCTGCACTTAAAGGTTCAATTCAATATGTGCTCTGAACCAATGACCAATATACGGTATGTCATTTGTTTCATAGCCAGAACATACAAGAACATATTAAGGGGTGGGAATGGAAATGTCCCTTCTAATTATTACTAGTGATAACACATGAATAAAAGTGTGGGTTCCAGTCACAGTAACTTTGAGCTTTCCTGGTTTAGGTGTTAGTTCACCCTGCAAAAAGGAATACTTCTATAGTCATGGGAATTCTAATAAGGCAAAAGAGGAAATTGCCAGCTTTCCTGTTTAGGATTCAGCATTCTAGTTAATGGAAAGACAAAAAGATGAACTCTAGTGGTTGTGTTAATTGATCCTGATTATTAAGAGAAAACAGGGTGTCTGCTATACAGTTGGATCAAGGTGGACATGTATTAAGTATGGAATTCAAGTAATTCTCTGAAGAACTTCTTGGCAATTCTGAGTCTAGTGAATGTTGGTGGAAGGTATAGCAACTCAATGCAGACAGAACTCTAAGGATTCTTACCCTCCAGAAATAAAGGTTCTGGTCACATCTCTAGTTAAACAACTATGATCAAGATGAGAGCAAAAGAAATACTAAGTAAGGAAGAATAAAGTTACAAATACCAACTATGACACTTTAACCAATTATAGAAATCAAGACTTCAGAATCTAAGCAAATTTTATTACGCTTGCTTTATTGAATATATATACTTAACCAATTTATATTCCTTACCTGCCCTTTGCCTATTTTCTTTTTAATTTAATTTAATTATTTTTTGGCATGATTTTTTTAAATAATTTTTTTTCAGGAACTGATAGGCAACACACCCATTGGTTGGATTCAATTTTGTAACTCTTGAGTCTTTTTTAAAATTAGATATAATTTATTGTCAAGTTGGTTTCCATACAACACCCAGTGCTCATCCCAACAGGTGCCCTCCCCAATGCCCATCACCCACTTTCCCCTCTCCCTGACCCCCCATCAACCCCCAGTTTGTTCTCAGTATTTAAGTCTCTTACAGTTTGTCTCCCTCCCTTTCTGTAACTTTTCTCCCCCTTCCCCTCCCCCATGGTCTTCTGTTAAGTTTCTCAGGATCCACATATAAGTGAAAACATATGGTATCTGTCTTTCTCTTATTTCACTTAGCATTATACTCTCTAGATTCACCCATGCTGTTTCAAATGGCAAGATTTCATTCTTTCATATGGCTGAATAATGTTCTATCATACACACACACACACACACACACACACACACACACACACACACATTGCTGCTTCTTTATCCATTCATCTATCACTAGACACTTGGATTGCTTCCATAATTGTCCTATTGTAAATAAAGCTGTGTACCCATAGGGGTACATATATCCCTTTAAATTAGTGTTTTCATATTCTTTGGGTAAATACACAGTAGTGGAATTACTGAACCAAATGGTAATTCTATTTTTAATTTTTTGAGAAACCTCCATACTGTTTTCCACAGTGGCTGCATCAGTTTGCATTCCCGCCAACAGTGCAGGACTGTTTCTTTTTCTCCAAATCCCCATCAACACTGGTTTCTTGTGTTTTTGATTTTAGCCATTCTTACAGGTGTGAAATGATATCTCAGTGTGGTTTTGATTTGCATTTCCCTAATGATGACTGATTTTGAGCATCTTTTCTTGAGTCTGTGGATGTCTTCTTTGGAGAAATGTCTATTCGTGTCTTTTGCCCATTTTTTAATTGGATTATTTGGGTTTTTTTGGCACTGAGTTGTATAAGTTTTTTATATATTTCAGATTCTAACCTTAACTGGATATGTCACTCAGGAGTTTGCCTTTTAGTTTTGTTATGGTGTCCTTTGCTGTGCAGAAGCTCTTTATTTTGATGTGCTCCCAGTAGTTTATTTTTTATTTTGTTTCCCTTGCCTCAAAAGACATATTTTTAAAAAAATGTTGCTGTGGCTAATGTCAGAAATTACTGCTTGTGCTCTCTTTTAGGATTGTTATGGTTTCATGTCTCACATTTAGCTCTTTAATTAATCTTAAAGTTATTTTTTATGTGGTATAAGAAAGTAGTCCAGTTTCATTCTTTTGCATATAGCTGGCCAGTTTTCCCAACACCATTTGTTGAAGAGACTTTTTTCCCCATTGCATATTCTTGCCTCCTTTGTCAAAGATTAATTGACCATATAATCATGGGTTTATCTCTGAGCTCTCTATTCTGTTCAATTTATCTATGTGCCCATTTTGGTGGCAGTACAATACTGTTTTGATGACTACAGCTTTATAGTGTATCTTGAAATCTGGGATTGTGATACTTCCAGTTTTGTTCTTATTTTTCAAGATCGCTTTGGGTATTTAGAGTCTTTTGTGGTTCTATACAAATTTTAGGATTATTTGTTCTAGTTCTGTAAAAAAGGCTGTTGGCATTTTGATAGAGATTGCATTAAAGCTGTAGCTTGCTTTGGGTAGTATGGACATTTCAACAATATTTGTTCTTCCAATCTATGAGCATGAAATATCTTTCCATTTTTTGTGTGTCATCTTCAGTTTCTTTCATCAATGTTTTATAGTTTTCACAGTACATTTTCCTACTATTTTCATTAATTCATTGTAGATAAACTTATAATTTTTAACTGAATATTAAAAAATATCAAAGGAATTTGTGACTGAGGTAGAAGAGGAAAAACCATCACCCAGTAATGGGTAAAGTCTATTGGGAGTTATTATTTCATTTTGGGGGTAGAGGGGAAAAGTATTTTCTTGACATCAGTGATAATCATTTCACGTTAGGTGAAAGCCCAGATCTATAGATACTTTTGTCATTTTAAAGTTAAATATGAGAAAAAGGGTCTTTATAGATATTGAATTGTCAAAGAGGTAGACTGTCAGACTGTCCATGTCAAATCAACATGATGCACACCTGATTTACACCTGCTTCTGCATCACAGAAGGAAGTTTCAAAACTATTATTTCTGAGACTCTGCTGACAACAGAGGTTAAATTTTTCCAATTAGAAGGATCCACATGTTATTTTAAAGGCAGAAGAGAATCAGAAGCTGTTATTACTCAGCAGCATTAAGAAGAGACTCTTGGAAAACTGCAAACATGAGTTTGCAGTTGACTTAGAGTGAATTCCTATGAATCACTTGCTTTAGTCCTACTGTTAGCTGAGACCATCAGTGGCTTCCACATGATTCTTGAATTTCCAGGTTTCCCAAAAGTCAAGAGAGTTATTTCTGTGAATGTTTCTTCTTTAGCACTTTTAATCATTAATACTCTGATGATCTACATCTAATCCCTTCCTACTTGAGATGTTCAGGGTGGCATCTGTCATGCTGACTAAGTCCTGATGGATAGAGTCATGGATCCATACCTTATGCTGAAGAGGATGGGTTTGGAGTGTTTGGAACAAAAATAATTGTATTAATTCAAAATTATGCTTGAAAAAATCTTTAGTAAGATAACACATTAGAAGCCAACAGATTATGTGTAAGTCAAACAAATGGTTTTTCCAACACGTGGGAGCAGGTTGCTACTTTTTTAGTTTACAACAGATGAAGCAAACAGCTTGCTTTGAGAAAATCTATCTTATGGATAATATACATCTTTACATGCTAGAATCTCATTCCACACAGATATATGCTCACTCTTTAGGAGGCATGCTGTAACTGGGACCGACCAAAGTAACAGCAACAGCCAATGTAGGCTTCTCACCTTATCTTCTCTGTAGGCTACATATTCACTGATTGGAACAGTGAACTGGATTATTCACATTATTTGAACTTTTATCCTCTCTCTTTTTCTCTCTCCTCCCCCTCATCCTTGCTATCCTTCTTACTATCACTCTTTCTCTCCTAAAAACATAAAATTGAATTTACCTAAGTGAAATGTATACATTATTTATGTTGATTGAATTTTCTTTTGTTAATTGCCCTTCTGCTTACATTCTTGAATCATTCATTTCCAGATATTAATATAAATATATTATAACCTAGGTATTGAATAATTCAAGTTTTCCTAGGAAATTTGTTGCTCAAATTACAATTTATTCTTTATTTTCAGTTTAATATTTTGAATAAGTTAATTCAATTCAACACTGTCAGATGTAGATTGTTAATAGCATTACATATAAACATAGATCTTGAGCTCTTGGTTTATAACAAAAATTTCTTAGTACCACAGGAGGAGTACCAAAATGAAAGTGATTTAGAATGACAAATAGGCTGAGATACGAGATTCGGACTATACTTTCCTCTGTAGCTGTATCAGTAACTGCAAAGGGTCTCAGATTTACCTTGCATATAAGATAATAAGCTAGCCTAGTACTGTTTCATAGGTACTGACATAAAACATAAGATTCCTGGGTCAGAGATAAATCTCTTTATTACTCACAGCACAATAAGCAGCATAACCATCAGCATATCTGTGTCAGGTGTCCTTGCCCCGAGTTGCACAAGGGCAACACAGATTAGACTACATAGTTCTCTGCACATACAGTGGGATTCATTTCAGAAGAGCAACCTTGAGCTTACTTAGTGAACCTGAACCTCTTTATAATGAGCAGTAAGCATGCTTTCCCTCTGACACAGATGAGGACATTGTCATTATTATAGTAGAAAGTAAGTGAACCTTCTGTTAATCCAATGGAAGACTACTACATCTATCTTCCAAGGCCAGTCACTATACAAGCATCCTTGAAGAAATAATTTTAAAAAATATATAGTGTCTTTCTTCACAAGATATCCAGACGCATGAGAGTACCAGAGAAAATTGTCTCCTGACAGACTGACTTTGCAGCTTATAGCTGATCTCTTCACTGTGACTTGCTTCCCACTGCCTGGGAAATGAATTATCAGTGTACTGTCTCCCAAAATATTTTTGACTTCAGGTCTTTATGTTTAATCAAAGGACTAGAAGAAAATGTGTTCCATGACTTTAAATAATGTAAATCTCAGAAGTCAATAAAGAACTAGTATCTCTGATATTCACTTTCTTTTTTTTTTTTTTTTTTTAATTTTTTTTTTCAACGTTTATTTATGTTGGGGACAGAGAGAGACTGAGCATGAACGGGGAAGGGGCAGAGAGAGAGGGAGACACAGAATGGGAAGCAGGCTCCAGGCTCTGAGCCATCAGCCCAGAGCCCGGCGCGGGGCTCGAACTCACGGACCGCGAGATCGTGACCTGGCTGAAGTCGGACGCTTAACCGACTGCGCCACCTAGGCGCCCCACTGATATTCACTTTCTAAATGCAAAAAAAAAAAAAGAAAGAAAGAAAAAAGAAAAGAAAAAAGAAAAAACGGAGGAAACAAAAGAGCTTAGCCAAAATTTGCTTTATCCTGAAAGAAGAAAAAATCCTATTCAACAATAACCAGATATACACAATGCCCTTCTCCCAGAAGCAGAAATTTTTTTTTCTTCCAGAAAAACAAGTTATATAACATACAGCAGTTGGATCTCAGAACAAACCTCTGTCTCTTGGTCAAAAAAAAAAAAGATGAGTTGAGAAGGGAGAATACCCTACCCTATTTTGTTTGGAAATTAAGTAAAAGAGGTGATTTCTTATTTTTTCCCTTAACTGAGAGAGACACAGAGAGAGAAACAGAAAGAGGGACAAAGACACAGGAAGACAGAAAGAGACAGAAGACAGAGACAGAGACAGAGGGGCGCCTGGGTGGCTCAGTCGGTTAAGCATCTGACTTCAGCTCAGCTCATGATCTCATGGTCCGTGGGTTCAAGCCCCGCATTGGGCTCTGTGCTGACAGCTGACAGCCTGGAGCATGCTTTGGATTCTGTGTCTCCCTCTCTCTGACCCTCCCCCCGCTCATCCGCGCTCTCTCTCTCTCTCAAAAATAAATAAACACTGAAAAAAAAAAGACAGAGATAGAAACAGAGACAGAGAACAGTGTGAAATCTTGGGAAAAAACATGCAAGTGGGCTTTATACAAAGATATACCTGGCTTTCAATCATAATTCTGTCCCCTACTAGCCATATGTCTTTTATAAACTGAGCTTCTCTGAGCCTCAGTTGTCTTACTTTTTAAATACAGTGCAATCAATAAATTAGAAATACTTCATATGAAATGCATAGCTCATGCTTGGTATTCAATCAGAGTTAGCTATTCATTACAGGGAGTTGATAACATATCACTGGGGAAGAAGTGTGGTTAAAGAATTGAGATTTATCCCCATGAGGGATAGATAAGTTGTGGAAGTGAATGAGCTTTCCAAAGAAGAGAATATAAATGAATCGGCATTGCCAGAAGCCAAAGATTAAATAAGGACATAGAGGTAGTCCGTGATATTGGCTGCCCCCAGTGAATTCACACCCTTGGTAGTCTTCTTCCTTTGAATCAGGGCTGGGTCAGTTTCTTGCTTTAAGCAGTAGAATGTGGCAAAAATGATGCTATTCCAGTTCTGGGCCTGATTTGAAAGCTACTGGAAGTTTCTGCTTTTTGTGCTTGTGGACACCCTGGGTGGGAGTCCTGTTGGAGAGATCATATGGAGAGAATACGTAGAGAAGCCATGTGGAGAGGTAGAGGCCCTGGGACAAGATAGACAGAGACAGAGAAACAGAGAGACACCTACTGGTCCTGGTATCTCAGCTGAGCCCAACCTTGCAGGAGCTGGTCCTATGAACAAAACATTTTGGATGACCCACAATCTTGCTGAAACAGCATGAGAGGTTTCAAATGAGACCAGAAAAAGAACTATACGGCTAAGTTCTAGTCATCCATAAAACTGTGAGAAATATTAAAATAATTGCGTTTTAAGCCACTAAGTTTTGGAGTGGTTGGTTACACAGCAAAAAATAACCAAAGCAGACACTGAAATGTTATATTAAATTTGTCTGTAGTTCATCTGGCCTCAGCGTTTTTCTGCAGCAAGGGACATTTTTCAGGAGCATGATATCCCTGTCCATATTATTCTCACAAGTAAATGATATGTTAGCATCCTCCATTTCCCCATTATGGATCTGTGATTTGGAAGTCATCTAAACCTTGTTTGAATGTATTCATACCCTTCATATGCATAACTCTGGGGCATAAATATGACATATGTTTACAATCTATCATGTCAACTGTCTGTCCTACAAATTGTTTTCAAATAAATTATTTTAAATGCCATGCAATAATTCCATTTTGCCTTTTAAGCCAACATTTTCTAAAGAAAAAACAAGGGGGAGAGACTGAAAGAAAATTAGATAATGTGTCTTTAACATTTCACTAAAATATGTCATGATTTATACTTCTGAATTTAATTCGATCCTTATTGATCTTCTAGAAGTCACGTAATAATATCCATGATGAAAGGGGGTTTGCCTAGTCTTTAATGAACTTCTAAGTGTAGTTATTTACCATGCTATAATTGGTAAATTCCATCTAAAATTATTTTAGGGTATTACATTTAATCAGTTCTTAATCCTCTTGCCCTAACTTTGGGGAAGGGAATCCTTTCCCCATTTACAGGCATCCATGGTATTGCAGGGATGTAGGTTTTTATTCTGTGATTTCTTTGTCTCTTTTTTTTTAACCTCTATAAATGTGTGGCTGGAGATTGGGAGGACCAGCGCAGAGCAAGGGAAGAAAAGGTTAGAAAAGATGAGGATACTAAAAGCAGTTAATTTTGTCCTGAGCTTTACTGAAAATGGCCTAGGCTGAGAAGTTAGGACATGAGTCAGTGTGGGGCAATTAGACACGAAAGCTGCAACCTCCGTGACCCAGATACACATGTGAACCAACAGAGGATGAAGGAAGAGGCCAGAAGTCTGGTGAACAGTCATGCAGTGATGCATACGTGATGTCAAGGAAAAAAAGGCAAACAGTGAATTAAAGTCTAAACTCATTCGTTCAGGTGCCAATGGGCAAGTGTACCGAAGAATGGGACGAACATCAGGTCACCGGTGGAGACAGTCAGGAGGTTTGTGGAAAACAAAAGAATTAATAAAGTAAAATGAAATAAAGTTAACTAGGGAAGATCAAGCAAGGAGAGATGGCTCCCCTCGTAAACTTCCTGACTCTCACCCTGATCTCTTCTGTTAGTTGTGGGCCTGAAAACAATTCCCATTTTTGACCAACTCACTTAATAAAGGAGTGAAGTATTACTCAGATTTTCACATATTTTGTTCAGCTTTCATTGTAATAGACACGAAGAATTGGAACACACTGTCAAATACTTATTTTCAAAGGCAATCGAGAGCACTGCTGGTGGACAAAGCAACGTCATGGAGGCACTTGCTCTCCCTGCTCAGCCTCAGCATACTAAATCATCTTTTATTCCTTCCAAAAGCAGGATAAATGGTCTTTTGTAGTGGAGAGAATTTTTTAAAAAATCATACTTTATATTCTATCCAACGGGGAAATTAAATCACAACAGAAAGGTATCACACTATCAGCTAGAGGTGTGATCTAAAATTAGGTCTCAACTATAGATGCTGGAGAGGATGTGGAGAAACAGGAACCCTCTTGCACTGTTGGTGGGAATGCAAACTGGTGCAGCCGCTCTGGAAAACAGTGTGGAGGTTCCTCAAAAAATTAAAAATAGACCTACCCTATGACCAGCAATAGCACTGCTAGGAATTTATCCAAGGGACACAGGAGTGCTGATGCATAGGGGCATTTGTACCCCAATGTTTATAGCAGCAATTTCAACAATAGCCAAATTATGGAAAGTGCCTAAATGTCTATCAACTGACGAAAGGATAAAGAAATTGTGGTTTATGTACACAATGGAATACTACTTTGCAGTGAGAAAGAATGAAATATGGCCCTTTGCAGCAACGTGGACGGAACTGGAGAGTGTGATGCTAAGTGAAATAAGCCATACACAGAAAGACAGATACCATATGCTTTCACTCTTATGTGGATCCTGAGAAACTTAACAGAAACCCATGGGGGACGGGAAGGAAAAAAAAAAAGAGGTTAGAGTGGGAGAGAGCCAAAGCATAAGAGACTCTTAAAAACTGAGAACAAACTGAGCGTTGATGGGGGGTGGGAGGGAGGGGAGGGTAGGTGATGGGTATTGAAGAGGGCATCTTTTGGGATGAGCACTGGATATTGTATGGAAACCGATTTGACAATAAATTTCATAAAAAAAACAAATAAAATAAAATTAGGTCTCAAGACTTGCTCCTTTTAATAAGTGAGAAAAACTACATTTTCACTAACTGTTACAGTCGCAGTGACCCAAACATAGCAAATGTGGGAGGGAAGGTCATTTCTTAGTCTTTAACACATGGCTTGGCTGAAAGGCTGGTCTCCTCCAGGAAGATGCACATATGGCAGAAGCGACTGTGCATATCACGTGTCATACGTTGAAGTGTGCTCGGACCGAATTTAGATGATCACCATGACAACTGTTAGCCAAGGAGAAATGTTGGTAGTGGGGGTACAGAAATCATTAAACACCACAAGAATGGGGTCATGTCGTTCATATGACCAAGGGGACCTGAAGCAATGTGACTTCATTTGTTCCCACTGTGAAGCCTTTTTTTTTTTTTATGTCAGTCTAACAGTAAACGTCAAAAGCAAAGAGCTCAATGGCAGTTACTACACAAATGTCTTTGTGGATAATCTTGCCTTATTCTTCTCCCAGCTTCAGACAAACATGTCAAGTGCAGTTTTGCTGAAGTCAGCAAAATTAAGAAAAACACATAACTTATTAGTGCAAAACCACTTTGCATCTCTGTCTCCAAAAGTATTTTTGCCTACCACTTTGTCACTTACTTCCTGCTAAGGAATGCTTTGAGTATCATGTTTCAGAGTGGCTGGTTTGCTTGACAAAAGCTAAATGCTTAAGAGAATTTATTCACTTTCTGATCAAGCTGCAGGAGAGAGAGAGAAACAGAGACAGAATAGTATGGGTGATGTTGAGACTCTTAATGAGTTCATTAAAAGCCTTTGTGCCCATCTTCAGAAGTAAAAGTCCATACATAAAATACACCTGATGGGAATTAATTCTGAATGCAAGGTATCAAATTCCCAAACACTTATGAATCATTGTCATTTTCCTCCAAGAATGATACTGATATGGGATTCCCAAATTTCTAAATGCCATGCTACTGTAAGTTACATATATACTACATGTATTTTTGTAATTTTTCAATAAAGAATACTGCTCAAGCTCCCCCATGTTACTCTTGGTTAACACCCAGTCTCAGCTGAGTGGAACAATAACTAGACATGACATTTGATAAATGGATTCCACATAAGCTGCAGCAATCTCCATCTCCCATTACTCATGCACAAGCCCCTGCTCTGCACTATGGAATCCACTATGGAATTACATATTCTGAGATGTATATGTCAATCCTACATTACTGTCGTATGTTTATGCCAGAGAAGAAGCTTTGTACTATAAGTATTGAAGGAGGGACGGCAATCATGGTAATGTCTCAAATGAGATGCTGAGACTCTCTGGATGGGAGACTGGATGGAAGGGTAGACTTGAGGCTTATATTAGGAAATGACAGAGAATTAGAATAGGGGCCAAAATGGAGCCTTTATGGACTCTGTAATCAACTGACTAGAGAGGGAGTGATGAAGTTAGTAAGAAGGATATCTGGGCATGGAGAATGGAGCCAAATGGGGACTCACATGCCCAAACTGAAGGACAGGACAGTTCAGAGGTGTACTGGTTGGGTCTAGTGGTCAGAATCCTTTTACACAAAAGCCAAAATCAAATTCTTGCAGCCCACACAGAAAGTACCTTTATTTTCCAGTGACTACGAAGGTGAAAAACACCTCTCTGTATTGGACTAACTGGTTATTATCAAGGTAAAACCATTAGCATTAAAGGACTGAATTATTGGCAGGATGCTACCCTTTAAGACGAAAAAGGAAAGAGTATTCTCTTAAATTAGTTATTTGGATAATATAAAACAGCTACAGTTATGTACCCATTCTGTGAATTTGCAAAATTCTTAGTGCTCTTTGCTATTATGAATTATACATTTTAAGCAGCTCTCTGTGGTGAACTTTAGTGGCAATTACAAGGAGTAAGACTCATTGAAAATCAGTTGATTATGAAAGCATGAAACCTTTCATAATACTGTTGCTTCAGTATTATCTATATTATTATATTATCTGTATTATTGACAATACCCATGGCACTCATTGGCCAGACCATGATTCATCTTTCTAATTTCCCATTGTTGCTCCTGGTGCTATCTTCTCCTGCACTTGAAATACCAAAGTGACTTTACATGTTTCCATCTCCAGTATCTGACTGCACATTATATCTAGATAAAACCTTTTAATCTGAACTCCCGGGCCCTTCATGACATGTCATCAGCCTCCCCTCACGGTAATTATCACCATCATCATTACCATCATCATTGCTAACAGTTACTTAGCATTTATTATGCACCTTTACATATCTTTACATATCTTTATTCATCATAACAATGCTATAAAGTACGCTACATTATTGTCCTTAGCTTATCAATAAAGGCTTAGTGACATTAAAAACCTTTCCCCAGACTGCACAGTGTATAGTGGACCTGGGAGGTACACCCATGTCAGTCAGCTTTGAAACCTCGAGGTCTTACTGGAAATGCATTAAAAACACAAGAATAACCTTTATAATACACTTACATATCAGCCAATTTTTAAAACAATAGGAACTAAGGAGGGTCATAGAAAATGGATCTTAAAATTATAAACAAAAATATGCATAAATCAGAATATTCTAACATAGAATACTCTAGAACAAAGATGGAAGGAAGACAGACCAAAAAAAAAAGACTTGTTGTCAGGGACTGTGGTAACAAAAAGTTGTTTTTTGGTGTAGGTAGTTCCAACTAAAATTCTAGGAATCTCAATAGCTTCTGACCTGCAAACTAGCTTTTGAAATAATAAATTTACTTTGAATCTCATTTCCCTATATGGTATCTAGACACATTCTCTTCATTAATTGATAATCGATATGCCTGAGAGCTCCTACCCTCATAGCCTCTCCTCTTCCACCCTTTGCTTTTAAGAACCCAGCCTAGATCTTTCACTTGACCATCTCTTGGGGCCGATTCCCTAACTGCACTCATGCATGGCACCTCTCATCCTTACTTCTTAGGAATCTAGGTTAGGCCTTTTCTTGAGCTTTTTTCCAGAGAGAACTCACGCAGGCATCTTCCTACTCCTAAATCCTGGGAATTCTGCAATGGATTCCCTTCATCATGCTTTTTCTCATCTGTGATTCCTTGAGTGCAGATAGGCTGGCCACTTCCTATACACTCTTCTTAGGAAATCAGTATAAGATTCCCTTTCACTTGGTCTCCTCTTCTACTCTTCCCTGGGTGCACACATGTAGGCCCATTCAATCACTTTTCTCTTATGAATCCTGCATAGGACTCCCTTTCACTTGGCCCTCACTTGGGCTGATTGAGTTACTGTGATCCATCTCCCTGGCATGGAGAAGAGAGAACTTGGAATACAATTAGTGCTTTCTTGTTTTATACTAAACTAAAACTGTTTACACAGTAAATCTTGGTGGTCTTTTGTGTAGGAAGAAGCCCCAATGTCCTTTTTGTTTTTGCATTCCTGAGATTTGTTTGCATTTGTGATAAAACTTATTTTCCTTCATAAAATCTACTTTTCAACTCACGAGGGCCTGGAGCTCAGGCTGTTGGGAGCAATTTTCAGTTATTTTAATATAGCACCATCCATTGATATCTCCTTCTGAAAATGTGAGGTCTGGATCTCCCTTGCTTGGTTAAGAACCAGTCTAGATCCTTTCCTTGCCTTAGGAATACTTCCAAAATTCAATGCAGGATGTCTAGAACTCAAATTCTAGAACTCTATTGCCAGATCTACATGATCTAAAATGTCTACTAATGTCAACAAGTCTCAAAGGTCAGAGATGCGGAACGATTCATTGTAATAAACAGTGCAGTGTATTGAACATCTATCAAGTTATAAGTGGTTCAGTGAGTTATGAGAGGTTTGATTCTATGGAAATAGAGTTCCTTATCCCCCAAAGAGAGAGATTTACAACCTGGTTTATATGATAAGATTTGCAACCTAAGAAATGTGCATCAGAGTTGAAGGACCACCTGTGAATCAGCCTCTTCTTCAGTTACACTGAGCACAAATAGAAGATCCTGTAATTGCTGTGGAAAAATACAAACAGGAAGTTCTGGAAAAGGGGAAAGCAGGATATACAAATAAAAGCTGACCTTGAGAGAGCCTGGGTGGCTCAGTCAGTTGGGCATTGGACTCTTGATTTCAGCTCAGGTCATGATCTCACAGTTCATGGGATTGAGCCCCGCATCAGGCTCCACACAGTAAGTACAGAGCCTACTTGGGATTCTCTCTATCCCTCTCTCTCTCTCTCTGCCTCTCCCTGTGCTTGCAGTCACTAGCTCAATCTCTCTCTCTCTCTCTCAAAATAAATAAATAAATAAACATAAAAAAACTGACCTTGGCCAAGTTTATTCCAGGAGATCATTGGCTCACCACCCTTCTGCCATGTGGTCCTGGAAGCCTATGAGACAAAACAAGAAGGGCTGGTATGAAACAATGGCTCTAATGTGCAGGATACAAAGCATGCTATTTGTAAACTCAAGTCTTCTTGATTCAGGCATTTTTTTTTTTAATTTTTGTTCCCCTCTTCTTCAAAAGACATTTCTGAAGCAAATGGATAGCTTGTTTTGACAAGAAAATGGATCATTTCTTTGCTAGCTGATGACAATGTGCAGGGTCAGTTTCTCTCTGAGTAAAAGAAAGTCAGTGTGCTGCTTCAGAGGACTTGGAAGTTATGAGGGAATCATAACCCTGCCAAGCAGACAGGCAAACTGTGGAGGTGCACTGCTACATCAGCCTGGGGACAACATCGAGGTATATTTTTTGATGAACAATTTCCTTCTCCACATGACAGGAAGCTTTTCCTAATTTTAACTGTAACACAAAAAGCCCTCTTCACATGCCAGGGGTACAAATAAGGTCAACATGGTTTTAATAATTAATCCAACATTTCTATGTGATCTCATATAAGCACTGCAAGACTATCCACTTCTCCCATAGGGTCATCACCAGAGACCATTTTCTGGAATAGTGTATTCTGTGGGAACCACCTCATGTCTGGAGTTGAAACTCAACTAGAAGTTGAGCATTTCTGCATCTACCACCAGAAGCAAGTGACTGGTAGCACACATTGCAGACAGAGACTAACACCCATGTACAGAAATCCAGGGAGACTGTTCCCAAACTTCTATTGCTTTGCTAAGGTGACTCACGGTAAGCATAACCCAGAGAGTTGGATGTGATTTCACCCTGCCCCTATCTCACAGTGTCACTTCCCACATGGTTTCAATAGCCCCATGTCATTCCTGCTTACTGTGCAGTAATACCTTTGAAGGAACAGGTTTTCTCTTGGTTCCTCTTGTCATCTGGGGGCTGAGAGGTAAGGAGGGTAGGAAAGAGTAGAGATAAAATGCTCTCTCTGCTCTCATTGTCACAGTCAGCTGTGGCTGCCACATAGCAAACCATGGGTCATTGCAAACTATGTTACAGACTACATTATAACCTGTTCTTTTACCATTAACATGCTGTCATTAATCTCAATGCCATCCCATAGTGTTTGGGTTATTTAGTCATGGGAAGTTTTCAGGTTCAGCCCATGATGCTTATAACCCAATGCACCAGGGACACTGGATAGTTGTTTACCAAACCCATTTCCTTTTATTCATACGCACCCTGTCTGACCTCCCTTGCAGCAGATGGGGCCATGTGGATGGAAGTGACAAACACCACTTCCATGTCCAGCATAACAAAATACCTCTTAAACTATCCTCCACTTTCATATGGCAGACAGAAGAAAAAATATCCAGCAGGGGAACTTGCAGTCCTAGGAGGTAGTATTGGTACAAAGAGGAGGCTGGCCTCGACATCTTTCCACCTAAGGCCACCCACCAAACAACTCAATGAGCCAGCACTAGATTTGTATTATATTAAGCCATTAAGATTTGGGGATTGGTCATTACAGTGGTTAATCTTCCTGGTCTAATACATCCCGGTAATTTAAGGCCTGATCTAGGTTTCAGTTGCACTCTGAATTCCTTCCTACTGCTCTCTGACCAGTTCATTTACAAAATGTTTTCAAAGAATGTGGGACCCCAAATGGAAAAGAAGCCAGATCCTATACAGATCTTTTCTCAGAAGAATATTTGGCCCCTTTACTAATTTGTCTGCTATGTTTTCCCTGACAAACTGCCTCTTCCTTCAAAAAATATGGGAATTGGAATCCACACAACTTCTGTGGCTGAATACATCATCAATTACTTAGGAGAAGTAAAGGAAATTGTCACTAAAAGACTAAAAGTCCAAAAATTGGGGTGCCTCGGTGGCTCAGTCAGTTAAGCATCCAACTTGATTTCAGCTGAAGTCATGAACTCACAGTTTGTGGGTTCGAGCCCCATGTCAGGTTCCACGCTGACAGTGAGGAGCCTGCTTGGATTCTCTCTCTCCCTCTCTCTCTTCTCCTCGTTCTCCACCCACACACTCTCTCTCTTTCTCTCGAAAAAGAAATTAACTTAAAAAAATAAACTCCCAAACCCACACCAGTTAAATTTATACAATATATAAGATCACAATAACACACACACACGCGCGCGCGCACACGCACACAAAGTACCAAAAATGGTGATAAAACCATTAAACCACAGTACCACAACCACAAAGATTGTAGATATAATAATTATCAGATGCATATTTAATATGATTACAGAAATAGCATGAGAATGACAATGACAAGTTGTATTACTATTTATCAAATGTTATACCATTGTTTATGAAATATTAATCTCACACTCCTATATGTGAATGTACATGAACCTGCTTATTGTCTCTGAGCAAGGCAAGTGAAATACGACTGAGAATGTTTACTGGGTCCTCCTTGAGAAGAGTGTACTTCCACATCCCCACCCCATTCATGCTGGACTTGATTGTGTAGCTTGCTTTGGTGGATAGAAAATGGGTGGGAGTGGCAACGTGCAGTTCCAAACCTATGTCAGATGAGGCATTGTGTGTTTCCATCCAACCTTTAGGGAAATTACATTTCTACCATAAGAAGAATATGTACTAGGTAGCCATGGCCCCTTCTACCTGTGTCCAAAAATGAGACACATGGGAAGACATGAATTTGACCCACAGCCTAATCACACAAAAGCATTCTATTGATTGGCAATTGTACTATTCACTTCATTATTCTTTAAATGTGCCTATGTGGGTTTATATGTATAATGTGTGATGATGATGATAATAATAAAAGCAGACATCCTTATACATTTCAACAGTGAAATTATTCATATTCTTTCATCGATGCAAGGAATTTGAGGCATTTTAGGCTGACCAGCTTGAGAAATCAGTCAATCAGTATACAGAGGAATACTCTATTTCTGTGTGCTAGTCCCCTTCAAGGAAAGGATGAAAGTGACTTTGACCATGGTAGCACAAAGCTCTGGGTTTAGGAGTGAAAGTCATCTATCCCTTTGGCGAGACTATTTTAGACTATGGTTTTAGAATGTGCATTTCAAAAACAATGTAAATAAAGGTGTCTGTGGCACCTTTAAGTGCCAGTAAGTATATTGGGCAATGCTTGCCAATAAAAGTATATTCTCAATGCTTGCCTAAAATAAATAGAATGTATGTGTATGTGTGTGTTCCTAAGTGTAGGTTAATGCATATGTAGACTTTTGTTGCCTCTGAACTAGGATGCTGGAATATGGCTGACACTATTTACTGGCTCTTCCCTGAAACAATGTCAGCTGAGTCTTGTTAGAAGCTGAAAAATCAGGGTTACAGTCTGAAAATAAACATTTTTCTGGAACACTTTCAGGAAAAGGAGGAAATTTGATGGCCCAGTTTTTGCCTACACAGCATTGCTGGGTAGTGGCTTTTCCCTGAAAGTGCGAGTCAGCCAAACCCTAATTGCACTGTACCATTCACACTGGAGGCCCTTGGGTGGCTGGTTCTCATTTCTTCTCATGCCAGTCCTCATACCAGACTCCAAATTAGAAAAGTTTATCTTTCTCTCTTTAAAAGCTGATTTTCTTAACTTGACACAGGAACATTCATGGTTCTAAGACTGATTTGAAAAATCTAGGCAATAAGTGACAAACTGCATTTATTCTACATTGTGACCACAGAATGCATATATTTATCTTTGCACTTGGCATCAACATGTTTGCCTTACCATCGTCTGTCTTCTGACTGTACACAAAAGGTTAGCTTTGCAACTGTCAATGGGTTTTTATAATCACAAGTACAAATTGCAAAGCAAAATTGAACTCTTCCAGAACAAGACTTAATGAGAACTGTGTGATTAAAACTAGTTTATAGGATAATCCTGAAATCAGCAAGAAAAGATATAATTGATGCCAACATGGTATGACCTTAGAGAACTAGATAACTTGTGATTTTTTTTTAATTAAGCATCAATTTGAATATAATTCAGTTTTTATCATTTAATTTTTTTAATGTTTATTTATTTTTGAGAGAGAGAGAGAGAGAGACAGAGCACAAGTGGGGGAGGGGCATACAGAGAGGGAGACATAGAATCTGAAGTACCCTCCACGCTCTGGTCTGTCAGCACAGAGCCCGATGTGGGGCTAGAACTCACAAACTGCGAGATCATGACCTGAGCCGAAGTCAGACACTTAACCGACTGAGCCACCCAGGCACCCCTTTATAATTTAATTTTTTACTGTTTATTTATTTTTGAGAGAGAGAGACAGAGAAAGAGTGTGAGTGGGGAGGGGCAGAGAAAGAGGGAGACACAGAATCTGAAACAGGCTCCAGTCTCTGAGCTGTCAGCCCAGAGCCCAACGTGGGGCTCAAACTCAATGGTGAGATCATGACCTGAGCCAAAGTCAGACACTTAACCAACTGAGCCATCCAGGAGTCCCTATAATTTAACTTCTTATTATAAAATAAACCTAATGAAATTTACCATTTTAACCATTTTTTTTTTTTTTTAAATTTTTTTTTTTTTTCAAAGTTTATTTATTTTGGGGACAGAGAGAGACAGAGCATGAACGGGCGAGGGGCAGAGAGAGAGGGAGACACAGAATCGGAAACAGGCTCCAGGCTCTGAGCCATCAGCCCAGAGCCCGACGCGGGGCTCGAACTCACGGACCGCGAGATCGTGACCTGGCTGAAGTCGGACGCTTAACCGACTGCGCCACCCAGGCGCCCCCATTTTAACCATTTTTAAGTGTACACATCAAAGGCATGAAGTACATTCACATTGTTATATGACCTCTACCACTATCCATCTCCAGAACTTTTTCATCTTTCCAAACTGAAACTCTGTATCCACAATAACTACACATTCAGCTCTCCCCCACAGACTTTGGAAACCACAGTTCTACCTTCTGTCTCTGAATTCCATTACTCTACATATCTCATTTAAATGGAATCATGTAGGGGCGCCTGGGTGGCGCAGTCGGTTAAGCGTCCGACTTCAGCCAGGTCACGATCTCGCGCTCCGTGAGTTCGAGCCCCGCGTCGGGCTCTGGGCTGATGGCTCGGAGCCTGGAGCCTGTTTCTGATTCTGTGTCTCCCTCTCTCTCTGCCCCTCCCCCGTTCATGCTCTGTCTCTCTCTGTCCCAAAAATAAATAAACGTTGAAAAAAAAATGGAATCATGTAATAGTTGCCTTTTTGTAACATTCTGCAAGGTTCATTCTTCTATGTTGTAGCATGTGTCATAATTTCATTCCTCTTTGATGCTAAATAATATTCCATTGTGTGTACACACCATATTTTATTCATCCATTCACCTCCTGATGCACATTTGGGATATTTCGACCTTTGTGCTTTTGTGAATAATGCTGACAGCAACATAGGCATACAAATACTGTTTGAGTCCTTGCTTTCAATTCTTTGGGGTATATACCCAGAAGGGACACTATTGGATCATACAGTAATGTTATGTTTAATTTTTCCAGGGACTGCCAAACTGTTGTCCACAGTGTCTGCACAATTTTACTTCCCCAAGAGAAATTCAAAAGGATTCCAATTTCTCCATATTCTCACCAATATGTTATTTTCTTTCCTTGTCAAATCCATTGTCTTCAAGCTTTCTATTTTTTCCTATAAAAATATTATAGTTTCAAGAAACACAGGGAAGATGGTGGCATAGGAGGACACTGGGCTCACCTCCTCCTGCTGACCGCTTACATTCCACCCACATCTGACTAACCCAGAAAACCACCAGAAGACTAGCAGAACGGACTCTCCAGAGCCAAGCGTAGATAAGAGGCCCAATGGAAAAGGGTAGGAAGGGTGGAGAGGTGGTGTGCGCTACACGGACTGGTGGGAGGGAGCCAGGGCAGTGGAGGGGCAGCCAGCCCACGCTGCAAGGCAGAGCCCCCGAGTGGCTTGCAAAAGCGGAGGGGCTGGATGGAATGTGCTTTGACAGCCAGTGGGACTTAACATCTGGAATGTTATAAGTCAACAGCTCAGCTCAGAGAGCAGGAGGGAGAGAGGACACTGGGAGGGAGAGGTGTTGAGCCCCGGAAGACAGAGCTCAGCTAGCCAGGGAACAAAGGCGCTGGCCAGCGCCATCTCCTTCTCCCATCCCCAAGCCAAAATCCCAAAGGGAACAAGTTCCCTTCACCGAACTTGCTTGCACCTGCAAAACCCAAAGCTGTGCTTCTGTGGATCCATCCCTCTGACGGGTTGTCCTCCCTCCCAGTGCTGCAGGGCCCCTCCCGCAGGGGACCACTGATGGCAAAGCAAGCTAAGCCTGCCCCTCCCGCCCCTATGCACCTTGCAGATCCACCCTGGCTAATACGCCAGATCCCATCAAAGGAGCACAAGCCTGGCAGTGTGCAAGTAGCCCAGACAGAGGCCACACCACTCCACAGTGAGTCCTGCCCCTGGGAGAGGGGAAGATAAGGTACACACCAGTCTGACTGTGGCCCTAGCGGTGGGCTGGGGAGACACATCAGGCCTGAATGTGGCCCCGCCCACCAACACAAGTTACTCCAGACAGCATAGGGGAAGTGCCCTGCAGTTCCGCACCACCCCAGGGACTATCCAAAATGACGAAACAGAAGAATTCTCAAAAGAAACTCCAGGAAGTAGTGACAGCTAACGAATTGACCAAAAACGATTTAAGTAATATAATGGAACAAGAATTTAGAATAATAGTCATAAAATTAATCACTGGACTTGAAAAAAGTATAGAGGACAGCAGAGAATCTACTGCTACAGAGATCAAGGGACCAAGAAATAGTCATGAGGAGCTAAAAAATGCTATAAATGAGGTGCAAAAGCAAATGGAGGCGACCACAGCTCAGACTGAAGAGGCAGAGGAGAGAATAGGTGAATTAGAAGATAAAATTATGGAAAAAGAGGAAGCTG
>NW_024420586.1:13635148-13713063 GCF_014898765.1 Herpailurus yagouaroundi
ACAGAGAACTCCCTTCAGATGTAACTTGAATCCATCTTCTGCACAACATATCAGAGTGAAACTGGCAAAATACAAGGATAAAGAGAAAATTCTGAAAGCAGCTAGGGATAAACATGCTCTAACATATAAACAGAGACCCATCAGACTAGTGGCAGATTTATCTACTGAAACTTGGCAGGCCAGAAAGGAATGGCAGGAAATCTTCAATGTGATGAACAGAAAAAATATGCAGCCGAAAATTTTTTATCCAGCAAGTCTGTCAATCAGAATAGAAGGAGAGATAAAGGTCTTCCCAAACAAACAAAAACTGAAGGAATTCATCACCACTAAACTAGCCCTACAGGAGGTCCTATGGGGGACTCTGTGAGTGAAATGTTGCAAGGACCACAAAGTACCAGGGACATCACTACAAGCATGAAACCTACAGACATCACAATGACTCTAAACCCATATTTTTCTATAATAACACTGAATGTAAATGGATGAAATGGTCCAACCAAAACACACAGGGTATCAGAATGGATAAAAAACCAAGACCCATCTATTTGCTGTCTACAAGAGACTCATTTTAGACCTGAGGACACCTTCAGATTGAAAGTGAGAGGGTGGAGAACTCTCTATCATGCTACTGGAAATCAAAAGAAAGCTGGAGTAGCCATACTTATATCAGACACACTAGACTTTAAATTAAAGGTTGTAACAAGAGATGAATAAAGGCACTATATAATAATTACAGGGTATATCCATCAGGAAGAGCTAACAATTTTAAATGTCTATGCACAAAATACGGGAGCCCCCAAATATATACAACAATCACAAACATAAGCAACCTTATTGATAAGAATATGGTAATTACAGGGGACTTTAATACTCCACTTACAACAATGGATAGATCATCAAGACACAGGATAAATAAAGAAAAAAGGGCCCTGAATGATACATTGGATCAAATGGACTTGACAGATATATGTAGAACTCCGCATCCCAAAGCAACAGAATATGCTTTCTCCTCGAGTACACATGGAACATTCTCCTAGATCGCATACTGGGTCACAAAACAGCCCTTCATAAGTATACAAGAATTGAGATCATACCATGTACACTTTCAGACCACAATGCTATGAAGCTTGAAATCAACCACAGGAAAAAGTCTGGAAAACCTCCAAAAGCATGGAGGTTAAAGAACACCCTACTAAAGAATGAATGGGTCAACCAGGCAGTTAGAGAAGAAATTTAAAAATATATGGAAACAAAAGAAAATGAAGATACAACAATCCAAACCTTTTGGGATGCAGCAAAGGCATTACTAAGAAGAAAATACATGGCAATCCAGGCCTATATCAAGAAACAAGAAAAATCCCAAATACAAAATCTAACAGCACACCTAAAGGAAATAGAAGCAAAAGAGCAAAGACACCCCAAACCCAGCAGAAGAAGAGAAATAATAAAGATCAGAGCAGAAATAAACAATATAGAATCTAAAAAACTCTAGAGCAGATCAACAAAACCAAGAGTTGGTTTTTTCAAAAAATAAACAAAATTGATAAACCTCTATCCAGGCTTCTCAAAAAGAAAAGGAAGATGACTCAAATATACAAAATCATGAATGAAAATGGAATTATTACAACCATTCCCTCAGAAATACAAGCAAATATCAGGGAATACTATGAAAAATTATATGCCAACAAACTGGACAACCTGGAAGACATGGACAAATTCCTAAGCACCTACCCACTTCCAAAACTCAAACAGGAAGAAATAGAAAAACTTGAACAGACCCATAACCAGCAAGGAAATTGAATCAGTTATCCAAAATCTCCCAACAAATAAGATTCCAGGACCAGATGGCTTCCCAGGGAAGTTCTACCAGACATTTAAAGCAGAGATAATACCTATCCTTCTCAAGCTATTCCAAAAAATAGAAAGGGAAGGAAAACTTCCAGACTCATTCTATGAAGCCAGCATTCCTTTGATTCCTAAACCAGACAGAGACCCAGTAAAAAAAGAGAACTACAGGCCAACATCCCTGATGAACACAGATGCAAAAATTCTCAATAAGATACTAGCAAATCAAATTCAACAGCATATAAAAAGAATTATTCACCATAATCAAGTGGGATTCATTCCTGGGCTGCAGGGCTGGTTCAACATTCGCAAATCAATCAATATGATACATCACATTAAGAAAAGATAAGAACCATATGATGCTGTCAATCGATGCAGAAAAAGCATTTGACAAAATTCAGCATCCTTTCTTAACAAAAACCCTTGAGAAAGTCGGGATAGAAGGAACATACTTAAACATCATCACAGCCATTGATGAAAAGCCCACAGCTAATATCATCCACAATGGGGAAAAACTGAGAGCTTTCTCCCTGAGATCAGGAAGACGACAGGGATGTCCACTCTCACCGCTGTTGTTTACCATAGTGTTGGAAGTTCTAGCATCAGCAGTCAGACAACAAAAGCAAATCAAAGGCATCCAAATTGGCAAAGATGAGGTCAAGCTTTCACTTTTTGCCGATGACATGATATTATACATGGAAAAACCTGACAGACTCCATCAAAAGTCTGCCAGAACTGATACATGAATTCAGCAAAGTTGTGGGATACAAAATCAATGTACAGAAATCAGTTGCATTCTTATCCACTAATAATGAAGCAATAGAAAGACAAATAAAGAAGCTGATCCCATTCACAATTGCACCAAGAAGCATAAAATACCTAGGAATAAACCTAACCAAAGATGTAAAAGACCTGTATGCTGAAAACTATAGAAAGCTTATGAAGGAAATTGAAGAAGATATAAAGAAATGGAAAAACATTCCATGCTTATGGATTGGAAGAATAAATATTGTTAAAATGTCAATACTACCCAAAGGTATCTACACATTCAATGCAATCCCAATCAAAATTGCACCAGCATTCTTCTCGAAGCTAGAACAAGCAATCCTAAAATTTGCATGGAACCACAAAAGACCCCAAATAGCCAAAGTCATCTTGAAGAAGAAGACCAAAACAGGAGCCATCACAATCCTAGACTTTAGTCTCTACTCCAAAGTATTCATCAAGTTAGCATGGTATTGGCACAAAAACAGACACATAGACCAATGGAATAGAATAGAAACCCCAGAATTAGACCCACAAAAGTATGGCCAACTAATCTTTGACAAAGCAGGAAAGAATATCCAATGGAAAAAAGACAGTCTCTTTAACAAATGGTGCTGGGAGAACTGGACAGCAACATGCAGAAGGTTGAAACTAGACCACTTTCTCACACCATTCACAAAAATAAACTCAAAATGGATAAAGGACCTGAATGTGAGACAGGAAACCATCAAAACCCTAGAGGAGAAAGCAGGAAAAGACCTCTCTGACCTCAGCCGTAGCAATTTCTTACTTGACACATCCCCAAAGGCAAGGGAATTCAAAGCAAACATGAACTATTGGGACCTCATGAAGATAAAAAACCTTCTGCACAGCAAAGGAAACTATCAACAATACTAAAAGGCAACCAACAGAATGGGAAAAGATATTTGCAAATGACATATCGGACAAAGGGCTAGTATACAAAATCTATAAAGAACTCACCAAACTCCACACCCGAAAAAACAAATAATCCAGTAAAGAAATGGACAGAAAACATGAATAGACACTTCTCTAAAGAAGGCATCCAGATGACCAACAAGCACATGAAAAGATGCCCAATGTCGCTCCTCATCAGGGAAATACAAATCAAAACCACACTCAGATATCACCTCACACCAGTCAGAGTGGTTAAAATGAACAAATCAGGAGACTATAGATGCTGGAGAGGATGTGGAGAAACAGGAACCCTCTTGCACTGTTGGTGGGAATGCAAACTGGTGCAGCCGCTCTGGAAAACAGTGTGGAGGTTCCTCAAAAAATTAAAAACAGACCTACCCTATGACCAGCAATAGCACTGCTAGGAATTTACCCAAGGGATACAGGAGTGCTGATGCACAGGGGCACTTGTACCCCAATGTTTATAGCAGCACTCTCAACAATAGCCAAATTATGGAAAGAGCCTAAATGTCCATCAACTGACGAATGGATAAAGAAATTGTGGTTTATATTCACAATGGAGTACTACGTGGCAATGAGAAAGAATGAAATCTGGCCTTTTGTAGCAACGTGGATGGAACTGGAGAGTGTGATGCTAATTGAAAGAAGTCATACAGAGAAAGACAGATACCATGTTTTCACTCTTATGTGGATCCTGAGAAACTTAACAGAGGACCATGGGGGAGGGGAAGGGAAAAAAAAAAAGAGGTTACAGAGGGAGGGAGCCAAAACATAAGAGACTCTTAAAAACTGAGAACAAACTGAAGGTTGATGGGGGGTGGGAGGGAGGGGAGGGTGGGTGTTGGGTATTGAGGAGGGCACTTGTTGGGATGAGCACTGGGTGTTGTATGGAAACCAATTTGACAAATTTCATATTAAACAAATATTATATTTTCTGTTCTTATGTTTTAGTCTTTTATACAATTTGAGTTCAATTTTTGTATATGGTATAAGGTAAGGTTCCAACTTCATTCTTTTGCATGTGAGTGTCCAGCTTTCCTAACATTATTTGTTGAAGACTCTCCTTTTCCTGTTGAATGGTTTTGAATCCTTGAGGAAAATTATTTGACCATACATGCAAAGGCTTATTTCTAGTCTCTCTATTCTATTCCACTGGTCTATATGCCTGGCTTTGCGGCAGTACCCCACCATTTTAATTACATTAGCTTTGTAATAAGTTTTAAAAACAATAAGTTTGAGTCCTCCAACTTTGTTATTTTTAAAAATTGTTTTGGCTATTGTGTGCCCCTGAGGTTCCATATAAATTTTAGAACAGATTTTTCTATTTGTTTAAAAAACATCATTACAATTTTGACAGAGATTGCATTGAATCTGTAGATCGCTTCAGTAATATTAACTTAACAATATTAATTCTTTCAAACCATAAATAGACTATCTTTCCATTTATTTATGTCTTCAATTTTGTTTTTTTTTGGGGGGGGGTTAGCGTATGTCTTTTGCCTCCTCAGTTATACTTATTCCTAGGTAGGGGTGCCTTTTTAGCTCGGTTGGTTAAGCGTCCAACTCTTGATTTTGGCAAGGGTCATAATCTCACAGTTGTGAGATGGAGTCCCATGTTGGTTGCTGACATCATAGAGCCTGCTTGGGATTCTTTCTCCCCTTCTCTCTGCCCCTTCCCCCCACCCATACTAGCTCTCTCTGTCTCTCCCCCCCACCTCAAAATAAACAAAAATTTTAAAACACTTAAAAAAAATTGATTCCTTGGTAAAGAAATAACAAGTAAATTTATTCCTAGCCATTTTACTCTTTTTAATCTTGGTGTTAATGGAATGGTTTCTTAATTTCTTTTTTATATTGTTAATTAAAAAAATGTTTAAGTTTATTTCTGAGAAAGGGAGCACAAGTGGGGAAGGGGCAGAGAGAGGGAGACACATAATCCAAAGCAGGCTGCAGGCTCTGAGCTATTATTACAGAGCCCGACACAGGGCTTGAACCCATGAACAGTGAGATCATGACCTGAGGTGAAGTCATACATTTAAACTACTGAGCCACCCAGGCACCCATGCTTTTTGTATTTTTTATAGTTTATATATTTTATATTTTAATATCCATTTTCAGTGCAGAGAAACACAACTAATTTTTGTGTGTTGATATTATATCCTGAAACTTTGCTAAATTCATTAATTCTAATAAGTGTGTGTGTGTGTGTATTCATTAGAGTTTTCTGTATATAAGATCATGTCATCTATGAACAGAGATAATTTTGCCCCTTCCTACCCAATTTTAATGAATTTTATTTCTTTTTCTTAATTGCTCTGGCTAGAACTTTCAATATTATTTTGAATAGAAGTGGCAAAAACAGACCATAATACAGTTTTTAACATAGACCAATATCTATTTTCACTGAAGATTAAATCTATAGTCCCAATTTACATCAACTCTCACCGATTCATGGAAAGGAAAATAATTTGGGAATATTTATCCCTCTTCCAGTAATTAGAATTTGGGAGACCAACAGAAATTAAATAGGATGGGCGGGATGGAGAAAGAGTCAGAAAAAAAATAATAGAAATAAAAACAAAAGCTAAGAGGTTGGTGGCAATGGCAGCTCCAGATTTTGTGGGATCTAAAGTTTATACAATTTGGGGGTGTTCCTTTAAGGAAAAAATACAAAATTTTGAATACAAGGTTAAGAAGGTAATTGAATATTTAAAATGAGAAAAGAAATGACAACAAATGTATGTAGTCTTGGAAATTCTTGTCCCCTTCTCTGAGAAGCTTCAGGAAATTTGTCAGCAATAATTAGACAGGTTTCCTGATTGCAATCTGGCTTCCTCTCCTGATGGAGAACACTCAACTCCCAGAAACTCCCAGCATTCTCAGGAGTCCATGCACTTGAGGGGCCCTGAAGATGCTGAAGCATCACTTGATTCCTGAAGAGTCCACCATGTGATCAGTAGAATGCCTAAGTATATATGTTTTCCAGTAATAGCCCTGAGGAGTTGGACTTGAAAAAGTTACACTGCATCATTTTGTACAGTTGCTCTAGGACTAAAATTTGTAATACTTATATTGCATCTGTATTTGGTTTTTTGCTTGAAATGGACATAATCTGTAGCCTTATCATAACATCAGGCAATAAAAAGCATGATTTATTCAACCAATTTGTCTTGAAAATTCTTGCCAAGGAAGCTTGATTGAAAATTCTAGAAGGATTTGCTGACTACTCTGATGCATCCATAATGTAATCTCCAGAATCATACAACTCAAGATTGTGACAAATTTTCAGTTCTCAAAAGTGCTCCATGTGTGCATGTGCATGCGTGTGGGTGTGTGCAAAACTCTTGCTAAGGACTCTGATTTTTAGTTTCTTAAAAATACCAGAAATTCTGCATTAGTGTTTTCACTGCCTCAGTAATGTGATCTATTCAGTAATAATGACAGGAGACACTAATATTGTAACTGGGTGCCAAGCCATATTCATATATATACCTATTTGATTCTCAAAATGACCCTGTGGGGAAAATTCTATTATTATTGCCATTTTACATATGAGAAAGCTGAGGCACAAAGAGGATTATTAACTTTCCCCAGGTAACAAATCTGATAAGGTGTGTGTTAATTCTGGAGACTGCCTAACTGCAACATTTTACTACCTTACCAGACTTCACTAACTACTGATGAATAGGTGGTGTTTATTTGTGATGTGGGAGTTCCTTGGCTATAAATGGCTACTATTTCACGCCCAGTGGAAGACCAATTAGTTCATATTCTATCCGGATAGTCATAAGAGCATGTTGCTGGACGTGTATTTGCTTTTTGATCTCTTGCTAATCTGTTTTCTAGGAAATCTCCAGCTTGTGTACTAATACTCAACTCTGTTTTAGTTTCACCTTGCTTTCCAGTTACAGTTTGTGCTTCATGAGGTCGGGAACAGTGTTTTTTTATTTCCTCTGAATCTCCCAGAATCATAGCATGGTGTTAGACTTACAGGACGGTAAGGACAAGCATTGATTTATTCACTGATATGTTTTTAACAACAAGCCACTGCTAAGTCAATTATCTGTAATTTGCATTTAAGCATTACATGAATCATGCATTCCTTCAAAGAAGATTTATGCAGGGTCCATATGTGATGGGGATACAACAAAAACAAAAATATAGTCTGCTACCATTGAGGGTCCGGTGGTATCATGGAAAGACACAAATCTAAACAAATATTGTAGTGATGTGTTATAGAGACATTAAGATTCAAAGAATGTAATGAGTGAATTAGCTTCAGTGGGGATGGAGTGATCTATTTCTAATCTTGGTAAGAGATATCTGATCCATACACTATTAGAAATGAAATAAACTTTGGGGGATTATTTTTGTCTAATCCCTCATTTGTTTAAAGGTTTTAAGTAATCTCTACACCCAATGTGGGGCTCAAACTCACAACCCCGAGATCAAGGGTCACATGTTCTACTGGCTTGAGCCAGTCAGGTGCCCTTAATCCCTCATTTTATAGGTAAGAAACTGGAGTGATAGGATATTGAATGGGATTTTTCCTGTTACTCTATAGACTTGGCTATTAGGAAAAACAACTGGTAATGAAAGCCCCTACAAAACTATTTAATCTAAAGAGGGCTTTTCTATGAACACCATCTTCTTGAAGGAATTTAGTGGAAAGACAATGAGCTTTACTATCGTCATAAACCCTCCCACCCCAGAACTAGCAGAGACCTAGAGACAAGAAGGAGAGTCATGTTTGACAGCTTTCAAAGCATGCAGGGTGCTCAAAGAAAGGCTCCTTCCTTCACGTTACAATTTTCTTCTCCTAAATTCAAACGTTGACAGTGATGGGTTTGTTTTAAGAGAATCAATCATAAATTTTGGCTGAGTCTACAAGAAGAGGAGAATGAGCTCTTATTTCTTATTCTCTCATCTGGATATCCTGTCTCAACAACCCAAGGGAAATAGTTAAAAAGTTCTGGGAATAGTGTTAAGTGTTCTTTGGAGGTTGGTGGCATAGTGAATAGGAGACCGATGCCAATTTGTGATCTGGAGTTTTTGAAGAACAGAGTTCCACTGTGGTGGTCCAAGCCAGCAGGACTTCAAGACAGCATAGTTTCATAGGGTTGAAAAAATCATGGAAACAACTTTAGCTTATCCCAGTTTTCCATAGTCCTTGGAGTAGAGAACAATGGTAATTCCCACAGCCTCAAGAGGAGTTCTGGGGTTTCTCAAGCCACTGACTGGCTAAACATTGACTGACTAAACACTCAACCCAGAGAGGAGATTGGGGGTATGGAGTATTGACAGAAGGCCAGAAGGAGATACTACATTCTTTCTCTGTAGGGGTCCTCAGTGATGGAGTGATTCTGGGTAAAGCCGATCGTCCCCTGAGTATCACCCACACCATGTAACGACAGAATTACACCAAATCAAAGCAAGACATGGGACCCCAAATGACAGCAGTTATATACAAGCATGGCTATATTCCTGACTTTCAACCCTGTTTCCAAACCTAGAGGACCTACATCTTATAAGAGGGATGTTGACAGAATATCCCAGACCCTGACACCACCAATATACACACACACATAGTGCTATATTGAAGGGAAAGGGTATAATAAGGGAAACAGAACCACTCCAGTCCTATTTATTTATTTATTTGTGGTTAAAAGAGTTTATGTTCTTTTTTTTGACATTTTTAAAAATTAACAGCTTTACTGAATTATAATTCATACACCATACATTTTACCTAGAGTGCATAATTCAATGGTTTTTTTTTCCTTTTTTAAGTGAAAGCACATAACTTAAATTTATTATCTTAACCTATTTTTTTTTCAGGAATAGAATTTAGTGATTCATCACTTACCTATACCACCTAGCGCTCATCCCAGCAAGTGCCCTCCTTAATGTTTAGCCCATCCCCCCCCCCAACACCCCTGCAGCAGCCCTCAGTTTGTTCTCTATATTTAAGAGTCTCTTATGGTTTGCCTTCCTCTCTGTTTTTATCTTATTTTTCCTCTCCCTATGTTCATCTGTTTTGTATCTTAAATTCCACATGAGTGAAATCATATTTGTCTTTCTCCAATTGACTTATTTTGCTTAGCATAATACACTCTACTTCCATCCACATGGTTGCAAATGGCAAGATTTCATTCTTTTTGATTTCCAAGTAATATTCCATTATATATATATACATGTATATATGTATATATATACACACATATATATATGTATATATATATATACACATACCACATCTTCTTTATCTATTCATCTGTTGAATTTTCATTTGGGCTCTTTCCATACTTTGGCTATTGTCGATAGCACTGCTATAAACATTGGGGTGCATGTGCCCTTTTGAAACAGCATTCCTATATCCTTTGGATAAATACCTAGTAGTACAATTGCTGGGTCGTAGGGTAGTTGTATTTTTAATTTTTTGAGGAACCTCCATACTGTTTTCCAGAGTGGCCGTACCAGTTTGCATTTCCACCAGCAGTGCAAAAGGGTTCCTCTCTCTCCGCATCCTAGCCAACATTTGTTGTTGCCTGAGTTGTTAATTTTAGCCATTCTACACTCCAGTCCTTTTTAGACACAAACCCAGCATTAACTGTAAGAGCTTCAGAATAATAAATGTGATGTTAGAGTTTTAAACAGGATTAGACAAAATTTTAATATTCATAAATAAAAGATTTGGCCAGTATCTTATTAAGGGATCAGAAAAAGGACAATCTGAAATTTCATGGTTGAAAACAGTTAAAATAGAGACTCTTTCCCATTTAAAATTTAAACAGTTCACAGGTGTATATCAAGGCCAGGGGTGGGGGGTAGGGAAGCATTTCACCTTGACAGGGAAAACTATTTTATTACTGACATTGTTTAAAATTACTGGGCCCATACTACTAATAAAAAAATATACAATCATTTAGTGGATTTTATTGTTTTTGTTTTTTTTTTTTTTACCTTCTCCAGAGGCAGTCCTCCTTGACTGCTTGTACTCAGGGTCCTCTACTAAACCCCCCTTGTCACAGGACTGCCAGTTCAGACTCCCTCAAAAGACATTTACACTGGCTTGGTGACCTGCCCAAAGAAACAAAACTTCTTCTCCTAGGGAAGTAAAGTTTTTTAGGGGTAGAGAATTTTGCATACATTTAAAAATCCCTGGCCTTGATTTAAAATCATTTCTATTTTTCTTGCAGCACCTGGGTGGCTCAGTCAGTTAAGCGTCCAACCTCAGCTCAGGTCATGATCTTGCAATTCATAGTTCGAGCCCCACATCAGGCCTCTGAGCTCTCAGGGCCTGGAGCCCGCTTCTAATTCTGTGGCTCTGTCCCTCACTGCCCCTCCCCCTGCTTGCACTCTGTTTCTCTCTCTTTCTCTCTCAAAAACAAATAAACATTAAATTTTTTTTAAAAAAATCATTTGTATCTTTCTTGAAATTAGTAACAGGTGTAGGCAAACACGTGGGTCATGGGGGTCCTTCAGCATGCCAGCACAGAGACAGGGTTATGAGCACAAGAAGATTATTGTACAATAATGTTGGAGAGGGGGCGCCTGGGTGGCTCAGTCAGTTAAGTGTCTAGCTCTTGATTTCAGCCCAGGTCATGATCTCATGGCTCATGGGATTGAGCCCACATTGGGCTCCACACTGACAGCATGGACCCTGCTTGGGATTCTCTGTCTCCCTCTCTCTCTGCCCTTCCCCTGGTAATGTGCTGTTTCTCAAATAAATAAATATTTAAAAAATAATGTTGGAGAAAGATAAAGGAAGGGAGCAGGAGTGTACAGGGAGAAGCTCTGTCCAAGATGCAGATCTGAGAACGTCACGGCCAGCTCAGTAAGGAGCTGGGGAGCAAAGATTGTTAGATTTTCCTTGTATTGGTCAGGAGTGGCCAGGCCTTAGTAATCCCACTCTGTACAGCCATCGACTGGGGGCTGCAAGGAAGAGCATGGCATCAGCTAGCAAGCTGATATCGATCCTGACGGCGATGCTGCTGGAGACTGTCAGGCTACTGCACCTCTTGCGGCTAAACAGTAAGTCCTTTCTTGACAGAACTAACCCGTGCAACGTCCCTGGCTCCCACACCTGATCACACATTAAATTTCTGTCTCCCCAGCTTTTCTATTAATTTTAGAAGTGTAATAAGTGTTTTGTGATGCTTCATTAGATACCCACCAACCACTGCTATATAGCCAAATAATGTTTAGCTCCCCAGGAAGTTCAGCTGTTAAGGAGAGTCAATTTAGTAAACATGGAACTGGAGTCCTCGTGCAGCTTGACTCAATTCTATGTCACACTTCAGCTTCTTTTGGACCAAATAAAGTGTGGACTATCTGACAAAGAGGGCTATCTTTTATTCATATTTCTATCTTCTCAGCAGTCACACGCACAAAAAGGACAGAACCTGGCAGGGCACCTGTTGCCCAGGAGGGGTACGGTAAATGTCATATTTAATAGAATGACTGATTACAGACTGTTTTACCTTCTTCACCTCACTTCATATCAATATAAACAGCCTCTGTGTCACTTCGTATTGCTGCTGGTTCTGACTGTGGCTTTGAAGTCAATGTATTCTGTCGACTTTCTTCTTTATGAAAGAAAGAATAAAATCCCCAATGGTAAGAGATAATGAGCATAAAACAATGCTAAAAAGAAATGCTATATAAAAAACAAAGTTGACTGAAGAACCATTTTCTGGTACCTGCCATTCCAAAGGTATCTCCAGGCAGGTAGCTTTCTTTCCAGCACACCAGAGAGCAAAGAGGGGAGCAAGATGTGTTGCAGACTGAGGGAGGCAAGAGTTCATATGTCAGTGCAAATTTAGCAAGGAAGGGAGGAGGGTCATAGAAAATACTTGTTTACAAAAATAGGACCATTGGGAGGCTCCTCTGTGTAAATTTAGTAACAATTTTCAGTTTGTCAGTGGCCTGAGGATAATTTTATAATTGCAGGAGGCTTACTTCGAGGATCAAGACATCTAAATACAATAGTTAAGTCCAGCTGGTAGCTGGGATGAAACGTGAATGTCAGGAACCCTTAGCTGCCAAAGGACCTGTCCTTTGTAAGCTTTGGAAAAGGGAGCAAGTGATGACTGTCAATGTGTAGCATTCGTGGCCATCCACAGGGTCGGTATGGCAAGTCAGAAGGCTGCCATTAAACCTAAATAAATAAGAACCAAGGAGGTGGCTTCATTTACAAATTCATCTACTGATGGATACTTTTCAGTGCTAGGAGAAAGCCATTGACTCCTGACTTCCTGAAGATACCTGGGGAGAGCTGCAAACAGGGAAGCTGAAACAAAGCCATATGGGGGCTTCCTGAAGGCTCTTTGATGCAACTGATTATGATGTTCTTGCTGGATAATTTGCTTGTTTCAAGTGCATGATTAATGGAATTATTATTCATAATTAGGAAATGCCCAGAGAGCAAAGAACACAAACTATTCTGACTAGCTGTCAGTAATTGCCAGGCTCATGCTAATAATGCCCAGGAAATGAAAACGCTCTAGCACTTTCCTTTAATTTTATTTTGGAATGTGATGTCCTAACAGCAATGGAGTGCTGTAGGCAGTGTTTATCCTTCAGATTATGTCACCTCGAAGTGCCACTCCTCATGACATCCCTCGCAGAGTACAGAGGAAGCCTGTCAGATAGTATTGCTTAATTAATTAGGGCCTTTCTAGTAGGAGTCCTTGTAGACAATACCCCCCTTTCCTCTTTCTCCCACTCATCTCCTCCTGAAATCACACATGTTGCTGGTCCCTTAAGGAGACACTATAATGGAAGACAGGATCTTGACCAGCTTGACTCTAACGAAAAGCTTTATAAGGCTAATCACAAATCAGTTTTTAATGAAATGTCCTTTCTTCTTGTAGTGATGGGGAAAATGTCTTAGCAGCTTAGTAGGAACTACTCCAGTTTTTATTTTGTTTGTGGGGTCTTTGTGGTTTTCTTTGCTACAACTAATCGAAATACTGCCACACTAGACAGTGCAGAGTATTAAAAGCCACAATGAGCTACAGAAAGACCCTGGTCAGAGTGAAGGACCATTTGTAAATGCAGTTGCCAATTTCTCCAGTGGAATATCTTTTGGACGATCAGAAAAGCCTGGGATCCCCTGGGCAGATGTTCAAAGAGGTTAAACAGGGATGAGAAGAAAGCACACAACAGCCCCTCAAAGATAATTCGTAGTTTGTTTCTCCTTTCGCATGTGCTCTATAGGATTTTCAAAAGAGTGAGTGGCTACTGTGCTAGATGCAGATGTCTGAGTTCTTTGCAGGTCTAGGAGAAGTGAGGGAGGAGGGAAAAAGAACATTGGTGTGGATCAACTCAAAGCAAGCTAAAAGCAAAAAATTAAATGTGGCAATCTAGGCTGCAGGAAGAGATAGCCCAAACTCTCAAAGTTCACACACACACACACACACACACACACACACACACACACAATTATCTTTGCTTCTTCCTCAGAGTACCTAAAGCTATAGCTGAACTCCACAATTTTATCACAAAGTGGGTCACCTGTGCTCATGCCAAGCTAAAACACAAAATGGACAGGGATAAGGGTTAAGGTCACTCATTCCTACCAGGGCTCTGGGCAGAACAAATTTGTCCATTCAGTGTGTCTAACCCCTCACTGTTCAAAGTATGGGGTATGGTCTGGCATCACCAGGGAGCTAGTTAGAAATGCAGAATCTCAGGACCCACCCCAGACACGCTGAATCAGAATCTGCATGGTAACAAGAAAGCCTGGGAATTTCTATGCACACTGTGGCATGGAAAGCCATGGTCTAGGGCACTTCCTGAAGTTACCTCCACAGTTTAGAAGGGGTGAGGATCCACACTGGGCTTCATGAAAACAAACAAACAAACAAAAAAAAACAAACAAACAAAAAAAAACCAGAATAAATCTACTTTATATCTTATTTAACTTTCTTTCTATAGGAACTTGAATTTTTTTTATTTCAATTTTTTATGCAAATTCTGGTTAGTGAACATATAGGGTAAACTCGGTGTCAGGTGTAGAATTTATTGATATCTTTTTTAAAGCAACTCAATTTCCAAACTTCTGAAAAGACAATATGTTGTATTGTGGGAATGACAAGCATTGGACTTTTCCATAACTGGGTAATATTTTTAGTGAGCAATGGGTTATTTTTAGAGCAAATATTACACTGTTAAGCCCAAAAGTTACATGAAATATTACTATAAACAGTGGGATTCCTTTTCTATCCAGTTGAGGCAGCAAACAGCCAAATTCATGGGTAGTGCCCACTTTATCTCCTAGGGATCTGAAAATTCTTTTGATCAAATAAGGAAAAATGGTTAGTGTTCCTTTCTCCTACCTCCTTAGAATTTTTACTATGTTACATATTATTTATTGCCTTAAAAATTATTGATTACTTTCAGTGTTTGTGTCTAACATACCTCCCATTACTAGAAGAATGCTAACCCCAGGTAGATAGATACCTTGCTTATAACACAGTAGGCATAAGTCCCCCTCAACTAGATTATTCACATCGCTCTAAGTTTACATTCACAAAGAAAATTAATACATAATTTGTTTTCTAAGATGTCTGGGGTATGAAAAAGGAATTTATGGATTGGGGTTGAATACATCCCACTTTTGCTTTGTTAGACATGAAGATCTCTGTGGAAACTAGCCTCCATTAACATTAACAAGTTAGTTTCTCTTTCATGTAACAGGCTCATGTTATTTAATATGAATCCACTACAAAGTAACTAGTCTTCAGTGTTGACTATATTAATCTTATTCATTTCTATGCGTGGAAAGCCAAGATCAGATGCTGGAACTTACACAAGGTGTTAATCCTGAGAGGGTGACCAGTTTGCAGGTTTATAGGACATCTACCACTGCTCTTGAACTCTCCCTTCCCCCCCAACAGGCATGGCAGAAACTGTAAGCAAAGAGAACTAAGATTTATTATTCTGCAATGTAAACATATGTTGGAAGTCCTATATTCTAATTAATGGCACAGACTCACACAGCATGGTGACACACTAAACAGGTTTGGAAAGTACCATGCAACCATGATGGATTCAGGCTACTTACTCCTCTTCTGTTTCTTCCTCTTTCTGCCTCTTAATCTTGGAGTGCCTCCAGGGTTCAGTCCTGGGTCCCCTCTTTACATTATATTCATATACACACAACCCTGCTCAGTGAACTTAACTCCCATGGCTTTAAACACTGTCTAATTGCAGACTACATTGAAATGGATATCCTAGCCTTGAATTATGTCCTGGGCTTTATACTTATATATAGACTGGTGCATTCAACAACTGTCCTCGGCTGTTTAACATGCAATTCAAATTGAGCATGTTTACATTTAAATTCCTTGTCAAAAATCTTATTCCCCAAATCTATTGCACTCACAATCTCAGTTGAGGGCAATTCTACTATTTCAGTTATTCAAGCCAAATATCTTAGAGTTACTCTTGACTCATCTTTCCTTCTGAAGCCTCATCTTTACTGCCAGGAGAGTCTGTGAACTATACCTTCAAAATACATCCACTATATGCCCACTTTGCTCCAGCTTTGCTGTTATTCTGGCTGGAGCCATTTTTATTACCCCTTGCCTGGATTATAGCCACAATTTCCAGATTGGTCTTTCTGCTTCCAATTTCAGACTTCAACTGATGATTTTCAACAAAACAGCTGGAGATATCCTTTTAAAAACTAAATCAGGGGCGCCTGCGTGGCTCAGTCAGTCAGGGGTCTGACTCTTGATTTCAGCTCAGGTCATGATCTCACGATTGTGATATCGAGCCCCATGTTGGGTGTTGCACTGACAGGGCAGAGCCTGCTTGGGATTCTCTCTCTCCCTCTGTCTCTGCCCCTCTCCTGTATGCACTCTCTCTCTCAAAATAAATAAAGAAACATTTAAAAAAAAAAACTAAATCAGATTATATCACTCTGCTCCATCCCTCCAATGCCTCCCTAGTTCATTCTGAGTAAAAGCCAAAATCCTTACAGGGTCTGGCCTTCTGTTAGTGCCTCAACTTCATCTTCTTTTCTTCTTCGTTCCCTTATTCCACTTCAGCTTCCCTGGCTTCCATGTTGTCCTTAGAACACCCCAGACACACTCCTGCTTGGGGATTTTGCTCAGTAGTTTCCTCAGCTTGGAACACTGCTCACTGCAGATATCCATACAACTTGCTTCCTCACCATCCTTCATATCTATCTGCAAAGGCTACCTTTACATCAACCAACCCTTTTTGAGTTGCAACTCACTTTCCTGATCTGGCACGCCCATTTGTTCTCTCCATACACTCTTCATCATTATTTAATTGTACTTAGCACTCCCTATCACGCCACATAGTTTAGTAATTATGTTTATTGTTTACTGTCTGTGTCTCGAAACCCAAATAAAAGCCTCATGGAACTACAGATATTTGTCTCTGGTTCAGTAATACATTTCAAGCATCTGGAGTAGTCTGGGTTACATAGCAGGTGCTCAATACACTTGTTGAAAGTGCTGATATTTACTAAGTTCTACTTTTACACTGATTGAGAATTTGCCTCCCTGATATCCTGAAAAGTTGACTCCTGTTTTGCCCTGTAAAAAAAGCATAGGGAAAAAGGAAAGCTTGCTCTAATTTTCTCAGAATGATCTCTGGCCAGAGAGTATTAGTGGCCTTTCCCACATCCAAAATCAGGTGCCTAGAAATTTTCATTTATTGTAGGGGTATCTATAAATTTATTCCAGGCCTACCCTGCCATACTTAGGGTAAGCAGTGATGTTTTCCTAACTTATGATCAATACAGAGGCCTGTCTTCATGAACATGATGATTATTACTTTTGATCCAACAATCTCTAGTCATTAATCACCAAAGTCAGGAAAGACCAAAATGAATGTTATTTGAATAGTTTTGCCCAATTACTGAGGCCATCACAGACAAGTAGGCCCAAAATAACATTAAATCCAAGGGCATTTGCAAACACCCTGTGAGTCAATATTTTATATCTCACATTTCCTTCCTCTCCTCCTAAAATTGATTTATGTAGTCAAGTTCCCTGTGAGTTGAAAGCTCACATCTAGCTGAAAATGATCCACATGCAAGAATCTTGGGCTTTGTCCAAAATGCCCCCAGATAACTTAGTGGTTTCATTGCAATATGAGAAACAACTTAACTCATTATCAACTCAACCAGCAACACACATGTCTTGAGAGGAAGCCACTTAAACTGCACATAGTCTGCATCAGAACATTAAAGACTGTTCAGGCACAAAGATGTTTGCATCCCAAATATTTCAAAGTTCTCTTTAAGGAGGTTAATTATTTGAGGTATTATTTGTACATCATATCCTGGTGTCTTAATTTGGTAATACAGAAGAGTTCTGGAGGAAAGAAGTCACTAGAAACTCATGCTAGAGAACAGGATGCATTCTATCCACAAAGAAATAATAGCATAAAATATACTGACAAGAAAGCTCTATCATATTATATCACAGTCATAGAAATAGTAATGCCATTTTCACTTCCAAGTATTGTGAAATCAATCCCAGAATAGTCTTATGTTCCAACAAAAATCATTGGAGTTTTAGAAGTCTTTTACTTTTCAGCTGGCACAGTGTTTCCTGAGGTATAATTTCGAGTCTGGCTGGAGATGACTTGTCTTTGGTTTGCAAATGAAGATAATGAAGGTCACCAGGTAAAGTAGCCTGCCTGAGGACAAATAACCAGTACGCAGCACAGCCTTGTTCGGCCTTGTTCTCGGGCTTGTTCTCCTTGCAGCATGCCTTCTTCCACACTCTGGTGCCTTCGTTTACAAGTACGCAGTAGAGTTCTGAAGGGAAGAAGGATATGGAAGTTCCTGCTAGAGGGGATGAAGATGACAAACTCTACTATAGCAAATATTAATATTTATTCCCATATCTGCCTTCCTATTTAATCTTCTTAAAGTGCATCCTTAAATCTGTGCCCCCGTACCTTGCAAAATCTACAACATGTAGCCAATATTTACAATGTTGAATTAAAAAGGCTTCATAAATACAAATGTGAGTCTCTCTCCCTCAGGGACACTTTTTCTTGTCACTAAGAACAGAGACCCTTCTCCAGACCTAGGAAAATGTAAGGAGGAGCATGGGAACCAGGGAAAGGATACATTCATCCATTCATTCATTCATTCAAAAACTACTTATTGAGGGGTGTCTGGGGGGCTCAGTCGGTTCAGCACCAAAACTCTTGATTTTGGCTCAGGTCAGGATTTCACGGTTCGTCAGTTCAAGTCCCATGTCGGGCTCTGCTCTGACAGAGTGGAGCCTGCTTGGGATTCTGTCTCCCTCCCTCTATGCCCTTCACCCTGCCAAATAAATAAATAAACATTAGAAAAAAAACCCTACTTATTGGGTATCTCCAATACTGTGTGAGGCAAAAGTCATAGTAATGTAGAAGACATGGTGCCTGCACTCAAAGAGCACCTAAAGACTTGGAGCTGTACTTTCAACTCTTGTTACAAAGTATGGAACAGTGCTTCTCAAATTTGAATGTGCATAATAACTACCCAGGAACTTGGCAAATTCTGTTTTAGTAGGTCCGAGGTGGGGCCAAGGAGTCTACATTTCTCAAAGCTCCCAAGTGATGCTGATTATGGTGATTCTAGGTTCACCCTTTGAGTAATAAGGACCAAGATTATAAAACTTTATTCTCTTGAAATACTACCTTGTATTCCCTCTCCACAAAGATTTCCCCAATGTTATCTGTCCTCCTTTGAGTGTATTTAGTTCTATGCAATTTTGTCACATATGTAAGTTTGTATATTCAACATCATAGTAAAGATACAGAACAGTTCTATCCCTCCTAATCCCACAACATTGCTAACCCCTGACAACCACTCATGTTGTCCATATCTATAATTTTGTCATTTCAAGAATGTCATATAAATGACTCATACAATATGTAGCCTTTTGATATTGGTGCTTTCACTTCATACATTGATCTAGAGTCATCCAGGTTTTTGCCTGTATCAATAGATCATTCCTTGTATTTATTTTTTTTTTTTTAATTTTTTTTTCAACGTTTATTTATTTTTGGGACAGAGAGAGACAGAGCATGAATGGGCGAGGGGCAGAGAGAGAGGGAGACACAGAATCGGAAACAGGCTCCAGGCTCTGAGCCATCAGCCCAGAGCCCGACGCGGGGCTCGAACTCACGGACCGCGAGATCGTGACCTGGCTGAAGTCGGACGCTTAACCGACTGCGCCACCCAGGCGCCCCTAGATCATTCCTTTTAATTGGAGAGAAGTATTCCATGGTATGAAAAGTAGCAGTTTGTTTAACCATTCACCAGTTGAAGGAAATTAGGTTGTTTCCATTTTCAATTATTACAAACAAAGCTGCTCTTAATTTCTATCTACAGATTTTTGTGTGAACATAAGTTTTCTTTTCTTTGTGAGGAATAACAAAAACTGCAATTGCAGAACAATATGGTAGTGTCATGTTTAGTTTTATGAGAAACTGCCAAATTGTGGCCCGGAGTGGCTGTATAATTTTACATTCCTACTAGCAAAGTTTGAGTGTTTGAGTTTCTCTGTATTTGGTGTTGTCACTTTTTTTTTTTAATATTAGGAATTCTAATAGATATGTAGTGATATCTCAATATGATTTTTTTTTATTTTTTTAACGTTTATTTTTGAGAGAGAGACAGAGCATGAGCATGAGCGGGGAAGTGGCAGACAGACAGGGAGACACAGAATCTGAAGCAGGCTCCAGGCTTTGAGCTGTCAGCACAGAGCCTGACATAGGGCTAGAACTCATGAACTGCAAGATAATGACCTCGCCCCTCAATATGATTTTAATTTGCACTTCCTTAATGCCTAATGATGTCAAACACCTTTTTTGTGCTTCTTTGCTACCTGAATATTCTTTGGTTAAATGTCTGTTGTTTTAACTTGATTTCTGATTGGATTTTTTGTTATTTCTGTTGAGTTTTGTTGGTTTTTTAAAATGTTTATTTTGGTGGGGGGGGAGAGAGAGACAGAGAGAGGGGGCGAGGGGCAGAGAGAGAGGAGAACAGAGTAACTGAAGCGGGCTGTGTGCTGACAGCAGAAAGCCCAATGTGGGGCTTGAACTCATGAATTGTGAGATCATCATCTGAGCCAGAGTCAGATGCTTAACCGACAGAGCTACCCAGGCGACTCTGTTTCTGTTGAGTTTTAAGAGCTTTCTGTGCGTGCGCGCGCGTGCGTGCGTGTGTGTGTATTTTAGTGCACAAACGGGAGAGGGGCAGAGGGACAGAGAGAGAATCTTAAGCAGGTTCCACACTCAGCACAGAGTCCAACATGGGGCTCGATCCCACAACCCTGAGATCATGACCTGAGCTGAAATTAAGAGTCGGACACTCAACCAACTGAGCCACTCAGGTGCCCTGAGCTCTTCATATATTCTAAACTTTATTTATTTATTGTGAGAGAGAGAGAAAGAGGGAGAGTGTGTGTGTGCACAAGCAGGGGAGAGGCAGATAGAGAGGGAGAGGGAGAGAATCCCAAGCAGGCTCCTTGCTGTCAGCGCGGAGCCCAAAATGCTGGGCTTGATCCCACAAACTGTGAGATCAGAGCCTGAGTCAGACTCTAGAGTCAGACACTTAACAGACTTAGCCACCCAGGCGCCCAACTTTATATATTCTAGATACTGCTTTGTCATACATGTCCTTTAGAAATAGTTTCTCCCTGTCTTAGGCTTGCCTTTCATCTTTTTCAGAGTCTTTTACAGAGGCAAAGTTTTTAATTTTGTGAAGTCCAATTTATCATTTTTTTTCCTTTTATGGATTAATGCTTTGGGCATCAAGTTTAACAACTGGTCACCCAGACCTGATCCTGAAGATTTCCTCCTGTGTTTTTTTTTTTTTGTGTGTGAAGTTTTTATAGTTTTAAGTTTTATATTTAAATCCATGACCATTTTGGGGGCACTTGGCTGACTCAGTCTGTGGGGCATATGACTCCTGATATCAGGGTTGTGAGTCTGAGCCCCACATGGGTGTAGAGAGATGACTTGAAAATAAAGTCTTTAAAAAAATAAAAAATAAATCCATGACCATTTTCAACTATTTTTTGTATAATGTGTGAGTTTTAGATTGGAATTCATTAAACCTATTGAGGTGTAGCATGAGGTCCAGGCGGATGTTGTGTTCAGTTTTCCACCAGGCCACAGTGACATCACCCCCTCAAAGTAGAGTGGAGCACTCACACCTCCTCACTGCAGTTAAGGTGGAAGTTCAGCTAGCTCCTCCCTCCGCTGATATATTCTCAACAAGCGTGTGACCTTTACTTCCACTGCCTGGTTGATGCCGAGTGAATATGTAAGCTCAGCTCCTCACTGGGCCCCTCTGCCACTAGGAAAGAAGGTAGAGGGCTGACATGTCATGTTTTTTGCTGCAGGGAGGGGGTGCTACATGAGGAGAGGGAAGCAGAGTGCAACCAGCTGCACCTCTCACTATCTCATTCTACCTCCTTGCTGGTGGGTGGTGGTTGAGGCTCTGCTCCCCGCTCCACTCCAGTGACACAGGGAGAGGACTGTGAAGCCTAGCGGAGACTAGCTCTGCCTGTGCCACTTCATTAAGTCTTAACTTCTTCCAGGAAGATATGGAGAGTCTGTTCACTGCTGGATCTCAATGACACTATCCTGGGGGAGAGAGAGAATGGTAGTACCACCTGCTTCTGGCTGGCAGGTGGTGGAGATCTCCACTCAGCTTTGCCAATACTATTCCTGCAGGGGAATCACTGCACCGTCTGCATATGCGGGCCAGGGGCACATAGATGACAAGCTCCCACTTTAGCCCTGCCAACGACACCAGGTGGGGGTGGGTGGGTCAGAGGCTTGCCACCTGCTTCTGTGGTGCCCTGGGGAGTGGGAGAGTGGAAGATTAGCCTATACTTGGCCCCACTGGAGGGGTGGGGGAGGAGTACAATTTTTTCATTGTTCCATTTGTTTTGGGTTGGAGTGACGTGGCTATTGCCAAAACAGTTTCTGTTGTTAAGCTACCCATTTTCTAGGCCTTTACCTAAGGGAAATGGGCTCTTTTTTGTCTATGCTTGTTGGTGGTTCTGGGTTGGAGGCTTTTATAGCATCCCATCTGGGATACATGGAGGTGATAAGAAAACCCAGGGAACTCACTGCCAAGTTGTTCCTCAAGCCCCATGCAATGTAAACCTGCAAATAATGGAGCACTACAGGATGGCATTGGCTTCCTGTGGATTGTGACTGAGGACTGCCCCTTTTTCTCACCCTAGATGTTGCAGTCTCTGAATCCCTAGGGCCCAGAAGCATGACACTTTCCTTGTTGTCCATTAAATTGCTCTTTAATAATGATGGAAAGGAGTAAGCTTTAACTCTGAGAACCACCCTGGTGGCTTCTATAGAGGCTCAAGAAGTTTTACTGGCATCTTGACTGGGGGAAGGGTGGTAGTCACATGGTCTGATAGCAAAGGAAGCTCTAGCCTATGTCCTTATAGCTCAATCACATCTGAGAAGAAAATGAGCTCCTGGCTTCTCCTGCTTCCAAATGTCGCCTTTTTTCACACTCATCCAAGCCCAACATGCCTTATGTTTCTCATTACTTAGCTAGTATTTTCAAATGCTCAGCTCCAGAAATGCCCTGGCAATTGATGGTGGGACTTCATAGAAATTTTTCTTAAAGACTTTTTAAAAATTATTTTGTAATGTTTATTCTTGTGAAAGAAAGAGAGACAGAGCATGAGCAGGGGAGGGGCAGAGAGAGAGGGAGACATAGAATCTGAAGCAGACTCTAGGCTCTGAGCTGTCAGCACAGAGCCCGATGCAGGGCTCAAACCCATGGATCACAAGATCATGACCTGAGCTGGAGTCAGATGCTTAACCAACTGAGTCATCCAGGTACCCCATATTCTTAAAGACTTTTTAAGCAATCTCTACACCCAACGCAGGGCTCAAACTCACAACCCCAAGATCAAGAGTCACATACTCCATCAACTGAACCAGCCAGCTCCCCACTCCGACCTTTTTTTAAAGATTTTTTTTTTTATTGAATTTATTCTTAACCTCTACCCCTCAGTGGTTTACCGGCTCCCATATTACAGTGAGGGAAATGGAGGCTCAGATAGTTATTAAGTGATTCACCCAGGACTCGCACTGAAGTCGGACTCCAGAACTCACCTTGTCAATCACTATCATTCAATTATTTCAACTAAAACCAAACTCATGTGATTTAAGGCAAAAACATTCCCTCAATCTGCTCAGATTTCTATAACAGAATATGATACACAGAATGGCTTACAAACAGCATTTATTTCTCACAGTTCTGGAGACTGGAAAGTCCAAAATCCAGGATCTAGCAGATTCAATATCCAGTGAAAACCATTTTCTTGGCTCATAGACGGCCATCTTCTGGCTGTATTCTCAAATGGCAGAAAGATAAGGAACCCTTCTGCAAGCTCTTTTATAAAGTCACTAATTCCATTCATGAGGGTTCTCCTCTCAGGACCTAATCACCTCCCAAAGGTCCCACCTCTAAATACCATCACATTGGGGATTAGGATTTCAACATATGAATTTTAAGGAGACACAAACACTTGGTCTACAGCAAGCACATTGCTGGCTGCACTTATTTCTATAAATGTAGTCAGTGATAGTGACACAGTTTTAGCACTTGCGGGCAAATATATGGCTGATGGCTCTGGGAAGATTCAGACCTCCCGGTGGAATGGAAGTGGCTGCATTTTCAGTCAAACTCCCAGTGTGATTACTTGCCAATAAGGATTTAACCACCACCACCAGGGGTGCCTGGCTGGCTCAGTCAGTAGAGCATGTGACTCATGGGTTCAAGCCCCACACTGGGTGTAGAGTTTACTTAATAAAAGAAATATATATTAAACACCACCACCCAACTCCGTGTTCATGCTAGACTAAGGAGTTCTTCCCTCATTTAGAACCTGAATCTCACTGAGACTGTCTCTTGCTTTCAGAAATGTGAATAGTCTTCATCACATCTTTGCCTTCAACAAATTGTGAAGCTTAATGAACTATCAAGAGCTTTTAGATGACTGTTCATTTATAGTAGCATGTGTCTCTAGTTTTCTGTATTACACATACATATTCATATACATTAGGAGTAATTCATATGCAGTTATGATCCAGTACTCAGAAATATAAAAGTATAAAACACCTATGTGTATCAAATAAAATGCCACTCAACATGTCTTATGAGATCTTATCCTAAATCCATAACCTTCACATTGCTCTAACAGTTACCACCTTTTGAGACATAAATGACTTACTTGGTGTGATAATGTGTCTGACTGTTTTTGACAGACATTATACTCTGGACGTTCTATGATTAGCATGGAATAAAAAGCAAAAACTCAAGAAGCACTACCTGAGATGAAACTTGGCAGTTACAGTACTATCTTACCAGTGACTTTTGGCTTTTTAAAATGTGATCCTAGTTTATTTTCTTCGAGTTTATTAATTTAGGATGATTATGAATTGTTTTAGGAAATTTTGTGAGTTGACATCTGTTTTTAATCTAAAATCTATGAATAAAAAACAAAAACATCTACTTCATGATGCTTTTTATATTAAAAAAAGATTACACCCAATAGATCGTTAGTGTATGAAAAAGTTCTCAACATTACTCGTCATCAAGATTCCAACTATAAACCTCAATGAGTTATCACTAGACCACCACCAGAAGAGTAAAATTAAAAGGAATGGCAACACCAAGCGCTGGTAAGGCTGTAGAGTAACTGAAACTGTTGTACATGGTTGGTTGGAGGTAAATTGGTTAAAACCACTTTTAAAAACTGTTTAACAGCAACTAGTAAAGCTAAAACACAAATACCCTCGGATTCAGTAATTCCATTCCTGGCTACATAAACAACAGAAATGTGTACACATGTATACCAAAATGCATGGACAAAAAGGATTTTCCCAGCCAAAACCTGAGAACAACACAAATGTCCATCCACAGGTAAATGGATAAATTCATGTGATAAATACATGCATTAAACCCACATACATAATATTGAGCAAAAGAAAGACAAACACAAAGAGTACAAACTATATAATTCCTTTTATATCAAGTTCAAAATTTTGGAGAGTTTCAACTAGGAGAGGGCACAAAGGAGCTTCCTGGAGTGCTGGATATGTTCTGTATCTTAACGTCATGGGTGTAAAAATTCATGAAACTTTTTACACTTACAATCTGTTTACTTATTAAAACATATATTGTTTAAAGATTTATTTTTTTATGTTTTAAATTTTACTTAGAGAGAGAGAGAGAGAGAGAGAGAGAGAGAGAGAGAATGAGTGAGCAGGGGAGAAGGCAGAGGGAGAGAGAGAGAAGGGATCTTAAGCAGGCTCCACACTCAGCGTAGAGCTTGACATGGGGCTCGAACCTGTGACCTTGGGATTATGACCCAAGCTGATATCAAAAGTCAGATGTTCAACCGATTGAGTCCCACTAAAAAATATTTTTTTAATAGAAACAAAAGAATACATATGCAGAATTGTCAAAATGCCCTGTTGCAATGACACTTTTGGACAGACTGATTTCAATGTGTGCAAATTTGATCCCAGAGAATGAAAGCTTTCCTGAGTCACCAGGTCATATTTCTGGAGGTTCCACATGGGCAATATATTTTCAGTGCTATGTTTAAGAGCAAGTTGCTTAAACCTAGATTTAGTATCGTCTCTTTTTATTATAAAATGCTACATGGGAAGCGGCAACATCTCATGACCCACATTTTGAATTTAATACTCAGTCACACAACTCATAATTTTCCATTCTTAAACACACAGGTTAAGAACTTAAAAACAATTAATAGCCTGAATAAGTGTCTTGTGTAAGTTATTACACAACTCCTCAAAGCAATCATTTAATGAACTACTAGATTTATCCATTTTTGGAAAAACATTGCTTAATAAAATAGTCATCATGTTTTTCACTGAGATTTCGGAAAATAAATGTTTATACATGTCTTACTTCATAATTTTTTTTCAGATAAATGTCTTTTTTTCCACACAGACTCTATAATTGTTTCACATAATTATATGCAGACTCAGAAAAAACGTACAGCCTCCATTTCTAAGTATGGGACTATTTCCTAGTTGGAAGGACTCTCTATCCTACAAAGGCATACAAGATAGGAGGGTGCTCTAGACTTCCAAGAGATCCCAGCCACGAAGACATCTGCTGAGAAGTCACATTTTGCTTTTGCTAAAGTTTTGAACCGTCCTCTGTTGTCCCAGATACAAAACGACACAGAGAATTAATTCCCAGGAATGAGACAAACTTGTTGTCTCTGGAAACCTCAGAATGCTTTTTCAGCACCGCCTTTCTGATCTTAGAAATGGAGCAAATTTTTGTTTCTTGCAGTTAATTTCTACATCAGAAGACATTCTTGAATATCATTTTCCTTTTGAGAAGTGTCTGTCCTTCACATTGTAGCTCTGACATGTTATTAAATGTGTCATCTCTCTCATTAAAACATACTATTACCAGCCAGGTGCTGCTCTCAGCATTGCAAAAGCTGTAACTAGGTAGAATATAGAGTTTCATGTCCATGGAAGCGATGGAGGCAGAAAATGAATTGGATTCCTTTAAGATGAATCTTTTATGGATCAGCAGATTTGTTTGGAGTTATTTATAAAGGAGTTATCATTTCATTAGTAACTAACTTTGATCTGTGTGAGCAGTAAGATATTCTTCAGTCATTTATTTTAGAACAAGAAGTCATTGCAAAAGAAATGCTATTATTGACTAAGATGCAAATAAATATTGTGTCAAAAGTAAGACTTTTTTTTTTTTACAGAATTAAAGATCCTACACTTGATTCTAAGTTTCATTTAATAAAACCACTTGGCCATTTTATTTTGGTGAGTAAGTTTAGGATCAGGAAAGATGAAATAATTATTTTTTAAAGAACCCTAAATCTAACATATCGTTGCAAAGTTTGTAGCAACAATTTAACTACAATTGCTCAGGGCTATTGTACAAAGAGTATGGGAGATGCTAGCTGCTCAACTGATGTTTGACAAAGAAGCAAAAGCAATTAAATGGAGAAAAAAGTATTACCTTTTCAACAAATAATGCTGAAGCAATTGGACATCCAAAGGCAAATATATAAAATGAACTTCAGCTTAAGTCTCATATTATATATAAAAATCAACTCAAAATAAATAACAGATTTAAATGTGAAATATAATACTATAAAACTTTTAGAAGGAAAAAGGAGAAAATCTTTAGGATCTAGGGCTAGACAAAGAATTTCCTAGACTTGACATGGTCAAACACAATCCATTAAAAGCACAATCTATTAAAGAAATCCATTAAAGAAAATACAGGTAACTTGGACTTCATCAAATTTAGAAACTTTTGTTTTGTGAAATACTATGCTAAGTGGATGAAAACACAAGTAACAAACTGAAAGAAAATAACTGCAACCAAAGCATATATCTGCCCAGAGGACTACTATCTGCAATATATTAAAACTTTTGAAACTCAATAGTAAAAAAACAACCAAAAAAAATCAATCTGATTAGCAAATGTTAAAAGACATGAAGAGACACTTCACTGAAGAGGATACACAGAGGGAAAACAAGCATATGACAAGATGTTCCTCATTAGACATTATGGAAATGGAAATTAAAACCACAATAAGATACCACTATACCCCTATCAAAATGGTTACAACAAAAAATAGTGGAAATAAAAATGCTAATGAAGATGTGGAGAAACTGGATCACATATACATTGCTGGTCAAAATGTAAAATGGCATAGCCTCTCTGGAAACATTTTGGCAGTTCTTAAAGAATTAAACATATGACTATCATACAGCCCAGCATTTGAACTTTTATTCACTCTAGAGAAATGAAAATTTTTGTTCACACAAAAACCTGTACGTGAAAGTTCACATTAGCTTTATCTGTAATAGTCAAAAGTGGAAACAACTCAGATGTCTTTCAACTGGAGAATGGTTACACAAACTATGCACTTCCATAGCATGGAATACTATTCACCAATAAAAAGGAACAAACTATTGATATAGGAGCCTGAATGAATCTCCACAGAATTGTTCTGAGTGAGAAGAGACAATCCTCAAAGGTCACATACTGTGATTCCATTGATATAACATTCTTGAAATGATATAATTATAGAAATGGAGAATAAACTAGTGGTTACCATAATTTAAAGAGAGGCTAAGAATGGGAATGACATAAGCTTGGCCATTAAAGGACAACATGAGATATCTTTTGGTGATGGAATCGTTCTGTACTTTTACTGTATCAATGTTAACATCCTGGTTATGATGTTGTACTATAGTTTTGCAAGATGTTATTGATGTGGAGAACAAAGGCAAAAGAAATAAAGAAAAAAATTAAATTTCCTTGACAAGTATTTAAGACAGGCAGGGTATGGGATGCCTGGGTGGCTCAGTCGGTTAAGGTCCGACCTTGGCTCAGGTCATGATTTTGCGGTCCATGAGTTCAAGCCCTGCGTCAGGCTCTGTGCTGACTGCTCAGAGCCTGGAGCCTGTTTCAGATTCTGTGTCTCCCTCTCTCTCTGACCCTCCCCCGTTCATGCTCTGTCTCTCTCTGTCTCAAAAATGAATAAACGTTAAAAAAAAAAAATTAAAGAAAGACAGGCAGGGTGATCTTCTTCCAAGAACTCAATTACCTCAATGTTAATACTTTGCTAGAGGCAAAAGGCAACCTTAGCCTGCCCAACCTCCAGGATCCTATAAATCTTCTTTAACATATAAAAATCCCTTTGGAAACTTCCTTTACCTCTACCTCCCCCAGATATATGTTAGCAATCATCCTCCAAACATATGGCCCACTCGTATACATCAGAATGGTCTCATGACTAAGGTTTTACTAGACAGTAATAAATGACTTTTCCTAACAATTGCTAGCTCCCTCAAGGTCCTATGGAGTACTACTTGGCAATGAGAAAGTGTAAGGGTTAAATTGTAGTGTAGGGCTAATGCTTAGCTTGAAAAATAACAGCTTTGGGGCGCCTGGGTGGCGCAGTCGGTTAAGCGTCCGACTTCAGCCAGGTCACGATTTCGCGGTCTGTGAGTTCGAGCCCCGCGTCGGGCTCTGGGCTGATGGCTCAGAGCCTGGAGCCTGTTTCCGATTCTGTGTCTCCCTTTCTCTCTGCCCCTCCCCCGTTCATGCTCTGTCTCTCTCTGTCCCAAAAATAAATAAACGTTGAAAAATAACAGCTTTGTGTTGACATTGAAGGTTAAGAGATAACAGCCTTGCTTTACTCTTATAAATTATGCCTCATACTCTTGTAAATTAGGCTTCACCAATTAAGGAAACAAAAGTTCAAAGAAAAGAGCATCAGAGGCAGGGTCAAGGAGATCCACTGGTTGCAACTTAGAGGCAGAAAGTCTAAAGTAAACACCTCATTAGGCAACTGTTTCTAACTCATCTGGAAACTGTTTCTTTGTTCTGTTCCCAGGTGATGATAAAACGATGTGATCGGTTATAAAAACTCTGTACCCCGGCTGTTCGAGGCCACACTCTTATCAAGAGTGTTGGTCCTGATCGGTCGGCCTTGCCTCTCATTGTAATAAACTTTGTTGTGACTGTCACTGGTGCCCGTAGCATTCTGTTTCAGGAGTCGTGTGGATGCAACAAAAGAATGAAATCCTGCCATTTGCAGCAATGTGGATGGAACTAGAGGGTATTATGCTAAGTGTAATGAGTCAGTCAGAGAAAGACAGATACCATATGTTTTCACTCACATGTGGAACTTGAGAAACTTAACAGAAGACTGTGGGGGAAGGGAAGGGAACAAAATAGTTACCAACAAAGAGGGAGGGAGGCAAACCATTAGAGACTCTTAAATACAGACAACAAACTAAGGGTTGATGGGGGGTAGGGGAAGATGGGAAAATGGGTGATGGGCACTGAGGAGGGCACCTGTTGGGACGAGCACTGGGTGTTGTATGCAAGCGATGAATCACAGGAATCTACCCCCAAAACCAAGAGCACACTGAATACAATGTATGTTAGCCAACTTGACAATAAATTATATTTAAAAAAACAAAAAAAAAGAAAAAAGAAACCTTGCTTCCAAATTCCTTAGAGACTTATGTTATCCCTAACGTCTTCCAACTTAAAAATACAATATAATCAGTCACTCCTCACAACCCTAAGGCAGCCCTTTCTGCCCACAGGTACTGTTCCCATGCTTTAATAAAACCACCTTTTTCCTCCAAAGATGTCTCAAGAATTCTTTCTTGGCCGTTTGCTCCCAGACCCTAACATCTGAAACTATGCAAAGGGTATATGGACTCTCTCTTTTTCATTTTTACCACTGCATGTGAATCTACAATTACCTTCAAATTTTTTAAGTTTATTTAAAAAAAATATTTGCAATGTATTTATAATTGTAATAGAAACTGTGCACAGAAATATTATGAATAATACTGAGATTCTTTTGTCCAAAAATACCATAAATCTGTACTAAAAATAACTTTTTGCAGATATATATAAAGGACACCACATAGGTACCTGTTCTCTCTATATCTGGTTACATATTTCATCATCTCACCCTGACTTGGTCTGACCTTGAGGCCATGAACCTTCTATATCCTTTACCTTTATACCAGTATTCTTGTGCTTCCTCTTTAAACAGATCCACAAGAAAATCTATCTGGTAAACTCATTCAGAGTAAAGAATTAGTGCCTGAAATTTAAGTGTAAGGGAGAAATCTGCCAGAAGGATCCAGGTTTAACACATAAAACCCAAGGATAAGCAATACAGACAGACCTTCCCACAATGTGAACAAGCCACTGGAATGTTATTTAGTAAGTAAGACACACCATAGCCATCTAAAGTTTGTCTCTCTGTGTACATTTGCCTTATTTTTCTGTCTGAAGTCAGGCCTTACTAATGTTTTTTACTGATGCATACATTACTATCTCACAGCTCCCACATTCACCTAACTGAATAGTTGATACCAAAATACATTCTCTTATCCCAATGCCAAATTCCTACAGAAAGAATACAGTGTTGTTTTTTTTCCCCCAAGGGCAGTTCCCGGCCCTTTATCCAACTGACTGTTGGGCCATACAGGAGGATAAACATGGATACTGAGGACTAACATCTAGGGTTCAGTGATATTTACCTTTTGAAAACTATGATGCACTACATTAATAAATTGGTAAGGAGAGAATTACAAGCATGAATGAGGCAGATAACTTTAGATGAACTCTTTCTTGGTGTCTGAAAAATACCACTGCCTATATAGCTTACACATGGAATGAGGATGGCCTCATCTCTATCAGTTTCTCTATCAGTAACATGGGATAAGAGTGATTCAGCAGTTTCTGTTTTAGTACCTCCCCCATACTCCTTCAACATTCAATCTCCAGTCTCTGACAAACATGCCCCACTGCAAACTTCTGCAATAGAAAAGAATCATTAGAGGAGAGGGGCCAAGATCCTCAGCCAGATCATGGAGCAAGATCAGTAAACAGACAAGCTTAGCAAGACTCATTCCCTTGAAATCTTAGCAGATGGGAAGACAAAGGAAGCAGAGTTCTGCTGACTGCCTAGATAACATGGGATTTCCAACCTGTGGTCAGTGACCTGAGGTGTATTAGGGGAACTTCTTAGCTGAGGTCCAAAGATGTTAATTAACCCATCAATGTAGTCTTAATTCATTTGACTGTTAACCTATCTAAGTATATGGATGCCGCCTTACTCACAAATTATATCATTGGCCATTTTGTCTTATGTTAAAGAAGTGCTTCTTCTAGGAGAAATGTCTCCTTGTAGACGTAATTTTAAAATAAGGCCCTAGTTTAAAAGATCTACATAACACAATATGTTAAGTCTTCACAATAGAGTTTTACTCAGGAACATGTTAATTTATAAGCAAAGATATAGACCAACAATTTAATATTAGTGAGAAAAGGCTAGCTAGCTCTGGCAGAAAAGGGCATAGCAAATTACCTCACCAATCCTAAAATGTAGAGACCAAGGCTCATCTCAGTGACAGCTTATGAGAAAGAAACAGTTTCAATATCCTTAACTAGTTGACTGAGTTGGAAAATTTTACATGACTCTTTAAATGTTAAGTGTAGAGGCTGCTTTTAGACAACGGACTTGAGTACTGGAAACTTGATTAAGGTAGAAGGGCCCAAAGTGACCCCAACCCCCTGGCTGAATACACACAGGCCCATCAGGTGACCTACCTCAAACTATCCAGAAGCCCTTAACTAACCAATAGGCTACTTACAACCAGGCACAGTTATCAAAATAGGGGAAATCCCTATCCAATCAGGCTCATCCGATCAAGAGAGACACCACATTTAGACATCACATTAAGCAACTCCCGAAAAGAACAAAAATAAATTTAGTAACTGATTGTAATCTACATATGTAAGTCTCTGGAAACTCTATAGCCATTTCCACTTGAAAGTGATTGGATTTCCTTCACTAATTAACTTGGTCAAACTCTAATGGGCTATTTAGTTAAAAATAAACTCAGGGGCACTTGGGTGGCTCAGTCGTTTGAGCTTCTGGCTTCGGCTCAGGTCATAATCTCACGCCTCGTGGTTCAAGCCCTGCATCAGGCTCTGTGCCAACAGCTCGGAGCCTGAAGCCTGCTTCTGATTCTGTGTCTTCCCCTCTCTCTCTGCCCCTAACCCACTCACATTCTGTCTCTGTCTCTCTCAAAAATAAATAAACATTAAAACTCTGAATTTCTGCTCAGGTCATGATCTCAAGGTTCGTGAGTTCATGAGTTCGAGGCCCACATAGGACTCCTCGCTGACAGTGTGGAGCCTGCCTGGGGATGCTCTCTCTCTCTCTCTCTCTCTCTCTCTCTCAGGAGGGAGCCTGCCCTCCCTCTCTCTCTCTCTCTGCCCCTCCCCCCATCCATGCCCTCTCTCTCTCTCTCTCTCACAATAAATAAACTTGAAAAATTAACTCAGAGACACCAGTAAAAATGGCACTATGTTCCCTCTCTGATGTATCCCCTTCTGATCTACAAACTTGGCAATGATGGATAAATTATAAAGATAAAGAATCCAAAAAACTTAGACAAGATAAACATATTCATAGGCCAGAGACAAAACAGAAAGCTGGAATTGTAAATGGGGCTAAAGATCCATATTCCAAAGCTGGCAGGGGGAGATGTAAATATTCCAAAGCTGGCAGGGGGAGATGTAAATTCACCTCCTTGGGGAAAAGAAGGACTAAAGGCTTGCATGTGAAATGGAAAAACAGAGTCCACCAGAGTGCTTAATTCCAGGGGCTATGAGTCATAAAAGTAGGGTGAAAAATGCTGACAACTGCTGCCTGGGGCTACAACTTCTATGGTGCTGCCAGGCAATGTAAGCTTGAGGATATGGACACAGCCTCAGGACACAGCTGCCTGAGGCTCACTAACCAGTTCTGTATATCCTTCTATCCCCACCAGGGAGGAGGCCAAAGCCTTCATTATGAGAGCTGCTTCTCAACCGAGGGCCCCAGGACATTCAGAGAAGTAGCTTCTTAACTTCTTGTTAGGGAGGAAGGAGCTGAGCCCAGGACAGTAAAAGAGAGAGAAAACAATGTAAAGCAAAAACTATGTTCCCCTTGCATAAGTCTGTGATCTGCAATTCTAAAATGCATGAAGAAATATGATGCTAAGGAGGAGCCCAAACAAACCACACCAGGACAGAAATTATTTTCTAATGATGCAAATGTTATGGAATAGTTAGACAAATGTTTTAAAATAAGCATGGTTGGGATACTCAAAGGCATGAGAGCATAACATTCATAAAAATAGCAATAAAATATTAAATAAGAAGTTACATACAGAAAACAGGGTGAGGTACAAAAAAAGTATAAAATTGAAATATGAGAAGCAAACATAGAATTAAAATAAAAATAAAATTAATACACTGGATACATTCTAAACAGACCCCACTGAAGAGATTATTTCTAACTGATAGCACCAAACTCTTCACCTACCACACAGCAAAAAGATAAAAGAGATAAAATACATGTAGGAGCAGTTAGGGTTCCCACAAGATCTACTGAGATCCTTTACACTTAAACTTTACTAATTGCTTTGAAAACATGTTCTAGTATATAGAGAATATAGGCAATGACAGAGAAAGAATATATGATAAGGTATTAGCTAAGAATTTTCTGAGATTAAATAGAAGTCTAATATTCAAATTAATAGTGCACTTTTGGTACCAAGCAAACTAACAATAATACAATGATAACATAACAGATCCACAACCAGATACATGATATACAAATTTCAGGAAATCAAGGATAAAAGAAAACAAATTTTGAGGGGGGGGGCACGAGTGCACCAGCAGGGCAGAGGGAGAGAAAAAGAGAATTTTAAGCAGGCTCCATGCCCAGTGTGGAGCCCAACATGGGGCTTGATCTCACAACGGTGACTGCTCTAGTCTCTGAAATGGATTTGATGCCCTTTGATTTTGTGAGCCATTGATATTCATTAGCACTACACTAAAAAATAGTGGAAAGCATACATTGAAATTGTTTCTTCTCCCTGATTCCTTTTCCAACACTGTTGGATTCTTAAAGTAAAATAAAACAAAAACTAGGTGTGTTTGGAGAATCTTCAAGAATTTGTTGATGTTGTTTTTTCTCATAGGTTATCCTAAGAACTAGGACCATCTATATAAAGACAGACATTCTGAACAACGTTTCTACAAGTAATTTCTACAGGTAAAGAAAAAAGAGAAACTGCCAAAGAAAAATTTTAAACTCTGGATCGAATTTCAAATCCCCTCTAATATTAAAATAATCCACAAATAATGGGGATGAGAGAGCATCTGACACTACAACCTTGGCCCTGTGTCTTCTTGACACGTTTGGTGCCTTGTGACAGAAGTCCCTAAGTCCTGAGGATTCAGATATTTCTTGATGTCTGGCTACACTGGGTACCATTTAGACAGATAAATATCAAATTTATAAACTAGGGAAAATATAAAGCCCAAATATTCTAAAACAAATAAAGATTGAAAGTTATTTATAAATGGTTCTAATAATGAATAGGACTTTGGGAGAGCACATGAGAATAAATATTAACTAGAATAAGCTTGTATTTCAAATGCCTGCCAGTGGAGAGAGGAATCCAGAATCATCCTCCAAGTGCAAAGAAGTTCCCACCTTTTTAAAATTATGATATTGATTTAGTTTTCTCCCTTACTGCCAGATGCTATTTACATCGATGTTGGCCAAATCTCTCCATATCAGTCATCTGATGGAGGGTTCTGGAATTCAAGAACGACCCTTGCAAATTACCTTTAGAAAAGAGCAAAGAAGTTTAAAAATATTGCATATGGAATAGGTAGCAACAATGTGTACTATTTATTCATCTTCTAGATGAATACCTTGCAAATCCCATGTACACATATAATAAAATCACTTTTACAAGGTATATATTACAATCAATTAACCTACCCTATTGTCTTGTGCTCTCCTCAACACAACATGACTGAAAATTGATTGATCATCTCTTGTCTATATAATAATCACTCTCTAGTGTATGAATACAAAAGTTCATTAGTGTAAGATCAAAATGCAAAGATCCCCAGTGCTGATAAAAACAAGCAGAATTTATTGCTCTGTAGTCCTTTGCCTGGAGAGCCAAGAATATCACTCGGGAGACAAGTTCACAGGGTCTCACCAAGTGAAAAGCAAGACTGGATATTGCATAGGAAGAGAAAAATTTTCTCAAATTAGGGTTCTGAAGGTCATAATTTGGATGAATGTGGAGACAACTGTAATGTCTCTTTGGGATTAGTTATTACATCGTAAAAGTGTAGGCAAAGAGATCATACATTTACATTAGCAAAGACAATCATTTTCCACTTGCAGAGCAGACGGCAAGTTCATGAGCCAGAACTTCATTTCAATTGTCTCTGTATACCAACACCATACACCTTGTATCATGCTGGGTACATAATGATTGTAAAAATAATTTTTGAGTAAATGAATGCACACAGGTTATACATAATAATAAAACAGCCACAACATTGCATGATCCTTATAAATCTTTGCCTCCACGAATGATTATTTTTCTGGCTCAGCACAGCGCTGGGCTTTTCCATGTCAATGCTTTATCTCCAGGAGATTTTCTACTTTGCTATGGGTCTTTGCATGGTTTATAACTGATTCTTTGTCTTCAATTTATTTTTACACTCTGTTCTCTCTGGACCTGTATATAAATCCAGTACAAAAGGGCCTTTTAAAAGAAAATGATGTCAAATACAGAGAGAATGTCCCCAGAGGACATACCTTCTAGTCCACTGGATTAAGGCTAGAATTTCACTTTGTTTCTATGTCTTTTCTCAATCCCCACCTTCTGTTTTAGTCAAGGATGTTAAGGGTTCTTCATCTTTGTCTCACATGTTCGTACAGAAAATTCAATTAAATGCCCACAGTTCATCCTTCTTTCTCAGCAGTTTCTCTAACAAAAAGTTGCTACCAACAAATAGTTTAAGGGTACAAGGGCTAAGTACAGGTATGACTGATGCTGTTTGGCTTAATAGGCATCTCTGATACATCAGTGATTCTGATACATCAATAATTCTTAACTAGGTCTCTAATAATCATATCATCCCTGTGTCTGATAGGTTGTTTAGATGCCTCCCTCTTCTTAATGCGTTATCCCTGCTCTTAAGGAACTATGGATGTGCTGGGAGTAAACCACAGTGTTGTATAAAAGAAACAACGAAAACTGGGAGATGATGTCAAAAGGAGAAATAAAATCAAGAGCCAGGTGGATTATCAAGGTGTCAGTTGGAAGAGACTATTCAGAGCACAGAAAGCTCAAGGCCTGACAGCAACAAAGGCATCAGAGAATCCAGACAAGAGTGGCTATGTGAATTCCTTGCACTCATGAGGGTGGAAATGGCTGGGTGCTGGATAAAAGAGGTCATGCTCAGAGAACTGCCTGAACCACTGAGTCAGAACTGGGGGCTCACATCACACTGTGATTATAGCCCAACTGAGGAAAAGCAGAGGTAGGATAAAGAAACAAACCAGGCAGGGCACTGTCCCTAGCTGTATTATGAGTGGTGCTTTTGATAAACATATTTAAATCTGTGGTAATGTCCTGGAAACTGCTTTTACTGGTCCCAAATGTATGGTGGCAGAGAGAGCAATGAACTACTAATAAGGAGACATATTCGAGGACCACCTCTCCTCCTCACTTAGGGCTTTTGATGCAAATGCTAAATTCACTTCAAATAACAAGACAATTAACGAATGCTATGCATAAAGAACAACACCAAGTACTGTAGTGGATGCAAAGATGATTAAGTTGCTGTCTACTAAGTGAGGGAAACATTCATTCCCAAGTGATAATGAGGCATAGTATGACAAGAACTCTAATGGTATAAAGCACAGAGACAAAAGCCCAGAAAAAAGGAAGTTAATTCAGATGTAAAATATCGGACATCTAGAAAACTTTCTGCTGGAAGAATCTGAGCAGAGTTTTCAAAGACAGAATGTGTGTTGCTAGGCAGGTGTGAGAGAAGTGTCCTTTGGGCAAATTGAACGGCACAAGCAAAGGTACTGGGAAAGGGATTTGCTCTGGCCTGAGCTCTGGTTTTGAGGCAGATGAGGGCAAAACTGTGGAGATAAGATGGAGCCTGGAAGGGAAAAAGATGGTGGAATGCTTTGGATTTCAAGGTTAGGAAGAAATGATCTTCACTGCAAGGGATGAAAAGCCCTCTACAAGTCTGTGGCTATGACTGACAGGAAGAAAATCCAACTGGGAATGCGCTGGAAGGTAACAAGCTACAGCAATCTAGGCTGCACCTGGGCAGGTGCAACGGGTCTAGAAAGGAGGGGCCGGTTACACACAACTCAATAGGGGATGAATCAGCAAGATTTGGGAGAAAAAAAATCAGAAGGGAGAAAAAAAATCAGAAGGGAGAAAAAAAATCAGAAGGGAGAAATGGGTACTTTTTGGACCACTTATTAAAGTCTGTAGCTTTTGAACTACATTGAGCTTGGTCCCATCACTTGTCTCATGAATCAAGTGGGACTGAAGAAGGGGCTCACGGGAAGGCCTCCTGCTGGAGTCCAGAATACAGTCAGCAGGAACTACGTGCCATTGGTGCTCTGCGATACTTTTATCTGCCTCTTTCCTGATCTCCCCTCTCCTCACGCCCCAGTCCTGGAGGACGCACCTCAATACTCTGGGTGCCGTAGGGGAGAAAAGGGTTTCCACCGCAGCACCGCCTGCAGCCCGGGAAGTCAGGCACCCTCATCCACTGTCCCTTCCCCACCCGGAGAGCTCCCGGCGCCAAGCAGCCTTTAGGGACGGGCGGCGCCGGCAAAGTGCCTCTTACCTTCTACGCATCCAAACTTTCTGTGCTCCAAAGGAGCACTGGAATCTCTCCCCTGGAAACCAGGACTCTCGCGAGGCTGAGTCCCTCTCGGCCGCGCGCTCAAGTCAGCATGTCCCAGGTGCTGTCTCTCCACAGTCAGCAGGGGCTGAGGCACTCCACGGGCTCCTGCGGGTTCTGGCGACCCATTTCCAGGCCCATCTGCCTGTAACCATGGGGCACAGGCCGGGGAGACGATCCTACCCACCCGGCGGTTCCCTTGCTGCCTGGTTCTAGATCTCACAGCTGGCTCGGAAGCACTTTGTTCGTGGGCAGGTGCCGAATTGTAGTTGTTACAAGGCTGGGACAGAAAGGCAGGGACAACCCTTGCTGGCCAACTCCACAGTTCCTCTTCTCTCTTTTTTTTTTTTTTTTTTTTAATTGGGGCTTGACCTTTCTTTGAAGAATCAAATAGGTAGCATCAAAGGATTTCTACCTAAAATGGAAGCGGAAGATGTTAATGGCCACTCTCAAGCACTCAGCCTCACAAGAACAGAACTTCAGAACTGGGAGACTGATTTCCGCCAATGCCTGATTTACAGAAGACCCGGATTTAGCTCCTGACCAATGAACATTCACCAACAATCTCTCCCCATCCTCAAGCCAATGAGCTTACTCTTTGAACTCTGGCGGCATTTTCCCCTTTTTGCCCTCCTCTCCCGTAAATACAGGCCCCACCAACCCTCAATGAACGCACTTGGAGGGAGCTACTGCATGCGTTTGCCGGGTTGCGGTTCTTCAGCGATTTCTGTATAAACTCAATTTCTGGTAATTGGAGCTTACGTCAGCTTAGCTTTTTTATTTAGGTTGGCCGTACCTTACGTACCCTTGAACAGAGTAATTTTCTTACGCAGTGGGCGCCCATTTAAAGTAAAAAACAATGGAGTAAATTTCAAGATTTTTGTAGGAACTGTTAGGAAAAAAAGAATGTTCTCTTAAAGCATTACTTATATTTTTGTTGTTGTTGCTGTTATGAAATGTTTTTTTTGTTTGTTTTTGTTTTTTGTTTTTGTTTTTGTTTTACTTTCTGTTTTTTATCATGTTTTGACATCTTAAAGATCTTACTGGCTGGAAAGTGATTCCCTCTCCCAGGGCTAGCCCTTTCTTAGAGGTAGCAAAGGGTTCCAGCCATTCATTTGTATGTGGAATGAATATATATGTATTTTTTTATATGGAATATATATATTCCCTATGTAAATCAAATAATCTTGAGCGTGTAGCCCCAACCTTCCTTATCTGTCACACACAAGCCATATTTCTTCTGTCCTAAATCATCCCAAGGCTAGGGACCAGATAACCAGAGATCACCCTTATAGCCCAGATCCTGCCATAATTATTCAAACTAGTCAATCCCACACTGTTTTCTCTGCCTTGCCTTGCTTTTCCTGCAGAAATCCCAATAAAGCCTCTGGCCTAGACTTTTTCCTGTCTTTTGCCACCTGACCAAGACCTGGAGCTTCCTCTGTGGCCCTGCCTGGCATGCAGTGACAGCTTGTCTGGGATCTGTGAGTATAATAAACCTTCTCCTTTGAAGCCTCAAAGTTCTCATTTCCTATGGCCACACTCACTTTACCATACCATATCCGACATTTACATTCTTGGAACATTTTTTACTTATCTACTTGAAACTAAGAGGATGGAATAGGTGTAGCAAAATGCCCCCGGAAGGAAGAAACAAGCTGCTGGGCAACCGCGTGTAACCATCAAATGGAGCTTAACACACAGCAAGCAGCAAGAGATGAAAAGAAACTCAGTCTTGATGACTTTGTTTTTATTCTAATCTAACCATAGCTTAAACTGCTTCTTGCATGTTTAGGGTAATGTGAGCTAAAAGTACATTTTGTTACTTAATCCAGTGTGATTTGGGTCTCTTGCCAACTGCAACAGAAACAAACCTGCCTCATTCCAAAATTAGTACCAATATATGAATGTGATGATCCTAAATTATTCAGTTATCTGAATAGAAGTTAAGTGGAAACCATGAAGAACTGATATCTTGGCCTTCGGATTTGTTATTTTTTTTTTTAGAATAGTAGTAAAACAGTAGTTTAACATGTTGCCTGCATCTTGGAAAATGTTGCCTTTTATTTTTTAAATCAATTTCACCTACTGTGTACAATAAAGATTCAAGCTGACATATAGGCATATGTGTATGTGTGTATACATACATATATATACATATTTATATACGCATACACGCATACATATGTACATATCAATGTAAATCTTTAGTTGTCACTTTTTTGAGCCCAAACCACCAGGTATAGTCTCCTGGATGTCTCACCAGAAATTATGTGATCATACTCAAGATAAAAACAAAATCGTTACCTGCTTTTCTGTCTCTTGTCTTTATTAATAAAGATACCATAATGGTATCACCTGGCTCAAAAAAATAGACAGGTTTGACTGCACTCCTTCCATCAGTCTACATGTACACATGGTGTCTCTTATTAGTACAGCCTCTTCATTCCCAAGGCTGTCCTCTGATGCCTCATTATCTATTGCCTCTAATGACCTATGATATGAAATCTCTATGTTTGTTAGGTGTCCCTGTCTTACATTGATAATATCCTTATGTCATAGCCATGTTAAACTTCTTAATGCGTGAGTTGCTTTAATTGCTCTCCTGTTCAAACAGCCTTAACATCTCCCCACAGCCAACAACACCAAAAAGATCACATATGTATATTATAGTCTGCCAGCTGAGCTTATGCATAATATGACTGCTATTGAATGAAATTTTCTGCTCTCCCATACAGATACTCAGACAGAAATAGTCACATTTTGACACAATGGCCCCATAATTTTCCTGCCTCTGTGTACACTGTTCCTTCTGACTCACATGTGTCCCTTTTTATCACTCTCTTATCCTTCAATGTCTGATTTGTGTTTTATATCCTCCAGGAAGCCTATTCCATTTCTATCTGCACTATCAATGGCAATTTGCACTTCTGTCAATGTTGGTTATCGTATTTTCATTTGTAATTGTTATTTTTTAATTTTACCCCTCAAATTATAAATATCTATAGCATAAGGACTATAAGAACCATGCCTTTAGATCTGCTGCCCAACTGCAAGCTAATGCTTTAGAAAAATTTTAATGGGTTGTTTTCATATTTGATAGGCATAGTAAAGTAATGTAGGCTCTTGGCAATCTCAAAAATAAGTTAGGACTATAATGTAATCAGTTTAATTTGTATGTGTATGTTTTATATATGCATGTGCACCAAAAACTGATTCTGAATGTCCATTCCAAAACTGAAGTTACTTAGTGTTTTGAACAATAGAAATATTACTGTATGGATGATTACTGAGTGTATAGCAAATGCAATGTCAGAGATCATGAGTTTTGTCAAAGCTTCGGAATGAGAGTATTCAACAGAGACTTCATTATGGAGATAAGCCTTGAAAAAGGAACAGATTTTGGATAGGCAGAGGGGAAATTGGAGAAAAAGTCAGGTGAAAAGGAGAGGCATGAGCAGATGTGCAAGAATGAAAATAAGTGATTATGGTGATTTTGTAAAGGAACAGTAAGAGCCTTGTCAGCTGACAACAGAAATTGTATGTGGAGGAGGAGTGGTAAATAACACTGGATAATTAGTGTGAGGTCAAGTTTTAGAAGGCCCTGAAAAACAGTGGAGAGATTTGAATTTGATGTGAACAATGGGACTGAACACAAGGACATTAGAGCCTTCATGAATAAGATTTTTGTGAGAAGTATCATTTGAAAACAAGAGACAGTTTCTTGCAACGGCTGCTTTAATGATAGCAAAGCAACTTTCCTCTGCTTAGCCTAGCTAGCAGGTGTAACTACATTTCCTTTCTAGAGTGGTAATTAACATCAAAAGGATATACCCTAACCTGTTAGGAAAGCAGATATTAGCATCTATGAGAGGAAGGCATTACAGAAGAACCCTAAAGTCAGATTTCAGTATCCAATATACCATTGATTAAAAAAAAATAATAAAATAAAATAAAACAAAGCCTTCCTGAAAGGGTTTGAGAGACATTTGCCGGGGTACAGTGTGTTTCTCTGTTTTGAAAAAGACAAATGAAGTCTTCTGCAAAACACTGAATCAAATGTGGCTAATAGGCAGATGGAATATGAAGAAAGGACAAAAAGGGGACAGGGTGCTCTAGGGAGCATAAATGAGTAAACTCTTGTACAGCAGTAACATTGCTACCACTGACAATAAACAGAATGTGACAGGGGACTTAAAGGTCAGCCCTATGTTGACTGCCCTTGTCAGAGAGTTATAAAATGGGTTAAATAAATGAAACCAAACAAGATAGATATTTTAGTGCCTCTGGAATCAGTGAGTGGGTTTGTTTATTTCTGCTTGGTAATTTGGGTTTGTTTTCTTTACTCGTTGGTTTATTACACATATATATTTTTTTAATGAAAATATACATCTAGAGAATAAAATCAAAGAGTATTAACATCATTCTAGGGAATGGGATTCGAAGAAACTATTACAAGCCAATTTTTATTTATTTATTTATTTTTTTAAATTTTTTTTTTCAACGTTTATTTATTTTTGGGACAGAGAGAGACAGAGCATGAACGGGGGAGGGGCAGAGAGAGGGAGACACAGAATCGGAAACAGGCTCCAGGCTCTGAGCCATCAGCCCAGAGCCTGACGCGGGGCTCGAACTCACGGACCGCGAGATCGTGACCTGGCTGACGTCGGACGCTTAACCGACTGCGCCACCCAGGCGCCCCTACAAGCCAATTTTTAAAAAACAACATAATAATGGAGGTCCACTTGTGTGCTTGTATTCAGATCAATAATTTTATTTTCTAATTTCTTATTTAAAATATGGGCATTGTGGAGCACCTGGGTGGCTCAGTCGGTTAAACATCTCACTGTGGCTCAGGTCATGATTTCATGGTTTGTGAGTTCAAACCCCACCTTGGGCTCTCCCCTCTCAGTGTGGAGCCCCTTCAGATCCTCTGTCTCCTTCTCTCTCTGCCCCTCCCTCTGCTCTCTCTCAAAAAGAAACATTAAAAAAATTAAATTAAAATTAAAAGATAGGCATTGCATAAAATTCCAGTAGTTAAAACTTTCTTAGGATTATTATCAAAAGTGACATCAACACTAAAGTTACTTCTGATACATTTTATTTTATTTATTTTATTTTATTTTTTGCTTTTTAAAATTTATATCCAAATTAGTTAGCATATAGTGCAACAATGATTTCAGGAGTAGATTCCTTAGTGCCCCTTACCCATTTAGCCCACCCCCCCTCCTGTAACCCTCAATTTGTTCTCCATATTTATGAGTCTCTTCTGTTTTGTCCTCTTCCCTGTTTTTATATTATTTGTGTTTCCCTTCCCTTTTGTTCATCTGTTTTGTCTCCTAAAGTCCTCATATGAGTGAAGTCATATGATTTATGTCTTTCTCTGACTGACTAATTTCACTTAGCATAATACACTTCAGTTCCTCCCACGTAGTTGCAAATGGCAAGATTTCCTTCTTTTTCATTGCCGAGTAATACTCCATTGTATGTATATACCACATCTTCTTTATCCATTCGTCCATCGATGGACATTTGGGCTCTTTCCATACTTCAGCTATTGTTGATAGTGCTGCTATAAACGTAGGGGTGCGTGTGTCCCTTCGAAACAGCACACCTGTATCCTGTGGATGAATGCCTAGTAGTGCCATTGCTGGGTCGTAGGGTAGTTCTATTTTTAGGTTTTTTTTTAATTTTTTTTTTTAACATTTATTTATTTTTGAGACAGAGAGAGACAGAGCATGATTGGGGGAGGGTCAGAGAGAGGGAGACACAGAATCTGAAACAGGCTCCAGGCTCTGAGCTGTCAGCACAGAGCCCTACGCGGGGCTTGAACCCACGGACCGTGAGATCATGACCTGAGCCGAAGTTGGCCGCTTAACCGACTGAGCCACCCAGGCGCCCCTATTTTTAGTTTTTTGAGGAACCTCCATACTGTTTTCCAGAGTGGCTGCACCAACTTGCATTCCCACAAACAATGCAAAAGAGATCCTCTTTCTCTGCATCCTCGCCAACATCTGTTGTTGCCTGAGTTGTTCCTGTTAGCCATTCTGACAGTGTCAGGTGGTATCTCATTGTGGTTTTGATTTGTATTTCCCTGATGATGGGTGATGTTGAGCATTTTTTCATGTGTTGGTTGGCCATCTGGATGTCTTCTTTGGAGAAGTGTCTATTCATGTCTTTTGCCCATTTATTCACTGGATTAGTTGTTTTTGGGGTATTGAGTTTGATATGTTCTTTATAGATTTTGGACTTCTGATACATTTTAATAGAAGAATCACAGGAAAGCTGCCAGGGAATTTTGAGATCCTCCTCCTTAAATGTAGACATTGTTATGAAATTCCATGGATTATCTACTTTTCAGCTGCTATGCACCAAGTTAGCATGTATTTAAAGCATGTTGCACACAATTTCACTGAAAATCCGATTTGTCAATAGCCTTGCTTAGTTGATCATTTTAACTGATAATGAGTAGAAGCAGTGATAATATGTGGTAATAAGAAGAAAGATCATTTTTGACATTTGATATAAACATCAAAAGGCATGAATAGCTACAATCTCTGAGTTTATGTACTTTTCTTTCTGGATTCTGAAGTCAAGCTAAGATAATCAGTTCTGTGATTACATGTTTTTGTAATGTACCAGACATTGGCAATATGAAAAGGCATACCCAAAAATGCTGAATTGTTTATCTCTGACGCGGCATTTTCTTTGTCTCAAGATAAATACTATCTCTAATAGGGCTACTACATTTTGGTATTTTAAGGAGTATCTCTGATATGCATTTAAGAAATCAGTTATCAGCATATAAAAATAAATGGGAGGATACAGTTCCTAACCTAATATCTTATAAAGTATTTTTTGATAAATTACATTTGGGGGGAAGATGGATACATTCAGAAATAGTTACTGACCTTGGGACGTCTGGGTGGCTCATCTGTTAAGCATCTGACTCTTGGTTTCAGCTCAGGTCATGATCTCACAGTTCATTATTTCGAGCCCCAGATTGGGCTCTCTGCTGACAGCATGGAGCTTGCTTAGGATTCTCTCTCTCCCTCTCTCTGCACCTCCCCCACTGACTCTCTCTCTCTCTTAAATAAATTTAAAAGGACTTTAAAAAAAAGGAAAGAAACAGTTACTGACATAAAACTAGTAGATGCTTATGTCTCAATAGTATAGTTGTAGGGAACATTGTGATGTGCTCCCAGATACCTCTTCGATGTAGGACTTACTGCCCCAGCTGCTGAAAGTGCCATGCAAAATATGCCTTTGGCTGTCCATTCTTACAGAATTACCTTAACTGCAGAGAGCCAAGTTCTCTAAAGTTGCATCCCTTTCCAGACTGATCTGCATCAAATATCAGGTCAATATAGGTCTGCAAATTCCTGGCCATATCAGCTGTACTCTAGACAACTCTAAAGGTATATTCTAGTAGCATGGATACACATGGCTTGGTAAAAGCTGACTTGGGGACTGCTTTGCAGCCTAACTTCCCTCTGTCCAATCCTGCTTCCCTTTCTTTCCACATGAGTTGGTGTAAAGGAACTCCTCAATAAACTCCTGCATGGTAAACTTCATCTCAGGGTCTGCTTTCCACAGAACTCAATTCACAGCAGTTGTCATTTAAAAAAAAAATCAATCTTATCTTCCTCAGGAGTTACTTTATTACCTTCATAACTCAAGCACAAATTGAAGTATATTTTTCTTTCTTCTATGTGTGAGAATAAAATTATTTGGTTAAAAGTTTAAACCTAGGGTTAAATTTACAGTATGAGTCATTGAAAATATCAAGATGAAAGAATAATCTGCTGCTCCAGATGATTCATAATTTTAGAAGATAATTGAAAATGTTGAGAAAAAACTTTTTGGAATGTATTTATTTTGTTATGTGTTGAGCTATACTACCCTGGTATTTTCATAAAAGTATTTGGCTTTATGAAGAAGACATTGGCCTTACAGTTTATTAGCTTTTATATTAGTTTTCTATTGCTGTATAACAACTTTCCACAAATTTACCAGTTTAAAACAATGCGTGTGTATGTGTGTGTGTGTGTGTGTGTGTATACACACACAAATATAATTTCACAGTTTTATGTAGGACAGGTGTACAGATATATCTTAACTGTGTCTGTCCTCTGGTCACGGTTTCACAAGACTGAATTCAAGGTGTTGTCTAGAATGCAGTCTAATCTGGAAACATGCATAAGGAGGAATCCCATTTCCAAAACTATTCAAGTTGTTGGCAGAATTCGGTTCCATGTGGTTGGAGGACAGAGTCCCCATCTTCTCGCTGTTAGTGGGGGGCCACTCTTGGCTGCTTAGAGATTGCCCTCAGCTCTTTGCCATATGGCCATCTCCACAGTCAACTCACAACATGGCTTTTTCTCCTTTAAGACCAGCAGAAGAATCTCATTTGAATCTCCCTTGCTCTGAATTCATCTCTTCAAGAAAGACCTGAATCCTCTTTTAAAGGACTGTTTTGATTAAGTCAAGCCCAGCCAGATAATCTTGCTTTTGATGAACTCAAAGACAGTGTATTGGAAACCTGATTACATATGCAAAATCTCTTCACCTTTGTGATACCGGGTAATCAAGGAGAGAAGTCTCATCATATTTACAAATCCTGCACATACTCAGAGAAGGGATTATACAGAGCATGCATACATACAGGGAGAGGGGGAACTACAGAGTCCATATTAGAATTCTGCCTACCACATATTGGTTTTGTGTTTAAAAACACCATATTTTCATACAAATTAAATAACTTGACTTTTCTACTTATTTCAATTCAATGATTTAACGTTTTGCAAGAGACTTGGCATACATTATATCTGAGGTGTGTGTGTGTGTGTGTGTGTGTGTGTGTGTGTATTATCCAATATTAGAGAAAAAAAACTGGGGGGTTGGTTAATGTCCTTTGAGTATTATTGAGTCAGAGAATCCACCTAGAGTTTATTTAGGAGAGTACACTGTGTTTGATTTACTGTTTACTATTGATTAGTGTTCCTGGACATGATGATGTCTCATGTTAAATTATGGACTTTCCTTTGGTATAGGTGCAAGTAATTGGTAGAAAGGATAACCCAGAAGTTACAGGTTATAACCTTGTAAGTCAATAACCAATTGTGTATATAATCTAGCAATTTTATACATTCCTTTTTGTATTACATCTGCATAGCTTCTCCATTTTCACTTTTAAATTAGTCTTGACATTGTATTGGTTCCTTCGATAATAAATTATTTAAATAAATATTTGACTTTATATATTTGTATGAAGTTCATCCCAGTTACATGGGTTATTTATTTAAATGGTTATATAATCCAGCTATTTACCTGACACTTGGATATTTTTTACACTATCACTGCCAAAGCCAACCTAGGTTTGAACATTAGTAGTGGGGAATCTCTATTTCCCCAGACTTTACTTTCAATTTTAAGTTGACAGAAGGTCCTTCCTATAATGAGGGATGACCACGTTTTTAAAGTTATACCTTCATATATGTAATATAAGATCATGTTAATTCTGGCAGTCTACAGCAGGTACTCAATGAATATTCTTGAATAAATTAATGAAATGAGAGAAAAAATGGTTGAGGTAAAGATTTGTAAAGAACAATATTACATGGTAGTCTTGTAAAAGTTTTATAAAAAATAATTTCTTTTTTTTTCTTTTTTTTTTAATTTTTTTTTTCAACATTTATTTATTTTTGGGACAGAGAGAGACAGAGCATGAACGGGGGAGGGGCAGAGAGAGAGGGAGACACAGAATCGGAAACAGGCTCCAGGCTCCGAGCCATCAGCCCAGAGCCTGACGCGGGGCTCGAACTCACAGACCGTGAGATTGTGACCTGGCTGAAGTTGGACGCTTAACCGACTGCGCCACCCAGGTGCCCCTAAAAAATAATTTCAAAGGTTGAAAATCAATTAGAAGTCTAGTTTAATTGGCTTACTTGGCAGTAAGCCACTCCCCAAAACCCAGTGTTCTACATGAAAATGTCCACATAAATAAACAAATTCACAATTATTTTATTGTTCCACAGGTCCTTGAGTTGTTTTTTTTTTTCCTTTGTCTTTCTCTTCTTCAGGTTATGTTATATAATTTCTATTGTTGTCTTTAAATTCACTCTTTCTGCTGTCATCTTTATCTCTAAGCTGCTATTGAGCACATTCGATTATTTTTTTTTAATTTCACATGCTTTTCAGTTCTAAAATTTCCATTAAATTCTGTTTTAGAGAGACACCTGCGTGGCAGTCAGTTGAGCATCCAACTCTTGGTTTCAGCTCAGGTCATGATTTCATGGTTTTGTGAATTCAAGCCCTGCTTTGGGCTCCATGCTGACAGTGCAGAGCCTGCTTCGGATTCTTTCTCTTTCCCTCTCTCTCTGTCCCTCCCCTCATTTCATGCCATCTCTGTGTCTCTCAGAAAAAATAAATTAATTAAAAAAAAATTCTGTTGTAGGGTTTCGATTTTTCTACTGATAATGTATACCTTTATTTTCATTTCAGGTGTGTTCACTATTACATCATGGAACATTGAACATAGTTATAATAATCTGTTTTTGATAATCCCAATGTCTGTGTCATCTCACAACTGACATCTGTTGATGGTCTTTCCCCTTTAATTTAATCAGATTTTTCTACTTCTTTGCAGGCCAGGTGTAGGAGCCCTGACAACACTGACTCCATCTTTGGCCCTGCATCTTGTTCATGCCCCTGCAATGATCTCCCTCAGGGCTATATGGTTTTTTTTTTTAATATATTTTGAATGTTTATTTATTTGTTTTGGGAGAAAGTGCGAGCGCGAGTGGGGCAGTGGCAGAGAGAGAAGAATCCCAAGCAGGCCCCGCACTATCAGTGCAGAGCCTGATGCAGGGCTCCCTCCCACAAACAATGAGATCATGACCTGAGTCGAAATCAAGAGTTGGATGCTTAACTGACTGAGACACCCAGGTGCCCTGGGTCTATGTGTTTTAGACGCTGTGGAGGTTAACGTATGCTCTGATCACAATGTGGGTGAGCTTGTTCTGATTTTCCCTAAAGTGGCACACAAAAGGCCCCATTTTAGATAACTAGTAGAGATCCTCAGGCACACAAATGGTGTCACTTTAAATACCCTGTGGCCTCCCCGCCATCCCTTCACTCTATAAAAGTTGGGGATTAAGGGCCACACTTGGCAGTGAATAGGGGTGGAGACTTGCTGTGTCTTGGTTAGATGGCCTGCCTGATTCTCCTTGTCAATAAGTTATCTTTGGTAAAACTGTGCAAAAGGTATGGAATTGCTTTGCTGACTAGCTTGCTTTGTTTTTGTCCACAAAGGGCCTTCACAGTCTGGAGGATACTTTACTGACCCTCCTCCACCTTCTAACAATTGGCAAGCCAGCAGGAAACCAAATGCGAAACAAACATGGGTCAAGGAGTCCTCTTGGGGTAAGGCTCCTTGTCCATGGAGAGGAAGGAGGAAGATTTGTTGTGGTGAGGGAAATCCCAAGCTGGCTGGCTACTGACACATGGGGAGTTGGCCAGGTTCTTTGAGTGCTCCAGACCAGTGTACAAGTACAGGGACAAGTTGAAAACACCCAAGATACTGTTAGATATTCCATGTGAAACTTGGGCAGGGGCTAGGAAATGGAGAAGGGACAGTGAACAAGCTGTTGCAGTGGTGGCTTGGCCATTGCTCTGTGTGTGCACTGCAAGATACTGGAAGGGGAATTACGAGGAGGGAGAGCCTTGGAGCAGACTAGAGAAGCATTGGCTTGGGAGAGAGGATTGTGGGAGCACAGTGTTCCTCTAACTCGAACATTGTGTCCAGGAGAATCAAACAGCAGGAGGACCACTTACCGATTGTGGTGTGTGGGATGGCATAGATGTGTGGGTGCAGAGTGCCACATACTAGAGTGAAGAAGACATTATCCTGGTGGAGGAAAATGTCTTACAGGCATGCCTTTTAATTCAAACAAAGACCCAGGCCCCCTCATGAGCCTGTGGATAACAGAGAAGAGGTTCCCACTGGTCAGAAAATGATTGAGTGAGTTCTGCTGATTTGGTGGAATTAGCCACTTTGAACAAAGGAGCCTAGAAGGGGTGGTAGCTTGGGTGTTGTGACTATGGGATCCTGGGGGAGATAGTATTATGTTAAATGAGTTTGAGATGTCAAAGATGGCCTCAGTCACTGCTTGACATGCCTTGTGGCCGGGGTTATGTGCCCCAGGCATGGGTGAGAATCACGGGCACTTAGCTACTTTGATTTGATAAATGTTAGCATTAGGAGAATCTGGTCTGGCAGGGCGATGCTCCCTCCCTTCCATTGCACTGGATCTCTATGGAAGAACTATAGAAAATTACATGTGAACTGGGAAGGAAGGTCATTTGCACTCAGCATTTTGGAAGCCCAGACTAAGAATTATTTTCCTACGGTATGAAAGACTGTACCTTACAGTGAGCCCCAGGAGCATGTTATGGGGCTTTAGTATTTGTCGTTGCTCCTATGGTTAATTGTCCCACTGCTGCGGTAGCTGCTACAGTGGCTGGCTGAAGTGAAACCAAAAGAATCTGTCATAAGGGAAATAGATGGGTGGAAAAACAAAGGATCTTGCTGATGATAAAATGGCAGAAACGGGGCCTATCAAGGTCTCTCATAAGCAATTGTGGCAAGATCTAATGTTAACTGAGACCTGAGGAAAAACTTAAACAAACAACCCAATTCAGTCTTGCTCAGCCTAAGAAAGGTGTTGCCTAAGAAAAAGCAGTTCACTTCCTTGCAGGAAGGCTCAAGCCAGGTATGTCACTGAGTTCCCCTCTACTAATGGAGGAGTTTCAGGGGTGGATACCCCCACACCTTAGAGAGTAGGCGTTAGGCCAATGTTGCGCTTTAGTGCATACAATAGGGGGGCAAAAAGAGGCCCTATGTTGAATTAACCATTTATTGGTCTTGCGCTAACAGATTGTACTAGCTCTAATAGTTGCTGAACACACACTTCCTATGGAAACTCCTCCAAATTTGGTGGAGAAATAAAGGCTATTGATGGTTATGAGGGGCAAATTATCAAGGTCAGATAAACTATAGATGGGCAGGCTCCCTCCCCGCTGTATTGTAGTGAATATTTTCCCCATTCTCGAGTATATTCTTGGCCTATATATTTTATAGGATCTGGCTCTGACTACAATGACCAGTGAATTCAGGTTGCATGCCCAAGTAGTGAAACCCATCATCATGGGTCATGAAAAATGGGAACCTCTCGTTCCCTGGAGAGTAATAAACCTACAACAATGTAAGCTACCTGGGGGGCATAATGAGATCACTGCCACCTTTGGAGAATTAGAGAAGGTAGGGGTAATCATGCCTCCTCAGAGCTCCTTCAGTAGTCCAGTTTGGACTATAAAGAAATCTGAGAGCCACCTGGGTGGCTCAGTCAAGTGTCCAATTCTTGATTTTGGCTGAGGTAGTGATCTCACAGTTCATGAGATGGAGCCCAGCCTTGGGCTCTGCACTGCCACCTTGGAGCCTTTTTGGGATTCTTTCTCTCTCTGTGTGTCTCTCTCTCTCTCTGTCTCTATCTCTCTCTGCCCCTCCCCTCCTCAAGCATCCTCTCTCCTTCTCTCTCTTTCTCAAATTAAAAAAATTAACATTAAGGGGCGCCTGGGTGGCGCAGTCGGTTAAGCGTCCGACTTCAGCCAGGTCACGATCTCGCGGTCCGTGAGTTCGAGCCCCGCGTCGGGCTCTGGGCTGATGGCTCAGAGTCTGGAGCCTGTTTCTGATTCTGTGTTTCCCTCTCTCTCTGCCCCTCCCCCGTTCATGCTCTGTCTCTCTCTGTCCCAAAAATAAATAAACGTTGAAAAAAAAATTAAAAAAAAAAATCTGATGGAAACTGGCTAATCACAATAGATTATAGGGAACTCCATACAGTTACTCTACCCATCCATGTCATGGTGCCTGGGATAGTCTTATTGTTAGAAAAAATCATGGCATTTATTAAGACATAATTATATACTGGACCTATCACTTTTTTTTTCAGCTTTCTATTAGGATATGAATCCCAAGACCAATTTGCTTTCACATGGAGCAGAAGACCATGGGTCTTCTAGGCATTGCCCAAAGGATATTTTCATCTCTCACAATTGGTTACGAGATGGTAGAGATTTGGAAAAATGGATATTACCAGACGAGATGGTGCTCTATCATTATATAAATGATATGTTAACTTTTGATGGTTTATCCTCCTTGTCTGAAGTAGTCACATCATTACAGGCATACTTAAAGGCATGAGGATGGGAGATAACTACTGACAAGATCCAAGGGCTGAGTCAGTCAGAAAAGTTCCTGGGCATCATCTGGTTGGGTAAGACAAAAGTGATGCTAGAGGCAATACAAGCCTTGCCAATCCCTAAAATGGTGAAGAAATTACAGGCTTTTGTTTATTAGGTTGCTGGAGGCTTTTTATTCCCCAACTAGTGCAGACATTAGGACCTTTATATGCTTTGGTTAAGAAGGGAAGCCAGAGACCTTTTTTTTCTTTTTTTCAGTTTATTTATTTTTGAGAGAGAGCGAGCATGCTTGCACAAGTTGGGGAGAGACAGAGAGTGAAGGGGACAGAGAATCTGAAGTGGTGCTCCGTGTTGACAGCAGAGCCTGATGCAGGGCTTGAACCCACAAACAGTGAGATCATGACCTGAGCCAAAGTTCAACACTCAACCGGCTGAGCCACCCAGGTGCCCCAGCCAGAGACTTTCATCAAGGCGCAGGTGGTATGGTTGCAGGTATTGTTGGGAGGTTTGAAGCTGATCATGTGAAAGACACTTGTTTTGCATTTGCCACAATACCTTCTACCTGGTACGACTTGAGTTCATTGGAAATTAGTTTCGAGTCCCCACTCCCCACCTCCCAAGTGGCTTGGTGTCCTCATCCCTTGGGGCCAAGGGCTCACATCCAATATTATTCTTAACCCCTCATTCTGCTTTAGTCAGAACCAAACACACAAACCAAAAACACAGAACCAAACACACTGCTTCTGAACCTCTGACATTTGGTCCTGAGGTAGGGCTGTTAGCATACATGCCAACTGAGATGCCTGTGTACAATGTAAACCTACCCTCCGAGGCTATTAAGGGGCAAACATATGGTAACATATGCCAGGGAGAATACCTAAGCCAGGGGTGCTATTGGCTCACTGGAACTGTCTGTAGAACATTCATCACCCCTAGATTCCCACTGCTGTTTTTCCCTACTATTGTGTCAGGAAGCTTCTTAATGCCAAGGGCTACCACTTATGTTGAAATTCACAATTGCTGAGGAACAATAGTTCTAAGTCATTTCTTTGGTCTTATATTATTGTAGCTGCAGCACAGGCGTGCAGGTCACTTGCTGATATCTAGCTGTAGGGTCATAGTGGAAGAAAGACCTGTAAAGGTGGTATAGGACACAAAGAGGGCAGGTATGGAGTGTAGGAGTGCTGACAATACCGTCTCCTTATATCTTGTTCATGCCCACATAGTGACCTCCCTTGGGGCTACATGTTCCAGGCCCCTAATACATGCCCTGACCAGAATGTGGGAAGGCTTATTCTGACCTCCCCTAAAGTAGTATGCAGAAGGTGCCACTTGGGGTGACCAGTAGATCTCCTCTGGTGCACAGAAGGCACCACTTTGGTGAACTATCCTATGACCTCACCACCATGCCACTCACTCTGTAAAAGCTAGGGATTGAGGTCCGGACTTGAGAACAGGGGTGACAAAGAGCTGCATACCAGCTGGATCATCACTCTGCCCACCTGATTCCCCCATCAGTAAGTTACCCTGAATGAAGCTCTATAAATGGTATGGAGTGGCTTGCTTCATTTTTCAGTCTTAAGGTGCTTTCTCAGTCTGCTGGATGTATTACTGACCTTCCTATACCTAACACCATGTAAATTTGGACTGTGTCTTGGATATTTTTAATACTATGCTATGAGATTCTGTGACTCATTAATTTTTGGAGATTGTTGCTTTCTATGTTTTTAGTTGGAAATCAACCAGTTAGTTTTAGAATGCAAGTTCGGTTGTACCTTCTGTATGTGGTGGTCCCCTTATCAGTTGAGTTTTCCAAGCTCTTCTGTGTTTTTTCCATCTACTACATTTGTTGCTCAGAGGCTAGTCTAATATTTAGGCAGTTGTTGATAGGGTAAACTTTTTGAAGCCTTTGCTATACTTCTTTGGATCTTTTCTGCCCATTAACAGCTTAAGAGTGAGCCTGGAATTCATATTGCTTCATCCGTGGATTTAAAAGCTGCTCTTCTCCTGGAGCACTGGCGTGGCTCAGTCGGCTAAGCATCTGACTCTTGATCTCAGTTCAGGTCATGATCATATGGTTTCATGAGTTTGAGGCCTGTGTCAGGCTCTGCCCTGAAAGCAGCCTGCTCAGGATTCTCTCTCTCCCTCTCTGTCTCTATTCCTCCCTCTCTTGTGCTTTCTCCCTCTCAAACTAAATAAACATTAACAAATTTTTTAAAAAGATGCTCTTTTCCAGATTCTTCTCTGGGATTTCTCCTACATACCCCATCTCTAAGCAACTCTTTTTGACTCCTCTGGCTGGAAAATGAAATTGTCGTAGAGTTCTAGCCTCTCATGCTATTGTGCAATTCCGTGTGACTAAAATCTCTTTAGGGCAATGTAGTGAGAAAATAAATAACAAGGATTTTCTCCATACTCTTTGAACAGCATGAGCCCCTTTTCCTGTCTCCAGTGGCCAAAGAGACAAGTCGTCTTTGGTGTTTTAGACACTCATGTTGCACCCATCACCACTGTATACTTTTGGGAGTACAGCTGTCCTCAGGACCATGCTGAAAGAAGAAAAAGAGGAAATGTCCCTCACTTTGATATTCAGGGAGCAGTTTTCCTTGTTCTCTGCAAAACAAAACAAAACAAAAAATATGACTTTTGATATCAACGCACAATGTTCTACTCCAGGATTTGTGCAAAGACTGGAAGACAGAAAAAAATGAATTTCCATTTAGGTTTTTATTATCATCCTCAATCTACCTTGAGATTTTACACTCTCAATTTACACTTGAGATTCCTCAACTGGTTACTTTTTCTGTCCAATTTTTAGTTGTAATCAGTAGGAAATACAGACCAACTTGGCTGGCCTCCCAATTATTTTAAATGGGCAAGATATAATATTTTGCGCATCTAACCCAAACTCAGTTTTATAAAATGTAATGAAACCATACTGAGCTGGATAGATAATTATATTGCTATGCCAAATCCTTTTTTTTTTTTCTGTTTTGGTAATCACTAACTAATATGGTTAATATAGTGAAGAGTTGACTTAGAAATAGTATCTTTTTCTCTTCCATTATAATCTCTCTCTCTCTCTCTCTTTGTTTCCTTATCTACCATTTTGTTTAGTTAAGCAAAAACATCTAAACATGATAGGTTCTGTGGAAATTCTCTCCTAGCAAATGAAATATCGGGCATGGGTCACACTGAGTAGGAGACTGTGATTCCACTCTTAATACCATGAATATCTAAGGGACAGCTCTTCATTGCAAGGTAGAATGTCTTTTGCATATAAAAGACTTGAGCACCCCTTTTTTACTAAATATATTGAGTCTTACAGATAGAAATATAAAAAATTGCCCCCAAAAATGTTAAATTGAGAGTTAGGCTTTACAAAATTTGATATTAAACAGTAAGAGGTATTCTGGAAACATGTTAATTGGGAAAGATGATTTGTGAGTATGCATATATAACGGTTCTGACTTTTCTCCATAATTGTATGCTAGTTAATATGGGGAGAGTTAGAGTGTACTTTACTGTGCGTAGGGCAGAATTCTAGCATTAAACTGACAGAAACTACAAATGTGGCTGTGAAGACTGTCCTTGTTCATGAAAAATATAAACGGACCTGAAGTCTGAGAGAATATTTCAATTAAACTTGAAATTTGTTTTGTATGACAGGATCTATGTTGAATTATTAACTCCAGGATAAACATCTTTACCCATCAACGTGAAATGGAGCAAAGGAAGTTCAGAGACTCCTTAATCAGAAGAGCAAGAGGAAGAACTATAGAGATGGTGAACAAAAAAAATGTAGAGAGTGATAGTGTCAGATCAATATATCCATTCTATGTTTTGAATGTGAGGAAATCTAATTTGCTAAAACATATATATATATATGTATATGTATATGTATATGTATATGTATATGTATATGTATATACACATATATATACATATTAGGTATAGGTCACAGGGGCATTGGGAGATAGAGTTCAGAAAGAATAGGAGTCAACAAACTTTGTCTGTAAAAGGGCCAGATAACATTTTAGGCTTTGTGGGCTATGTGGACTGTGCTATAACTCTGTCACTGAAGTGCAAGAGCAGCCATAAACAGTAAGTCACTAGGTAAATGGGGGTGGCTAAATTGTGTCATAAATTTGGTAACACAGGTAGCACTCCAGATTTAGCACATGGGCTGTGGTTTGCTGAACCCTAGCCTATAACACAAACCTCTTGATTCGTCAGTGAACATCAACTGAATACCCCTATACCCCTTTACTTTTAAAGAAGAGTATAAGGGATTAAAATGTAATGTTAGGGGGGCTCCTGGGTGGCTCAGTCGGTTAAGGGTCCGACTTTGGCTCAGGTCATGATCTCTCAAATCACGAGTTTGAGCCTCATGTTGGTCTCTGTGCTGACAGTTGAGAGCCTGGAGCCTGCTTCTAATTCTGTATCTCCCTCTCTCTCTGCCCCTCCCCCTTTCTCTCAAAATAAACATCAAAAAAAGTTTTTAAATAAAATTTAATGCTAGCTGTCAGGTTTTCGCTCTCTACAACTCAGTGGAAGTATTGCACATTTAAAAATAGGATGCATAGGGGCATCTGGGTGGCTCAGTCAGTTAAGCATCCACTCTTGATTTCAGCTCAGGTCATGATATCACGGTTGGTGAGTTCAAGCCCCTCATCCGACTCTGCAATGATAGTGTGAGCCTGCTTGGGATTCTCTCTATTTTTCCCTTCCCTGCTCATATGCTCTCTTTCTCTCTCTCTCAAAATAAATAAACTTAAAAAAATAAGGATTGATGGATAGATGAATGTGATAAGGAACTATGGTAAATGTTAATTATAGAATCTAGGTAACAGGTGTATGTATATTTCCTGTGTAATTGCATTTTCTACACTTGAAAATGTTAATGTAGAAAATTTTAATATGGGATGAAAATCAAATTTCTTAAAATATGTAAGATTATCTATAAGAATTCTTACTAAAATTATTTTAGTAGAATAGTCTTAGGATACATTAGAAATGTGCAGTTTAGGGGCACCTGGGTGGTTCAGTTGGTTAGGCATCTGACTTCGGCTCAGATCATGATCTCACGGTCTGTGAGTTCAAGCCCCACGTCTGGCTCTGTGCTGACAGCTCAGAGCCTGGAGCCTGCTTAGCATTCTGTAACTTCCTCTCTCTCTGCCCCTCCCCTACTTACTCTCTGTCTCAAAAATAAATAAACATTAAAATAATAAAAATTAATTTTAAAAATGTGCAATTAAAAATGCAATATTTTTGGGGTGCCTGGGTGGCTCACTCAGTTAATCATCCAACTTCCACTCAGGTAATGATCTTGCAATTCACAAGTTTGAGCCCTGCGTTGGGCTTTGTGCTGACAGCTGAGAGCCTGGAGACTGCTTCTGATTTGTTGTCTCTCTCTCTCTCTGTCCCTCCCCTACTTGTGCTCTGTCTCGGTATGTCTCAAAAATAAATAAGAGCATTTTTAAAAATTACAAAATGCAATATTTTTTTAATTTATTTTTTTTCATTTACATCCAAGTTAGTGTATAGTGCAACAATGATTTTAGGAGTAGATTCCCTAATGCCCCTTACCCATTTAGCCCATCCCCCCTCCCACATCCCTCCAGAAATCCTCTGTTTGTTCTCCATATTGAAGAGTCTCTTATGTTTTTGTCCACTTCCCTGTTTTTATATATATTATATTTGATTCCCTTCCCTTAGGTTCACCTGTTTTGTATCTTAAAGTCCTCATATGAGTGAAGTCATATGATATTTTTCTTTCTCTGACTGACTAATCTTGCTTAGCATAATACCCGCTAGTTCTAACCAGGTAGTTGCAAATGGCAAGATTTCATTGTTTTTGATTGCCGAATAATATTCCATTGTGTGTGTGTGTGTGTGTGTGTGTGTGTGTGTGTGTGTGTGTGTGTGTGTGTATACCACATCTTCTTTATCCATTCGTCCATTGGTGGACATTTGGTCTCTTTCTATACGTTGGCTCTTGTTGATAGTGCTGCTATAAACACTGGGGTGCATGTGTCCCTTTGAAACAGCATACCTGTATCCCTTGGATAAATATCTAGTAGTGCAATTGCTGGGTCGTAGGGTAGTTCTATTTTTAGTTTTTTGAGGAACCTCCATACTTTTTCCAGAGTGGCTGCACCAGTTTGCGTTCCCACCAGCAGTGCAAAAGAGATCCTCTGTCTCCGCATCCTTGCCAACATCTGTTGTTGACTGAGTTGTTAATGTTAGCCATTCTGACAGGTGTCAAGTGGTATCTCATGGTGGTTTTGATTTGTATTTCTCTGATGATGAGTGATGTTGAGCATGTTTTCATATGTCAGTTGACCATCTGGATGTCTTCTTTGGAGAAGTGTCTATTCATGTCTTTTGCTCATTTCTTCACTGGATTAGTTTTTTTTGGGTGTTGACTTTGATATGTTCTTTGTAGATTTTGGATACTAACCCTTTGTCTGATATGTCATTTGCAAATATCTTCTCCCATTCCATCAGTTGCCTTTTAGTTTTGCTGATTGTTTCCTTCACTGTACCAAAGCTTTTTGTTTTGATGAGGTCCAAATAGCTCATTTTTGCTTTTGTTTCCCTTGCCTCTGGAGATGTGTTGAGTAAGAAGTTGCTGCAGCCAAGGTCAAAGAGGTTTTTGCCTGCTTTTTCCTCAAGGATTTTTATGGCTTCCTGCCTTACATTGAGGTCTTTCATCCATTTTGAGTTTATTGATGTGTATGGTATAAGAAACTGGTCCAGGTTCATTCTGCATGTCGCTGTCCAGTTTTCCCAGCACCACTTGCTGAAGAGACTATCTTTATTCCACTGGATATTCTTTCCTGCTTTGTCAAATATTAGTTGGCCATACGTTTGTGGGTCCATTTCTGGGTTCTCTATTCTGTTCCATTGATCTGAGTGTCTCTTTTTGTGCCAGTAGCACACTGTCTTGATTACAGCTTTGTAAAAGAGTTTGAAGTCCAGGATTGCGATGCCTCCTGCTTTGGTTTTCTTCTTAAAGTTTGCTTTGGCTATTCGGGATCTTTTCTGGTTCCATACAAATTTTAGGATTGTTTTTGCTAGCTCTGTGAAGAATGCTGGCATTATTTTGATAGGAATTGCATTGAATATGTAGATTGCTCTGGGTAGTATCAACATTTTAACAATATTTGTTCTTCCCATCCAGGAGCATGGAATCTTTTCCCATTTTTTTGTGTCTTCTTCAATTTCTTTCATAAGCTTTCTATAGTTTTCAGTGTATAGATTTTTCACCTCTTTGGTTAGATTTATTCCTAGGTATTTTGTGGGTTTTGGTGCAATTGTAAATGGGATCGATTCCTTGATTTCTCTTTCTGTTGTGTCATTATTGGTGTATAAGAATGCAATAGATTTCTGTGCATTGACTTTATATCCTGCCACTTTGCTGAATTCATGGATCAGTTCTGGCAGTCTTTTGGTGGAATCTTTTGGCTTTTCCATATAGAGTATCATGTCATCTGCAAAGAGTGAAAGTTTGACCTCTTCCTGGCCGATATGGATGCCTTTTATTTCTTTGTATTGTCTGATTGCAGAGGCTAAAACTTCCAATACTGTGTTGAATAACCGTGGCCAGAGTGGACATCCCTGTCTTGTTCCTGACCTTAGGGGGAAAGCTCTCAGTTTTTCCCCATTGAGGATGATATTAGCATTGGGTCTTTCATATATGGCTTTTATGATCTCGAGGTATGCTCCTTCTATCCCTACTTCCTTGAGGGTTTTTATCAAGAAAGTATGCTATATTTTGTCAAATGCTTTCTCTGTATCTATTGAGGGGATCATGTGGTTCTTTTCCTGTCTTTTATTGATGTGATGAATCACATTGATTGTTTTGTGGATATTGAAGCAGCCCTGCATCCCAGGTATAAATCCCACTTGGTCGTGGTGAATAATTTGCTTGATATATTGTTGGATCCGGTTGGCTAATATCCTGTTGAAGATTTTTGCATCCGTGTTCATCAGGGAAATTGGTCTATAGATCTCCTTTTTAGTGGAGTCTCTATCTGGTTTTGGAATCAAGGTAATTCTGGCCTCATAGAAAGAGTTTGGAAGTTTTCCTTCCATATCTATTTTTTGGGACAGCTTCAAGAGAATAGGTGTTAACTCTTCCTTAAATGTTTGGTAGAATTCCCCTGGAAAGCCATCTGGCTCTGGACTCTTGTTTGGGAGATTTCTGATTACTAATTTGATTTTTTTTTACTGTTTATGGGTCTGTTCAAATTTTCTATATCTTCCTGTTTCAGTTTTGATAGTGTATATGTTTCTAGGAATTTGTCCATTTCTTCAGATTGCCCATTTTATTGGCATATAATTGCTCATAATATTCTCTTATTATTGTGTTTACTTCTGCTGTGTTGGTGGTGATCTCTCCTCTTTCACTCATGATTTTATTTATTTGGGTCCTTTCCTTTTTCTTTTTGATCAAACTGACTTGTGGTTTATCAGTTTTGTAAATTCTTTTCAAGAACCAGCTTGTGATTTCATTGATCTGTTCTGTTTTTTTGGTTTCCATAGCATTGGTTTCTGCTCTAATCTTTATTATTTCCTGCCTTTTGCTGTTTTGGGATTTTATTTGTTTTTTTTTTTTTTTTTCCAGCTCTTTAAGGTGTAAGGTTAGGTTGTGTGTCTCAGACCTTTCTTCCTTCTTTAGGAAGGCCTGGATTGCTATATACTTCCCTGTTAGGACCGCCTTTGCTGCATCTCAGAGGTTTTGGGTTGTGGTGTTATCATTTTCCTTGGCTTCCATGTACTTTTTAATTTCCTCTTTAACTTCTTGGTTAGCCTGTTCATTCTTTAGTAGAATTTTCTTTAGTCTTCAAGTATTTATCTTTCCAAAATTTTTCTTCTGGTTGATTTCGAGTTTCATACCATTGTGGTCTGAAAATATGCGCGGTAAGATCTCAATCTTTTTGTATTTATTGAGAGCTTATTTGTGTCCCAATATGGGATCTATTCTGGAGAATGTTCCATGTGCACTGGAGAAGAATGTATATTCTGCTGCCCTAGGATGAAATGTTCTGAATATATCTGTTAAGTACATCCAGTCCAGTGTGTCATTCAAAGCCATAGTTTCCTTGCTGACTTTCTGTTTGGGTGATCTGTCCATTGCTGTGAGTGGGGTGTTGAAGCCCTCTACCCTTATGGTATTATTATCAATGAGTTTCTTTATGTTTGTGATTAATTGATTTATGTATTTGGGTGCTTCACATTTGGTGGATAAATTTTTACAATTGTTAGGTCTTCTTGGTGGGTAGACCCCTTAATTATGATATAATGCCCTTCTGCATCTCTTGATACAGTCTTTATTTCAAAGTCTAGATTCTCTGATATATGTGTGGCTACTTCAGCTTTCTTTTGTTGACCATTAGTATGATAGATGGTTTTCCATCCCCTTACTTTCTTTTTTTTTTTTTTTAACGTTTTATTTATTTTTGAGACAGAGAGAGACACAGCATGAACGGGGGAGGGGCAGAGAGAGAGGGAGACACAGAATCGGAAACAGGCCCCAGGCTCCGAGCCATCAGCCCAGAGCCCGACGCGGGGCTCGAACTCACGGACCGTGAGATCGTGACCTGGCTGAAGTCGGACGCTTAACCGACTGCGCCACCCAGGCGCCCCTCATCCCCTTACTTTCAATCTGAAGGTGTCTTTGGGTCTAAAGTGGGTCTCCTGTGAACAGCATATAGATAGATCTTGTTTTCTTACCGGTTCTCTTACCTTATATCTTCTAATTGGAGCATTTAGTCCATTGACGTTTAGAGTGAGTACTGAATTATACAAGTTTATTGCCATTATGTTTCTTATAGAGTTGTATTTTCTGGTGGTGGTCTCTGGTCCTTTCTAGTCTTTGTTGCTTTTGGTCTTTTTTTTTTTTTTTTTTGCTTGTTTTCTCCCTTCAGGAGTCCCCCTTAAAATTGCTTGCAGGGCTGGTTTAGTGGTCATGAACTCCCTTCATTTTGTTTGTCTGGGAAACTTTTAATCCCTCCTTCTATTTTGATTGACAGCCTTGCTGGATAAAGAATTTTTGGCTGCATATTTTTCTCATTCAGTACATTGAATATATCTTGCCACTCCTTTCTGGCCTGCCAAGTTTCCGTGGATAGGTCTGCTGCAAACCTGATTTGTCTTCACTTGTAGGTTAAGGACTTTTTTTTCCCTTGGTGCTTTCATGATTCTCTCCTTGCCTGAGTATGTTGTCAACCTGACTATGATATGCCTTATTGATGGTCGGTTTTTGTGAATCTATGGGAGTCCTCTGTGCTTCCTGGATATTTATGTCTATGTCTTTCCCCAGGTTAGGAAAGTTTTCTGCTATAATTTGCTCACATAAGCCTTCTACCCCTTTTTTCTCTCTTCATCTTTTGGGACACCTATTATTCTGATGTTGTTCATTTTTAATGGGTCGCTGATTTCTCTAATTCTTAAATCATGCTCTTTTGCCTTAGTCTCCCTCTTTTTTTCTGCTTCATTATTCTCCATACGTTTGTCCTCTATATTGCTGATTCTCTGCTCTGCCTTACCATCCTTGCTGCCGTGGAATCCATTCGAGATTGCAGATCAGTTATAGCATTTTTATTTCATCCTGACTAGCTTTTACTTCTTTTATCTCCATAGAAAGGGATTCTAATCTATTTTCAACCCCAGATAGTATTCTTATTATCGTGATTCTAAATTGTGCTTGTATCTGTGTTGATTAACTCCCTGGCTGTCATTTCTCCCTGCTCTTTCTTTTGGGGCAAATTCTATCCTTTTGTCATTTTAAAGAAAGAAAAGGAATTAATAAGGTAAAAAAATTAGAATTAAAAAATTAAAACCAACACACACACACAAAAATCAAATAAATGATGTTAGATCCTAGGTGTGTTTTGGTACAGTTGTTGAAAGGAGCTTGGCAGACTAGAGAAAAAAGGGAAAAAAGAAAAAGAAAAAACAAGAAAAGTGAAAGAAATAAGAAGGAAACATGAGAAAATTTGAAAAAATGAATACAATGAAATAGAATAAAATTAAATGATGGAAGTAAAATAGAATTTGAAAAATTTACAAAAAAGTAAATAATACAGTAGAAAAATATTTTAAAAATTATTTTTTTTTAAATTTTTTTTCAACGTTTATTTATTTTTGGGACAGAGAGAGACAGAGCATGAACGGGGGAGGGGCAGAGAGAGAGGGAGACACAGAATCGGAAGCAGGCTCCAGGCTCTGAGCCATCAGCCCAGAGCCCGACGCGGGGCTCGAACTCACGGACCGCGAGATCGTGACCTGGCTGAAGTCGGACGCTTAACCGACTGCGCCACCCAGGCGCCCCTTAAAAAATTATTTTTAATAAAAATTGAAAATAAAACTAAATATTTTATCTTTTTTTATTCAGAAAAAGAAAAGAGATGAAAAAGAAAAAAAAGAGTATTGAATAGATGGTCCAGCGAACAGACTGAAATATGATTGAAATTATATCGTTTCCCCTAGAAGTCAAACTATGAAGTACTTTATACTCCATAAACTAAGCAGGCAGAGAGACTTGTGTTCCTGAAGAGCAAGGTTGGTCTACTTGGGCGGGGCTTAGTGTAATGGCTCCATTCTCCACTAGATGGCGCTGCTTAGCTTCCTGGGGTGGATTGTTGTGTCTCTTGTGGGTGTGTATGTGCATGTGCGGGAGGGGTGAAAATGGCATTACCAAGCTACCCAGTCTCTAGTATCAGCACTCTGTTTTCCCTGACCAGCAGTCGTGCACCCATCCTTTGTCTCTGGCTTCCATCCACTCCCCGCTTTTACCCTGTCCGTGACCAAGCTGTCAATCTGCCAGGCAGCACCTCCCTCCTGAGTTTTATCTCAGATGCAGCTCTGTTTCCCAACCCCTCACATCTGAGGGACTGTGACTTTGACCTGTTCAGACCTTCTGGGGAAGGGTCTCACTGAGCAGCGGCTGGCTGCCAGCCGCACCCAGGAATGTTCACGGGACCGTGCTGCTGCCGATGCCCAGAGTCTGCGGCTAGGTGCCGGTTTGCCCCAGAAAAAGTTCACATAATCGTGTAGCAGCAGCATTTCAGGGATTATGGAAAATCACAGTACACATCTGGCACCAGACTTCACCCTTAACGACCCTGTTCCAGCACCAGCGAATGTGGTTGTTCTCTGGGGTCTTCTGGGACTGGGTGCACAGCCAGCTACCAAATGTCCTTCCAGCAGGGGAATCACCTCTCCTCATGTGGCCCAAGTATCCCTGGACCTCACTCTGATCCTGGGGATTCACCCTTCCCAGCAGAGCACCACCAGGTATCAAGCTGTGGAGTTTCAGACTCTCTGCTCCCCTTGTTTTATAGAGTCTTAATGGAATTTAAACCCTCTCCTTTCTCCTTTCTCCCTTTTTATTTCAGTCCCTGTAGCTCTTTCCACTTTTCCACTTTCCTGCTGCTTCTGGATAGGGGTGCTTTTCCTGTACTCTCCCCCCCCCCATCTCCATCCTCTCTCTGCAAGCAAAACCAGCTCCCTGCCCTCCACAGCTTCTCTTTCCCCCAGTTCAGCTCTCCACGCTGAGTACCTACTGAGTTCTGTGTTTCAGGTTGTGCAGGTTGTTGTGTTAATCCTCAAATCCATTTTCTAGGTGTGCAGGATGTTTTAATATTGGTCTGGCTGTATTTCATGGATGCGAGACACACACACAAAAAAACTTCCATGCTGTTCTGCCATCTTGCCTTCTCCTAAAGTGCAATCTTTTCAAAGAATTACATATGCATCAGTTATACCTAAAGTAGCTACAAAATTTGTACCCTTTCTCCATATAACTTTTTATCACAGAGCTTAAAATTGGTTGTCAGAAAAAGCAACAAACAGTTAAGTTAAATGATCCAGTTTGTAGACTTTGTTTTATTCAGACAGTCCTATAAACATCCGTTTTACTTAGGATTTAAAGGAAAGTCATATTGTGAGTTTTATGCAAAGTTCTGTTAAGTTTAGGGGAAAATGTTAACATGGCCCAGTACATATACAATGAGAAGTCAAGACAACCCACCCCATGAATGGTTAACTCTAGTGCCCATATGTTCTTTGTTCTGAACTGTATATAACTTTTTTTTTTTCAGAGGAAAAAGCTAAATGAAAAGAGAAAATGGCCCTGTGCCACTCTATTCTAATAGTATGCCTAATTTGAAAGTTATTACTGTTGTTCAGGTCTAATCTCATTACAGGCAAATGCACATCACTTACCATTTTCAGCAAAACATTATCTTTAATGATACCAACCATTAGAATCTATATAGATTTTTATAGCATTTGCTTTTAAGTATATCAATCCTGAAGAAGCTGTAATCAATGGATTATGTTAAATATTTTGATGAACCTGTCAAATAGGAAAAAAGTTTACTAACGGTTCTTATTTTTGTATCGTGCCATCTCAGTCAATGAGGAAGAGAGCCATGGAGTAGCAAAATGTGTTAACCAATCATGAAGAAAATCCTTCCATCACTACTATTTGATGTAATGTTGACATTATTACTGACTGCGGCACTTTGATTCAAGTATGAGACAGTAGTTCCAAAGGTATATATACATAAAAATCACCTGAAGTTACAAGCTGTGTAAATTTTAAGAGGAGCAATCATTCTCAAAATTCCTGTGTATCCTAACACTATTAAAGTATCAGGCCAAAAGCATCTTCATTTTGCCTTGGATGCTCAGATAGTGTCAGGGAGGAAGACCTACCTCTGCCCTATGGTCCTTCTAGCTAGACTTAGAATCAAATTGACATGAGACAGATTAACAGGAGAAGATCAAATTTAATAGGTATATGTATAGGGAATCCACAAGAAATGAAAATCTTAGAGCCAGATGCAGAGCTCGAGCTCACAGACCATGAGATCATGTCCTGAGCCAATGTTGGACGCTTAACTGAGCCACCCAGGTGCCCCTAAAATTTTATTTTCTATTTGAATAAAGTTATATTTCTAGTTGGTTCTCTCCTATAGTAGTTTGCTGGAACAAGCAGATGTCAGAAGAAGGAGGCAACGACAGCCCTGAAGCAGCCATTAAAAATTCACATCCGGGGTGCCTGGGTGACTCCGTCGGTTGAGCGTCCAACTTTGGCTCAGGTCATGATCTCGCAGTCTGTGAGTTTGAGTCTCATGTCGGGCTCTGTGCTGACAGCTCAAAGTCTGGAGCCTGCTTCAGATTCTGTGTCTCCTTCTCTCTCTGCCCCTCCCCTGCTCATGCTCTATCTCTCTCTCTCTGTCAAAAATAAATAAACATTAAAAAAATTTTTTTAATTCACATCCATGTAACTAGCGTGGTATTTATGAAGCAATAGCAGTAGTTGAACCTACCACATATTCTTGCCCTTGAGCTTATGTTGGTGAATTCCCTGTGTGTTTCAATAAATGGACTCAGTAGTCACATAGGTCTCAGTTAAAATCCTGACTCTGCCACTCATAAACTGTGTGATCATAGAAAAACAACTACTTTGAGTCCACTCTTTCCCTCAGAGTAAATCCCATTACTTTTCAGGGTGAATAAATGAGGAAACATGTATGACCTAGAATAATTCAAGTACTCCCTAAATGGAAGTTCTTTTTCTTATGACTGCTTCATCAAAATTAGATTTAAAATACATTTAATGTTTTTCCAGCAATATGGCAGACTAGATATCCTGTAAAAAAAATAAAAATTGTGTCTAAGCATCTAGCAATACTTGGTTTAAAAACATAAATGCAGAGATGAACATTTTTAATAGGGTGATAAAAGAATCTCCTAGGGAATGACAGAAATAAAAACAAAAATGGAAGTTAGGAGATAAGTAAGTTAGGGCAGATGCTAAGACTATCTTCAGAGGTATATGCTGATCTCAGTAACCAGATTTTAATAGCTGAGTGGGAAGGAAAAGCATGTTCCATATGGTAGGGTGTCAAAACTGAGCTTGTAATTTAAAGCCAAGGGCCTTGAAGGGCTACACCTTCAATGAAGGAGTTAAACTAAATAAAATCTGTGTGTCAAAAAATATTAGGAAAATTGAGAATTCATAACCACATACAATCTTCACGTTGTATTGGGGTTTGAATGTATAACATCAAAAATGATTTGAGAAATCCCCAATGAAAGATAGTGCCACAAATTTGACTTAGATTGACCTAGTCAAAAGCAAATCCCTTCTAATGGGATACCTCTTCAACCAAGGTCACCCAGTAGTCCCACAGTTGAGAGTCCCACTAAGCAGATTTTAACATATTATAAACACGTGAGAAAACAAGCTATGTGAGCCAAAGTTAGAAAATTTTTAAACAGAAATAGAATTTCAAGATCCACAATTAATGGAATATGGATCTTTATGGGTTAGGGGTCAGTCAATTGAAAGCTGGACATGTGGAATGTTTTTTTTTTTTTTTTTCATAAGTGAAGAATGAGCAAAGCTCAGAGTAGATAAATAGTATGTTCAGGTTTGCTACAAATAAAAGATATAATGTAAGTTAATTGTCATCAACATTACCCTAATAGTGTTCTAGAATATTATAAGTGTTGGGATTCTGTGTGGAGTCCTGGCTCTGGCAAGAGCTAACTCTATGGCCTTAGTAGAGCTACTTTTACTCTATGTGTCACAGTTTTCTTAATTATAAAATAAGGATAATAACTGAGATTAGTGCTTTTATGAGAATAGAATGAGATTATAAAAACACATAAATATATATCAAATATTCAATAAGAATATTTAAGTGTATATTAAAGTGTGCATTCAAAGCATTTTACTAATGCATAAAGTTTAACATTGGGAAACAAAGCTGGTTAAGACAAAATAAACATTCAGGTGATTTTTTTAAAAAGGCAAATAAACTAACAATTATAATATGGCTTATTTCCCTTAATATTAATACATATCGATTGAACTAAAATCTATAAGACTGAATGGTACAGATTTCGTGATAATATAGTTACCAAATGGTTCACACAAAAAGAAGCATTCAATCTGAATCAAAAATGTTAGTAAGAATTTCTCGGCAGAAAACGGAAGGAGTGGAGAGAACACTATGGGCAAAGTAAAAAAAAGCGCAGAAGATTATATACTGAAAATGGCAAGTAGAGCCCTGTGGGTTAAGTTTACTATATTAAAGGCAATATGGGGGCGCCTGGGTGGCGCAGTCGGTTAAGTGTCCGACTTCAGCCAGGTCACGATCTCGCGGTCCATGGGTTCGAGCCCCGCGTCAGGCTCTGGGCTGATGGCTCAGAGCCTGGAGCCTGTTTCCGATTCTGTGTCTCCCTCTCTCTCTGACCCTCCCCCGTTCATGCTCTGTCCCAAAAATAAATAAACGTTAAAAATTAAAAAAAAAAATAAAGGCAATATGGAAGAAAATGATGTAGACTACAACAAAATTGACATGGCTTTGTCTTTGAATTTTAGGAGACTAGAGTCAATATTAAGTGTTAGAGAATTTCAATTATTTTTATTATTTTTCATACAGAATTTAGTTTTTAGAGTTCAAAGTCAAATAGAGGATATTTTTCATAAATAATGTATTTCATATTTCCTTCACATGTGGATGGATACTTAAGTTGTTTCTATTTCTCAGCTATTGTGAATAATGCTGCAATAAGCGAGGGAATGCACATACCTCTTGAACGTAGTGATTACAATTCCTTTGGGTATAGAGCCTAAATTGGGATTGCTGGATCATAATATAGTTTTATGTTTAAATTATTTTTTGAGAAACCTCCACACTGTTTACCACAATGGCTGCACCAGTTTGCATTCCCAGCAACAGTGCACAAAGTTTCCCCTTTTTCCACATCTTTACCAATACTTGTCTCTTGTCTTTTTGATGATAGCCACTCTTACTGGTGTGAGGGAATACTTCATTGTGGTTTTGATTTGCACTTCCCTAATAATTAGTGATGTTGAGAATTTTTTTTTCATGTACCTGTTGGCCATCTGTATGCCTTCCTTGGAAAAATGCCATTCAAGTCTTCCGGTTTTTAATTGGATCATTATTATTATTATTTTTGCTCTTGTGTTATATGAGTTCCTGATCTACTTTGGATATTCACTCTTTATCAGGTATGCAGTTTGCAAATATTTTTTCCCATTCTGTAGGTTTCCTTTTTATTTTGTTAATTGTTTCTTTTGCTATGCAGAAGCTTTTTAGTTTGATGTAGTCCCACTTGTTGATTTTTTCTTTTGTTGCTTATGCTTTGAGTGTCAGATCAACAAAATCATTACCAAGACCAGTATCCAGGAGCTTTTTCCATATATTTTCTTTTAGGACTTTTATGCTTTCAGGTTTTATGCTTAAGTCTTTAATCCAGTTAGAGTTAATGTTTTTAAGTGGTATAAGATAGAGATCCAGTGTTATTCTTTTGCCTGTGATTATCCAGTTTTCCCAACAGCATTTATTTAAGAGACTATCCTTTACTCACTGAGTATTCTTGGCTATTCTGTCATATGTTGGTTAACCAAATATGCTCAGGTATATTTTTGGGCGCTCAATTTTCTTCCATTGGTCTACACAGTGTGTTTGCTAACTCTTTCGTTTGAAATTTCAAATTTGCTCTTGAATGTCTGTAATGAATTATTTATTTGTTTGTTTATTTTAAATACTTATTTTGAGTGAGAGTGAGTGTGAGTGGAGGAAGGGCAGAGAGAGAGAGGGAGAGAGTATCCCAAGCAGGCTCCACTCTGTCAGCACCAAGCCTGATGTGGGGCAAACTGTGAGATCATGACCTAAGGCGAAATCAAGAGTTGACTGCTTAACTGACTGAGCCACCCAGGCACCCCGGAATGTTTTATTTAGTTATTGTTTTTTTCAACTCTCCGATTTATTTGCTTTGTCTCTTTATTTTCTCTATTTGATGAAACACAGCCATCATACCTTCCTTTACTTCTATAATCATGATTTTCTTCAGTTCTTGAACCTAGAATGGCTTAATAATGGCTTTCAAGCCTTTATTAAATACATCTAGTTGGTCTCACAGATAGTTGATACTGCATACTTTTTTCCCCCAGTGAGTGCATTATACCTTCCAGCTTCCTTGCATGACTTATGTTTTGCTGGAAACTTAACATTTCAGGCAATACAGCCTTTGTTCAAAGAATGGGGTGTGGGCATATGGGAGCCCCTGCCTCTTGGTCACACATGCCTAGATCATAGCCTCAGCAATAGGTACCTGTGACCTAAATCAGAAATGTTGACATCCTGTCCGTCTTGGGAAGAAACCTATGTCTAGGAACTCGGAGGGAAAGAGAACTCTGTTTTCTTTCCTGTACCAGTCTAGAATGGAGTGTCTGTCTCACTGAGCTTCACCAGGGGAGGGACATGGGTGGTGGTTCAAATACAAAGCCTCTCATAATTCTTACCTTGTTTTAATAGTTTTTCTTGAATAAATGTTCTTCATTTGCAGTATTCTTTTAAGAATACCATTTTCAGAGACATTAAGTCTTTATCTTTTTAAGTAATTTTTACCACTTTCAAAGGCAGGTGGGTCTGTAGAGCCCCTTACACTGTCATGCCAGATGTAGAACCTCAGTCCTCCATTATCATGACCTAATTTAAGAATATATTTTCCATCATGACCCAGTAAACACACACATGCACCTACACACTTAATTATAACAAGATTTTACAGAATACTTTTCCTTACTAAGTGTGATTCATTCCACTATATTCCTATTTTATTTTGCCTAATTAAAAAAGTACTAGTGGGACGCCTGGGTGGCGCAGTCGGTTAAGCATCCGACTTCAGCCAGGTCACGATCTCGAGGTCTGTGAGTTCGAGCCCCGCGTCGGGCTCTGGGCTGATGGCTCAGAGCCTGGAGCCTGTTTCCGATTCTGTGTCTCCCTCTCTCTCTGCCCCTCCCCCGTTCATGCTCTGTCTCTCTCTGTCCCAAAAATAAATAAACATTGAAAAAAAATTTAAAAAAAAAGTACTAGTTGGCAATATCTGGATTGATTTTTCTACCCACTAATAGATTGTGAGTAACAGATTAGAAAACACTACTCAAGTTGATTTGCAGTCTTGGTTTATTTGCTCACTCATTTATCCTTTTATTAATTGAAGCTGTAATTATTTAGCACACTAGTTCGATTTTCATTTTTGAAAGTACAAATATGAGCAAAATACAATTGTTATTCAGAGGAGCTTAAAACATGTTCTACTTGGGGAACATATTAGAGGTGAAAATGCTATTGACAATAGATGTAATATTGGACGTTGTTAAGCAGAGGAGTAATGCAATCATACCTATGTCTTAGGAAGTCAAATCTGGTGGTAGCATAGAGGTTGGAATGGTGATGGGGAGAAACCAAAATCTGATACATCAATTCAGAAGCTTTAGCATTAAGTCAGCAACATGGTGTGAACCCAAATTTAATGTTATAGTAGAATCTGATAAGAGAGTCAACAAATGGGAATCTAAGAGACACGTAGCAGTAAAATATAATGATAGGTGAATTTTAAGATAAAGACATTTTCAAAAAATAATAAGATAAAGATACTTTCTTGTGCAGTGGAGGATATGTTAGCATCATTTAATTGAAAGGAGAATATGAGGAAGAAGGTATGTTTAGGGGGAAAGTGGCAGAGAAGTATTTCCTTTTGTAGGCATTGATAATTTGTTCTTAATTGAGAAAATAGGAGTTGTGAGAAAAACATTAATTTTAAAGTCTGATAGAAATTGCAGGAATTGAACAGAAAGTGATACACCACTGAGTGAAAATAAAAACTATTCACCAATCCTGATATTTGTGAAATTAAATGTGACTTAATATGTATTATGTAAATGTTTGGCACTATGGTTTTTGTGTTTTTTAGTGTAATGCATACAGTCACTTTCATTTTAGTGAAAATTGGTAGTTATAAAAGAAGGCAATTTAAAGAGGTAACGTGTATTAAAGTACAATGGTTGTATTTGAAATCAGTTATGAAGTAAAAATTTTGCAAGAAGATACCACGTTATCAATATATTTTGACTTTAGAGTAACAGTGAACTATTTGAAAGTAAATGACTGAGTTTAGACATTTAACAGTAAGCTTGATGATTCTGGGTTGATAAAAGCAGCAAAAAAATATATATTCATTTGCACTTGCGTGCTGTAGCTGAAATACCATCAGCTCCTGATCACACATACCTAAGAGCCAGTTTCAAATTCCAGCACAATGGCTTACTATGTAAAAATGAAAAGTAATTTTTTTATTTAAACCTTGTTTCTTCATCATAAAGTACAAAATAATACCACCTCCCTCCTAGAGTTGTAAGGATTCAACATAGAAGCTAAATCAAGGGACCAGCACCCATACCTGGTATTTAGTGGGTACAAATGAATGAAATACAGGAAAAGACCTGCATCCACACATTAAACAGTAAACATAGGTGAACTGCTAAATCTGAAATTCATAGTATTTCTGGAAGCAATAGAAGCAAGCATTCTTCTGGTTTAGTAGCCATGTTATCTTGGTACAGAATGACATAGTGCTGGTGTGAATAACATATTGCTCAGGTAATGTCATTTTTAGTCAGCAGTAATGGGTATAATGCCCCAAATTTGAGAATAAGGATAAGTACATTAGAAACTATTGCCCAGTTGAATGTTTATCCATTAAGTGGTTTATATATTCCCATAATTTCAATGATTCTCGCCATTCCAAATAGGTCTTACCACTAAGAACTGTTTTGTAATTAGCAATCATGAAAAGTCAATATTTTTTGAATGATAATTTGTGATGGTGCTAATATCTATAGAACAAATTCTCAAATGCAAATTTCTATTAAATTTATATAGTGGGGCACCTGAATGGCTCAGTAGATTGAGTGTCCGGCTTCAGCTCAGGTCATGATCTTGCAGTTCGTGAGTTTGAGCCCCACATTGGGCTCACTGCTGTCAGTGCAGAGCCTGCTTTGGATCCTCTGTCCCCCTCTCTCTGTCCCTGCCCTTCTTGTGCTCTCTCTTTCAAAAATAAAAATAAACATTAAAAATTAAGTTTATATTGTTTTAAAATGAGAATATGTACCTTTCAACTAGTCGTCAGAGAGACTCACCTTCCCCGACACTTAACCTGTGGGGGTTTCAAATGTAACCCCATTTACTCATAAATGCTTCTCCAAGCCCTCTGAGATTTCATTTGGTCAGACTAGCAGTGATGGTTAGGCAGCCTGTTGCCGGAGAGGCAGGGGACAGAATGATATTTCAGCTGTAGGGGTTCCTGATTTAGTGTCGTTGGAGCAATATCACCATCTCATTTCCATTTGCATTAGCCCTTGTCCTGGAGCATAATGACTAGGGGAAAGGAAAAGGGCCAGGGATTATATAAATAAATTGTATCATATAGAAGTGTTGTAAACAAATACATATATTTCTTTTGCCTCCATTACGTCCCCTTTTATCTCTGCTTTTGGAGGAGGGAGCTTTGGGACAGAAGATAAAGATGTGTCACTTGGGATTTTCAGACATGCCTGTGGCAGCAAGCAAATCTTTAGCTGAGTTTCAAGCCCTCCTCTGGCCTGTCCACTAGTCTGGGGCCTACCCAGAGATCACACTGTGATCTCTCTGTCTCTGACACACACACATGCATGCATATATGTAAAAAAATGACAAAAATGGAATAAGACTGTAGTTAACAGTATTTTACCAATGTAAATTTCCTTCTTCTTTGCTATTTTACTACAGTTATTTAACATGTCACCATTGTGGACAACATTAGGGTAAGAGTTCACAAGAATCTATTTTTGCAATTTTCTATGAATCTATATTTTAAAACAGAAGTTAACAAAATGATAATTATAAAATGACTGGAAATTTAAACAGTAAATGGTTATTTGAAGTGTATTGATACTAAGGAATTTTTAATTTTTAGATGTGACAGTGGTACCCTGCTTGTTATCTTTTATTTATAGAGATGAAAAGTAAATATTTACAGATGACAGAATGTCTGGGATTTTTTTCAACAGAATATGGAAGTTGGGGACAGGGTGGGCATATATCTGAAGCAGGATTGGCTGTGATTTTATATATATTCATACTGGATGATGAGTTCATGGAGATTAATTCTGTTTCTGCACATATTTGAAGTTGTCCATAATAAAAATAGAATCAAGAAAACAGTGATTCCCCATGTAAGCCTTTTCAAGCTGTACCACTTGAGACTAACTGTAAATGTCATGTTCTCAGTCAATACCATATGCCAAATTATTCTCTCACATAAAACCTTTAATTCTGCTGCCAGTGATTTGATTGTCAAATCAATACAGGGAAACCAGGCATAGATTTTGTTCATAAAGCTTCCTAAGTAGTTAATTTTAGAAATGTCCACTGTATGCTAGATGAAATGAACACCATTTATATTTGTAAATCTATTTTTAAAGAGGTCATTTAAGACCTTTCAAACAAACACATATCCTCATTTCTTAATAGGCAAGTCAACAACATAATCACTTTAAAACAATAACGATACATTTTTCTGTGCATGGTACTAACTAGTGTCTGCTTTAAAAGGCTAGTAATCACTTTGGCACCAAGAGGTATGTCTTAAAATATGACCTTTGTGCCTCTGCTACTGAAGCTAGATACTGGCAATAGTCATCTTTTCAGAAATAATTTGAAAGTTATCTTTAACCTAAAAATTGTTAGTAAAATATGTGTGTGAAATTTTATGGAGAAATTTTGCCTACATGTGAAATTCGCAAAATTGTGTTTACCTTTGCTATTAATGAAATGATACTTTTAATGCTTCACTTTATTTAAATTCAAAAGAATTTTTAATCTTGTATTTAATTTTCAACATTTCAGACTCAGTGTTTTTTTTACAATATCCTATGCCTTTATAAAAAAGTTTGTAAAATCCCTATCAAATCACCTATACTTAATAAAGTCCTTAAAGGTATATTATAGGAAGTATTTTAATATCAAAATCACTTTATGGTCATTATTTGTGCCATATTAACTTAATGTGGAAGGCAAGTAACTTCTTACTTGCCACTAGTGTTGACAACCTTTCTGTTACATTCTATAATTACAAATTCTTTGCTGATACTGGGGGGGAAGACCTTCCTCTGCCCTACGGTCCTTCTAGCTGGACTTAGAATCAAATTGCCATGATATAGATCAACAGGAGAAAATCAAATTTCATAGGTATTTGTACAGGGAATCCACACAGACATGAAATTCCAAACGCAATGAGGCAACAGGAAGCTCATATGCACTAAGGCATGGATAGGGGATGAGGACACAAAGGGAAGAAAGACCATTATCAAGAAGGCTAAAGGAGACGTTTTCAAAAACAAAGGTTGCCCTGAGAGTCAGATAAGGTTCTTAAGTGAAATGGAGTCTCTGTTAATAGTTCTCAGTTGAGGGAGAAGCAGAGAGCTTTTTCTGCACCTGCTAGGTTTTGATTACTTTTTTAAAAATGTTTTTATTTATTTATTTTGATAGGTGGGGAGGGGCAGAGAGAGAGGGAGAGAGAGAGAATCCCAAGCAGGCTCCATGCTACCAGTGCAGAGCCCAATAATGTAGGGCTCGAACCCACAAACCATGAGATCATGACCTGGGCGAAAACCAAAAGTCAGATGCTTAACCCAGTGAGCCATCCAGGCATCACTGGTTTTGAACTTTTTTTTTTAAGGTTTATTTATTTTTCAGACAGAGACAGAGCATGAACGGGGGAGGGGCAGAGAGAGAGGGAGACACAGAATCGGAAGCAGCTCTAGGCTCTGAGCCATCAGCTCAGAGCCCGACGCAGGGCTCGGACTCATGGACCGTGAGATCGTGACCTGAGCTGAAGTCGGACGCTTAACCGACTGAGCCACCCAGGCGCCCCACAGGCATCCCTGTTTTTGATTACTTTTAACTCAAAATAATCTTTATACCAAAGTGGCCCATTTTGGGGCAGACAGCCCTTTGCACCTCCACTGAATAAAAGTAAATAAAACAAGACTAAAGATTTGAAGTAAGTTGACTTTTGCAAGGTAATATTGTTATTATTTATCTGCAATCACCGGGTGCAAATTTTTCTCCCTAGTTCACTTAATACCTTTAGTGATAACAAACATTGACCACTGCCTTTATAGAACTTAATAGCATTAATGTTCCTTTATATTTCCTGCTGTATATTTGGGGTTTAAATCCCACAGTTTCATCAAGGTCAAATGGAAGAAGTTCTCCAATCTGAAGTTTCACCAAAAATTCTAGATCATTGCTATGTAGGAAGTTTGTGGTGAATGACTCAGCATTTCTGATAAAATTTGAATATTACTCCATTCTCTTTGTGAGACCTTGATGACCAGAGACGTATCCTGCCACAATACCACTACAGTTAAACATTCATGCTGCCATGCGGCTGTGAGCCTGATGCTTCTTACTTTATGGAATCCTTACGGAATAATAATCAGAAGCCATACTAAAAAGTGTCACTCTCACCAGGGTCACAAAATGGAATCCTAAAGATGTTTTCAGTGCATCTTATATTTGTGCCATGCCATGAAATAATGCAGTCACTGCAAAAATGGGAATCACTCAATATCCCAAATGAAAATTCAGTCATTTTTAAAATTCATATGTAGGGGCGCCTGGGTGGCGCAGTCGGTTAAGCATCCGACTTCAGCCAGGTCACGATCTCGCGGTCCGTGAGTTCGAGCCCCGCGTCAGGCTCTGGGCTGATAGCTCGGAGCCTGGAGCCTGTTTCTGATTCTGTGTCTCCCTCTCTCTCTGCCCCC
>NW_024420586.1:13713163-13714049 GCF_014898765.1 Herpailurus yagouaroundi
GTTCATGCTCTGTCTCTCTCTGTCCCAAAAATAAATAAACGTTGAAAAAAAAAATAAAATAAAATAAAATTCATATGTAAAATACCTGACCACAGCAAATATCACAAAGTCTTTTGTATAAACATTTATTCCACTGTGATGTTTACTCATCTTTAGCTCTCCAGTTACTGAGACGAATGTGCTTTACAGGCTCACTAAGTATTCTAAGATGGGTCGCAATGATCTGAAGTTAACTGAGTGACGTTTAAGATTCAAGTGGCCATCTTCGTGTCAAGGTTGATTATATTTGAGATGAAGACTGTGAAAGAAGTTGAGGAACTCCTCAGGAAAATAAACTGGGAAGGAGCACACCAAATGGGAGACTGTACGTGAGGAATTTAAAATCCAGACTGATAGGAAATGCAGGTGGAAAGTAAAGTGCAGACTCAAAGAACAGGTCCCATGGTGTAACATAGGAAAGGAGACAGGGCACATTTAGGTTGGGACTCCTTGATGCCTTCAGCAAGTGTGTACTGATTGTGGTGGTAGAGGGTTTGAAAGTGAACTGTGGATGTGGACAGCCTGGATTAGAATGCTAGCTCTATACAGGTGCATGATGTGAGGTGTTTACTTAGCCTTTCTGTACCTCAGTCTTCTGATCTGTTCAATGAACTCAACTCCTGTAAATCTAACAGATCAGTGCTTAACAGTGGAAAGTGTCCAGGATTAACCAACATTACTGTGGCCGTTATCTTTGCTATTAACTGTTGTAACATTTTTTGACTGGTGCTAGGCAGTGATGCATAATCAAATAAATGAAAGCTGAATAAGACAGAGTGTCCATTCCAAAGAAGTTAAGCCTAGAGCATTAATTTAAATTAATTTAAACCATTAATTTATTTTTTTT
>NW_024420586.1:13714059-13771646 GCF_014898765.1 Herpailurus yagouaroundi
TGGGTTATTTAGGCAGGTGTAGGTGGAATCTAAGTGATCAGCAGGACACGCGGTGAGCCCAGCGTCCTCCTACGCCGCCATCTTCCCTCTTCTCCCTCTGTCACTTTTTATCAACAGCATAAGGGAGTTATCTCCCATGGCTTGTGTCCTGCCAAGTGATCTATAATGTGGGTCCTCTTCTTATTTCTCAAACCAAACAAATTGAGTCCTGATACTACACACACACAAAAGTTATGCCTCATATCTATTCATATTTTTCATCTTCTAAATATTATCCTCTGTTTTTTTAGGAAAAAATCTTAGTTTGAGGTTCTGCTTGCTACACATGACATAAATTAACCCAAGATATTTTTTGAAAAAAAATTAATTGCTACTGTAACCTAAAACAATATTATATCCTGTTCTTTAATATAGGCAAAAGCTATACTTCTCAAATACATGAATGTTTTCTTTTGTTTTGTTTTAACATAAGATGATAGTCTTCCATCATAGTCTCCCTTTTTCCTTAGGTAATGACAAGGATTCAGACTTGCTTCTACTTTTTGAGGGAGATGCAGGCATACCCTGGAGATATTGCAGGTTCAGTTCCAGTACATGGCAATAAAGCAAATATCACAATAACATGAGTCAGATGAATTTTTGGCTTCCCAGCACCTATAAAAGTTATGTCTACATTATACTGTAGTCTATTAAGCTTATAATAGCATTATGTCTAAAAAGTAACGCACATACCGGATTGCTTGGGTGGCTCAGTCAGTTGAGTGTCCGACTTCTGCTCAGGTCATGATCTCACCGTTCATGAGTTCAAGCCCTGTGTCGGGCTTTGTGCTGACAGCTCAGAGCCTGGAGCCTCCTTTGGATTCTGTGTTTCCCTCTCTCTCTCTGCCCCTCCCCTGCTCACTCTCTCTCTCTCTCTCTCTCTCTCTCTCTCTCAAAAATGAATAAACTTAATTTTTTTTAAGTAATGCACATACCTTAATTTAAAAATACTTTATTTTGGGGGCACCTGAGTGGCTCAGTCAGTTAAGCGTCCGACTTCGGCTCAGGTCATGATCTCACGGTTCGTGAGTTCAAGCCTCGAGTCAGGCTCTGGGCTGGTAGCTCAGAGCCTGGAGCCTGCTTCAGATTCTGTGTCTCCCTCTGTCTGCCCCTCTGCTGCTTGCACTCTGTCTCTCACATTGTCTCAAAAATAAACATTAAAAAATAAACTTTGTTTTGGGGTCATCTGGCTGGCTTAGAAGAGCATTTAACTCTTGACCTTGGGGTCATGAGCTCAAGTCCTGCATTGGGTATAGAGATTACTAAAAATAATAAACTTAAAAAAAATTTTAAATACCTTATTTTTATTGCTAAAATATGCTGACCATCATCTTAGTCTTTAGCATGTCACACTTTTTGCAGGTAAGGGAGTCTTGCATAAATGTTGATGGTTGCTGGTTCATCAGGGTGGTGGTTGCTGAAGGTGGGGTAGCTGTGGCAATTTCTTAAAATGAGACAAAAATGAAATTTGCCACATTCTGTTGACTCCTCCTTTCATGAACAGTTTCTCTGTAGCAAGTGATGCTGTTTGATAACATTTTACCCACAGTATAAACTCTTTCAAAATTAGATCAGTCTTCTCAAACCATGCTCCTGTTTTATCAACCAAGTTTATATAATATTCTAAATCCTTTGTGGTCATTTCACAATCTTCACAACATCTGTACCAGGAATAAATTCTATCTCAAGAAACTACTGATCACCATAACAAACATAATAATCATGAAATAGTTTGAAATATTGTAACAATTACCAAAATGTGACACAGAGACATGAGGTAAGCAAATGCTATTGGAAAAATGGCACCAATAGAGCTTGCTCAACACAGGGTTGCCACACACTTTCAGTCTGTAAGAAATGTATTATCAGGGTGCCTGGGTGACTTCTGATTTTGGCTCAGGTCATGATCCCAGGGTCTTGGGATCGAGCCCCACATCAGGCTCTGTGCTGAGTATAGAGCTAGCTTAAGATTCTCTCTCTCTCTCTCTCTCTCTCTCCCCCTCCCTCCCTCCCTCTTCCCCTCTCCCCACCCCTCTTTCTAAAATAAAAAAAGAAAGAAATGCAATATCTGCAAAACCCAATAAAGTGAAATGCAATACAAGCTATACCTGTATGAGGGTTCCACACAGCTATCAAATACCTACCAACAAATTACATCCAACCAGTGAAATTGCTTCATTTCTGTTGTTCTCCTAAAAAATTACACTTAGGAATTTCATCACATGTACATTTTACTATGAAGGTACTCGAGGTGCAGAGAAATCTTGTCCACTTAAGGCTTCTCACATTTCCAAAAGGCCACTTTTAATTTACATCTTTATAGTTTCCTTAAAAATATAAAAATCAGGGTTGCCTGGGTGGCTCAGTTGGTTAGGTGTCCGACTTCAGTTTAGGTCATGATCTCATGGTTCATGAGTTTGAGCTCCACATTTGGCTCTCTGCTATCAACACAGAGCCCACTTTGTATTATCTGTCCCCCTCTCTGTCTGCCCCTCTCCTGCTCGTGCTCGTGCACTCTCTCTCTCTAAAATGAATGGACATTAAAATATATATATATATATATATATATATATATATATATATAAACATATATAAATATAAACGTGTGTGTGTGTGTGTGTGTGTGTATACACACACACATCACAAGTACAGGGATAGACACTGAATCTCTAAGGCAGAAAGAATTAAAATACATGGGGAAAAGTTGTAAATCATACTTAAATACAAGATATATGTATGTTTTCTTTCTATTGTGATTTTTAAATACCTGATTAGGTTGATCCTCAAGAATGATACCTTCCTTCTAATTTTGTAATTTCATTTATATATTCACTAATCAATATTTCCTAAATTCATATATGTCATTTACTCTGTTAGGTCTTGGGTCTTGTGCTCTAGGAGCTCATATTCTTGTCACTGAGTGAAATAAATATGGTGATAGGCAAACATTTGCTATTACTCTAACAGAGCTCTTATGCGTATAGAGGACAGAACAGGGAATTGGCATAATAATTCTTTATTGAATACATGAATGATGAATATTGCCAAAATCTTCTTACCAAGTCTAAAAAGTGAAGTGAATCATAGACACTAGGGACCCTTATAGTCTTCTTGTTAAGGACTTGTCAGTAAAAACCTATCCAGCCTCACATGCTCCCAGTTTCATTGTGGCACAATAAATTTCAAATTATAACTCTTTGTGTTTTTTCAAATAGAACCTATGGTTTCATGTATTCTATGCCATTGCACTCACTGTTTTCTCAGCCTGGAATCCCTTTATTCTCCTCCTTTATATCCCTTGCAAGCAACTACTTAATCTTCAAAACTCAGCTTAAAATGTTTGTTATTGAAATATTCTGTCAAAATTGCAATAATGAAAATGTAGGTGGTGAGTTTGCAAATAAAAATGATACATAAACCCTGTGGAGCTTATTTTCTATGAAGTTGTGGCACATTGTTTTTCCCAAGGATGCTTGTAACAATCTCTCAAAACCCACATGTTCTTGCACAGTATGATCTGGGAACCTCATCCTTTGAGAGGAAAAGTTAAGTCTATACCCCTTGGATCTGAGCAAGCTTGTGACTGTTTTAACAAATAGGTATGTTAAAATGATTCTCCGTGACTTTTGAGGCTAAGTAATAAAAGGAAATTGAGTTCTGAGACACCAAGAACTCTGATGCACTATGTAAGAAGTTTAATTTGACCACCAAATACACGAGTAAACAAACATTGATTCAGATGGACTTCAGCCTCATTCATCAAGTTACTGCCTGCCTTTCAGTCTTCCCAAGTGAAGCCCCACACATGGTGGATAAGAGACAAACCATCTGCACTCAGTTCAAATTCTTGATAGACAGAATAAACCAACATAATAAAGCAATCATTTTAAGGCACAAAGTTTCGGAGTGGCTTGTCGTGTGCAGTGGTAACAACAAAAAGAGTAAAACTTAATTATTATTCTCTCCTCTTGTCTAATTTTCACAAAGTTCAATCTTCTTTGTACTTGCCTTTAGTAACTAGCATAGTGCCTCAACTCAGTAAACATCTGTTGATTATCACTATAAGTCAATAACTTACAGAATTAAAAAAAATAAAAAAGACCCTGTAAAATGACCAACTTAAGACATACCCAGATAAGCAGAAAAGAATTGTCACTAGCAGTCATGTCCTATAGGAAATATTTAGGGGAGTCCATGCAAGCTGAAAACACACACACTAGTACCTTGAATCCACATAAAGAAACAAAGTAAATGTAACTACATTGGCAAATACAAAATGTATTTTGTGTTTAAATGTGTATTAAATGTATTTTGTGTTTATAATGTTTTCCCCTATCTCATTTAAAAGATACTGCATAAGGCAATAATTATAAATCTTTGTTAATGGGCACACAGTGTATAAACATGTAATGTCTATGACAATAACAGCACAAAGGAGGGGGAATGTAGCTATACAGAAACAATGTTTTGGTATGATATTGAAATTAAATTTGTATTTATTCAGAATAGATTATAAGGGTTGTTAATATGTTAATAATATGTTGATAATAATTCCTAGTACAACCCATAAGAAAATAGCTCAAAAATACGTAGTAAGAGAAACACAAGGATATAATTTTTTTAAGTTCATTTATTTATTTTGAGAGAGACAGAGGTAGTGCAAGCAGGGGAGGGGCAGAGAGAGACAGAATCCCAAGCAGGCTTCATGCTATGAGCATAAACCCCCACACGGGGCTCGCACTCACGAAACATGAGATCATGACCTGAACCAAAATCAAGAGTCAGACACTTAACCAACTGAGCCACCCAGGCACCCTGAAACAAAAGGATATTTAAATGGTACACTAGAAAATATGTGTTTAACAGAAAAGAAAGCAGTATGGAAGAATGAAGGATAAAAAGATAATAATGAGGGGCACCTGAGTGACTTAGTCAGTTAAGCATCTGATTCTTGATTTCAGGTCAGGTCATGATCTCGCCATTCATGTGTTTGAGCCCTGCATCAAGATCTACACTGTCAACACAGAGCCTCCTTGGGATTCACTCTCTCGCTCTCTCTCTACCCCTCCCCTACTCTCTCTCTCTCATAATAAATAAATAAATAAATGTAAAAAAATTTAAAGATAATAATCATACAAAAAACAAATAGCTGAGGAGGGCACCTTTCGGGATGAGCACTGGGTGTTGTATGGAAACCAATTTGACAATAAATTTCATATATTGAAAAAAATAAAAAAGTAAAAAATAAAGTATCTGCATATCTAAGGAGAAAAAAACAAATAGCAAAATGACACATAAAGTCCAACTTATAAGTAATTAAAATAAATGTGAAAGGATTAAACAAACCAATTAAAAGGCAAAGACTGGCAGAACTTCTTTTTTTTATTCAGACTAAGTATTTTATCCTCATGTTTTATTCTTTTTTTAATTAATTTATTTTTTAAATTTACATCCAACTTAACATATAGTGCAATAGTGATTTCACGAGTAGAATCCAGTGATTTATCCCCTACATATAACACCTAACACCCGTGCTCATCCTAACAAGTGTCCTCCTTCATGCCCCTTGCCCATTTAGCCATTTTCCCCATGCACAACCCCTCCAGCAACCCTCAAACAAACCCAGTTTGTTCTCTATATTTGAGAGTCTCTTGTGTTTTGTCCTCTCCCTATTTTTATATTATTTTTTTCCCTTCCCTTATGTTCATCTGTTTTGTATCTTAAATTCCACGTGAGTTAAGTCATATGTTAATTGTCTTTCTCTAATTTCACTTAGCTTAATACACTCTAGTTCCAACCACGTTGTTGCAAATGGCAAGATTTCATTCTTTTTGATTGCTGAGTAATATTCCATAGTGTGTGTTACTCCATATATGAAGTACATACATATATGCACACAACGTCTTTTCTATCCATTCCTCTGTTGTTGGACATTCGGGGTCTTTCCATACTTTGGCTATTATTGATAGAGCTGCTATAAACATCGGGGTACATGTGCCCCTTTGAAACAGCACACCTGTATCCTTTGGATAAATACCTAGTAGTGCAATTGTTGGGTTGTAGGGTAGTTCTGTTTTTAATTTTTTGAGGAACCTCCACACTGTTTTCCAGAGTGGCTGCACCAGTTGGCATTTCCACCAGCAGTGCAAAAGGGGGCCTCTTTCTCTGCATCCTTTCCAGCATCTGTCATTGCTTGAGTTGTTAATGTTAGCCATTCTGACAGGTGTCAGGTGGTATCTCATTGTGGTTTTGATTTGTATTTCCCTAATGATGAGTGATGTTGAGAATTTTTTCATGTTTCTGTGAGCCATCTGGCTGTCTTCTTTGGAAAAGCATCTATTCGTGTCTTTTGACTATTTCTTCACTGGATTATTTGATTTTTGGGTGTTGGATTTGATACGTTCTTTGTAGATTTTGGATACTAACTCTTTGTCTGATATGTCGTTTGCAAGTATCTTCTCCCATTCCATCAGTTGCCTTTTAGTTTTTCTGATTGTTTCCTTTGCCATGCAGAAGCTTTTTGTCTTGCTGAGGTCCCAATAGTTCATTTTTGGTTTTGCTTCTCTTGCCTCCAGAGACATGTTGAGTAACAAGTTGCTGTGGCCAAGGTCAGAGAGGTTCTTGCCTGCTTTCTCCTTGAGGATTTTGATGGATTCCTGTCTTAGGTTTAGGTCTTTCATCCATTTTGAGTTTATTTTTGTGTACGGTATAAGAAAGTTGTCCAGGTTCATTCTTGGCAGAACTTATTTTTAAAAGCATGATCCAGTGGAACAGAATAGAGAGCTGTAAAATAAATACACTCATTTGCAGTCAACTGATCTTTAGCAAGGGTGCCAAGAACACACAGTTGGGAAAGAATACTCTCTTCAGTAAATGGTACTGAGAAAACTAGATATCCACATGCAAAAGAATGAAATTAGATCCTTTATCTACTGTAGCCATTTAGTTTGTAATTAAAAAGAGTCCTTCCAAAAAAAAAGAATATTCTGAGCCAGATAGTTTCACTAGTGAATTTGTCAGACTCAAAAAGGAAATAAACTAATTCTGTACATTCTATTCCAGAAAACAGAAGAGGAAGGAACACTTCCCAATTCATTTTTTGAGTCCATAATTACCCTGATACTAAAGTTGGACCAAGACATTATAAGAAAAGGAAAATTCCAATATCATGAATGAATACACAAAAATCATCAGGAATGCATTACCAATGAAGGTATATAGATGGCAAGTAATCATATCAACTAAAGTTCCATATCATTAGTGATTAGGGAAAATGCAAATTAAAACCACAAAGAGAGACCCCTCCATAACTACTAGGTTGCCTATAATCACCATCATCTTCATCGTCATCCACATTACAACATCCTCAACATCTAAATAATTGTCAATACCAAGTACTAGGAATGCTGTGGAGCCACTAGAATTCTCACACATTAATGCTGAGAATGCACCATGGTTAAAGCCACTCTGGATAACAACAATTTCTCACAAAGTTAAACAAAAACTTACCCAGAAATAGGGTCAAAACTAGAATGAATCAGGGTGCTTGGGTGGTTCAGTTGGTTAAGTGTCCAACTCTTGATCTCAGCTCAGGTCGTGATCTCATGTTACATGAGATCAAGCCCCGTGTTGATCTCCGTGCTGACAGTGTGGAGTCTGCTTAGGATTCTCTCTCTCCCTTTCCACCCCCCAACACCACTCATGGGCAGGCTCTCTCTCTCTCTCTGTCTCTCTCTTTCTCTTAAAATAAATAAACATTAAAAAACAAAAAGAAAAAACTAAAGTGAATCAATGGAGACGTTCACCTTAAGAAGAAAATTAAGGGCATGTCAAAAAATGGCAATCAAAATAAATGTTATTTCATTGTAATATATTAAAACACTAAAATTAATGCAAAAATCCATGAAGGACAAAATATCAAAAGTTGGATATGTTACTGATTTTACCTTGTGCCTCTAGCTCCAGTATATCTCAGCCTAGCCCTGCCCAGCAGTTTCACACCCAGGTATATATCCCAGAAAAATGGGAACATGTTTACACATAAACCTGTATATGAATGTTTACAGCAGCTCTATTTGTAATTGCTAAAACCTGGAGGCAACACAAAGATTTTTTAAGGAGTGAACAGATAAATAAAGCATAGTAAATCCATGTAATGGGACAGTACTTATAAATATAAAGGAAAAAATCGTTGATGCATACAATAACTTAGATGAATCTTTAAGGCATTATGTGAGTGAAAGAAGATAGTTTCAAAAGATTAAATGCTGTATAATTCCATCATAGGACATCCTAAACAAAGCAAAACTAAAAGCAATGAGAATAGATCAGTGATTACCAGGGGTTAAGGGCAAGAGGAGTGTTTACTACAAAATTGCTATGAAAGGGACTTTTTAGGGGCACCTTGGTGACTCAGTCGGGCATCCAACTTTTTGATTTTGGCTCAGGTCATGATATCAGGGTTCATGCAATCCAGCCCCACATCAGGCTCTGTGCTAACAGTGTGGAGCCCGCTTGGGATTCTCTCTCTGTCCCTCTCTTTCTGTCCTTCTCCCCCTCAAAAATAAATAAATATTCAAACAAAAGGAGTTTTTAACAGTGATGAGATTTTTCTGTATCTTTATTGTGGTGGTGGTTACAGGAATCTATGCCTGTGTTAAAATTCAGAACTATACACCAAATAGTAAGAAAGTAAGTTAGTAAGTAAAGACACACACATGCATACACCAACACTATGTTGGCATCATAAAATAGGATGTGAACATTGAAAATAGAATTTAAGTAGATGGAGAGGAGGGTATTTTAGGAGCCTAAAGAAAATGAAGACAGCTGAGGGGGAGGGATGCATAAGATGGGCTTCAGAAATAGTGACCCTTTGCATAGACTGAAGCAGAGAATGTGTTTTAAACATAAGAGGAATCCTAGAAAATCTGAATAGGCTAGTACTATGGACAGCATTTATAATTGAAATGCTACCCTGTATAAGCAACAAGAAATCTTTGAATGCTTTTGATAAGAGAAGTGACATGTTATGACAAAGTATAAGGGAGATTAGTTTTATGGCACTTTGTAAGGTGGATTGGAAGTGAGACTAATGAAGAGCTAATTGTGTTAGCTCAAACATGAAGAGAAAACCATCCAAGCTAAAATGATAAGAATGTGATTGAAATATTTTTTAAAAAAAAAGGAAGAAGAAAATGGTTTCAACATTGGATAAAGCAAAGAATATATGTAATTTCTTATGACCTATTTTCAACTGTTCTTTGTTAGTATTTCAAAGTGAACAAAGTGTTTCTAACATTTGTTCTGAGGATCCTGTTGATTATTCATGAAACCAGTTAAAAATATTTCCCTAAACCTGAAAAACTATTTTGAAGGCATCAAGTGTATTTAGACTTCTTAAAAAAGAATCTGATAGCTTGGAATATTTGCAGTTAATTGGCATAAAATAGTTTAATGACAACATTACAACATAGTCACAATGGTCAGTTGAGAGCCTGTGCTGGCAAAGGTGAGAAGTCCAATTGCAGTAGGCGATCAAACATTTTAGTGTTCATGAATTTTTACTTAAGTCCATAGAATGCATTCGTACATACACAGTACCTTTGTACAGTTCATTTATATGGTAGGCCCATGGACCATCCTGAGCCACCACAAAGTACAGACAGGCGAGTCATGTCAAAACATGCTTCTGGCAGTTGTAAAATGAGAAAAATATGTAAGTTAGGTCCTGCCTTTCCAAATTTGTACTTCTCACATCTTGTCCAACACCAGGGAGAGAAGTATTTAATATGACCTGGGGACATGAACCTCTTATTTCTCCACTCAGCAAAGTTTAGCAGTCTTGTTGAGTGGACACAATTAAACCTCAGTTCTAGTCAAACAAAAACATACCATTTTTCTAGCATATGATGAAGAAAAATATACCAGTTTCTAGTCTGCATTTAAAATATAAAACAACAGGGGCACCTGGGTGGCGCAGTCGGTTAAGCGTCCGGCTTCAGCCAGGTTACGATCTCACGGTCCGTGAGTTCGAGCCCCGCGTCAGGCTCTGGGCTGATGGCTCAGAGCCTGGAGCCTGTTTCCGATTCTGTGTCTCCCTCTCTCTCTGCCCCTCCCCCGTTCATGCTCTGTCTCTCTCTGTCCCAAAAATAAATAAACGTTGAAAAAAAAAATTAAATAAATAAAATAAAATAAAATAAAATATAAAACAACAGGGAGCATTTGTATTCAAGTAAAGTGTACTTACTTAAAGTATATTGAACATGTGCAAATGAGAGGCTGAAATGTCATCATGTAGCATATGATATCACAAGTGCAAAAAAGACAGTTATGGTAGAGCACGAAAATAAGATAGACAGTGGAATCGATGTATCACCCAGTCATCTCTGCTTAAAGTTTTCATAAGAAAGAGCCTTTAAATATTAATGAGGAAAAAAATCCACATGTTAAAAAATAAAATGCAGGGGCTCCTGGGTGGCTCAGTCAGTTAAGTGTCTGACTCTTGATTTCAGCTCAGGTCATGATCTCATGTTTTGTGGGTTCGAGCCCCACGTTGGGCTCCTTGCTGGCAGCGTGGAGACTTGGGATTCTCTGTCTTTCCCTCTCTCTGCCTCTCTCTCTCTCTCTCTCTCAAAATAGATAAAAAAACTTTAAAAATAAAATAAAAAGCTTTGGGATGCCCATTGAAAACCAGTAGAAACATTTTCCTAAACAATATTGGTTTATTTCTATCAGCATCCAGCTTTTTGTGGTCTTCACTTTGCAGGCACTATATTTTAGTGAATATTAAACGCATAAAGTTTGAGCATAACAGCACTGCTGCTCTGGCTTGAGCAGCAAATGAAGACCTAATAGGATTTTCCATCTTAAATTCTGTGTCACAGTTGAGCATAAATTGCATTAGCAAAACTGAACCACATACTTTTGCTTGATATATTACCTTCTCTGACTTGTCATCCTAAAGCCAAGTAATAGATGATCTAAAAAAAAAAAAAAAATACTGGGTCTCTTTCAATGTCAGTGACACCGTCCACTTCAAGCTCATTGATGACCAACATTATGAGAAACTTCCAGATCCTATCATAAACTCTATTATCAGTGTGACTTGAGACACTGAATGAAATAAGAGTTTTTTTTTTTTTAATGCTCATCAGGAAAACAAAGAGAACCATGGAATGCTTAAACAATTTCTGAGGTGAAAATATAAATCTTAAGGTTTTGGCAAAGTCATTGTCAGTTTTCTTTTAAAAATACAAATGGTTAGGGGCGCCTGGGTGACTCATTCAGTCGGTTAAGCGTCCGACTTTGGCTCAGGTCATGATCTCACTGTTCCTGAGTTAGAGTCTCGTGTTGGGCTCTGTGCCGACAGCTCAGAGCCTGGAGCCTGTTTCAGATTCTGTGTCTCCCTCTCTCTCTGACCCTCCCCCGTTCATGCTCTTTCTCTGTCTCAAAAAAATAAATAAACGTTAAAAAAAATTTTCTTAAACAAAATGCATGTTTTCTGTAAAAATACTTGGAAAAGCCTCACGATATTGCCTGAGAAAGATTGGTGTTTTTTAAATTGTATTGCTAATGACTACAGGCACATTACAGCATAACCCCATTATTAGCACTTTACTGTGTTAAGGGTGCTGAATATAGTCCACTGTACAATGGGCAAAGCATTTGTTAGGTTAAATGGTGAATGTGGTGGTTATAGAAAAGGAAGAAGAATGTGCCTTGTTGATACCAGCTGTTGAACTGATGGCTTTCTGCAACACCTTTTCAGGGACAACATTCTTTCCCTGTAAGTTCACATGCCTTTGTGGTCTTTCACACACATACTACTGAAACACAAATCCCAAAACATGGACAGTAATCAGTGATGCCAAAGCCTGTGGGTATGGGGGGAAGCTGCAAAAACCTGTGTGGATTCAGATGCAGACAACAGAAACATTCCCTGCTGATCTGCCATGGAAAATTACCCCAAAAGAAGTCTCACCAGTGCAACAGATTGGGTTTTGTTTCAAGGGAGTGTCTCAAGGGGCCCCTAGCTGGCTCAGTCTCTTGATATTGGGGTTGTGAGTTCAAGCCCCATGTTGGGTATAGTGATTGCTTAATAATAAAATCTTAAAACAAAAACAAAACCTAAGTGTTTTAAGTGCTGCTGGCTCAGCCTCACCAGGTATTTAAGGTTTACCAACATCTTTGATCATATCTTTTAAGCTGCATTTAAAGGGGAATCCCCTTTATAATGACATGTGTGATCATCACTGTAGTTTTTCTGAATCTTCTGTAGGTAAACTGCTAGTCAGTCATACTAAGGTTGGGAAGAGCTAAAATTTGAGATTAGACACATATGGATTGTATAGTTTTGTGATATACTGTCTGTGCCCTTGGACAAGTTACCTGATTTTGTAAAGTGTCAGTTTACTCATGTTTGTTTCACAGATTTATGATATTAAATATCATGCAACACAGGTAACACAATGTTTGGCACATCATGAATTCTCTAGGTATGTTTGCTTTTTTTTCCCTTTCTTGTATCTGTTCTAGTGCCATAAAGCAAAATAAGTCAAACTCCAAGTAAATGTGAAATCTAACTTCTGAAATATGTAAATAAGTCCCATCTGCATATCAGATTATGAATCAAATTATGAGTTTGACCTCAGACCCAGGTTACTGACATTCCTGTTATGATTAGGATGCTTTTGGCAAATAAATGATGTCTTAAGCAATCTTTTTTTTTCTTTTTTACCCTTTTAAAAAATGAGGTAGATTTTACATCCACTGAAATAAGTCTCTTTATACTCCTTCCCAGTCAATGATGGCATCCACAAGGCAACCTCTCTTTTGATTTCTGTTGCTGTGGCTTAGCATTGCCTGTTCTACAACTTTACATAAATGGAATCATACAGTATGTATTCTTCTGTGTCTGTTTTTTTTTTTTCACACAGCAGGAAATGGTTGAGATTCTTCATGTTGATCCACATATCACTAGGTTGTTGCTTTTAATTGGACAGTGGTACTCAATTGTATAAATATATCTAAGTTTGTTTACCATTCCTATCCATTTTTGCATTTTTCTGTTAGTGTTTCAGTTTGGAATGTACTAGCGATCATGATGAGCAGATAAAAAGTTATAGGGATTATTAAGATAATTAGTACTTGAGAATATACTCCAAGATAAGATATATAAGGGTCAAATGTTTTAGAAAATAAAATTGTATTGGAACACAGCTGTGCCCATTCACTTAAAATTTGTTTAAACCTGCTTTCATGCTACCATGACAGAGTTGAGTAGTTGTGCCAAAGAACGTATGACCCACAAAGTCTAAAATTTTTTTATATAACTCTTTGTAGAAAAAGTTTACTGATTCCTGTTCTAAAATGATTATCAGACTGATTAATGCTGTAGGAGCTCTGCACCCAACCAAAATGTCTTCATTGACTTAAGTTATAATATTAGGACTTTGATTTTTATTTCAAGCAATATAAAGTGGCCACCTTTTATTTTTTAAAAAAGCATAATTTTAGGTCACTGACCATTATTATGTGGTACAGTATATCTCAAAATATTTAAAATGAGGGCGCCTGGGTGGCGCAGTTGGTTAAGCGTCCGACTTCAGCCAAGTCACGATCTCGCGGTCCGTGAGTTCGAGCCCCGCGTCAGGCTCTGGGCTGATGGCTCAGAGCCTGGAGCCTGTTTCTGATTCTGTGTCTCCCTCTCTCTCTGCCCCTCCCCTGTTCATGCTCTGTCTCTCTCTGTCCCAAAAATAAATAAACGTTGAAAAAAATATATTTAAAATGAAAAATTACCTAAAATTTCTCAAACAGGTATGGTATTATGAAGGAATGGTGCATTTTCCTTTACCAAACCATGAAAATATGCAATGCATAGTATTTCCCTTTCTACCATGTTATCCAGGAAGAGTTACATTTAATATCTATGCTAAGGTTTTGTTATAACTATTTTTATTTTTTCATAATTTTGAAAAATTGCTTTTATATTTACTGGTGTTATTTATAAGTGTCTCTTCTAGTGAGGCAAATCAAATACATTTGAAACAAAGAATGACAGAAAATACCCCTCAATTGTGTTTTTCAATTATGACTATATTTTGACTATTACTATAAAGTATCTATTAACATGGTCATGACTTGGAGAGCCTCGGCGACTCAGTCAGTTGAGCATCTGATTCTTGATTTTGGCTCAGGTCATGATCCCAGGGTTGTGGAATTGAGCCCTGATTCGGGCTCTGTGCTGAATGTGGAGCCTGCTTAAGATTCTCTCTCTCTCTCTCTCTCTCTCTCTCTCTCTCTCTCTCTCTCACTCTCTCTGCCTCCCCCTTCCTTCCCTCCCTCCCTCTGACTCTATTCCCTTCTTGTATGTTCTCTTTCTCTCAAAAAAAAACCCCCATACAATTGATAATTTTGATTCTTTCACAGAAAATTCTTGGCAACCAATAATGTCACTTCTCAAGAAAGATAAACTATGATTGCATAGGTGCAAATGAGTTCCCCTCTAAAGACCAGGCCCAGAGGAGTCACAAATCCCTGGGCCTGGGAACCAAAGCTTCCAGAAATGCTTCTACAATCGGAGAAAGAGGGTTCTAGAAGGAAAGGAGTTATACATAAATGATAATTTTGTACTAAAAAGAAGGCTCACATGCTTCCCTAGATCTTTTCATGAGATCTAAGGTGATGGAGTGGCTTAGCAATGGAGGGCAGATTGTGGCAGTCTGTAGGAAAGGCAAAGGAAAACACCTAAGTATCCTCCTTAACCAGCAGTTCCGTATTCATATTGTCTGCTCTGATTAAGTGTTCATGGTATATCATTGGCCACATTAAATTAGCATTTGTAATTTGAACATTTGGGTTTGATTTTTCTGTTATTATTTAATTTGTACACTTATTACTTCATTTTTACAGCTTTATGGAAGCTGTATGCTAAAGATATGCTCTTTTATATATTTGTTTGAATTTAAGTAATTGGCTAGTAAAAATGATTAAAGCCCACAGAGGGAGACCAAAACACCTTTTCTCCTTAACTTAAATTGTCTGAACAATGACCAAGTTTGAGAAGCGTGACTTTAAAGAATAACAAATCCTGTTAAGGTGATCTTCTTGACCACAGAATAAGTAAAAATTGTCCTGTCAAAATGAGCTTGAAAATACAAAACAAAGCAACACAGAGACATTTTCCCTCACCTGTTGGTTTGACAAAAAAATTAAACTTTGACCATTCATCTTTCTGTGACACAAAGAAACACCAGGCATTGTCCTACATCCATTTGATCCAGCAATCCTACGTCTCAGAATCTCCCCAACACACCTACGTGTCCACAGATGGAGAAGCGTTAAGCTAGATCGATGATTCTCCAAGAGTGGGAGGGAATGATTTGGCCTTCTTCCCCTAGGGGATATTTGGCAAGGAGTGGAGACATTTTGGATTGTCACAAAGCAGGGAGAATGTGTGCTATTGATATCTGGTGGTTAGAGGCCGGGGATGCTGCTAAATATCCCACGATGCACAAGATAGTCACCCGACAAAGAATGAATTGTCCCAAATGGTGCTGAAGTTGAGAAACTCTGACATAGATTACTTCTTTTATTTGTGTGAGAAACTATGCTACTTTTTATAATTCCTATCTTCTGTTTTGCTCTCAGATTTTAGGGACACATTTTGTGATTCTAGTTGTCATTTATGGTTTGTTTTGTGTGTCATCCTTGTGCAGGGGCCATGCCAATATTCTCTGCATCATTCCAATTTTAGTATTGGTACTAAATACGGCTATATTTGTACGGGTCTGTTCTGTTTTGATTCCTACGTGATATATGAACTTAGAAATATCGACTCATTTAAAATGTCTTTGTAATTACAGAAACTTAAGGGGGGAAAGTCTAAGTGGCAGAACAAAAGCAATTGTAGGCATTTATTTGCTGTCCCTTATCTAGATTTTTTTTGTATCCCTGCACTGAAAATCTAATTTAGAGCTTTGAAACCAGCAAAATACAGTTAGACTTTCAGCAGATACACAAACTCTAAAGGGTACTATGTTCTTAGCATTTCCTTCTGTGAAATTCTATATTTCTAGAAGGTTCTTTAGCATAAATACCGCCTAAACAAAGTGACAACTCCTTGAGGCAGGAAGGTTGTGTACCTTCACTGTAGATTGTGAGCTACATGACTCACACATGTGGTCACTGCACGTGGAGTCCCAAATCATTTCAAATGTTTTTTAAAAACAGCTAACACATAAAACATCAGACAAGTATGGCTGCCTTATGAAAAGTACTGTGCTATAATAACACAAAGTTTATATCTACTTATCAAAGAATGTGTATACATTTTGTACTTGAAAAAAATTATAAGATCTTTTATCTTCCTGATTCTCTAAAACATGACTGTAGAAAAGAGGACTATTTTTTAAAAAAAAATTAAGTTTATTTATTTTGAAGAGGCAGAGATAGCATGAGTGGGGGAGGGGCAGAGACAGAGGGAGAGAGAGAATCCCAAGCAGGCTCTGCACTGTCAGCACAGAGCCCAACACAGGGCTTGAACTCATGAAACGTGAGATCATGACCTGAGCTGAAACTGAGAGTTGAATGCTTGACCTACTGGGCCACCAGGTGCCCTGAAATGCCTGTTTTTAGGAGATAATTTTCCTGCTCCTTCTTCATATAAAAATATTTTGAAATTGAGGAAAACCTACACACTCACTCACACACACACCATACACACACACAATCAACCATTCTCTCATTTTCTTCCTCTCATTTTCATTGCATATACTAATTTACCTCTACAGATACAAATACTGTATGTGGTTGATATCCACAAGTATTTCCACTTAATTATTGAAGCCTTTATGGGAATGGTGGTGTCAAAATGAAACTAAGAAATGAGAAACTAATTTTAGCTTCTGAAGCATTGGAACTCCTTTGCAGATCTGTCTGTATAGCTGTAATAATTCTGATTATAAGAATATCCATTGGTAAAAATAGAGATGTAATTATCAGCTGAGGACAGAAGGTGAGGCAAGTAATAATCATGTGAGCATATTTTTCATGCTACATATATCCCCCTGTCTGTAACTCAAATATGTTTGATATAAGCCCCTATGGGAGAGGGACAGACCCACCAATGACAAAAATCATGATTAAAAAAATCATGCTTCTACATTATGTCTTAAAACTGATCTGTTAGAGTCTCAATATTTTATATGAAAAATCATGTTATAAATTAATAAGCCTTTTGCTATGTTCCCAATTTGGACAGAATCTGTACAGTCATTTTATGTGGATTGAGTTGTTAACAGCTAAGTCAGTGAATAATCTGGTTGTTGGATAAAATCAGTCTCATGATAAACATAGCTGCCAACTTTAAGAGAATAAATGCAGGTTTCTAAAATAAGTATTTAAAACTCAAAGTTGCAACTCAACAGTACTTAGTACTAAGGTAATAAACCTTTTAATATTAGAGAAATTTTCTGCCCTTTTAAAACAAATGTTTAGAAAGCCTTCATAAAATCAGTATTCAGAATAAGTATGTATTTATAATTGTGTTTGAACAGGTATGTAACTAACTTCTGTTGTTTTTTCTTTATTTTTTTTAATTTAAATGTTTATTTATTTATTTTTGAGAGAGTGAGGTAGGAGCAGAGAGAGGGAGACAGAGAATCCCAAGCAGGCTCCGAGCTGTCAGCACAAAGCCCAATGTGAGGCTCAAACTCATGAACTGTGAAATCATGACCTAAAATGAAATCAAGAGTCAGGCACTTAACTGACTGAGCTGCCCAGGCACTCCTATTGTTGTTTTTTCTATATTACAATATATAATAGTTAGCACAGGCTGGTCTTCTCAGAACTCCTCCCATTGTCAACTGTCCTCCGTGCTGTGAAGATATTTATGAACCACTAAGACCTTTAGATTCCACCCCAATGAAACTTTCTAGCCATGGCTAAATTCATGAATATGGGGTAGATAATTTTGTTTCTACAGCCAGTATCTAAACATACTTTTAAAAGAACATTTTGGGGTGCCTGGGTGGCTCAGTTGGTTGAGCGTCCAACTTCAGCTCAGGCCATGATCTTGCAGTTCATGGGTTCAAGCCCCACATCGGGCTCTGTGCTGACACCTCAAAGCCTGGAGCCTGCTTTCGATTCTGTGTCTCCCTCTCTCTCTTTCTTTCCCCCCACTCATGCTCTCTCTCCCTCTCAAAACTGAATAAGCATTTAAAAAAATAAAAAATAAATAAATTTTTAAAAAGTACATTTTTCTGGGATGCCTGGGTGGCTGAGTCAGTTGAATGGCTGACTCTTGATTTCAGCTCAGGTCATCATCTCACGGTTCGTGGGATGGAGCCCCACATCGGGCTCTGCACTCCAATGCGGGGCCTGCTTGGGATTCTATCTCTCCCTCTCTCTTTACGCCTCCCCTGCTCGCAATCTCTCTCTGTGCCTCAAAAATAAACATTAAAAGAAGAACAATTTTCTTATGATTTATATTTACATTTTCATTCCTTTATTCATTCAGCAAATACTAATTGAGGACTTTTGTTGAAATGAAAACTATGATTTTTTTCGTTCTCATGGAGATTAAGATCAATAGAATAGAACTGACAATAAACTGTCAATGACACAACTAGTTTTAGAATTATTGCTGTGATAACTGCTACCATGAATAAGTAAAGGAGGCTATGAGAGCATAGCGTGCTGGGACCCTGACTGCTAAGGATTCCCCAAGGGGAGACCAATATTCCAGACCTGAAGGTGAGTGAGTAAGAGTTAGCTGAGCATAGAGGGACAAATCACCTCCTAGCTATCAGAGCAGCATGTGGGAATTTTCCATGATGGAAACCAGCTTGGCCCATTTAAGAACTTATGTGGGTGGGACAGAGGGAATGGGAAGGATTTGTGAAGAGATGAAGCAGGTACATTAGACCTTAAGGCCATGCTGGGTATGGTGAGGATTTGAGACTTCTAAGAATAATAGTAGGCCATGGAATATTTTATGTGTTTATGGAGGTAATGTGCTCTTTTGATGGGAAAGTGAGCAAAAGGGGATTAGGAGAGAATTTAATGATATTTCCGCAGTAGTTCAGGCCAGGTAGTAGCTTGCACAAGGGTGAGAGGAAGGTAAAGATTCAGATCAAGAAATGCTTTGCTATGTATAAAGTGGGAGATACATGAGCAGTCATGACTGGCAATATAATCACAAGATTATCATTTCTGTATTCGTACCCTGTACATATATACAAAGTATTTAATCAAACAAGTTTCAGAGAATTGCACAGTATGGTATATGGATATATATATATATATATATATATATATATATATTATATACATATATACATATACACACATTATATATATAGTGTCATAATACAATAATGGTAATAATCATTTGCAGGTGCCAGCAGCCATTATATTGAACAAAAGAGGTATGTCTCCTATCCCCATAATGTCCCTGCATAATTACTATTCAATCTAATGCCTGTATAACAGTGTGAAAAGATCATGTAGCAGGAGCTATGTTGCCCAAGGTGCCTGTTCCTTGGGTGAGTTTTCTCAGGGCAGTGATTGAGTTTTAATCAATATGGTAGAATCAGAAAATTTTTTAGACAGAATACTTGATTGACTTTGATAAATAATTTAAAACTATTGAATTGTAACATATTTATTTACAAAACCAATAATACTTTAATCTTACATTAAATACATTTTATGGCAAACTCAACAAAAATATCTCAGTGATGGAGAAATGAGTATCAAAGTGTAATGGAAATTGTTATCCATGTCACTTCCCTAAATCTCTGTAGTTTCCTGTGCTTTAATAATAAGCATCTACATTTGTTTAACAAAGAACATAACAAGCATATAAGAAATGAAGGCTTTTATTGACAACAAATTTGAAATAGGATAGATTACAAGGTATTCAAGGAAAATAGAAGATGATGGATAAACTACCAGAAGCTACTTTCTTTGAACATATAATTAAGAAATGCCATCTGCCTACTATTATTTTTATGAAATTGCATCTTTTTGAAGGGGCATTTCATTTACATGTTTTTACTTCACTTTCATAAGGTCATTTAAAAGACCAGACATTTTTATTAATTTAAAATAACGACATTTTCATCTGCTATGATTGTAAGAACAGTAAGCAACAAAATGAAGATTGGCCCCACATCTGATGCTCTTCTTACATGTTTTCTTTTGAAAAAAGATACCAGAAATGAAAGATAAAGGGACTTCCTGAAACACAAATATTTTATCTGAGCTCTTAGCAATCACATCCAATTTCAGACTCTATCCATGATTTAGATATCATATTTTTATACTTTGTTTTCATAGAATGTTCTTTTGTGTAACTCTGAAAAAACTGACTTGAGGATGAAAGATGGGCACACCAGTACTTCACTGTCACAGAATATCCAACTAGAGCTGGAAGTGTGCAGGGCATAACCTATAGCCCGCATGATAGAGTGCACTGGCCCTCAGGGTCAGAGATCAGAGGAAGAGAAGGCGGTAAAAGAGATGGAAAATGGACAGCCACTGAGATAATAAATTAATAAAGATAGTCATGAAACCCAAAAGCAGAAAGAACTTCAACTGGTCAAATGGTAAATTCTGCTGATGGGTTGATTAAGTTTTGAGCACAAATCTGACCATTAGATGGAAGGTGTAAAAGACAAAGTTGGAGGTCTAGTCAAGGACAGTCCAACTAAAGTGGGGAGGACAGGGGCGCCTGGGTGGCGCAGTCGGTTAAACGTCCGACTTCAGCCAGGTCACGATCTCGCGGTCCGTGAGTTCGAGCCCCGCGTCGGGCTCTGGGCAGATGGCTCGGAGCCTGGAGCCTGTTTCCGATTCTGTGTCTCCCTCTCTCTCTGCCCCTCCCCCGTTCATGCTCTGTCTCTCTCTGTCCCAAAAATAAATAAAAACGTTGAAAAAAAAATTAAAAAAAAAAATAAAGTGGGGAGGACAGAAGCCTTAATGAAGAGAACCGACCAGAGAAGACAAAATGAGGAGAAGCAAAACAAAGGGTCAAAGGGTAATGTGAGGTCATGGGGGAACCAATGACAGGTTTTTCAGGAGGTCTTTGTAATTACAAACCAAATCTCACAAGAGAGTTTACATACAACATACAAACAAAATACACCAAGCTGACTGGCCTTGGGTGAAATGAGACCAGCCAGACGCATAAATCAGCAAGGCAAAGACAGAAAAGACAAGTTAGTCAAAAAACAATGCCCTTGAGCTGCAAAATACCTGGGAAATAGAAGAGCCATGAATCCCCTCAGGAGAACATCCCACAGAGAAACGTCACTGAACTAATCCCCAGAAAGTCACAAAGAACACTTGGACCAAGAGTTACTTAGGAAAAAGAGATACAAGTATAAGGGAACTTCTGCCTTCAGAGAATGACTTGTAGTCTTACAGAAGTGACATGGTGAAACAAAGTCTAAATATTTAAGGAGAATAATATCCTGGTAGGACAATACCACCTGATTTAAATAGAACGATTCATACATAAAACATGTTGGATAGATGTTCATTGAACCTCTTGACAACTGAGTCTGTGTTTTGTTCATTTCAGCATCTGAGACTAACCATAGTATCCAGGAGCAAAAAGACTCTCTTGACTCTGATTCAATGATAAAAGTATTAAAATGATCATTCCCGGTTAATGCATGCAAATGGTGCACGTGAAGAGTAGGGATGGAGAGAGAGCATAGGGCTTCTGGAGTTTGCATGTAATGAAGCTTGATAGTTTTATGGGACAGGTGGAAAGAACATGAAAATGAATGGAGAATGATAGGAAGAAAGTGGTGGAGATTCTTATATCCTACTTACTATGTTTATGTAAAGGGCCTATTCACTCACAAGGGAAAGTGTGGAAGCAAAAAACTTCCACCTTCGGTCTGCCTCCTCCATCATGACTTGCCTTCAGAGGAAAAGCAACATAGTAGATCAGTGAATTTGGGTGAACAGAACATAAGCAGAGCAGCAGACCTTTCTCTTTCTTTCCCAATAAGTTCAATCTAGGAACCCATCCTTTCTTCTCCCCCTTCATGTGCAGGTTCCTTTTTCTCTGCACAAAGTCAACTACTAGCCAATGTGATGTGCATACATTCAATTTCAGGAAGGTAGTAATAAGCCCACTGTGTCCAAAATTCCAAGCCACTTTCCAGTTTATCTTTACAAAGAAGCAGCTGACATTTTAATCTCCATCTGCCTTTTTTCTACAAGTACTTCTCAATTGGTTAGAAACTCAGATGAGCGTGTAATTAATGATCACTCCTGAAACCCCATCACAGTCCAAGCCACAGAGTGAAGTGTTTTAATTTCCACCATAAGGGATTTAACAGAGGACAGGAAATACAAAATGGCATGAACAACATGACTCTTTGGACACTATTTAATGTGCTGAGTAAATTGTATTTAAATTACACTCCTGGAGGTAAATAACTGGTTTGCCTCTGCATATACCAAAGAGTCAAATCATATTCAGAGTTGTGGCCAGAGTTGTCCTTTCATAAAGAAATAGGGAAGAAGGCAGGGGCACTTTGAGAGAGGGCAGGCAAGTTGGTTACACTCTTGGAATAAAGGCAGGGAAAGGAATCAAATTATTATCAGACATCTTTAAAAAGACAAGACAAGGGAGGGGTCAGCATGAAGACAGAGAAAATATTAAAGTTGAGAGGGAACTGATCAAACCTACTTCTGTATAGAAATACATGCTTCAAGAGAACAAAAAGAACTTTCACAAATTAAAGTGTCTTTAGCCAAAAAATTAGCTTGTTGAATTTGGTAGCACTAAGCAGAGAAAAAAATCTTTCAAAGGGAATGATGGATGAAGATAAGCCTGCAATCTTTCCATATAGTTATTTTCAACATTAAATATTATTTTCCATTATGAAAAGTAATGAAGCAATACAATTAGGATCATATCAAAAATTATATTTTTAAGAATTTTTGAGAGAGGTTATTTTCCTAATATGCCTTTCAAATTTCCCAAAATAGTTTGGCAGCTTCCATAGAGATCTTGCTCATCTAGGAGAAAGTGGACACTTTTTAGGTAGTAACTTTTAATTTTTTTTCAGTTTTATTGATATATAATTGACATAAAGCTCTGTATAAATTTAAGATGTTTAGCATAATAGCTTGATTTGCACATAATGGGAAATGATTACCGCAGTAAGTTTTGTTAACATCCATCACCTCATGTAGTTCCAAAAAATACATGTTTTTTTCCTCGTGATGAAAACTTTTAGGATCTACAATGTTAGCAACTTTCAAATATTGTAGGTGGTAACTTTTAACCAGTTCCTATTATCAGATTCATAATTTCTTTAGGTTACAAACTGACGGATATACAAGTGAAGTAGTAAGACTATATCATGATGATTCCTATATACGAACCTTTCATTCTACCTTCCTGTATACATAGAGTCATTTTCCTTCATTAGACTAGGTTTCCAATAGAAATCAAGCTTTGAACACTTAATCCCATTTAAGTTTCTACAATGAAACTTAATCAGCTATTAAACGTCACTTAAGTATAGCAAAATGACACAAAACAATCTTTTCACACCTGAACGGCCGTTCCTGAAGTACTATAAATATCATTTGCCTGCTCATTAAAATTTTGTTCCATTTTAATCATGAAATACTTAAGAAATTTACTTGACCCTGAAAATTAGCAGTTAAGTGTTACATATTTGAACTCTGTGTCTAATCCACTCTAGTATCTGCTTCCCTTATTTGCCTATTAGTTTTTGCTATTAGTTGAAGAAAGGAAGGCTTAGAGGGTTTAATTTGGTAAAAATTGAATTTCCAAAATTCCTTTAATTATTTTACTAAGGGAAATTCTGGATCCAGGTTATAATAATATTTCCAAGATAAGTGAGACTGGTTTACATCTGTCTAATTTTAATTTGAAGAAATAACAATTCCATAAAGAGTAATTGTGAAAGTTGGCAATTGAATAATAGTCTATACTTTCCATGTGGATATATGCCAATTTTATTTATAAATTTAGGCCTTATGTGATTAATTTGGCCCTATCTGCAATTATAAAATTAAAATTTACTCAGATTAAAGAAAATAACTATTAAAAAGCATTATTAAAATTTAATTGTATGACTTAATACTGTCTCCTTTTTTCTTGCAAAATGTGTATTACTAATATCTAACTAATAAATAAAAAGAATGCAGTTTGTGTGAGGTATCAAACTTTTTCTGTAATTCCAAAGAACATATGGGATATAGTTGGGTATATGCAATAGCAGATATTGATTTCATAATTCATTCTCCACTTTATTTTATTTATTCTGAGAGAGAGAGACAGAGAGAGGACACACATGCAAGCCAGGAAAGGGCAGCTAGAGAGGGAGAAAGAGAATACCAAGCAGGCTCTATGCTGTCAGCGCAGAGCCCTATGTGGGGCTTGAACCCATGAACTGTGAGATCATGACCTGAGCTGAAATCAAGAGTCAAACCCTTAACTGACTGAGCCATCCAAGTACCCCTCATTCTCTTCCTTAAAGAAAAAGTAATGTAATTTCATCCAGTACCAATGGGAAGGAAAATTATTCTGATTTTTTTTGTTGGTTTATTAAGAAATATTTAATAGTTCCTGAACCCTACCATGTGTGTTGTCAACACTATTGTTTACAAAAAACCCACTGAAAGTTCTGTGTCCTATGAAGCATTTTAATCATGAGGAAACTGGGATTATTAGTCACCCTAGTCCTAGTCCAGTACGGTAGAACTCAGACATTTCTAGTCTCAGTAGGGGATTTGATGTATTGCCAAGAAATTGCCTGGAGCTCTATCGTAAAGAGTGGAGGGGCACCTGGGTGGCTCAGTGGGCTAAGCATCTGACTCTTGATTTCAGCTCAGGTCATGATCTGTTGGTTCATGAGATCAACTGCCCACCATTGAGCTATGCGCTGAGTGTGGAGCCTGTATGGGATTCTCTCTCTCCCTCTTTCTCTCTGCCCCTCCACACACACTTCTCTCTCAAAATAAAAGATAAACATTTTTTAAAATTAAGAAAAAAAGTAGAGATAGCAGTCTGATGGTAGGAGAGAGATGGTGTGATGGTGTGCATGAGGACAAGAGCTCCCCACAACATGGTGTCACCAGCACAGAAAAGTATTTCATGTGTGATGGGGTGCTCAGTAAATACTTGTGGATGGATATATGGATCGATGGATAGATTTTATAAATCCACAGTAAATAAATTATGGCAGAGACTGCTAATTGTCTCCTCAATATTTATTTCCTTCTTTCTCTTTTGTTAGTAATAGAAGGTCCCCCAATTTTATCTTGACCTGTCAAGAGACAACATTTCCCAGCCTCAGTTGCAGCAAGATGTAGCCATATGACTGAGTTCTGACCAATGAGATGCAAGTAGAAATGACGTGGGCATCTTCAGGTCACAGCTTTAAAGGGAACCAGCTTACTCTCCACTGCAGATGTCCCTGCACAACTGATATGCAGATGAGGACAACACAGTGGATGGTGCAGCAACAAGAGAAAAGGAACCTGGGTCCCTGGATGATCTCAGGGGACATAGGCACCACACTCCCTGGACCTCCTACAAGTCTAGGTCTTCGTGTGAAAGAGAAATAAGCCTTATTTGTTATTGTTATTTGCTTACTGTTAAAACAACTGAAGTACATTCTTCATTAATACGTAAGATGACTCATTGGTTTTCTGTTTAAAATTGTTTCTGCCCCCCAAGTATGCATGGAAGCATGGAAGATCATATGCCTAATTGATTAGGGTGTAACATCATGTAAGTGAGATTGGATTAAGTTGGGGGAGGGGCTATTAATATTATGTCAGGAATTACTTGAATTGTTAAAAATTAATATTTTTAAATGAAGTAACAGAAATAGCCATTATTATATAATATTAAAACTACAGTTGCCCCTTTAACAACATGGGTTTGAATTGTGTGAGTCCACTATACACAGATTTTTTTTCAACAAATACAGGACAGTATTGTAGACATATTTTCTCTTATAATTTTCTTAATTTTCTTTTCTATCTTTATTTTAAGAACACAGTATATAATACATATAACATACAACATGTTAATCGCCTGTTTATGTTGTCAAAAAGGCTTCCGGTCCTCAATAAGCTATCAGTAGTTAAGATCTGGGGCAATCAAAAGTTACATGCAGATTTTCAGTTGTGCAAGGGGTCAGTGCCCCTACACCCTGCATTGTTCAAAGATCACCTGTTCTTTACCCTCTCCGTAACTCCTTTAGTTATATTTCATTTATACTCTTTTATCACTGCAATAATTAGATCAGAGACAGAGCTGATAAAACTGGAATCAAAGTAAAACAAAATAGATATGCATGGAGAAAACTAGGTGTGTTGGGGGACCTGAAGCCTGCCATAATTATGGAGATTATGATCTGCTTAATGAGGAAGCACAAGCCACCCACAAGAGTTTAGCAGGTAGCTCCCTCAGCATCCAGGTTCCCACATTGGTGAGGTGGAAACCCCAGAATCGTTTTGCTTGAAGGTGAAGTTTCAATATACCTACACAAAAGAAGTAAAGGCACAAGATTCATTACTTACAAGCCCTGGAAACAAGGGTGGGTGGGGGGCACAGTGAGCCTGGGGAAGGGCAGTCCTCCCCTCCCAGGTCATGAGCCATCAGGAGATAGAGGGCAGGGTAGCAAGCACCTATTACTTCTACAGCGTTTGGGGCAGAGGTCACTAACTTTTTGTGGGCTTCACTCCAAGTGGTTACTTTATTTACTTATTTATTTTTAATGTTTATTCTTGACACACACACACACACACACACACACACACACACACAGAGCATGGGAGGGGAAGGGGCAGAGAAAAAGGGAGACACAGAATTCGAAGTGGGCTCCAGACTCTGAGCTGTCAGCACAGAGCCCAACACGAGGTTCTAACTCAGGAACAGTGAGATCATGACCTGAGCCAAAGTCGGACGCTTAACCGACTGAGTCACCCAGGCGCGCGTCCAAGTGGTTACTTTATTTTTTTATTTATATATTTTTTTCCAAGTGGTTACTTTAAAAGATGCCCTGAGAAAAGCCAAGCAGAATCCTGTGGCGGGAATCTTAAGCTCTGGTCCTTATCTCAAAGTCCAGACTCTGGGTGTGAGGAGGGCTGTCATACTGTCAAATGCCTAGGCAGCGACTCATAGTAGCTGTTTTCTCATCATACTTGGGAATATATCTTTGTTCCTGCAAGGAATTGTGTGTTCAATTTTGTGGTCAACTTGCTTTTTAAATAATACATAATCATAGATTTATTTTACCCTTGAATTTAATGATAATAGTGTGCTATAGGAATTTCCCTTTTGATGTGGATTAGGCTCATTCCCAGTTAGTTCATCTGGAATTCAATTGAAAAATCGAGTTGGCATCATTGGGATTCGATTTTGCCAGATCATCATATTAACTTTTTGAGAAATCTTAAGACTAAATCTCAGAAGGATTATTAGGGCCCACATTCGTCTGAAATTCAAATGAAGATGGTTTTGTCCTTCTGTACTTGTGGGCAGTTTTAGTTCTTACTAAACTCACTTTCAGACAAGTTTGACCAAAATACTTGAATCCTAAAGCTGAACTTGTTTAAAACAGATCTTCCTCTAATTATTATTGTAATCTATTGGCAGCTAAAAAACAAATACTGCTTGACAAACACTGCAGATCTCAGAAGAATCATCACTTTAGGTAAGAGGGAGAGAGACATTGCCTTGCCATTATGTTAGCACTTTCATGTTTATTTCCCTTTTTACTGGTATTGTACAAAACCCAAACATTATAGTAGCAAACCTGACTTCCTAGCAGGCATCAGATATATCTAAAAATAATGTCTGACACAAACATAAATCACTCTACTACTACCAGGGTCAAAACATTTCATTACCAAAATGCTTACCTGAAAAGATTAACTGCCCCAAATCAATATAAGAGCAATCCATGGCTTGCTCAAAATGTGCTTTTCATTTTTGCTAGTGGCATATTATTTATTACAAGTGAAAAGTTGCATATTTGGAAAATTAGATAAAATATTTTAAATTATTTGGAGTCAAAATTAGATGGCAAATATCCAGTGAAACACTGTAATTTACATGTAATGAATACCTTATGCTTGATTATAAAATAAATGTTTGGGCATTATATCTAATTTATGTCAATTCTTCTATTTCTTTAAAAAGGAGGCATTTTTCCCAAGCTTGTATTTCTAAAATTAAGGCTACAACACATGGGCTCAGTCATATTCCTTAAACTCAAAAGGAAATCATGAAGAGAAATGAGGTAATTTAAAGTAGGCTGGAAGTGGACATTTCAGTTATTACAGATTTTCCTTTTTTCACTGTTGACAGAATCATAATCTCTGTCTTCTAGATCTATTAATAATTTTAATTACTGCCATTTGAGGGTATGATAACTAAATGAAGACAGCAAATATAAGAACTGAGCACTCTTTGAGCACTACTCAAATGGTGTATAAGAAAAGTAAATGAATTTTGTAAATATCTTTAAAATATTTTTCCCATTTATACTTCAAAATCATAGTGGCTATTTGACCCACCACTAAATCTCGATATTTAACGCATTCAAGAAGTATGTATATTACCATATTGAAAGTTTGTTTAATATTTTGATAACTGTTTTGCAATATAAGTGGAAACTTTTTTTTTTTTTTTTGAGAAAGGGTCCAGAGACCTCACTAGACTACTAAAGGTTAAGAAGCCCTGCTTTAAAACACTCTAGCTTATCAGTTGGTTAAACGTCCAACTCTGGATTTCAGCTCAGGTCATGATCTCAGGGTTTGTGGGATCGAGGCCCAAGTCGGGCTCTGTGCTGCCAGTGCAGGGCCTGCTTGGGATTTTCTCTCCCTCTCTCTCTTCCCCTCCCCTGCATGCAGCTGTGCACACACTCTCTCTCTGTCTCTAAATAAAATGAACTTAAAAAAACCCACTCTAGCCTATTAATTAACCTTATTATGGTGATAATTTCACAGTTTAAACATACATCAAAGCATCATGTTGTACACCTTAAATTTACACAATGTTATATATTGATTGTATCTCAATAGAGTGAAGGAAAAAAACAAAAAGTGGACTGTCAGCACTATATAACTCAAGCACACTGTTTGTAATATTTTAAAAAAATCATGGTGGGTTCTCTTACCTTGATATCTTTATTACAATTATCTGAACTCCTTTTTAAAAACACTGCACAATTTATCAGTTCTGAGGTATTTTGTTCCAACAAAATTCACCAGTCAGTACGGTTTCTGTGTTATTCTCTACCTGATTCCTAGAGAGAAATATCTCCAGGTATTTGACTCTTAATTTATATGATCATACTTGAGATAGCAGAAAATAAACTATGTCAAGCTATGTCAACCATGAAATATATACCTTTTTTGGTATGCATTGTCTTGTCATTTCATCTGGTATTTATACATAAATAAATAACTAATGTAAAATATGAGTATCTATAAATACATGAATGTGCATGCATACACACAGCTTTACCCACAGAGAGATGACTGGTAACTGGCAAAAAATATATAAGGATGACAGAAATGACTACTAAATAATATACAAAAAGATACTACTACATAAAACATATCTAACAGATATGGGCTATATTAAAGAAGACTAGATTAGTACACAGGAATCTGCTCCAAGAGTATAATTATATGACTAATTCAACTGGTCACTGTGGACAAATGAATTTGCTCATTGTGGCAATAACAATCTCTTTTTTCATAAATTTGCAAAAATTAGTGTGACACTGTAAAAAATGTGCGGTATGCTTTTATGCTTTAAGTATTTTTCTTATTCAAACAATTCCTTACTCAAACTACTTATTCCAATACCCCTTACTAATGTATATTTAAACTCATTTAATAAAATATTTTGAATTTTCATTTTTTGAATTGCTTTTCCATTTACAAACTGAACAGATTAGTATGTCTTTAATCATGGAAAATAAATATCATTGTAATTAATAACCTCAAAAACAAGCTTAAATATGAGATTAAATATTCACAGGATATATATTTTTTTTTCTATATAGGTGAGGGGAAACTATCAGTGATCTTGTGAAAATAAAAATATAATTTATCTATATAGACAATATTTACACAAAAACATGGTATCAATATTTTCTTTGTGCCTTAGCTCTAGAGTATTCTGGAGCCATGTGCACTAGAGTCCAAGTAAATGGGAATATTTATGTTCCTCATAAATATGCTAAATATTATACTTTATTAAGTCAGATGTGCAGAAAATATGAATTGAATCTGTGGGAAAGGGGGAATTTTAATATAGGTATGAGCTTTTAAAATTTAGTATGCTATGTTTTTGTGACATGAATAATCACATATTTACCTAAACTGCAAATTGGTAAGCATGCTCAAATCTATGTGTATTTGCAATATGTAGCACATTTGTAACATAATAAAATATCAAAATACATTTATTTTTGATTCTCAAATTTATAGGTGGATATTGAACACTCTGGACCTATGAAAGTATGTGAAATAATAAAGATACAGTTATATGTAATTTGAGAGGGTTAGGATGGCTATGGAAAATGTATAGGCTTTTCTGGTTATACTTAGCTTCAGAGTCTTAAAGCATTAAATTGGAAATTAGTGACATGAAGGTAATAATTAACATCGTGTCACTGATCTTGTCCTATAAGTCTTTAAGAAATGAGTACCCTGACAATGCATGCATCACTCATTGCATACAGTGGATTCACATTCCATTGTATTTCCACTGTAACAGGTAGTGGAGTCCTTTTCCAATTATCTGTCACAGTGGATAGGAGAAAACAGAATGCACAGAGAGAAAGTGGCCCATGGAACAGCAATAAAGGGGCCCTTGGTTTGAATAGAACCTGGATGAGATACAGCAAAATAAAATTATGTAAGTAAAAGTAAAATGTCAACAGATGATCCAGTTGAAAGGGAAAAGCACAGTTAATCTTCAATGATCTAGTAAGTAAATAATGGGGACTGTGCTATATAGAATTTATATAATACATAGCTGTACAATTATATCAATGTTCTCTTTAAGGACCTCTGTACATAAGATCTTTGAGCTCTTTGATAAAATGATTCAACACCTAGTACACAATCTTTTTCAGAACATTGTCATTACTATTTGGTTTTTCTACTATAATCCAACACAGTCTAGATGAAGACTTCATATTTAATTAAATACGTAATTACCAAGCCATATGAATAAAGGGTGTAGAACATGTCTACCATCACCTATAACTTCCTGGACCTTGTGCCAACACTTTTGTGAAAAAATACATACAAGAAATTTATATTTTTATGTTCTCATTGGCCTTGTTTTAGACTGAAATTTCCTGCTTTACATTTTTAATTTGGGAAGAAGAGTGTTTACAGAAAATACAAGCAACATTACTGTTCAAACTCCCAACAGAGCAATATCTAGGCTTTATTACATCACTTTGATCAGATGACTCTATTACAAATTTAATTTTTACAAATTTTAAATTTCATCTCTATGGAAGCTATACAATCACTTATCTTCTAGAAATAAAAAAGAAACATTTTGAAATGTTTCTGAAACATCCTGAAAATAATTTAGTAGTTATGAAATATTTATATATGCTGTGTATTTTTTAACCCAAGAGTAAGAATACTGCAAGTATAAAGAAAAGTGACATTATTGTCAAAGGCACTGCTAGAATGTGGATTTTCACTCCACTTGCTAAAATTAAAACTACATGAATAATGGTTTTGGCTTCCATCTGGCCTGGGTTTTAGTGTTGAAGGAGTGCTGCTTACCCCTTTACAATAAAAAAGAGCTAGACCAACTTCAAATTATATGGCTTTTCTTGAACTACCAGAGAGTTAAAGTCAATGGTCCCATATCTAAGGAAAGATCATGATGCTGCAAGGAGAAATGAAGAACAAGCACTCGCCTGGGGTAGACACAATCGGACACTGGTAAGAAGAGTTCAGCTAGCATCAGTGGCACTTGGTGAAGACCAAACATGGCCTGGTGAGACAATGTGTAATCCCTGAAATTGGCATCGGAAATTGGAGAAGTCCATATACTCTTTCATGTCCTTTTTCAACAAAACCCAACAGGCACTGACAGAAAAAGTCAGAAGGACTCCTGGAAAATACCCACTGGTGCAGGCCTGTGGGAGGGAAGCAACAGTCATAACAGAGGAACAAGAAACTCTACCAACATACTTCTCTAGATCCAGTACAGAACAATAGCTTCCATCTGTGGGAAGAAGAACAACAACCATTGTCAATCTTAGCGAATGGTGAACAGTCATTGCATTTGGAACCATCAAATAAGTATAAGAACCATACTCCTGGAGAAGAGGAATGAGTATGCATGGAATCTATGAGTACAATTTGGAGAGAAGCAAGATAACCAAGAAGGCACATCCGTGCTACTAAGGTAAATGGTACATGCCAATGACTGACCCTTGGACACAACACCACCATGCCCACTGCGAAAGCAAGCAATTTTAAATAAGTAACAGTAGACTATAGCAGGAATAGAACAGGAGGTTAATAAAAGTGTGCAAAGAAACTTTGTCTGAGTCACATAACAAAGTGGCACAGTATCACCTAAGTCATGGCAGTGTTTCATTAGGATTTCCATCCCTTGGTAAATGCCAGCATCCTAAGTCTTCTACTTTTCCCAGACAAACCTGTCTGAGCTTATTCTCTGGATACTGATTGTCTTTGTAGTCACTAATATCCCAATTTAAAAAGAGTCTCCTTTCATGTCTCTATGATTTATTAATGATACTGGTTGAACTTGTTTATCACTTTGAACTTCAAATCAACAATGATATATGCTGTACTCATATAACATGTATATTTTCCCCCTCTGAGAATAAAAATTTAATCATTTAAGACATCATGAAATAAATTCATCACCACAAAAATCCTGAATTTTATATTGTATATGCATAGCATGCAAAAGAAACCAATCAAATCAGTTAGTCAAAATAAAACAATTTCTTTTCAATGTTATTTAAATGTCTTTTTACATTCAATTCATCAAAACTGCCATTTGCACCTATCATCTGAGTAATCACCAGTATTGTGTATAATTTCATAAAGTTGCAGGTAACACCAGAATATCTAAATTTTATTTTGGAGATAATATATCCATAAGATAAAAACTAATATGATAAATATTTGTGAAATACCAATTTAGCGGCATCAATAAATAATCCAAATCCTTTAGTGATTATCAATTTATCAAAATCCCCTCTAAATTGAGTAATTTCAGTTCTGGATATTTTTCCAAAAGAATAGAAATCAGGATATTAAAGAGATGTCTACACTCATATGTTCATTGCAGCACTATTCATAATACCTGAGATGTGGAAACAACTTAACTGTCCCTTGACAGATGAATGGGTAAAGAAGATGTGGTACATACAACAATGGAGTACAATAAAGCCTTTAAAAAGAAGGAAATTCTGTAATATGTGACGTGATGAACCTGGAGGACGCATGCTAAGTGAAGTAAGCCACTCACAGGAAGACAAATACTGCACAATTCTACTTATATGAGGTCTCTAAAATAGATTCGTAGAATCAGAGTGGAATGATGGTTCCCAGGGACTGGAGAAAGAGGAAAATGGGGAGTTACTAATAAATGGACATAAAATTTTAATTAAGCAAGATGAATAAGCTCTAGAGAACTGCTGTACAACATTGTAACTGTAGTCAACAATAATAATGTACGATTAAAATTTGTTAGTGAAATAAGTCAGAGGAAGACAGATATCATATAATTTCACTCAGATGTGGAATTTGAGAAACACAACAGATGACCATAGGAAAAGGGAAGGCAAAATGAGATAAAAACAGGGAAGAAGGCAAACCATAAAAGACTCTTAAATACAGAGAACAAACTCAGGGTTGCTGGAGGAGAGGTGGGTGGGGGATTGGACTAAATGGTTGACAAGCATTAAGGAAGGCACTTGCGGGGATGAGCCCTGGGTGTCATATGTAAGAGCTGAATCATTGGGTTCTACTCCTGAAACCATGATAATACTCTATGTTAACTAACTTGAATTAAAAATAAATAAAAATTAAAATTAAAAAATAATGGGAAAAATTTATTAAAAGTTCGATCTCACGTTAAATATAATTAGGACAATAAAATAACATTAAAAAAATTTTTTTAAATATTTATTTTTGAGAGAGGGAGAGACAGCATGAGCAGAGGAGGGGAAAAGAGAGAGGGAGACACAGAATCTGTAGCGGGCTCCAGGCTGCTGTGAGCCAAGAGCCCGACTTGGGGCTGGAACTCACGAACCGCGAGATCATGACCTGAGCCTATGTCAGCTGCTTACTCAACTAAGCCACCCAGGCACCGCAATAAAATAACATATTTAAAGAAACCACTTTTAAGCAAAAATTACAGTATGTTGGTTTATGAGTGCACGATTACCATTTTATCTCAAAAGGTATCAACCAGCCCTATTAAAAATCAGTCTAGGTGGGGCCTGGCTGGCTCAGTCGGTAGAGCATGCAACTCTTGATCTTGGGGTTGTAAGTTCAAGCCTCACGTGGGCATAGAGCCTATTTTTAAAAAATCAGTTTATCCTTATTTCTCTGGGAAATGTCATAAGGAAGAGCTGGGATTTCTTAACTAAGGAACCATAAAACTCATGAGTCTGTCACACTTTACAAAGAGAAATTAAGTCAAAACCCATTAGTTTCATTTTAAAAATAAAGAAAACCTTTGATTTCTGGTATTTATTTCCACTCTATAACAGGTATGGATGTCTATTTGAAGCCTCAAAATTGCTGCCAGTAATCACTGTTCATTTTCTTGACTGATCCAAGATGGAAATCAGAAACTATTTGTAAAATAAAGAATAAAATTCTCACTCTTGTGAAAGCCATAAGGCAAAATGATTGATAGCAGTTTCCTTATGTCATACTAGGTTACAATTTTTCAAACTTTACCATGTGTAAAAATCACCTGTGGAGCTTGCTAAAAAGAGAGTCAGATGAGACACACCTCCTGAGAGTCTGATTCATTCAATCTGGTTGGTGTTCAGGAAGCTGCCATTTTAACAGAAGCTTTCCTTAGCAGCTAAGGGATTCAGAATCAAATGATCATGGGGCCACACTTTGAGAAACAACGTATCTATGACAGATATTTAGAGGTTGCAGAAGTTATGAGTTTTTTTTTTACTGTCTGTAACAGTGGCAAATTCAGAAAGAATGACATCTTCCTTCATGATACTGAAATGTTGTCTGTATTCTTTTCTTATTCTTTGCAATAAGGCACAAAGTATTCAAAGACAAATTTACCAAAAGTGAGATTTGTTACTAAACTATTAATAAAGTAAGAAAAAGAAAATCCCTCCTTCTCCAATATGTCCCAACTCAAGATTCTTATAATTCCACAAAATGTTAACTTTATTCCTTATTAAATGCAAATTTTCTAGCTCACTGTCACTACAGGTTAACACACCTAGTAATTAATCATAACTAACTATTGAGTGCTTAATATATGCTGGTCTCTGTTCTGGGTATTTGGCTTGTACCATCTCATTTAATAATCAGAAAAACCCCTATGAGTTAGGTGCTATAATTTTCCAATTTTATAACTAGGGAAATTGAGTTAACAGGATAAAAAAATTGCATAAGGTCAAAAATCTTGTAAGTGATAGTAACAACATAATTTTTCAGAAATATCAATAAAAGAATATGAGGTTAACTAAGATATCTATATAAGGCTTTTTATCTTCAAATCTGTCTTTGTAAGTTGTACATTTTTCATGAATCATTGCTTTGTGATATACCAGTTAGTTAAAAGAAATTTATTTCTAAAAAATAAATACAATAGGGGTACCTGGGTGGCTCAGTCGTTTAAGTGTCCAACTCTTGATTTCAGCCAAAGTCATGATCTCGGGGTCTTGACATAGAGCCCCGCATTGGGCTCTGCACTGAACATGGAGCCTGCTTAAGATTCTCTCTCCCCCTCTCTCTCTCTGTGCCCCCCTAAAAAAATTAAAAAATAAATTCAATATAAAATATTATGTCTATGATTAAATTATACATGCACTAAAATCTTGGTATATACTTATAAGAACCATTCGACTCTAAACTTCTTTCCTTTTTTTTCTTTAAGTAAGATCTAGGCCCAACATGGGACTTGAACTCAATGACCCTGAGATCAAGAGTCACATGCTCTATCAACTGAGCCAGCCAGGCCCCCACTTTCCAGTTTTATCAACATTTACTTATGATTCATGATCATTCATAGCAAAATAAAAAGACCTTATGTTACCAGGGTGCCTGGTTGGCTTAGTCGGTTGAGTGTCTGACTTCAGCTCAGGTCATGATCTCAAGGTTAATGGGTTCAAACCCCGCATTGGGCTCTGTGCTGACAGCTTAGAGCCTGGAACCTGGTTCAGATTCCATGTCTCCCTCTCTCTCTGTCCCTCCTCTGCTCATGCTCTCTTTCTCTCTCACAAATGAATAAACATGAAAAACAAACAAACAAAAACCTTATGTTACTAATTTAACATCTATGAATTCCCTTGCAAAGTTATGAAAGAGTAATGTAGCTGATTTTATTTCAAAGGCCACAAGTACAAATCTGACTAAGTATACAGTTTATGAAAATTCAACTCTTCTTTTTTCATTATACTACAGTAATAGAGTGGTGCATTGCAAAACAGTTTTGGAACACAAAACAGTAAGAACTGATTCAAGTAGGCCGTGCATCTCAAAATAATCAAGTTTAGAAGATATCATTTAAACTTATAAAAGCTATTTTATTACTAAAAACATACTTTGATATTTATGCGACCTAAGGAAACAAGATATAGATAAGGTTATATATATACTGTACTTGCTTGTAATATTTGAATTTAAAAGGATATGATCTTTCAAATAACTAAGCTCACTAAAGTAAAAATCTAGGGCATGTTTGCTCCTATAGCTATTTGTCACATATAAGGGAAAACCAATTTTCCCCAAAATTTACCATAAGATTTCATTAGTTTTAATTATACCTTTCAATAGTAAGAACCACTATTCTTGCTGACCTGTGAAGTTGTGGTTCAATATTCATAGCTTCCAAGAAATACAATCTTAAAATTGAAAATAACTTTGAGATTTTATTAAATTTATTTAATATCTCACTGATAACAATAAACATTCCATAACATTTCTGGTGGTTTTTTTTTTTTTAGGTTATTCACTTATTTTAAGAGAAAGAGAGAGAGCAAGTGAGCATATGAACAGCAGAGGGGCAGACAGAGTGGGGGAGAGAGAGAATCCCAAGCAGGCTCTGCACTGTTAGCTCACAGCCTGTCCTGGCTCGAACTCACGAACCATGAGATCATGATCTGAGAAGGAGTCAAGAGTGGGATGCCAACTCTTGGTTAGTGGGCTAACCAACTAAGCCACCCAGGCACTCCTCAACTTAGCCATTTAAAATTCTTCTGTTGGTTTGTTATATAGTATGCTCTGAATGAATAAGTGGAGGAATGAATTCATGAGCTCTGCCTATGTGAGGTCAAACAAATATTGGCAGAGTTCAGGGGGAAAATTTGGGATACAATTTGGAAATTTCAGAATGCTTTTGAGATCTTTCAGTATGTCATTTTCATCATTATGATCATCATTCAGTATTGTACTCTTAAGCATACATATGCCATAAAAATTAAGAGCTGAGAAAGAGCAAATAAAATTTTTAAGCTTATGTATATATGTATGTCTATGAGTTTAATATTGTAATATGGCTGGGAATGGAGGGTGTAGATAACCACACAATAATACAAAAATACTCATAATAAGTAATGTTTACATTCTATCTGGCTTGAAATTCACACTAAAATAAGTAAAGAAACTCACTGTCCAATATGTTTATTATCTCCAGCAAACAAGAGTCACAATAAGCATCACAGAAGTGAATGAAGATCCACTTTTTCATAACATCATTTTCCTACTTTATTTTTTTTCCATGGTTTCTTTTACCTCAACTATGTTTAAGAGATCTGACTAAAAGTCTTTGTCTAGTAAGTACATTGTCTGTCCTTTTCAGGGACCATTTCTGTTTATTTACTTTTTCCTATAAAGGACCAAATGCCTTGTTTCTTTGGCCTTTAACAAAACTGTTTCTATCTATCTATCTATCTATCTATCTATCTATCTATCTATCCATCTATATACCTATCTATTTATAATGTTTGTATTTTATTTTTGAGAAAGAGAGAGAGTGAGGGAAGGGCAGAGGGGGAGGAACACAGAGGATCTAAGTGGGCTCTGTGCTGACAGCAGAGAGCCTGGTGAGGGGCTCAAACTCATGAACCAAGAGATCATGACCTGAGATGAAGTTGGATGCTTCACTAACTGAGCAACCTAGGTGCCCTGACAGAACTGTTTTTAATATTATCAGATTCTTCCCCTTCCTTGGAATTTGTTGTTGCTTAATATGGGTCATAGTTGCTTGTTCAGTAACTCTTCAAAAGTATGTGTTAAGGATTTTTTATTCTTTTCATGTGTGACTCTCTGTTCTTTGAGTGTTTGGTCAGCCTGTGGTGTCATACAGAATTTCTTAAATGCCTAGATTACCACCACCACCACTACCACCCCACCAAAATTCTCACTGTCTTTGCAGATTGACCACATTGGGGCAGTTCTTCAATACTCAGCCAGGCCATTTACAATTCTCAGCCTTCACTTCCTTCTTGTGCTCAGCAGGAAGATCAGCCTTAGGTGAAAGCTTATTATCTTCTTAATTTTTCTGAGCATGAAACCTGACCTGGGCATCAGCCTGTCTTTCTAGATTCCCCATTATCCATGGGAGCTTGCTTTCTTTTTTTTTTTAATTTTGTTTTTTTAATTTACATCCAAATTAGTTAGCATATAGTGCAACAGCGATTTCAGGAACAGATTCCTTAGTGCCCCTTACCCATTTAGCCCACACTCCCCTCCCACAACCCCTCCAGTAACCCTCTGTTTGTTCTCCATGTTTAAGAGTCTCTTCTGTTTTTGTCTACCTCCCTGTTTTTGTATTATTCTTGCTTCCCTTCCCTTATGTTCATCTGTTCTGTGTCATAAAGTCCTCATGAGTGAAGTCATATGATATTTGTCTTTCTCTGACTAACTTCGCTTAGCATAATACCCTCTAGTTCGATCCACATAGATGCAAATGGCAAGGTTTCATTCTTTTTGATTGCCAAGTGATACTCCATTATATATATATGTATATATATATATATATATATATATATATATGTGTGTGTGTGTGTATATATATATATATGCATATATATATGTATATATATACATATGTATATATATATATATATACATATATATATAAACATACACCACATCTTCTGTATCCATTCATTTGTCGATGGACATATGGGCTTTTTCCATACTTTGGCTCTTGTTGATAGTGCTGCTATAAACACTGGGGTGCATGTGTCCCTTTGAAACAGCATACCTGTATCCCTTGGATAAATACCTAGTAGTGCAATTGCTGGGTCATAAGGTAGTTCTATTTTTAGTTTTTTGAGGAACCTCCATACTGTTATCCAGAGTGGCTGCACCAGTTTGCATTCCCACCGGCAATGCAAAAGAGATCCTCTCTCTCTGCATCCTTGTCAACATCTTGTGTTGACTGAGTTGTTCATGTTAGCCTTTCTCACAGGTGTCAGGTGGTATCTCATTGTGGTTTTGATTTGTATTTCCCTAATGATAGTGATGTTGAGCATCTTTTCATGTGTCACTTGACCATCTGGATGTCTTCTTTGAGAAGTGTCTCTTCATGTCTTTTGCCCATTTCTTCACTGGATTAGTTGTTTTTTGGGTGTTGAGTTTGATACGTTCTTTATAGATTTTGGATACAAACCCTTTGTCTGATATGTCGTTTAAATATCTTCTCCCATTCCATCAGTTGCCTTTTAGTTTTGCTGATCATTTCCTCTGCTGTGCAGAAGCTTTTTTATTTTGATGAGGTCCCAATAGTTCATTTTTGCTTTTGTTTCCCTTGCTTCTGGAGACGTGTTGAGTAAGAATTTGCTGCGGCCAAAACCAAAAAGGTTTTTCCGGCTTTCTCCTCAAGGATTTTTATGGCTTCCTGTCCTACATTTAGGTCTTTCATCCATTTTGAGTTTATTTTTGTGTATGGTGTAAGAAACTGGTCCAGGTTCATTCTGCATGTCGCTGTCCAGTTTTCCCAGCACCACTTGCTGAAGAGACTATCTTTATTCCACTGGATATTCTTTCCTGCTTTGTCAAAGATTAGTTGGCCATACGTTTGTGGGTCCATTTTTGGGTTTTCTATTCTGTTCCATTGATCTGAGCGTCTCTTTTTGTGCCAGTAGCATACTGTATTCATGATTACAGCTTTGTAATACAGCTTGAAGTCTGGAATTGTGATGCCTCCTGCTTTGGTTTTCTTCTTAAAGATTGCTTTGGCTATTCGGTCTCTGGTTCCAAATTTTAGGATTATTTGTTCTAGTTCTGTGAAGAACGTTGGTGTTATTTTGATAGGAATTGCATTGAATGTGTAGATTGCTCTGGGTGGTATCAACATTTTAACAATATTTGTTCTTTCTATCCAGGAGCATGGAATCTTTTCCCATTTTTTTTTTTGTGTGTCTTCTTCAGTTTCTTTCATAAGCTTTCTATAGTTTTCAGTGTATAGGTTTTTCACCTCTTTGGTTAGACTTATTCCTAGGTATTTTATGGATTTTGGTGCAATTGTACATGGGATAGATTCCTGGATTTCTCTTTCTGTTGCTTCATTGTTGGTCAATGGGAATGCAACCAATTTCTGTGCATTAATTTTATATATCTTGAAACTTCGCTGAATTCATGAATTAGTTCTAGCAGTTTTTTGGTGGAATCTTTTGGCTTTTCCATATAGAATATCATGTCATCTGTGAAGAGAGAAAGTTTGGCCTCCTCCTGGCTGATTGGATGCCTTTTATTTCTTTGTGTTGTCTGATTGCAGAAGCTAAGACTTTCAGCACTGTGTTGAATAACAGTGGCCAGAGTGGACATCCCTGTCTTGTTCCTGACCTTAGGGGAAAAGCTCTCAGTTTTTCCCCATTGAGGATGATATTAGCATTGGGTCTTTCATATATGGTTTTTATGATCTCAAGGTATGAGCCTTCTATCCCTACTTTCTTGAGGGTATTTATCAAGAAAGGATGCTGTATTTTGTCAAAGGCTTTCTCTGCATCTATTGAGAGGATCATATGGGTCTTGTCCTTTCTTTTATTGATGTGATGAATCACATTGATTGTTTTGTGGATATTGAACCAGCCCTACATTCCAGGTATAAATCCCACTTGGTCGTGGTGAATAATTTGCTTGATATATTGTTGGATCCGGTTGGCTAATATCCTGTTGAAGATTTTTGCATCCATGTTCATCAGGGAAATTGGTCTATAGGTCTCCTTTTTAGTGGGGTCTCTGTCTGGTTTTGGAATCAAGGTAATGCTGGCCTCATAGAAAGAGTTTGGAAGTTTTCCTTCCATTTCTATTTTTTGGGACAGCTTCAAGAGAATAGGTGTTAACTCTTCCTTAAATGTTTGGTAGAATTCCCCTGGAAAGCCATCTGGCCCTGGACTCTTGCATTTTGGGAGATTTTTGATTACTAATTCAATTTTTTTACTGGTTATGGGTCTGTTCGAATTTTCTATATCTTCCTGTTTCAGTTTTGATAGTGTATATGTTTCTGGGAATTTGTCCATTTCTTCCAGATTGCCCATTTTATTGGCATATAATTGCTCATAATATTCTCTTATTATTGTTTTTATTTCTGCAGTTGGTTGTGATCTCTCCTCCTTCATTCATGATTTTATTTATTTGGGTCTTTTCCATTTTCTTTTTGATCAAACTGGCTAGTGGTTTATCAATTTTGTTAACTCTTTCAAAGAACCAGCTTCTGGTTTCATTGATCTGTTCTACTGTTTTTTTGGTTTCCATAGCATTGGTTTCTGCTCTAATCTTTATTATTTCCTGTCTTATGCTGTTTTGGGGTTTTATTTGCTGTTCTTTTTCCGGTTCTATAAAGTGTAACGTTAGGCTGTGTATCTGAGATCTTTCTTCCTTCTTTAGGAAGGCCTGGATTGCTATACACTTTCCTCTTATGACTGCCTTTCCTGTGTCCCAGAGGTTTTGGGTTGTGGTGTTGTCATTTTCATTGGCTTGCATTAACTTTTTAATTTCCTCTTTAACTTCTTGGTTAGCCCATTCATTCTTTAGTAGGATGTTTTTAGTCTCCCAGTATTTGTTACCTTTCCAAATTTTTTCTTGTGGTTGATTTCGAGTTTCATAGCATCGTGGTCTGAAAATACGCACAGTATGATCTCGATCTTTTTTGTACGTGTTGAGGGCTGATTTGTGTCCCAGTATGCGGTCTATTCTGGAGAATGTTTCATGTGCACTGGAGAAGAATGTATATTCCACTGCTTTAGGATGAAATGTTTTGAATGTATCTGTTAAGTCCATTTGGTCCAGTGGGTCATTCAAAGCCATTGTTTCCTTACTGATTTTTTGATTAGATGATCTGTCCATTGTTGTGAGTCGGGTGTTGAAGTCCCCTACTATTATGGTATTACTATCAGTGAGTTTCTTTATGTTTGTGATTAATTTATATATTTGGGAGCTCCACATTTGGTGCATAAATGTTTACAATTGTTAGGTTTTCTTGGTGGATAGACTGCTTAATTATGATATAATGCCCTTCTTCATCTCTTGATACAGTCTTTATTTTAAAGTCTAGATTGTCTGATATAAGTATGGCTACTCTGGCTTTCTTTTGTTGACCATTAGCATGATAGATGGTTCTCCTTCCCCTTACTTTCAATCTGAAGGTGTCTTTAGGTCGAAAGTGGGTCTCTTGTAAACAGCATATAGATGGATCTTGTTTTCTTATCCATGCTGTTACCCTGTGTCTTTTGATTGGAGCATTTAGTCCATTGACGTTTAGAGTGAGTACTGAAAGATATAAATTTATTGCCGTTATGTTGCTTTTAGAGTTGGAGTTTCTGGTGGTGTTCTCTGGTCCTTTCTAGTCTTTGTTGCTTTTGGTCATATTTATTTGTTGTTTGTTTGTTTGTTTGTTTGTTCATCTTTTCTCCCCTCAGAGACTCCCCCTTAAAATTTCTGGCAGGGCTGCTTTAGTGGACACAAACTCCTTTAATTTTTGTTTGTCTCGAACTTTTTATCTCTCCTTTTATTTTGAATGAGAGCCTTGCTGGATAAAGAATTCTTGGCTGCATGGGAATGCAAGCTGGTACAGCCACTCTGGAAAACAGTATTGAGGTTCCTCAAAAAACTAAAAATAGAACTACCCTGTGACCCAGCAACTGCACTACTAGGCATTTATCCACAGGATACAGGTGTGCTGTTTCGAAGGGACACATGTACCCCCATGTATATAGCAGCACTATCAACAATAGCCAAAGTATGGAAAGAGCCCACATGTCCATAGATGGATATTACTTGGCAATCAAAAAGAATGAAATCTTGCCATTTGCAATTACGTGGATGGAACTGGAAGGTATAATGCTAAGTGAAATTAGAGAAAGACAAAAATCATATGACTTCACTCATATGAGGAATTTAAGAGACAAAACAGATGAACATAAGAGAAGGGAAACAAAATAAAAACAGGGAGGGGGACAAAACAGAAGAGACTCTTAAATATGGAGAACAAACAGAGGGTTACTGGAGGGGTTGTGGGAGGGGAGTGTGGGCTAAATGGGTAAGGGGCATTAAGGAATCTACTCCTGAAATCGCTGTTGCACTATATGCTAACTAATTTGGATGTAAATTTTAAAAAAATAAAAAATAAAATTAAAAAAAAAAAGAATTCTTGGCTGCATATTTTTCTGATTCAGCACACTGAATATATCCTGCCACTCCTTTCTAGCCTGCCCAGTTTTTGTGGATACATCTGTTGCAAACCTGATCTGTCTTCCCTTGTAGGTTAAGGGCTTTTTTTCCCTTGCTGCTTTCAAGATTCTCTCCTTGCCTCAGTATTTTGTGAATTTGACTATGATATGCCTTGCTGATGGTAGGTTTTCGTTTAATCTAATGGGAGTCCTCTGTTCTTCCTGGATTTTGATGTCTGTGTCTTTCCCCACGTTAGGAATGTTTTCTGCTATGATTTGCTCACATAACCTTTCTACTCCTATTACTGTCTCTTCCTCTTCTGGGACCCCTATGATTCTGATGTTGTTCTTTTTACTGAGTCACTGATTTCTCTAATTCTTAAATCATGCTCTTTTGCCTTAATCTCCCTCTTTTTTTCTGCTTTATTATTCTCCATAAGTTTGTCCTCTATGTCGCTGATTCTCTGGTCTGCCTCATCCATCCTTGCCGCCGTGGCATCCATCCATGATTGCATCTCAGTTATAGCATTTTTTTATTTCATCCTGAGTAGCTCTTACTCCTTTTATCTAATCCCTATTTAGAATAGGGATTCTAACCTATTTTCAATTCTAGCTAGTATTCTTATTATCCTGATTCTAAATTCTGGTTCAGATATCTTGCTTGTATCTGTGTTGGTTAAGTCCCTGTCTGTCGCTTCTTCATGCTCTTTCTTTTGGGGTGAATTCCTTCCTTTCATCATTTTGAAGAGAGAAAAGGAATTAATGAAGTAAAAAAATTCAAATTCATACAAATTAAAATTTAAAAATATTAATGTTAAAAAATTAAAAACAAATACAGCACAAAAATCAAATAAATGATGCTAGATCCTAGGTGTGTTTTGGTCTGGGTGTTGAAAGGGGCTTGATAGATTAGAGGAAAAGGGGGGAAAAGAAAAAAAAATTGTTTGAAAATTTGAAAAAATGAATACACTGAAGTATACTAAAATGAAATGATGGGAGTAAAATAGAATTTGAAAACATTTACACAAAAGTAAAAAATATAGTACAAAAAATTAAAGAAAAATATTTTTAATAAAAATTGAAAACACAAATGAATTTTTTCTCTTTATGTATTCAAGAAAAAGAAAAGAAACAAAAAAAAAAGAAAAAAGAAAAAAGAGAAAAAAAGAAAATTGAATAGATGGGCCAGGGAACAGAGTGAAATACGACTGAAATTACTTTGTTTTCCCCTAGAAGTCAAACTATGAGGCGCTTTATAGTCCATACACTAAGCAGGCAGAGAGATTTGTATTCCTGAAGGGCGAGGTTGGCCCAGTTGGGCAGGGCTTAGTATAACGGCTCCGTTCTTCACTAGATGGTGCTGCTTAGCTTACTGGGGTGGATTCTTGTGGTGCTTGTAGGAGTGTATGCGCATGTGGAGGAGCGGTGAAAATGGCGTCACCCAGCTCGTATCGGAACCCTCTTCTCCCTGATCAGCAATCATGCACCCATCCTTTGTCTCAGGCTTGCATCCACCCCTCACTTTTTTTTTTTTATTAAAATTTTTTTTTTTCAATGTTTATTTATTTTTGGGACAGAGAGAGACAGAGCATGAACGGGGAGGAGCAGAGAGAGAGGGAGACACAGAATCGGAAACAGGCTCCAGGCTCTGAGCCATCAGCCCAGAGCCTGATGCGGGGCTCGAACTCACGGACCACGAGATCGTGACCTGGCTGAAGTCGGACGCTTAACCGACTGCGCCACCCAGGCGCCCCTCCACCCCTCACTTTTACACAGTCCGTGACCAAGCTCCAGGCAGCACCTCCCTCCTGAATTTTGTCTCAGATGTGGCTATTTTTCCCCAACCCCTTACTTCTGAAGGACTGCAGCTTTGACCCATTTTGCCCCTCTGCAGGAGGGTCTCACCAAGCAATGGCCAGGTGCTGGCCGCACCCAGGAATGTTCGCGGGACTGTGCTGTTGCTGATGCCCGGAGTCTGACCGGGTGCCAGCCCACCCTAGAAACATTTCACGAGATAGTGTAGCAGCAGCGTTTCAGGGATTATGGAAAATCACAACACACATCTGGCACCAGGCCTCACCTTCAATGACCTTGTTCCAGCACCAGCAAATGTGGTTGTTCTCCTGGGTCCACTGGGGCCTTGCCTTGGGGGACCCACACAGCTTCTACCAGATGTCCTCCAAGCAGGGGAACCGCTTCTTCCATGTGGCCTGAAGAACCCTGGACTCCACTCTGCTCCTAGGGATTCACCCTTCCCACCAGAGCACTCTCAGGTATCAAGCTGTGGAGTTTCAGACTCTGCGCTCCCCCTGTTTATAGTCTTAATGGAATGTAAACCCTCTCCTTTCTCCCTTTTTTGTTCAGTCCCTGCAGCTATTTCCACTTTTCCACCTTTTTTCCAGCTGCTTTTGGGGAGAGGTGCTTCCCCCACTTCTCTGTCCTCTCCCTGCAGGCAAAAGCAGCTCCCTGACCTCCACAGCTTCTCTCTCCCCCAGTTCACCTCACCGTGCCGTGTACCTGCTGAGTTCTGTGGTTCAGGTTTTGCAGATTGTTGTGTTAATCCTCAGATCAGTTTTCTAGGTGTGCAGGATGGTTTATTGTTCATCTGGCTGTATTTCATTGATGCGAGACACACAAAAAACTTCCATGCTTTTCCGCCATCTTGGCTCTTCCCCATGGGAGCGTTCTTAAAGTCCTTATTATGCAAAGTAATTTTCTCTCCAGCTTTTCTTTACAAGCTTTCAGCATGTCTGTTGTTTTCCTAAGCTTTAATTTTTTGTCCTAGGAGGCAACAGAATGTCCACTGACTTCTCAGTGTTTCCAAGGAACACCCATTGCTTAGCACCTTTCCTGCTCTGAGGGTATTCCAGTTAGGTGAAGGAAAGGCAAGCACAGCACATCCATCCTTCAGGGAACCTCCAGACAGGCCAAAACATACAGACAAAATTCCCTGGTAATAAAGACCACTCTGTTTCCCCCAGAACCAGATAATCACACCAGGAGCATGAATTGCCATCTTCCAGACCACCACCATGCCAGGAAAGGGGGATATGGCAGGGTTACATTAAAACACCACAGAGCTCTTCCATCATGTGTGAGTTGTCTCTTTCTTCAGCATTTCCTTGGTTGCTTTAACTCTTTGACAGTTTTTCCAGAGTTCTTGCAAAGTTGATTTTTACAATTTTGGCTTGTTTTTTCCATGTTTCTTTGGAGAATGGGCCTCCCTTTTTGGACATTTCTGCTCATGTCACTACTGAAAGTCTGTATACTGATTTTATTCTACACTATATTATTATCTTATTTATCCACTCAGCAAATATTTATTAAGTACCTACTATGTGCTATTCACTATAACAAGCCCTGGGGATAAAATAATGATGAAAACAAATCCCCTGCTTTACTGGAGCACATACTCCAGAGTGTATTGGTAAAGGCAGGGCAGGTTCAAGTCAAACAAAAAAAATTTTCAATGCTTATGGCACTGTTAAATAAAACAATAAGAGTTAGATAATGTGGGTTTTATTTAATACAAGGTAGCCTAGGGAAACCTATCTGATAAAGTGTCACTTGAGCAGAGCATCTGTGGAACTTTGAAAAGCATTGTTAGATATCCATGGGAGGAATACTGAGATAGCAAGTGGCTATATGAATGTGGAATGAGTCATGATTTACCGAAAGGTCAAGGCTGAGGCTGTCAATTTAGAATTCACTGGTATCTGTGTGTGACTGTACAGGACTTCATCAAGAATGAGGGTGGATAGAAAAGGTGTGAGGACATATACCTGTGAGAATGGCTAAAATTCACAACACAAGAAAACAGGTGTTGGTGAGGATACAGAGAAAGGGGAACCCTCTTGTACTGCTGATGGGAATGCAAACTGGAGCAGCCACCCTGGAAAACAGTTTGGAGGTCCCTAAAAAAGCTGAAAATAGAACAACCCTACAATCCAGCAATTGCACTAATAGGTATTTACACAAAGGATACAAAAATACAGGTTCACAGGAGTACATACACCCCGATATTTATAGCAGCATATCAACAATAGCCAAACTATGGAGAGAGCCCAAATGTCCATTGACTGACTGATGAATGGATAAAGAAAAGGTGGTGTATACACACACACACACACACACACACACTGGAATATTACTTAGCCATCAAAAATAATGAAATCTTGCCATTTGCAATGACGTGGATGGAGCTGGAGTGTAGTATGCTAAGTGAAATAGGCCAGGGAAAGACAAATACCATATGATCAAAATTATATGTGGAATTTAAGAAAGAAAACAGATAAACATGGGAAATGGGGGGAAAGGAGAGAGGGAAACAAGCCATAAGAGACTCTTAATGATAGAGAACAAACTGAGGACTGATGGAGGGAGATGGGTGGGAGATGGGCTAGATGGGTGATGGGTACTAAGGAGGGCACTTATGATGAGCACTGGATGGTGTATGTAAGTGACAAGTCACTGAATTGTACTCTAGAAACAATATTGCACTGTATGTTAACAAAAATTTAAATAAAAAAGAATAAAATAGAATTTTGAAAAAAAATAAAATATTTGATATGAAAAAAAAAAAAACCAAGGTGAAGACAGAAAACTGAGCCCTGGACCTTAGAAGTCAGAAGGACAGGAACACAGAGAGAAACATGAGTTTTTCAAGAGAAACATGAATGAGGAGGGCTTACTAGAAAGGTAAGAGAACAATCAAGGGAAAATGGAGTTCTACCTGCCAAGGGTTTCAGAAGCAGTGGCAGATTTAACTGTGTCAAATGGAGCTCGTGGGTTGAACAAGAGCAGAACTGAGATGATTAGATTTGACAGTGTTAGGTTATTGTTGAACTTAAGGACAGTCTCAGTAGACTGAAGAGGAATAGAACTGAATTGTCCAGGGTTAAAAAATAATGGTATAAGTAAGCCAGTAAGTATATACAACCTTTTAACTTGCTCTGCTAAAAAAGAGTGACCAAGAGAAGTGGGATAGTAGCTGGCAGGGATAAAGGGTAAAGGAAGGCATGCCCTTTGATACTGAGAGCTATTTTAGCATGTGTATGTTGATAGAGATAATCCAACAAGGAGGAAATAATTTGTTATAGTGAAGACAAAGAGGAGATATGTCATTGAGATGGTGTGCGATACTGTGAATTAGTGAAGGCCTAGCTATACAAGCACAGAGAGTTACTTGTTTGTTTGTTTTGTTTTGATATAATGGGAAGAAAGGCAAAGCACATGAATACAAATGCAACTAGGATGGTGGATGTAATGGAAGGACCAGACACTTTGACTCTGATTTGCCTCTATATTCTTAGTGAAATAAAGAAGAATATCAGCTGAGATCCAGAAGGAAAGGGAGTGATGGGTGTTACTCGTAGTGATGTAGATTTCAATTCACTGTAAGGAATTTCACTATAGCAAATTTCACTAACAGAAAACTATCTGCCATGAAAAGGTCATTAAGCACTCACAGTGTGCTTACTTATAGATTTCCGTTTCTCTCTGTTCATCTACACAAACATCTACCAATCTACCTCTTGTTAACTCCAGATATCCTATAACCTCCTCCGCAGATATTACTCTGTTACAGTATATTTACCTGCATATCTGAAGCTAAGCAAATGGCATAAAATAATATAAAAGATAAACTGCACTGGGGCTTAGGATGCATTTCATAAACCCAGACTTTATTTATACACTATTTTAATAGGTTCAATTTCTATTCTCTTCATAAAAAAATATTCTACTGGTATAAGTAGGTCTAAATTTCAGATTGCAGGTTTTTCCGGAAGGCAGGCATCCATACATCTTTGCATAACAAAAGGTATACCTTTGTCTTTACAATAAAATCAGCAGCTTCCCTTATTAGTTAGGAAACCCACCTGCTTTATGCTGTAAATCATAATTAGAAATCTGTATGATTGGATCCTGAGCTCAGTTGGGTGGAAAATTGGTCATTAGATATAATGGGAAGGAAAATTTTATAAAACATCCGAAAGCCGTGCTCAGATGCCAACAGTATTTAATACACTTTCATGGCAATTATCGGAAAGACCTTCCTGTGCTTTATATCAGGCAGCAACACACATTATTCAATGTTACTAACCACTGGGTTAATGGCATAGGAATTTGGAGGTCATTTTGGGGTGTACTCAAAGTGAGATGGGAAGTCATAAGAGGGCATGGAGCAGAGGAGAGATCTGATTTGACCTCAAGTTTTCCCTCTGATTGCAGTTGGTACAATACAGTTTGGGCGAAAACAGAGAAAGCAGAAAGAGCAGATAGGAAGCTCTTGGGGAGTAATGAGATGGTAACTCAGATGAGGGTGGTAGAAGTAGATGTGGTTTTATGAAAAGGGTAATTTTGTTGGGTTAGCATGAGGCCCATTTCAGGTGAGCCCTGCTTCTTTCTCTCTCTCTCTCTTGCTCACTCACTTGCTCGCTCTCCCCCTCCTGGGATTCTTTCTCTCCCTCTACCCCTCACTCACTTGCGTCCTCTCTTACTTTCTCAATAAACAAGCAAACAAATAAATAAATAAATAAATATTTTAAAAGAAAGAAAGAAAATATGAGTCATCAGGAGCTGTTCACAGATTATTTAAGGTAAAAGAAAAGAATTGCCACTAATGACATAAGGAAGACTATAGGAGGAGGTAGTTTAGAGACAGAGAGCAGGAGTTTGGTTTGAGGCAAGCTACCTTTTGAGGTTCTTATTAGATATACAAAGGTAATCTGTAGTCCACTGAATTTTTTTTTAATTTTTTTTAAATTTACTTATTTTGAGAGAGAGAGAGAGAGAGCATGAACAGAAGAGGGGTAGAGAGAGATGGAAAGAGAGAGAATCCCAAGTAGGCTCCGCACTACCAGCATGGAGCCTGATGTGGGGCTTGAACCCACGAACTGTATGATCATGACCTGAACCAAAGCCAAGAGTCGGGCGCTTAACTGACTGAGCCACTGAGGTGCCCCTAGGCCACTGAATTATTAATTCCAAATTTAGAAAATGAGTACATGCTGAGAATAATAATTTGAGAATCACTAGGATATGGATGACACAAGCCACGAGAATTGATCAGATCACCTTAGATAGGATATCCAAAGATAAGATATCCAAAGATTGAGTCCTGATGTAACATTAAAAAACCTCAGGTTTTTCCTGTGTTTCTTTCCTGTGAGTCTTTCTTTACTCTCACACAAGACACTTCACTTCTGACACTTCTGAAAGGTACATCACCTTCCCTGTGTGGATGTGTTCACCCACCTGGAAGCTCCTGGAGCCTCCTACTATTGGGATTTTAAGAAGGCTTCCTCATGTAGCCATGATCAATTATTAACCCCATTTGTAGCCCTTCTCCCCTCTCTGGAGGATTGGGGGGTATAAGGCTGAAAATTCTAAGCTTCTAATCATGGCTTGGTCTTTCTGGTGACCAGCTCCCATACAGGAGCCATCTAGCAACCCACCCAGCATCACCACATTAGAAAAAATGATGCCTGTGATGCTGTCATCACTTAGGAAAACCGCAAGGTTTTAGGAGTCCTGTGTCAGGGATGGGGTCAAACACAAGTATTACAAGAGATGTTCCTAGTGTTATAACTTAGGAATTTACAGGGATTTTTAGGAGCTCTGTTGAAGGAATTGGGGCAGAGACCAATATATGTTTTTCTTATTATTTTCCACTTAGCATACTCCAACATTTAGAGGATGTAAGAAGAGAAGCAATAAGCAAAAACTACTAACAGTTTGTGGGGCATGAGGCAGCGATAAAACCAGGACAATATGGTTTTGGAAAGCAAGTGAGAAACTGTTTCAACGTGAAAGAGGTAATCATCTGTTAAGTGAGGTAAGATGAGAAATAGAATTTAATAATTGAATGTGGCAACATGGGAATCATAGTGACCTTGATGACGGTTGCCTTGATGAAATGTAATAATAAATCTGACTGAATGGGCTATCAGGAAATGAGGAGTGAGAAATGGGAGATCTCAACTCGAGGTCTCCTCAACTCTTTTGGGGAGCTTTGTTATAAATGAAGGGGCTTGGAAATGGGGAGCTATCTTGAAGATGACAGTTTCTCTTAAAGATAGGAGAAAGTATAGCATTTTATATGCAAATGAGAATGATTTAGAAGAGGGAAAAGTGATGAGGCTAGTGATAAAGAATTGGTAGAGCCACTAAGAATGATATCAGGTGGGCAGGCAGAGAGAATGACCGGAACAAGAATTCTGAAAATTTCTCCAAAATAAAAGGAGGGAAGTCAGACTATATGATTAAACGAACATGTCCCTGGCTTGCTGGAGATAGTAAGAGCTTTTGGAAGTTCTCAATTGATTGTCTCTGTGTTCTTGGAAAATCAGAACTATCAATTATTAGTTGACATTGAAAATCTGGGAGAAAGTTTTGGCTGTAGGAGAAGAGGAAAAGGTGTGAAATGGTTAGAGTGAGAAAGCTCAGGAAATGTGCTATGATTGCAAGGTGTCATTTGGGATCCATTTGAGATTAATGGTCATAGATTTAAAGTGAGACCTTCCAGCGTGATTGTATGATATCCTCCAGCCACATTCATCTGAACAGAGGCATACTTGGATGATCTCACCATTTATAAGTACATTAAACGATTCGGGGGCAGAGAGGCAAGCAAAGAAGATGAGAATATATGCAAGAGAGTTATTGTAATTATGGGCCATGAAATTCATTATATGATGTAAGAACATCAGGAGGGAAGAGATTTAAGGAATTTCTGGAATTGGGGTAAAGGTGGTAGTAAGAGAATGAAAGACTTGAAATTGACATCATGGAGGGGCTGCTATTCTTGAGAATGACTCGATCTAGGGTAGGTACCCAGGAGTGTGTGGCTGTGGTTGGATGGAGAGAGAGATGATTGGGGACAGTTATAGACAGGATATTGAAGTCCCCAAGAATTATAAGGGTAATGTTTGAGCTTGAATTTTATTTTTTATTTTTAAAAAAAATTTTTTTCAACGTTTATTTATTTTTGGGACAGAGAGAGACAGAGCATGAACGGGGGAGGGGCAGAGAGAGAGGGAGACACAGAATCAGAAACAGGCTCCAGGCTCTGAGCCATCAGCGCAGAGCCTGACGCGGGGTTCGAACTCACGGACTGTGAGATCGTGACCTGGCTGAAGTCGGATGCTTAACTGACTGCGCCACCCAGGCGCCCCAGAGCTTGAATTTTAAAACCATCAAGAAATGAGAGACTGATGTAGAGTTAATAGTTAATTTTGAGGAGGATCCTGGGAAGATGGCGGCGTAGGAGGACGCTGGGCTCACCACGCGTCCTGCAGATCACTTAGATTCCACCTACACCTGCCTAAATAACCCAGAAAACTGCCAGAAGACTAGCAGAACGGAGTCTCCGGAGCCAAGCACAGACGAGAGGCCCACAGAAGAGGGTAGGAAGGGTGGCGGGGCGGTGCTCACTACACGGACTGGAAGGAGGGAGCCGGGGCAGAGGGGCGGCCCGCTGGTCAAGCAGAGCCCCTGAGTCTGGCTTGCAAAAGCAGAGGGGCCGGATGGAGTGTGTTCTGACAGCAAGCAGGACTTAATATCTGGGAGGTTATAAGTTAACAGCTCTGCTCGGAGAACGGGAGGGCTGGAGGACAACGGGAGGGAGAGTTGTTGAGCCCCGGACGCCAGAGCTCAGCTTGGCGGGGAACAAAGGCGCTCGCCAGCACCATCTCCCTCACCCATCCCCCAGCCAAAATCCCAAAGGGAACCAGTTCCTGCCAGGGAACTTGCTTGCACCTCGCAAACACCCAACGCTGTGCTTCTGCGGATCCATCCCTCTGGCCGTGGGTCTGACCCCCTCCCGGTGCCACAGGGCCCCTCCTGAAGCGGATCTCTGAAGGAAAATCGAGCTGAGCCTGCCCCTCCCGCCCCCCTGCACCTTGCCGATCCACCCCAGCTAATACGCCATATCCCTAGCACCACAAGCCTGGCAGTATGCAAGTAATCCAGATGGGCCACGCCACCCCACAGTGAATCCTGCCCCTAGGAGAGGGGAGGAGAAGGCACACACCAGTCTGACTATGGCCCCAGCGGTGGGCTGGGGGCAGACATCAGGTCTGACAGTGGTCCCGGCCACCAACGCAAGTTATTCAAGACAACACAGGGGAAGTGCCCCACAGTCCCGCACCACTCCAGGGACTATCCAAAATGACTAAACAGAAGAATTCCCCTCAGAAAAACGTCCAGGAAATAACAACTAACGAACTGATCAAAAATAATTTAAACAATATAACAGAAAGTGAATTTAGAATAATAGTCATAAAATTAATCACTGGGCTTGAAAACAGTATAAAGGACAGCAGAGAATCTCTTGCTACAGAGATCAAGGGACTAAGGAACAGTCAGGAGGACCTAAAAAATGCTATCAATGAGTTGCAAAATAAAATGGAGACAACTACGGCTCGGATTGAAGAGGCAGAGGAGAGAATAGGTGAACTAGAAGATAAAATTAAGGAAAAAGAAGAAGCTGAGAAAAAGAGAGATAAAACAATCCAGGAGTATGAGGGGAAAATTAGAGAACTAAGTGATGCACTAAAGAGAAATAACCTACGCATAATTGGTATTCCAGAGGAGAAAGAGAGAGGGAAAGGTGCTGAAGGGGTACTTGAAGAAATAATAGCTGAGAACTTCCCTGAACTGGGGAAGGAAAAAGGCATTGAAATCCAAGAGGCATAGAGAACTCCCTTCAGACGTAACTTGAATCGATCTTCTGCACGACATATCATAGTGAAACTGGCAAAATACAAGGATAAAGAGAAAATTCTGAAAGCAGCTAGAGATAAACGTGCTCTAACATATAAAGGGAGACCTATAAGACTCATGACTGATCTCTCTACTGAAACTTGGCAGTCCAGAAAGGAATGACAGGAGATCTTCAGTGTGCTGAACAGAAAAAATATGCAGCCGAGAATCCTTTATCCAGCAAGTCCGTCATTTAGAATAGAAGGAGAGACAAAGGTCTTCCCAAACAAACAAAAACTGAAGGAATTCGTCACCACTAAACCAGCCCTACAAGAGATCCTAAGGGGGATCCTGTGAGACAAAGTACCAGAGACATCACTACAAGCATGAAACCTACGGACATCACAATGACTCTAAACCCATATCGTTCTATAATAACACTGAATGTAAATGGACTAAATGCGCCAACCAAAAGACATAGGGTATCAGAATGGATAAAAAAACAAGACCCATCTATTTGCTGTCTACAAGAGACTCATTTTAGACCTGAGGACACCTGTAGATTGAGAGTGAGGGGATGGAGAACTATTTATCATACCACTGGAAGTCAAAAGAAAGCTGGAGTAGCCATACTTATATCAGACACACTAGACTTTAAATTAAAGGCTGTAACAAGAGATGAAGAAGGGCATTATATAATACTCACAGGGTCTATCCATGAGGAAGAGCTAACAATTATAAATGTCTATGCGCCGAATACCGGAGCCCCCAAATATATAAAACAATTACTCACAAACATAAGCAACCTTATTGATAACAATGTGGTAATTGCAGGGGACTTTAATACTCCACTTACAACAATGGATAGATCATCAAGACACAGGATAAATAAAGAAAAAAGGGCCCTGAATGATACATTGGATCAGATGGACTTGACAGATATATTTAGAACTCTGCATCCCAAAGCAACAGAATATACTTTCTTCTCGAGTGAACATGGAACCTTCTCCAAGATAGATCATATACTGGGTCACAAGACAGTCCTTCATAAGTATACAAGAATTGAAATCATACCATGCATACTTTCAGACCACAATGCTACGAAGCTTGAAATGAACCACAGGAAAAAGTCTGGAAAACCTCCAAAAGCACGGCGGTTAAAGAACACCCTACTTAAGAATGAATGGGTCAACCAGGCAATTAGAGAAGAAATTAAAAAAATATATGGAAACAAATGAAAATGAAGATACAACAATCCAAACGCTTTGGGATGCAGCGAAGGCAGTCCTGAGAGGAAAATACATTGCAATCCAGGCCTATCTCAAGAAACAAGAAAAATCCCAAATACAAAATCTAACAGCACACCTAAAGGAAATAGAAGCAGAACAGCAAAGGCAGCCTAATCCCAGCAGAAGAAGAGAAATAATAAAGATCAGAGCAGAAATAAACAATATAGAATCTAAAAAAACTGTAGAGCAGATCAACGGAACCAAGAGTTGGTTTTTTTGAAAAAAATAAACAAAATTGATAAACCTCTAGCCAGGCTTCTCAAAAAGGAAAGGGAGATGACCCAAATAGATAAAATCATGAATGAAAATGGAATTATTACAAGCAATCCCTCAGAGATACAAGCAATTATCAGGGAATACTATGAAAACTTATATGCCAACAAATTGGGCAACCTGGAAGAAATGGACAAATTCCTAAACACCCACACGCTTCCAAAACTCATCAGGAGGAAATAGAAAGCTTGAACAGACCCATAACCAGCGAAGAAATTGAATAGGTTATCAAAAATCTCCCAACAAATAAGAGTCCAGGACCAGATGGCTTCCCAGGGGAGTTCTACCAGACGTTTAAAACAGAGATAATACCTATCCTTCTCAAGCTATTCCAAGAAATAGAAAGGGAAGGAAAACTTCCAGACTCATTCTATGAAGCCAGTATTACTTTGATTCCTAAACCAGACAGAGACCCAGTAACAAAAGAGAACTACAGGCCAATATCCCTGATAAATATCGATGCAAAAATTCTCAATAAGATACTAGCAAATCGAATTCAACAGCATATAAAAATAATTATTCACTATGATCAAGTGGGATTCATTCCTGGGATGCAGGGGTGGTTCAACATTTGCAAATCAATCAACGTGATACATCACATGAATAAAAGATAAGAACCATATGATCCTGTCAGTCGATGCAGAAAAGGCCTTTGACAAAATTCAGCATCCTTTCTTAATGAAAACCTTGAGAAAGTTGGGATAGAAGGAACATACTTAAAGATCATAAAAGCCATGTATGAAAAACCCACAGCTAACATCATCCTCAATGGGGAAAAACTTAGAGCTTTTTCCCTGAGATCAGGAACACAACAGGGATGCCCACTCTCACCGCTGTTGTTTAACATAGTGTTGGAAGTTCTTGCATCAGCAATCAGACAACAAAAGGAAATCAAAGGCATCAAAATTGGCAAAGATGAAGTTAAACTTTCACTTTTTGCAGATGACATGATATTATACATGGAAAATCCGATAGACTCTACCAGAAGTCTGCTAGAACTGATACATGAATTCAGCAAAGTTGCAGGATACAAAATCAATGTATAGAAATCAGTTGCATTCTTATACACTAATAATGAAGCAACAGAAAGACAAATAAAGAAACTGATCCCATTCACAATTGCACCAAGAAGTATAAAATACCTAGGGATAAATCTAACCAAAGATGTAAAAGATCTGTATGCTGAAAACTATAGAAAGCTTATGAAGGAAATTGAAGAAGATAGAAAGAAATGGAAAAACATTCCATGCTCATGGGTTGGAAGAATAAATATTGTCAAAATGTCAATACTACCCAAAGCTATCTACACATTCAATGCAATCCCAATCAAAATTGCACCAGCATTCTTCTCGAA
>NW_024420586.1:13776646-13841119 GCF_014898765.1 Herpailurus yagouaroundi
AAACTGAGGGTTGATGGGGGGTGGGAGGGAGGGGAGGGTGGGTGATGGGTATTGAGGAGGGCACTTTTGGAATGAGCACTGGGTGTTGTATGGAAACCAATTTGACAATAACCTTCATATATTGAAAAAAAATAGTTCATTTTGATAGGTGACTTTGTTTGGTGATCTAAGATTTAAAGCTGGGGAATTTTAAGAGAGTGGGAAGGTATAGAAGACAAATGAGCCACCATATGAAATGGCTGGGCTGGGGAAGCATTGTCTTCACAGGGGAGAGCCCGGTTTCAGGTAGAGCAAGAAGGTAAAGAGAACATTAGAGAAGATGATCCCAGGGGATATGAGTGATTTTCCTGATGACAGATTAAAATTTCCAGAAGATGGTGGGGTACAGTTTTAGGATTTGGAAATGGAGGAGAATTATAGTCATAAGAGTGGAGGTACACTGCCCTTGGTGATAAGAGTTCAGAGAATGAGAGATGCTGTGGAAGAACCGTTTTGGTTTGTGTGTGTGTGTGTGTGTGTGTGGTGATGAACAATATAGAGATAAATGCATAATGAGACATTCCTGATGTACAAAAAGATAGATGGTGGTAGTAAGATCTCACCCCTCCCCCCACCACTATTTTGGGAAATGAGTCTTTGGAAATGGGAAAGAATGGAGAGCTTTGTAAATATAAATCACATATAAGAAATTCAATGGTTAGAAAGTAATCCAACAATTATTCAATACTCTTTAACTACCTAAATGTGTGTTTTTGTGTGTACATATATACATATACATATACATATAATATATACATATTGTATTATACATGAATACATACTGTATGTATGTGTGTATACATATATAAATATACATATATAATATATATAGTATTATATATAAATATATATTGTATATAATTCTTTATATATGCATATAAAATCCTATATACATATATAAAGAATGTGTATTATCATATATACCATATATCATATAATTATTATTAAATATATACAATTTCTTATATATGAGCTTATTATCCTCAAAATCCCATTCTCACAAATAAACCAATGTCTTATGTGGAGAGTTTGCTACTGCACCCTGGAATTGTATGCTTAGATACAAGATGAATGTCTCACCATTTGCTCTTTTCCTCCTGTCAGTTTTCCTCGTGGTAGAATTTGCGGTAAATATTGGAGCAGCATTTACACATGATAAAAAGATAAATATAGCTCAATAATGACTCTGTCTACTTCTATCAAGGAGGAGGGGGTCCCAGTACCCACCCAGTTGCTATAGGAAAGGACATCCATGTTAGCTACCACAATTCAGAAAGAATGAACAACAATAAGTCATGAATGGTTTCCCAAAGAGGGAAATCTTAGAATGATTTTTTTTAATTTTTATAAAATGCATTCATTATTTTCCTTATATGAGATAACTAGAAAAGTATGAAACATCCATTGTGTAAGATTAAATGTTGACTTGAGTTTTTTATATCTATGGATTCTTAGATATGACACAGAAAGTGCAACCTCTTGGGGCGCTCAGTCGGTTAAGCATCTGACCCTTGGTTTCAGCTCAGGTTATGATCTCAGGGTTCCTGAGTTCAAGCCCTGCATCAGGCTCTGCGCTGACAGCACAGAGCCTGCTTGGGATTCTCTCTCTCTCCCTCTCTCTCTCTCTGCCCCTCCAGTCTGTCTCTCTGTCTCTCTCTCTCTCTCAAAATAAATAAAAAATAAACTAAAAAAAAAAAAAGCCTAACCTCAGTTATCTAAACCCCAGCTAGCCCACACATGTAGGTTAGCGCAGTCTTGTTCTAAATCACAGTTCATTTTGCAGCGTATTTCTAGTGATAGCTGATGGAAACACTGAACATGACCTTACTATTGAGATACCTATGATATACCACACACTGTATTCTTCTGTAGAGGTCTAATGACTAATTAAAAGAACAGTTAAAAAGTAATACTTTGCTTTCACATTTAATTAACACTAATTATGATTCCATGAATCACATTTCTAACATAAACAATGCCCTTGAATTGCACCCCAGCTCTAGTGTTCCTTGATTAAATACAATCCAGGTCCATTACATAAACATACAAATTATAAAATGTTACCCCTTTGTATCTGATAATTTTATACATACATTGCTGCTAACTTTATTTTTTCTTGCTTGTTTTACTTAAAAAACATGTATATTGAGTTTATGTGTTACTCTTCTAAGCACCATAAAAATATTGATTTCATTCTCATAGAACTATCTGTAGTAGGTATCATAATAATTTTTATTGTAAAGATAATGAAACTGAGGTTCATAAGGTTAAGCAGTTTGTCTAAAGTAATCAGATATTAAGTAGTGATGTTGGACTTGAATGCATTCAGTCTAGCCTCAGGATCCGGGCTCTTACCCAATAAACAATACCGTTATAAACAAAATATAACTGTAAAAAGTTGATAAATAACTAATAAAATAAATTTTAAACAACCATTATGATTTAACTTATATGTGTATTCTAAAAAACAAAACATATGAATAAACAAGCAAAAAGCAGAAACAAGACATATAAATACAGAGAACTCATGTTTGCCAGAAGGGAGGGGGTGGGGAGGATGGGCACGTTGGGTGAAGGGGAGTTGGAGGTACTTGCTTCCAGTTATGGAAATGAATTAAGTCATGGGAATAAAAGCCACAGCATAGGGAATATAGCCAGTGATATTGTAATAGTGTTGTATGGTGACAGATGGTAGCTACGCTTGTGGTGAGCATAGCATAACATACAGAGTTGTTGAATAAATATGTTGTACACCTGAACTAATGTAACGTTGTCAACAAACCCCTCCCCCACCCTGAAAAAGAAAAAGAATTTAAAAATACTTGTCTTCCTGCCACTCAGAACCATCTTAACTAACGCTGCTCAATGTCAGGGAGCATATATTGAAAAGGAGATTAATTCCCAGGAAGTTTATTAAGGAGTGCTTTCAGGAGCAACACCTGTGTGGAAAGAGAAAGAAGCAGGATTAAACAGAGGGTGGGCTGTGATTCAATCACAAAAAGTCTTTGCTGATCTCACGTGATGGTCTAAAGCTAGAAAGGCTCTTCAGAGTCGTCCTAAATTGAAGTGTTTGTAATCAAGACTTTCTGTCCCTGCATCAACCAGTCATTGGATACAGTCTGCCTATGGAAAAAAAAGTCCTGACCTTGAGCAAGCCTGCTTTCTTCCCTTCAATCAAGTGCAATTTGCCAAAAAGGATGATGGCTGTGGGCTCTCGACAGGCAGTACTTACACCAGTTGGGGCTTCAGTTTTGAAGGGTTAGCTGGGCCATACCTAATGGCCTCCGCTACAGCTTCCAGAGGTATAGGAAATACACCTTGGGTAGCGTTAGCCTAAGCCATGATCTTTTAGAACACTTTATATCACAGCAGGTCAAGAGCAGTCCATATTTTGTAATTACCCTTTTTTACATACACCTTGTGGTGAGTTTGAGGGATTTCAAGGCTCATCAAGGAAAAAGATCCGATCACTAGGGGGCAGTAGCGCCCAATGAGATTTCTTTGGGCAGCAATATGATTGGTTGCATTCAAGTGGGAAGTCCCTAACAGCATGAAAACTTCCTGAAGCCACAGGGCAGAGCTACCCTCAGGAGTAAAGGGCAGAGGAGCTCCTGGGGAAAGAGAGGAATCAGACAGGAGGTTCATGTGTATGGGTGATAATTGCTCAGCAGCACAGTGTGGGTGGGGGTCTCTCAGAGAACTCTGAAGGGAAGTAATGGCTTGGAGTCTTTTATAGCTACAGTTTATCTCAACTATATATAGCAAATGTTGGGTGTGGTTTTATGGACGTATGCAAAACAGGCAAGCTCTAAATGGCTAAAAATCTGCTTATTTGAGCTATATTTAAACAACCAGATGTATAAACATTTAGGTTTGGTGCCTATGGGCTTTTGCGCTACTGATCTTTGGCCTATGTGAAGAAGTAAAAAATATACAGCCAAGGTTGATGGGCCATATTTGGTTCATTGATATATCACCTGCCACAGCCCTTGTCCACGTACGAAAGCCTATATACCCAAACCAGCATATTTACAGTGTTCATTTTAATGGCATACAACTCCCGTATTTTTTAATTTAATATGAAAATATGACCAATGTAGTAACATCATCAGCATATTTTTTAAAACCTTCAAATGCTGCCAAACTAAAAACAAGTAAATATTCTATGTGACTTAAGTTATATTCTTTATGATTGACATGTAAAGTTTGCTATGCATCCATATTATCTACCTTTTTCATTCTGTTTCATCTACTATAGCCTTAGTGAAGTATTACAGTACTCTAATGTTACTGTATTTTTATCTATTATTGTCTCTTGCATATCCTGTCTTTGCCATGTTTTTTAACTATTACATGTGCATTTTAATTCTGACTTCAGCATTACAAAGTATCGTTCTTTCCCATGTATAATGCATTTAGGCTCAGGTTATATTTGATGGCAGATATTAAATTGATTTCTTATGTTTCCTTTTGCCTGATACACCTTAACACATCCATTTGTTTTAGCCTTTATGAACCAAACCATTTAATACAGAATATGTGTATATCTTGAATTGTAAGTCAAATTGGATATTATATTTAATAGATGTGTTAAGCCCATTTTGTTTGTGACAGAGCTTGATTTTGAAATATCGTTTTGGACTCCTAGTCAAGTCCTCCTTGTACTATACCAGAAGCTTCCATCCCTGGATACTAAGAAGTCTAGACCCCTAGGGATACTTGAAGGAAGACGGGCATTATATTTAAAGCTCAGATAGAAATCAATCCCCCATTTCCCCATAAAAAGGCTGCACAGGTAAATGAAAAGGTGAAGTGTATTAGCTGAAATTGTAGGAACTCAGTGAGGAAGATAACCACTTGCTTCCCTCTACAGAAACTCTATTGAGCAATTTTAAATCTTAATAAGAAAATGTGTGGGGTGCCTGAGTGGCTCAGTCAGTTGGGTGTTGGGCTCTTGGTTTAAGCTTAGGTCATGATTTCGTAGTTCATGAGTTCGAGCCCTGCATCTGGCTGCACGCTGATAGTGTGGAACCTGCTTGGGATTCTCTCTCTACCCCTCCCCCATTTTCTCTCTCTCTCTCTCTCTCTCTCTCTCTCTCACTCTCTCTCAAAATAAATAAACTTTAAAATTAATGTAGTCTTCACTGTTACACAAAAGTATGTATTTTTTTCTGTCATGAAGTATATATAACACAAAATTTGAAATTTTACCCATTTTTAAGGCACAATTCAGTGGAATTAATAGCATTCACAATGCAGATCTATCATTGCTCATCACTATTTCCAAAACTTCTTCTTTACCTCAAGCATAAATTATGTAGTCATTAATCAATAATTCTGACCCCCCCCCCCCACCCAGCCCCTGGTAACCTCTATCTACATTCCAATTGTATGATTTTTTTTTTCTTTTACAGATATTTCAGACAAATGGGATCATAATATGTATCCTTTTGTGTCTGACTTATTTGACCTAGCATTATATTTTTTATATTTATCCATGTTATAGCATGTATCAGCACATCATTTCTTTTAGGGCTGAATAATATTCTATTATATGTACGTACATTTGTTTATTCTGCAAATCTGTGGATGGACACTTGGGGTTTTTCCATCTTTGGCTATTTTGAGTATTGATGCAGTGAACAATGGTGCACAATATCTGAGTTTTTTAAGTTATTTTGTGTTTGTACCTAAAAGTGTAATGCATGGACCATAATAGTAATACTCTGTTTAGCTTTTAAGTATTCAAGTCCCTTGCACATTTAATTGGGTTGTTTGTTATTTTGTTATTGAGTTGTACCATTTTATATGTATATATACACACAAATGCTATACATACATACAAACACTATACATACACATATATTGTAGAAATGAAAACTTATCCAATACATGATTAATAAAAATTTTCTCTAATTTTGTGGGTTATATTTTCACTTCCTTGATAATGTCTTTTGAGGGACAAAAGCTTTTAATTTTAATGAAGTCCAATTACACTTTTTCTCTTGTGCCTCATGCAAATTTCAAAAATAATTCAGCAGATGCAATGATAGGATTTTAGTTACCAATGAATGCTATTGGAATTCTGGAGTTGCACTAAACTAATAATGCTATCTTATGCTTTTAATTGATGCTCAAATCATGACTTTTTCAGTGCCAGATTATTTCTATGGGTCCTAAGGGCCTATGTCACTGTAAATCAGCATGATTGGCATGCCATAATTAAGCACAAAATATGACAAATAACCATCATTCATCTTTACAAGAAATTATTTTCCTGAATACTGCTGACCTCATAACTAGGGATACAATAAAAAAAAAAACAATAAGGCAGTTACAGAGAAACATAAAGTGATAAAGTTATGTTGGAAGTATTAGCTAGTTTAAAAGTAATATCCTGTACTTTGATTGGCCTCCTGTGATTACATCTGTTAAAACCAGACTGGCAGTTGGAATTTAAGAAAATGGGTTTGACAGCATAGCCAAATGCTCACCTATTACACAGATGACTCAATGCATAACTTCCTGGCATTTTGCTAATTGCTGAGGTTAATAAAGCATGTCAGTGATTACCATAAATAACTACAAGTAATGCATTTGGAGCACTTATTGCTAGATAGTTGAAAATTACTGTAGTTATTAGAACAAAAGTCTGTGCTGTCTACTCAGTCTATTCTGGGCCTGCAAATAAGCATACACTTATAATCTGATGTATCCACCTACCCCACTAAGGACATACTTGAAAACTTAAGGTAAAATGGAGTTTATGCACTTAAATGATTATAGCTACCAATATTCTAAGAATAAGAAATTTCGAGTGCATTCTGTCATGCTTCACTGCTAAACCCAGCATGCAAGTGAAATTCCCCAAATGAATAATCAGGGAAGTATGTATTTGGTTATGGCTTTGTTGATGGATCCTTGAGTCTTTATCCAGCCATCCAATCCCATTCACCTTTTGAAGTTCATAGGCAGTAAAAAGTGTGGGCCCCTGAAACATAATCTTTACTATACATTGCCTTGCATAATACTCAACTGAAAGTTCTTTCAAGGTCTTGCTATATTCCTGCCGTTATAGTTTATACATATCCTTGTCTAGTCGTCTGTTCCTATACTGGATTCCTAAGCTGGGTAAGACAGGAGAAATCTAAAAGAAGTTGAGAGCAGCAGTCTTCTCCTATTGGTTTATCATGTCATGAGTAGATTATTTCTGCAGCAGTCAAAAGCTTTGAAATGAACTATGGTGCTATCTAGCTCATACATGCATTTATTTATGCCCTTATTCACAAAGATGTTAAACACAGGAAAAGGTGAAATGCAAATAAATTATTTTAGGAAGTTGAAACAACATTGGGGACATCACTTGCAATCAGGGAGGAGATATAGTACTGTCATGTCATTTCTCTGAATAAACCAAAAACTCTTTCTAGCTGCAAATGTAAGGAAGAAAAATGAAGAGTGACACAATTGTGCTCTATAGGACAGAAACCAGCCAATTGTTGGAGTCATTCCTGCTGCTAACATCTGAAAGCCATTGCTCCCAAATATTTCAAAAAGGACTGTGATGGAACAAGGAAGCCTTTGATAACATTACTACCTACACATTATGATGAATCCCTCAGAATATTTCTGGGTCATCTGATGTTGTGGGTAGATGACATCACAACACAGAAATTCATTGAATGCAGTATTAGCATGGTTGCAGGGGAATGTAGATTTCAGGTACAGGACTTTGGAACCATTTGATTCAATCCCTGAGTAGATTTCAGAGCACCTAAAGGAATTTAGAAAGATGGCAAGACTTTCCTCTAATCATTGACTAGTATTATTTACTCAGTAGAGATTTTAGATTTTGTGTATATCTAAGTGAGCAGGTAGTAAGATAGTGTTCTGTGTCTTTACTGAGAAGCCATGTGCAAAGTCGTTCAGAGACCAGCTTTGCAGTTGTGGATGTTTATCCTAGCAACATCACTTAACAGTTCTGTGACCTTGAGCAAATTGCTAAGCCTCTGTATACCTCAGTTTTCTCATCTTTAAAAATGGAGATAATGCCTATTTCAGAGGATTCCTGTCTTTGTCAGAGTTCCCTCAGAAGCCATTGTTGGGAAGTGATCTCAAGAACACTGGTAAGGGAGGGGCGCCTGGGTGGCTCAGTCTGGTAAGCATCAAACTTCAGCTCAGGTCATGACATCACGGTTCGTGGGTTTGAGTCCTGCGTTGGGCTCTGTGCTAACAGCTCAGAGCCTGGAGCCTGCTTCGGATTCTGTGTCTCCTTCTATCTCTGCCCCTCCCCCACTCACACTCTGTCTCTGTCTCTCAAAAATAAATAAATGTTAAAAAAAAATTTTAAAGAAAACAGGTAGGAGGGTGGAGAAGTGAGACAAATGATGGAAGGGATCCAATAAGGGGTGCATTATCAGGTAAGTAATACCATGGATGATGAGGCTCAACCCTGCTGGAGAATGGTGGAAGCAGTACAGAACCCACACCTAAGAGGTGTCCCATTCAAGGGCAAGGGAAGTATGATATTTATCCGCCAATTCCTGCCATGCCTTGCTTGAGGTTAATCTGACTCAAGTGGGCTGTGCAGGCTATGCCATCCAAAGAAGGAACCTAGGAAAAAAGTTGGTGTTATTGGCGATTGGAAGATGGCACAGATAAATTCCACATGGGAAACCTAAAATTTCCTGGGATAAAAATGAAGTGCTCTGTAGAGTGCCTATCATAATTCAGTCTTAAATACTAACAATTATAGCCCATGTAAATCAGTTTAATTACAAGTTAAACAATATGCCATAACTAATAGTTGAGTTAAAGGTTGGGTTCAGATCTTTATGTTGAAATTGAGGAGGAAAATAAGGATTTATGCCTGAGGGGAAGGCAACCCACCTCACTTGGGAAGGTTGTTGTGAAGGGGGCCAAAACACTTAGGAAATAATTGTGAGTCTGCTTTAGCAAACAGACCAGTGTGTGATCAAGGCCCCTGATTTCTGCTCCAACTAGCACAGCCATGAAGATTTTTAGCTTGGGAGTTTTTGTTTTTTAGTTGTGCAGAAAGCAACATAATATAAAATGAATGATTTTTAAAGTGTATTTGATTGGTATTTAGTACATTCACCATGTTGCGCAGTCAACATCCATCTAGCTCCAAAACTGTCACTCTACACGAGGAAGCCTTGTGCCCATTAAGCAGTCACTCCCCACGGCCCTTTCCTCCAGCCTTTGGCAAGCACAGATGTGCTTTCTGTACTATGGATTTACCTATACTGATACTTCATATAACTGAAATCATACAATATATCTGACCTTTTATGTGTGGCTTCTTTCACTTTTTTTCTTTATTTTTAATTTTTTTAAATGTTTATGTATTTTTGAGAGAGACACAGAGTACAAGTGGGGGAGGGGCAGAGAGAGGGGGAGACACAGAATCCAAAGCAGGCTCCAGGCTCTGAGCTGTCAGCACAGAGCCCGAAGCAAGGCTCAAGCTCACAAACTGGGAGATCATGACCTGAGCCAAAGTAGGATGCTTAACCGACTGAACCACCCAGGTGCCCCTTTCACTTATTGTTTTCAAGGTTCTTTTACACTGTTGACTGTCTCAGTACATCATTCCTTTTATGGCTGCATGGTAATAGCACCGTTTGTTTATCTATGTATCCATTGATGGGCATTTGGGCTATTTCCACTTTTTGACTTTTGTGACTGGTGTTATAATGAACATTTGTGCCAAGTATTTGTTTGAGTATCCTTTTTCAATTTTTATCTATTTAAACCTAGAAGCGGATGGGGCGCCTGGGTGGCGCAGTCGGTTAAGCGTCCGACTTCAGCCAGGTCAGGATCTCGCGGTCCGTGAGTTCGAGCCCCGCGTCGGGCTCTGGGCTGATGGCTCAGAGCCTGGAGCCTGTTTCCGATTCTGTGTCTCCCTCTCTCTCTGCCCCTCGCCCGTTCATGCTCTGTCTCTCTCTGTCCCAAAAATAAATAAACGTTGACAAAAAAAAATTAAAAAAAAAAAAAAAACCTAGAAGCGGGATTGCTGGGTCATAGGGTAGTCTATGTTTAGCTTTATGAAAAATAGCTGAGCTGTTTTCCAGAGTGTCTGCTCCACTATTTACATTTCCACCATCTATTTATAAGAGTTTCAGTTTTCTACATCCCCACCAATACTTGTTATTTTCCTTTTTTTTTTCCAATTATGTGAAGTGGCATCTCATTGTGGTTTTGATCTACACTGCCCCAATGACAATTGACATCAATCATCTTTTCATGCGCTTATCAGCCATTTGTATAGCTTATCAGATATAGGATTTGCAAGTAGTTTCTCCTGTTCTGTGTGTTGCCTTTTCACACTCTGGATAATATTCTAATACACAATTTTAAATTTTGTTTAAGTCCAATTTACCTATTATTTTCTTTTATTGCTCATGCTTTCAGTGTCCTATCTAAGAATCTGCTATCAAATCGGTAGTCAGGTTTTCATTTAAGAGTTACACTTTTAGCTCAAATATGTAAGTTATTGGTCCAGTTTGAGTTATTTTTTGTATATGCTGTGAGGTAAGGTTCCAAATTCATTCTAATGCATGTGGATAACCTTTTATCCCGGCACCATTTATTGCAAAAACAATCCCTTTCCCCAGTGAATGGTGAATTCTCTTTCTCACTCTTTCTCTTTTCACCACATGACATGCGCATCATTCTCATATATCTACTCCTCCTCTCCTTCTTCCTTCAGTACTTTTCCTCACATTTTCCATCTGCCAAACTTTAGTCAATCTTTCTTCAGGTACGAGCTCAAATGCCATCTCTCTCCAGATCTTCTCTGCATCCACTAAGCCTGGAACGATTACTTGCCTTACTGGGATTGTGTGGCTGCTTGTTCACACATTTATTGCAGTATTTCTCACACTCATTGTAGTTCATGTTGTCTTTCCCACTGTATTGCGAGATCTTTGAAGGCAGGGTTGGTGTATTAGGCACTTGTATAGCAAACGGAGCAGTCCTTCAATGCTTGTCTGTTGTATGACTAGATGATGAATAAAATATTGTAAATATCTAGAATTTGGAATCAACAAAATAAAAATAAAGTGAAAAAGAGTTCTTGAATTTGGGGGCACCTGGGTGGCTTAGTCTGTTAAGCATCTAACTCTTGATTTCAGCTTGGGTCATGATCTCACAGTTCGTGGGATCGAGCCCTGTGTTGGGCTCTGTGCTGACAGTGTGGAACCTTCTTGGGATTCTCTCTCTCCCTCTCTGCCTCTACTCAGCTCATGTGCACACACACACACACACACACACACACACACACACACACTTTCTCAAAATACATAAACATTTTTTTAAAAGAGTCCTTGAATTTTATTTATTTTTTTATTTTCTTAAGTTTTTTATTTGGAGAGAGAGAGAAAGTGAGGCACACAGAGGGACAGAGAGGGAGGGAGAGAGAGAATCCCTGACACGGGGCTCAAACTCAGGAACTGTGAGATCATGACCTGAGCAGAAACCAAGAGTCAGACGCTTAACTGACTGAACCACCCAAGCACCCCAACAGTCCTTGAATTTTAAATGGCAGTATTTTGGGGACATGTGAAGAAAGTGGAAATAACCAGGATGTCATGAGGAAAAAAGATGTTAGGAAGTAAGCAATCTGCAAATTTGATAATGAGTTTGCAAATCCAAAAAATTTGTTTTCTTAGAAAAACAGTAGTATTTGTTTACATGTCTGTCTATCTTTGTGTATAGAGAGGAGCAGAGGGGCAAGATGAAAGATTTGAAATGCTGTGAGATCACTCATACCCACCCATTTCCCTCTTGGTAATATATTATGAATCTTGAACCTGTCACTTAACAGAGATTCTGAATTCTATAGCATCTAAAGGCGCATTCACATTGTTGGTTGAAATACAGAAAGATAGAACACAGTCTTATCATGAAATGATGGCAAGACATTTGTAAGTAAAGGAGAAGTTTTTAATTCAGTACCTTTTATAATGAATACCTGTGGCATATATGTGAAACATTTTTACTCTTCTTGTCAGTCGTGTTTCCCTATATCCCTTCAACAAATGCAGACCAAATTAGGAGGTTTTGTTACCAAGGAAAATGAATACAAGTATATACATAGATGGTGTAGAAAAAACAAGAGAGAAAGAGAAAGCTATTACAAACAGGGAGATTTCCTCACAAAGAAAAGGGAAGGAGGATCCCTTTCTTTAAAAAAAATTTTTTTTTGATGTTTATTTATTTTTGAGAGACAGAGCTGTCAGCACAGAGCCTGACGCAGGTCTCAAATTCATGTGAGATCATGACCCGAGCTGAAGTCAGATGCTTAACCAACTGAGCCACCCGGGTGCCCCAGGAGGATCCTCTTCATATAGCAGAGGGAGAAAGAGAAAGAGAGAGAAGATATCAGAGGTTGGGATCTTTCCTTGACCAGATCCTTATATCGAATTTCAGAGGGGAGGGGAATGAGTAGATTAGCAAAACAAGATAATTGTTGCAAAACAAAACAAAACAAACAAACCTCAGAGAAAATCTTGTCTCCGAATTTGGGAATCTGGGTAAGAAGCACCTCACAGTAAGCACCCTGTGAACACATGGCACCCAAATCAGAATAAAATTAGAAGCGTGAAGAGTAGAATTTCAGGCAGAAGGAAATTAGAAACAGATCCATGATTTCCTAATTGCTGCATATTGAGGTCATATAAAATAGATGATGGGGTAAGCTGGAGATTTTTTCAATGTTTATTTTTCAGAGAGAGCACTAGTGGGGTAGGGGCAGATACAGAGAGACAGAGGATCCCAAGCAGGCTCTGTGCTGACAGCAGAGACCCCAATACAGGGCTTGAACTCAGGAACCGTGAGATCATGACCTGAGCTGAAGCTGGATGCTCAGCCAACTGAGTCACGCAGTCTCCCCTAGACTGGAAATTTTGCCTGGGGATCAACAAGGTGGGTCAAAGATCCCATCTGATTGAAAGGTACTGGGCCAGGTCATTCCTGTTCTGTGATTGTAATGGAGTTAGAGTCAACCTCATGGGAACCTTCTTGCCAAGAGAAAGCCAGACCAACCCTTACACTTGTCTATGACAAGAGAACAGCCCAAGACTTTCATTAGCCTTGGATTTATATAGAGAAGACCAGGAGCACCTGGGTAGCTCAGTCGATTAAGTGACCAATTCTAGATTTTGGCTCAAGTCATGACCTTGGGGTTTATAGTTTGAGCCCCGCATCAGCCTCTGTACTGTCACAATGTGGAGATTTCTCTCTCTCTCTCTCTCTCTCTCTCTCTCTCTCTGCCCCTCCTGTGTGTTCTCTCTCTCAAAATAAATAAATGAACTTAAAAAAATTGAAAAGAAAGTAAAAAATAAATAAATAGAGAAGACCACCAAGGACCAAAAGGATAGTAACAAAATTCAGCTGCTGATCTAGAGACGCCTCTCCCATCACTGGAAAACACTCCAGCTGTTCCCACCCACCCACATCACTAAATGAAGGTAAAGGGGGAAAATTCTGAGTCTACACATTTACCCAAGCGAGAGTTTACTTAAAAGAGACCATTTGAACTAGAAAAAGATTGGTATACCTTTGATTAGCAAGCTTATTGTTTTTTCTAACTATGTAGCAGAAAGTTTAAACCATTGTGGCAAATTAAGAAGACAAATTATTTCACAATTTTTTAATGTTAAAATATTGATCCAACTGTATTTTATAACACTTTCATATTTGTCTAATGCTTTATTAGTTATTTGATCTCTGTTAAGTTTCACTAGAACATATAAAACATTTAACATAGTAAATCATTTTTGGGGCACCTGGGTGGCTCAGTTGGTTGAGCATCCAACTTTGGCTCAGGTCATGATCTCAGGGTTCATGAGTTTGAGCCCCACATTGGGCTCTCTGCTGTCAGCACAGAGCCCACTTCAGATCCTCTGTCCCCCTCTCTCTCTGCCCCTCCCCCACTAGTGCTCTCTGTCAAAAATAAACATTTAAAAACACATAGTAAATCTTTTTTTGTTTACTATCAGATAGTTTATATATCAATGGGCTAAGCATGCATTTATAGAATAATATATAAAAATGAAATGTCCACCATCAAGAAGATAAGGAAGGACTTGGCATTCTAGTGCCCATGGGTCAAATCTGGTCCACTGCTTGTTTTTATGAATAGAGTCTTATTGGAATGTAGTCATGATCATTTTTCTAAATACTGTCTATGAGTCCATTTGCACTACAACAGCCAAGTTGAGTAGTTGCAACAGAGACCACATGGGCTGCAAAGCCCAAAATATTTACTATCTGCCCCTTTACAGATCAAGTTTGTTGAGCCCTGGTATGAGGAATCTGTCATTATAGATATTTGACATATTTTTACTTTTATACATTAACAACAGTCTGTCTCTAAAGCCTCTATTTGTTAAGGGACTTAAATTACAAATATGTTAAGATATTTTTAGAAACATACTGAGTGTCTCCTTAATTATGTAAAGGCTTAGGTTTAATTAATTAACAAATGGTTGTTTACTTTTTGGCTATTTTATAAAATAAATCCTGGATGACAGAAATCAGGTAACTTGAAACCACTGCAGTACGACAAGGTACAAAGAAGAAAATCATGTTTCCTTGTTTCCCCAAGTGTCCTAAAATAATGGAGTTTTTCTACACTTCTCTGCTAAGATACATTCTGCTATTATTGAACACAATAAACAGTAGAACTCTAATATCTACTAATACCCTAGACATTGCTTAAATTTTCCACTTGGGTACAGAGAGGAAAATTAAAAAGTAACCCAGTGAGCTTGTGCATTTTTTAAAAAAACAAGTAACATTTTTAGCCCATCTTAATTGCAGAGTTCTTCTAAAGAGGAGGCAGTAAAATCTTTAAAGCTCCAATTCCAATGTTTCTAAAAGATTAAAAAAAAAAAAAAAAGTAGAGGGAGAAAGAGCGAATCTGGCTTGTGCACTGAGCAGAGCTCCAGATGTCAAAACTGGCTGGATATCAACAGAGTTTTCCATAGACACAGGCTGCAAGGATCTTAGACTTTTGCTGGGTTATTAAAACACTGATGTTATATCTTTCTTCAATTTTGCTATTCTGACCGTTAGCTGAAGAGAGTCAAACCATCAAGAATAAAATAAATAATGACAACTCTTTCAAAATTAAAACTGGAAAACCTGAAAACCAAAAAAGAAAATATCAGAGTATATTTGAGACCAAAGAGAGCCAGCAATTCCCACATTTGCTGTTTACTTACTGTTCGTTTTATTCTCTTATGCACCAATGCCATCTCATTTAGGGACTCTGGTAGCATAATATGGGTTCATGATACTTGCACGTGTGAGGTCTTAACCAAATTAATATCAAGATTCAAAGTCTCCGCAAAGCAACTCTAGCCTGAAGATTTTTGCAACACAGGGCTCTTTAAATGAAGGTAGACTAGAAACAAATGAAGCGAATAATCCACAGCGTTTCCCTCGGTTTGGGAAAGAGGCATATCAGAAATAGTTAAAGCTTATACTGTAAGCACTGCCATTAGGTGATTTTCTGTTTGTCACTGACTCAGTTGTGTGTCAATTCAGATACATTTCATCAGTGAAATGAAGAGAAGAAATAAAACCTATGACTTTTTTTTTTCTTAATGGTTAAAAATTATTTTAAACTCTTAGACCTGGAAAAATAAACCCTGGTTTTATTTTAAAAACCTCCCTGAGATGCCTGTACTTATGTGATATTTTCACAAGTTCATTCAATTAACACTGCAACGAGCTATTTTGTGCGTGTGTGTTTGAAAAGAAGGCCAACTGGATGAATTTAATAAAAGAAGAAGACCCAAATGATTCAAGGATGAAAAGGGCAAGAAAAATTGCAAAGGTTAGAGCAATATATTGAAAAGGTTGAAAGAGTCTGGAACCAGCAGCTGAAAGGATGAGTTATTGATTCAAGTCCAGCTTCAGATGAATCCTTGGAGATTTGTTACAAGGTGGAAGAAGACGCTCAGAATGAAATTGAGCACCAGCACTGAACTGGTAGACAAAAGGTTTGAGTTAATTATTTACTTGTTTCATTTCTTTTGTGTTGGGTCAAGAATTTTACTTTCAACTTCTAGACCAAGATTTTAGAAAGTGATTAAAATTTGAAACTCATTATCACCATGCTGATCTATTTGTGTAAAAGAAACTAATCTCTTCTCTATTTTCCCTTCTGTATGAGGATTACTGGTGCTTTGGTTTGGTTTTTGCCTTTTACTTTTTGGACAGTCAAGAATATTTCCAAAATATTTGGTTTGGGCCATGGATAAGTCAGATACCTATTACTCTCAAAACAATTCTTCTAAGAGTAAATTATTCATTTTTGGAAAAGGAGACATGTCAGTCACCCACTGGCTCTGCACTGATTTTAAAACTCTTGTATTACATTTGATTCCACTGCCTCTAGGATGGCAATTTTTAGAGCTCTTTGGTGTTCTCCAAGATACGAAGTATATTCCTCCATTGACTGTCTTCCCAGCCAAGACTTAAAAGTGAAAATGAGTAACAACAACATTAAAATATTATCTAAAATTTTCATTGGCACTTTCAGTGTTAAAATTGCTTGGCAAACTATAGGCAGCCGTAAAAATAGACATGAAGACAAGCTGAAGTCACATATCCGGGGTTCAGCTGTCAGCTCAACCTCTTACCAGCTGCCTGATCTTGATTTCTCTTGTGTCTCAATTTCCCGATCCACAAAATGGGGTTGAAAACGTGTCCACTATAGGATTGCGGTGAGAATGCCCTGAGACAGTTCTCAGGCTGGTGTGGAGCACATTTAGAGATGCTCAGGAAATGACTAACCATTGTTGTTTTTCAGAGTTATTATTCAGGCATGATGAAATGGAGTGGAAAATGACACAGTATGTGCAAAACCGCACTCTCTATGTTTTCGTAATTACATTTATGAGAAAGGTGAAGAGTAAAACCCAAACCAGAAAATTAACATAAATGACAATAATTTGACATTTACATTATAATACTTGTCTTTTACAACTGGGTATGGACTCTGCCTGATTCAAGCAATCTAGTGATTCAAATATTTATTGGGTTTGAAATTTAATTAAGTTGACTTGTTCTAAGAATACTCTATCATATCTTAACATAGCGGAAGTTGACTGAAGCTTGATGAACAACCTTCATAAGTTCCCAAGGGTGAAAGTGAATAGATGCCTCTATGGTGAAGTGTAGAGATGTGATCAGCTGTGCACATAGGGAAAGAAGCAAAAGAGAAACAACAATCGATACTTTGTTTGCATCAGCATCTTTGTGTACTGGGTGTAGGCAAGGTTGATGTTCATGTGATGAATGTCTGGCTTGTGCATATCCTTCATTCTCAGCGTGACTATCTGATGAATACTGGTAAAGCAGCACCTGGTAAACAGTGCTTGATGGTGCTCACAGTGCACGGACTACACGGAATTACTGGGATGTCTAAAAGGAAACCAGTTTTAATGTTTTAAGCTGTTTACAACCTCCCATACTACCAATATGCCTTTTATGTTGAAGTCCATCCCACGGTACTCTCAAAGTACAAGGAACTTTAATTGTAGGCTTGATGAAGTCAAAAGAAATGGACTGATTCTAAACATAGGTGTATGACCTGCTTCTTCACTATGCAGTGAAGTTTTCCTTATCTTCCTATCACATATCATTCAGGGGGCTGAGATGCTCAGCCAGGATAATTGGACAATGTATGGTATTAGATTAAGTTTCCACTTCAGAAATTGTGAAAGAAGCCAGCAACTCCATCACAACATAATGAGAGCTAGAGTATCTTTTGTAATCAAAACGCTGCAGTGGGCATAATCCAGTATTTAATATCAACATTTACAGAATGAGTGATACATATTTGAAAAGTAAGTCAGTTATTTTTCACGAATGTATTTTTCCAGATAACCTTAAAAAAACAAAATTACAATTTAGCACTGTAATTCAATCTTTGTAAAATATAGCACTTGATACCCAAGAAACTTGGATAATTATCATGAAATGCAAAGAAAACCATAATTTTGAAATAATAACGGGGTCACTTCCTTATTATATATATGAGTGAATTATGTACAGCAAATATTTTTATCTCACACAGATTCTCCCTCTGACACCTCAAATGTTACAGGGTTATCAATAAGTCTACTCTTCTTGAGTGTAAATTAATTTCACTATCAGCTTTAGCAAAAATGTTTAAAATGTAAATAAGAAAAATTGTATTCTATATATTCTTGCAACTTAGCAAATATGAAAAAAAATTCTTGATGTGTGTGTGTGTGTGTGTGTGTGTGTATTTCTCTGTCTTTTATCTCTGTCTCTCTCAGTCTCTGTATCTTTACAACATAGAGACCCATCTACTCCATTGGAAAGAAGATAAATTGTCACATAAACTTGTATTTTATTCAAGTTCTACCACTTATTAACCATGTAGTTTAAGTATTTTAGCCTCCTGGCTTCAAATTCCTCTTCTAAAGCCATATGTGAGAGGTCTATGGTGAGGATTAACTGAAGAAGTGTATATAACCTATCAGTAATTCAGTCAAAAATCCTTTATTTTTGCCAAAATTTCATTGAAATTCACTGAAAATATATCTTCCATGGTTTCAAAGAAAGACAAACACCATTGGCAAAAATTTAAATGCAACAAACTACTAGATTAGCAAAATGGGATATATTTAAGATGTTGAATTTAGGAAATGTCTGAACTTTTGAAAACATTTCATTAAAAACAAGGGTCAAAAAGTGATGTCAACAAGATCATAGGAAGCCCTAGACCCCCCTTCCTCCCACAAACATACCAATTCAACAGCAATTCATGGGCAAATTTCCTTTGCAAGAAATCCAGAAGCTATTTTAAAGGCTCCTGCATCCCAGGTGAATGTTAAATCAGACTCTCAAAAGCAGGTAGGAAGATTCAGGACACCCACTCACTAGTGTCCCTTCCCCAAGTGCAGCACCAATCAGGGAGAGACTATCTATTTCCCAGCTTCACTCAAGGGAAGAAAAGGGTTAGCTCACATGTCCAGCACTCACATGTCCAATTTTTCCCAGAAGACTCCACAGAGGCCTGGCTCTGATGGATCTAGCAGTTTAGCCATCTGAGGTGGCTGGGGCTGTTAGATGGCATAGATTATCCCTTCTGCTCAGCAGAGAGTGAACAGATGAAAAAATCCCAGCTTTCAGGGGCGCCTAGGTGTCTCAGTCGGTAAAGTGTCCAACTTTTGCTTTCAGCTCAGGTCATGATGTCACATTTCGTGAGTTCAAGCCCCGCATCCAGCTCCACACTGACAGTGTGGAGCCTGCTTGGGATTCTCTCTCTCCCTCTCTCTCTGCTCCCCTGCTCACTCTCTCTGTCTCTCTCAAAATGAGTAAACTTTAAAAAAAATTTTTTTTTTTAAATCCCAGCTTTCACCTTCCCTTCAAAGGGGGAAGGGATGATCCATGTGTCCTGTGCCCCAGTATCTCCAAGGCCATTCAAACAACTGGCATCAGACTTGCATCTTAGATAAGACATCTGAACTGTCATCTACAAGCTCTGTTAGGTATGGCACAGTCTAGCCACTTGGGGAAAACATAGATGGTGTTTTGGGCAGGGAGGTGTCATAGGCTCCCAACACCTGGATCAGCACAAGAGTAAACAGACAAAACCACAGCTATCTGCTTCTTCCTTGGGAGGGAAAGAGCTCAAGAGAGGCCCCCAGAATCTCTGTCAGGGCTGATTGATGGAGATCTTCTGTACAAACCAGTCCATGATTGCTGGTACAGGTGCCTGCTTTGTCTAATGTGCAGACACCAACAGAGAAAGTCAAGGAAACTGAAGAATCAGGTAAATATGTTACAAACAAAGGAGCAAGGTAAATCTCCAGAAACCAACCCTAATGAAACAGTTACATGATTTACCTGACAGAGATCTTGGCATTTTCCCAAAGATATACAGATGGCTGAGAGACACATGAAAAGGTGTTCAACATCACTCATCATCAGGAAAATGTAAATCAAAACCGCAGTGAGATATCACCTCACACCAATTCTAGTCCAAGATGGCAACATAGGAGTCTCCTAAAATCACTTCCTGCCAGGAGCATACAGAATCTAGTCTAGTCATGGAGCAGTTCCCTCGAAAGAAATCCACAAACTACCTGAAGCAACTCCTACACATCTAGTGAATGAAAAAATAGCCCTATCACCTCCATCACCTGCATCAAAATGGGTGGGAAAAGCTGAGACACTCACCATTAAACCTCATTCCCAGCACATGCCATATGATTGAAGAGTGAAACCCCAACTCCAAGCTTCTCCCTGAGTTTTTGGACACCACATCTAGTGCCCCAACTTTAAGAAAATCCCATCTGAGGGACAGGACCCCAAGACACCTGGCTCTGAAAGCCAGCTGGTCTCGCCTCCAGGAGACCCACAAGAATATGGCAAAGAAACTGTTCTTAAAGGGGTCTTCAGCACTTACTGTGGCTGTCACCCCTAGGCTCAGAACAGAGCAGGCAAAAAACACCCAGTCCCTAGTCTTTCCCTGAAAGAGGCTTATTTGCATCCCTTAGAAAGTGCTACCTGAGGGTCAGGCTTGTCAGTTTAACACACACCTTGACGCTGAGTGTGATACTCCCCAGAGACCAGGGAAGCCTGTGGACACTCCCCTGCCCTCTCCTTCTAGCCCATTCCAAGTCACCAGTATCTCCTCAGTCATATCTGGTGACCTAGCTTTGGTGGATATACACCCAAAAGTGGGGTTGCTGAATCATTATGCTCAGTGAAATAAGCCAGTGACAGAAAGACAGATACTGCATGATTCCATTTATATGAGGGTGTCTAAAATAGTAAAATTTATAGAAGCAGAGAGTAGAATGGTGGTTGCTCAGGCCTGAAAGGAAGGGGAAAGAGGAAGCTGCTATTCAAAGTATACAAAGTTTCAGTTATATAAGACGTATAAATTCTAGAAATCTTGTGTACAACAGTGTGCATATACTTAGCAATAATGTGTATGTACTTAAAACTTTGCTGAGAGGGTAGGCATGCCTGGCTGGCTCAGTTTGTACAGCATGCACCTCTTCATCTTGGGGTCATGAGTTCAAGCCCCAAGTTGGGCATAGAGCTTACCTAAACAACAACAACAACAAAAAAAAGAGCAAGGAGGTTGCGAAGACCTCTCCGATAAAAACAAAAATTTCCTAAGAGGGTAGATCTTATTTTAAGTGTTCTCATCACAATAAAAAATTAAAATGTCGCCTACTCTGAGAACATTGATGGTTGTCTAACTAATGAAAATTCCTTGATTTACGTTTCTTTAAGAAATGTGACTGAAGAAATGACAGCCACTGTTTAAGCCATTTTTTCTTTTTAGGTTTTTATTGATCCTGAAAGTACCAAGTGAAAGGCTAAAGTTCAGTTGGACTCATAAGTATAGAGGAGGGAGGGCCATGGGAATGGATTTCAGGGTCAACCACAGAGGGTGAGTACTGGAAAAGACCTTAGACTTTCCACTGGAAGCCTGAAGTAATCCACTCTGAGATTAAGAGTATAAACCTCAGAGTTTCTCAATTCCTGATTGGATTAATGTGGCTTGAACTGCTGGCTCACCTCTCTTAGCTGACTGCTTTAAAGCATTTTTTTCTGGCATGAAAACAAAGCATTTCCAAGGTCACAAGTTACTTCTGGTATTCTGGTTGGTTGTGGTATCCCAATAGCCAAGCTCAGCAAATATCTCAACTCTTAACCTATCATCAGACTGAAAAGAAAAACTAAAGGAGATGTATGTGTACAATCTTGTCCTTTCATTTAGTTTTTGTAGTAAACGTAATATAAAAATGTGTAAGATTATTAGAATTTCATCGTTTCAAGTGCACTGTTGGTAACTACACTGGGGCACATTGAGTGATCATTGTGATGTGGTTTTTTTAAACATGTTTTATTTTGTGTTGTGATCATTTCATCATTTCTTATTTAAGGAAAATTTAGCATTACTACTTATTCAACTTAATGAATTTAAATCTATCACCTGAACTGATGCAGGAAATGTAATGAAATCAAATTTGGTTTGTTGAATGCAGGTATATTTTTTACATGAATGTTATCAAGTGACATGCATCTCTGGAGGGCTCCATTTATAATCAACATGTGTTCAGCTCCAGTGGAGAGAGCTTGTGGCATTCTAAAAGCATAACTGTACTAGTTTCCCAGCTCTGTTACCATTTATTTGTGCCAATTTGAACAAGTAAATTAAGATCTACAAGCCTCATTTCCATCATGTACAAAATGGGAAGATGCATCCCTATTTCTTATGGTGCTTAATGTGGGAAGTTTGTGTGTGTGTATGTGTAAAATACCTGCCACAATGAAGGTAACAGAGTAGACAGTCAATAAGAATTAGCCAAGATTGGGGCGCCTGGGTGGCGCAGTTGGTTAAGCGACCGACTTCAGCCAGGTCACGATCTCGCGGTCCGTGAGTTCGAGCCCCGCGTCAGGCTCTGGGCTGATGGCTCAGAGCCTGGAGCCTGTTTCCGATTCTGTGTCTCCCTCTCTCTCTGCCCCTCACCCGTTCATGCTCTGTCTCTCTCTGTCCCAAAAATAAATAAACGTTGAAAAAAAAAATTAAAAAAAAAGAATTAGCCAAGATTAGGGGCGCCTGGGTGGCTCAGTTGGTTAAGCACCCAACTTCAGCTCAGGTCATGATCTCACGGTTGGTGGGGTCAAGCCCCACATCCGGTTCTGTGCTGACAAGTCAGAGCTTGGAGCCTGCTTCAGATTCTGTCTCCCTCTCTCTCTGCCTCTCCCCCATTCGCACTGTCTCTCAAAAATGAATAAACATTAAAAAAAAATTAAAAAAAATAATTAGCCAAGATTAATGTATGCTGATGAAGAAGGTACAAGATTTGGTCTCTGCTCACAAAGTTCATACGATCACACTGGGAAGATACAGGGCATTGAAAGGTGGCCCCCCAAATGATCTCTCCATGTCAAATTCCTGGAACCTGTGAATTTTACCTTAAAGGTTGAATCCTATACTAGTTTTTAGACAGTATAGGAAAAAGGGTAATTTGAAGATGCAATTAAAGGTCTTAAGATAAGGAGATCATCCTGAATTATCCCTGTGGGCCTTTAATGCTATGAAAATCCTTATTAAAAAGGCAGAGGGAAGGGCACCTGGGTGGCTCAGTAGGTTAAGCATCCAACTTTCATCTCAGGTCATGATCTCATGGTTTGTGAGTTCGAGCCCGGCATTGGGCTATGCGCTGACACTGATGGTGCTGAGCCTGCTTGAGATTCTCTCTCTCCCTCTTTCTCTGCCCCTTGCTCACGTGTGTTCTCTCCCTCTCAAAATAAATAAATAACCTTAAAAAATCACTTATAAAAGAAAAAAAGGAAGAGGGCTATTTGAGACAGGGGAGAAAACACACAGAAGTGATAGAGGCGGGGTGACCATGAGGGGTGACCATGAGGCAGAGATGGGAGCAATGGAGACAAGCCAAGAAATGTCTGCAGCTAGCAGAAACTGAAGTGGCAAGAAATTCTCCCACAGAGCCTCCTGAGGGACTATGACCCTGCAGACTCTTGAATTCAGACTGCTGAGCTCTAGAACTGTGCAACAATACATTTCAGTTACTTTGGACCCCCTAGTTTGTGGTAATTTGTTATTGCAGCTCTAGGAAACTAACATGGGAGATGAGAGAAGGCTACATTTCTAGTGGCAATCGATCAAAGAATGCCCATTATAATAAGTTATATCATTATTTTCTTGCTTCAAATTGCAAAATAGTCTTACCCTTTAAAATTTCACAAATTAAGTCATTTATTCATGCATTTAGATGGTAATTACATGGTTTTGATTGTATGACAGATCAGTCCCAGGAGAACAGATATGAATTATTATTATCCTGAAAGAGCTTATAAACCAGCAAAGGGCATTATAATGGAATAAAACTAAATGTAATGTACAAACCATACCTAAGCCACTTGTAGACTTTGAAGTAGCAATAAATAATTTGGAAATTAATTTTGAAACTCATAAAGTTGATTATTTTACTAAAGTAATTTAATTACTCATGTGTATGTACACACAGAGACATACATATACTTGTGTCTTTTCACAAATAAATTTTTCAAAATTAAATGCTAAAACAGCACATCTCAGGATTTTCAACTTAAATTCCTTTTTTTAAAGTTTATTTATTTTGAGAAAGAGAGAGAGCATGAGCAGGGGGAAGGGCAGAAACAGAAACAGAGAGAGAGAGAGAATTCCAAGCAGGCTTTCTGTGCAGAGCTCCACTTGGAGCTCGATCTCATGAGCCGTGAAATCATGACCTGAGCTGAAACCAAGAGTCGGACGCTTAACCGACTGAGCTTACCAGGTTGAGCCCCCCAGGTGCCCCTTAAATTACTCCTTGTTCTACAAATGGGTTCTATGTGATTTTTGGAGAATTTAAGTGAAAATTAATTTTCATTATGGGAAATGAAATATTCAATCTTCTTGGTATAATCTTTCTATTTGGTTCTATTTTTTGTTCTTAGAAACTGAAATTAAAAACGAAAAAAAGTGAGGGTTGGGACGCCTGGGGGGGCTCAGTCGGGTGAGCATCCAACTTCAGCACAGCTCATGATCCCGCAGTTTGTGAGTTCCAGCCCCACGTCAGGGTCTGTGCTGACGGCTCAGAGCCTGGAGCCCCCTTCAGATTCTGTGTCTCCCTCTTTCTCTGCCCACACTCTCGCTGGTGGTCAGTCTCTCTCTCCCTCAAAAATAAATGTTAAAAAAAAGTTTTTTTTTAAGGTGAGAACAAAAAAAATAGAATTATTTAATTCAATATTCGATAAAGCTATTAATAGGCAGAAATCATTTTAATTTTTAACAAGGACCAGTTGTACATAACATAACATAAGAAATGAAGAATGGCCATTTCAGGCATAAATCAGAAGTGCTAATAGATGCAATTGATAACAAGGAGATATTTTGACATTTATCAAATCACATTACAGAGGTAACAAGACAACTTTAATAATAAGGTGGTGACAGAGATATTCACAAAACATATATTCCAAATAGCCATTACAACTTGGTCCATGATTGTCTCAGAGGACCCATGTCCAGAAAATATGAACACTTTTGCACATAAAGAAGTGAGGAAATCATCCATTTTCAGATAGAGACAACATTTAGGGCAATGAATAGCATCTGGAAAGAAAAGATGGAAATGAAGGATAACATATACAAGTTTACAGTTCAACTTGAGCAAGTGTCATTTATTACAATTAAGTTTTAATTGAAAAAAAACAATAAAAAATTAGCATCTACAGTAGTTACAGGAGATATTAGAAGCATGGATTCAAAAGATAAATTGACATTTTAAGAGCCATAGTAAAATAGTCAAAGGTCATGATTATAATGAAAAATAAAAATGTAAGTTGTGAAACACTGGACAATGACTAATTAATTCTCTAGTCAACTGAGCATACTGTCTAAAAACTAGTATAGGACTCAACCTTCAAGGAAGTTGCCAGTGGCCAAACAAGTCAGCAACTAAAACAAAGGAATATGTCAGGATGACAAACACCTTCAACCATTTTTTTTTTCCCCTAGAAACTTTGCCTAGGGTTTAAGACAAAACATGAACATGGTATGTTTGGGCCTAGACATTAGTTCTAGCCTACTACTCAGTTGTTTAGTTCTAGCATACTACTCAGTTGTTTATTAGATGATAAATGTCAGTTCAAGAGAATGCTATAGCTTCTTCACAAAAGTAAAAATGCCAACGATTTTCAAAATGCTGTCACCATAAATCAGAGTAACTCATTCTACATCAGGATCCAGTCCATACACACACACCTTTGAAAAACAGTATCACTAAGGAATTCCTAACCTTACTACATGTGATAATCTCTGATACTTTTTATTCTCTCTTATTCTAGTCTATTTCTTTTTTATTATTGTTTAAGTTTATTTATTTTGAGAGAGAGAGCACAACTGGGGGAGGAACAGAGAGAGAGGGAGAGAGAAAGAATCTTAAGGAGCTTCTGCACTGTCAGTGCAGAGCCCAATGTGGGGCTTGAAGTCATGAACTGTATGTGAGATCGTGACCTGAGCTGAAATCAAGAGTTGAACACTCAACCTACTGAGACATCCAGGAGCCCCTATTCTAGTCTATTTCTTTGAAAATAATGCTAGTTTTGATAGACTCATGGTTTGACACCTGCGTGTTGAAAAATTCTGGTCTAAAGAGGAATATTGGAATATATAATTGATTTAGATCTTATTAGTTATAAGCCTTGAACACCAAATAAAACCTCTTTAAACCTACACTTTTCCCTGTGAACTGTAACCTGTCAAAAAGAGGTATGCCCTCCTGTTACAGCGATGTCATAACATTGTATGGTTGGCTGAATTAGGAAGAGTATGAAGTGGAAACAGCAGCTATGGGGCACTTAGGTCGCAGCTCCTCCTTAGCTTTTTCTTTTTCTTTTTTTCCTCTAAGTAGGGCTTGACCCACAACCTCTCCCAACTGAGCCAGCCAAGTGCCCCACATCCTTAGTGTTCTTGCCACATGCATGGGAAATATCACTAACTGATCACTTCACTCCTTATCAGTTGTATTGGACACCCCTTCAAAATCCTTCAGACAGCCTTGTTGATGGATGAGAGCTGCCTGCACTGCAGTCACTTGGAAATCCCTGAAATCTAATTCTTTGGGATCTCTAAAATAAGCAAGACACACATTAGAATCACTAAGAAGGAATTTTTCATTACAGTTAAAGGTTTAAGCTTCCAATCAGAGTGATGTCAGCAAGGGGGTGAAATAGGAAGCCCCAGACTATTTACCCACCCCCCCTCCCCCGCACACACACACACACACAGAAACAACTTCACAATTCCAGTTGCCTTTATGAGAAACCCAGAAACTGGTTAGGAGGTTCCTATACCTAAGGTGACTCATAGACAAGAGGAACCATGAAGAACCATATTGAATCCAGTATGAAAATTTGTGGCATTTACTCTCCATAGGCCCTCTCCACATGACAGCACTGTACGGGAAAAAATTCACAGTCCCCAGCTTCTCAGTGGAGATGGAAAGAAAAGAGTGGAACATATATCCAACATTCAATCTTCTGACTTCCCCCAGGGCTGCCTAAAGGACTAGTTTCAGTCTTGCCTGAATCTAAATGCTGACAGGAATGTGAAATAGGTCAGGGACCTCTGAGAAAGGAGATCAATGCAGCTTAGACTAGCACCAGAATCTGCACTACTGCAGAGACACCAGCCAAAGAAATCTTGAAGAAGAAGAAGAAGAAGAAGAAGAAGAAGAAGAAGAAGAAGAAGGGGAGGAGGAGGAAGAGGAGGATAGAGGCCTCACATTTCCTGTTTTCAAAACATACTACAAAATAACAGGAACCAAGATGATGTGCTACTGGCATAAAGACAGACACATAGACCACTGGAACAAGACTGAGTTCAGAATAGAGAGGCCTTGTGTATATGGTCAAATGATCTTCAACAAGGGTGCCAAGACTACACAATGGGGAAAAGCAAATGGTGCAAGGAAAACTGGATCCCCACATGCAAAAGAATGGAGACAGACCCTTATTGTGCACAAAAATTAACTCCAGTGGATTTAAGGCCTAACCATAAGACCCAAAACTGTTAAGCTTATAGGGGGAAAAAAAAACACGGAAAAACGTCACATAGATAGCAAAGATTTCTTGTCTGTGACGCCAAATGCAGAGAAAACAAAAGTAAAAATAGAAAAATGAGACTATATCAACCTTAAAAACTTCTGTACATCAAAGAAAACAATCAAAATGAAAAGTCACTTTACAGAATGGGAGAATACATTTCCAAATCATTTATCTGATAAGGGGTTAAGAACCACAGTATATAAGGAACTCCTGAAACTCAAGAACCAAAAATTAAATAACCTGATTAAACAATGGACAAATGATGTTAATAGGCATTTCTTTAAAGACAATATACAAATGGCCAAAGAGCATATGAAAAGATGCTCAAAATCACTAATCATATGCGCAATGCAAATCAAAACTACAGTGAGTTATCACCTCACAACCATTAGGATGGCCAGTTTCAAAAGAGGCAATAACAAATGTTTGCAAAGATATAGAGATGGTGGACCCTTGTACATTAATCCTGAGAATATAAAATGGTGAGGCCAGTATGAAAAAAATTAAGGAAGTTCTGCAGAAAATTAAAACTAGAATTGCCATATAAACCAGCAATGCTGGGGTGCCTGGGTGGCTCAGTCGGTTAAGCGTCTGACTTTTGATTTTGGCTCAGTTCATGATCTCATGGTTGTGAGATTGAGCTCTACACTGTCAGCAAGGAGAATCCCTGCTTGGGATTCTTTCTCTCCCTCTCTCTCTGCCCCTCCCGCTGCCTGCTCGCTCTCTGTCTCTCTCTTTCTCTCTCTCAAAAATAAATATAAACTTTAAAAAAGAAAACAAGCAATTCTACTTCAGGGTATATATCCAAAAGAATGTGAAGCAGGATGTCAGAGGGATATTTGCACACCCATGTTCATTGCACCATAATTCACAATGGTCAAAAAGTGGAAGCAATCCAAATATCCATCAAGGGATGAATGATTAAAGAAAATGTGGTATATGCATACAACAGAATATTATGCAGCCTTTAAAAAAGATATAGTCCTGTCGTATGCTACAACATGAGTGAACCACAAGGACATTATGCTAAGTGAAATAAGCCAGTCACAAAAGGACATATACTATATGACTCCTCTCATATGAAGTATCTAAAGTAGTCAAAATCATAGAAACAGAAAGTAGAAAGGTGGTTGCCAAGGGCTGAGAGGAAGAGAATTAATATTTACTGGATATAGAGTTGCAGTTTTATAAGATGAAAAATTCTAGAGATCTGTTGCACAACAATGTGAATATACTTAACACTACTGAACTGCATACTTGAAAATGGTTATTAAGATGGTTGTTATGAATTAGTCAAATTAACAATTAATACGGGGAGCACAGGGTATCAAATGGTACCTGTTGGGCTATGGTTCAACAATAGACTACAAGAATTGAAAGAGACCTTTATTACTCACAGGTCCTGGAGGAAGTACCTGGCACACCTCGAGGGGGCCATACAAGGTAGTCAAGGCAGACTGAAGACAGGGAGAGACTGGAGGCAAATGGAGCACATGCCTTAAATACTGGTTCATGGGTAGAGAGCTTTGAGGTTTCCCAGATAAGGCAGGACTGGTCAATTCACACCAAAGGAGTGAGGTTTTGGTAAGCCGCAAGGGAATCTTATACGTGGGACACATAAGAGGAAGCCACCGGGAAGCATGGGAGACTACTAAGGACAAGGACTGTTGGGGTGAGTCATATCAGGAACTTCCATTTCCTTGTGACTCAGCCAGCAGCTAATGAGGGCATGCGTTCATGACTTCACCTCAGGTCATGATCTCATGGTTCCCTCTTTGTGCCCCTCCCCTGCTTGTGCTCTCCCAAAAAATTAATTAATTAAGTAAGCAAGTAATAATTTCTAAATTTAATTATATAGGGAGAGTTTAAAAATTATCTTCTTCTAAGTTTAAATATGAGTATCTAAATCATATCTTTAAATTGGTTTTATGTGAATAACTTTTATAAGAAATACCCATCTTCCAAATTATTGTCACTTCAAAACTAATTTAGACAATATCAGTTTCCAAACAATATTTTTAAGACTAAAAAATAGATCCTTTTTAAAATATCTATTAGAGGGGCGCCTGGGTGGCGCAGTCGGTTAAGCGTCCGACTTCAGCCAGGTCACGATCTCGCACTCCGTGAGTTCGAGCCCCGCGTCAGGCTCTGGGCTGATGGCTCAGAGCCTAGAGCCTGTTTCTGATTCTGTGTCTCCCTCTCTCTCTGCCCCTCCCCCGTTCATGCTCTGTCTCTCTCTGTCCCAAAAATAAAAATAAACGTTGAAAAAAAAATAAAATAAAATATCTATTAGACTCAGTAATTAAATGAACATTGATATTCATGGCCAAAAATAGATAAGTTCATTCTCAGGACATCTCCCTTATGTTAACTATATCATTCCAGAAATGCCTAAGTATCTTGAGTAAAAAAACAAAAAAACAAAAAAAAAAAAACAAAAAAACAACAGTTTACCTTGTTGTCTAAGGTATCCTGCCCCAGTTCCATTTTAGGATAAATGGCTCTAACACAGGCATTACAAGTCCAAAGCCTTTTGAATTTCTGTGAATAGTTTACATATAATATGTTTGAATACTTGGCTAGTATCTGGTTACCTATGGCTTATTCCTCCACTTTGATGGATGGACTTTTATTGTTAATTCATGTTTATTGTTACTAATGTCAAACTTTTTTGAAACACAAGTAAAATAAGGAGTCACATGGAGTCTTTTCGGTTCAGTGATAGAGAGCATTCCTTTATAAGGTATCCAAGGTTTTCAAGAACAGCTTAACCAGCAAAATATTTCAGTATTCTATGTGAAAGAATTTCTGCCTGTTTAAAGAAATTGCTTCCACTTCTCATATTTAGTAAAACGACTGTACCATGTATATTTAATCTTGTGGCATATGAGTACAGGTTTTTAAATAAGGATATTTTTTAAATAAAGATATTGAAAAGTTGCTGAAATTTAGAAAATTGAAAAAAATTGAAGAAATCAGAAAAGATTGAGATACTATTTTAAAATATGAACAAACAGATGTATTGAATTTTACATGCTATAAACCTTTTCAGAAGAAATTTGAATACCTGTAAATTTTCAAATAAATGTAAGGTATTTGTGGCAATTAAATATACAATTTTTATGTTCATTATTTTCTTACAATAGGAGAAACATTTGTGAGGTAGCAGACTCCAGGTACATATTGAATTAAATTACTCAGCTGAAATTCCAGGGAACAGTTTAGGAAATAGTGTGCTAATATACTTTTTTTTTTTTTTAAGTTGAGTTCATTTTTATGGAGAGAACTTTTAAGAAAATGAAGTAACTTTAGTTCATCCACATTGGAATTCATACACAACTCCAACTAGTTAATGATTTTATGTTTTCCAAATACCACTAACACTGTTTTCTGGGCTTACAGGGCTAAATGTAGCTACTACATGGAGTTTTATTCCTACTTTTTCTAGAACAACTTTTACCAATTAGATATAAAATTTTACCTCCCTTTGGAACAGTAGAATTAGGACATAGTTTAACTGAATTTCACATTGCCTCTGCTCAGATAATTAAGTCTTCCTTTTGAAAGTTGGCCAAGAGTGGGGCACCTGGGTGACTCAGTCAGTTAAGTGTCTGACTCTTGGTTTCTGTCAGGTCATGATCTCATGGTTCCTAAGTTGGAGCCCCGCATCAGGCTTCACACTGGGTGTGGACCCTGCTTGGGATTCTTTCTCTCCCTCTCCCCCTCTCCTGCTTGTGATCTCTCAGAAAATAAATAAATAAATAAATAAATAAATAAATAAATAAAGTTAGATAAGTGAAATTATACAGTATATAACCTGTTGGAATTGGCTTTTTACATTCAGCATACTTAATGGCTCATTCTTTTTACTTCTGAGTAGTAGAACATGGTGTGGATTTAACATAATTTATTTAACCATTCACCTGTCAAGGACATTGGATTGCTTTTGGCTATTACAGATAAAGCTGTGTGTTCTTACATTTCACTTTATCTAGGTTAAGTGCCTGAGAGTACATTTACTGGACTCTATGGTAATTGCATTTTTAGTTTTAAGAAACTACTGTACTGTTTTTCACAGAGGTTGTACTATTTTGCATTCCTACCAGCAATGTATGAGTGGTCTGACTTCTTCACATCATCACCAGCATTAGGTACTGTCACAATTCATTTTTTACTTTAGTGATTTTACTTGTTCTTGTAGGTGTATAGTGAAATCTCATTATGGCTTTAATTTCCATTTCCCTAATAGTCAATGTGTTAAATATATTCCCATTTGCATGTGTGCCATTTATAGGCCTCATTCAGTGAAATATGTTCAGATTTTTTACTGTTTTCTAATTGGATTGTCTGATTTTTCACTGTTAAGTTTCAAGATTTCTTTATATATTCCAGATATGTGGTTTGTAATAATTTCCTTTTTTTTAATTTTTTTTATAGTTTATTTGCTTTTGAGAGAGAGAGCAAGCATGAATGGGGGAGGGGCAGAGAGAGAGGGAGATACAGAATCCGAAGAAGGCTCCAGGCTCTGAGCTGTCAGCACAGAGCCCAATGTGGGGCTCAAACCCACAAACCGTGAGATCATGACCTGAGCTGAAGTTGGATACTTAACTGACTGAGCCACCCAGACACCCCAAGTTTGTAATAATTTTCTCCCAGTCTTTTTATCCTCTCAGCAAGGTCTTTCTCAGAACAAAAATTTAAAATATTGATGAGGTCCAATTTATCAAATTATACTTTTCGTGTCAGGTCTAGAATTCGGCCTACACACTGATCCTGAAGATTTTCTCCTGTGTGTGTGTGTGCGTGTGTGTGTGTGTGTGTGTGTGAGTGCGTGTGTGTGTGTGTTTTAATTAAAAGGTTTTATAATTTGGGGTTTACTAAAATTAATGTCAGTGATCTACTGATCTAATTTTTGTGTAAGTTGTAACAAGTAAGTAGAGATTCTCTCTTCTTTTGTTTTCGTTCATGAATTTCCAGTTGCAGCAAGCATCATTTTTTGAAAAAGGATATCTTTCCTCCATTAAATTGGTTTTGCATCTTTGTCATCTTTTGCATCACTTGAGCACATGTGTATAATCATTTATTAATGTCTATCTTTGTCCTATAATCCAAGCTGTACAAGATCTTCAGAGTAAACTGAACTTGGAAGTTTAAGTCCCCAGATGTTAGAGCATCTTTCTAAACACATTTGGCTTTCCAGAGATGCACATTAAAAACATTTGTGCACAGGTTCATAGTGAGCAGCCTACTGGACTGCCTACTGGAACAGGAGCCAGTATATTTCAGATGAAGATAATGGAATTTGAGTTCTCTATTAGATGTTATTCAGTCAAAATGGACCAGATGCACAAAAGTATATAAATGTTATCAAGAAAACTGTTGTCTACAATTAAGAGATAAAAACAGTAAGTAGAATCCAAACCAAAATGGTACAGATATTAGAAATAGGAGAAGAAGTATTTTTGTAAATATACTCAATGAATTAATATGACTGAAATTTTATAAAGGTTGGGACAGGTAAAGGAAATTACAGTTATATAAGATTATTAAATTTATGAAATAAATTGGCAAATGACAATTGTGAAGTGGGAATTGGGAGGAGATACCATAATGCCTAATTAACGGGGAAAAATTGAATGGTTTCCCCTAAGATTAGAAATAAGACAAGAATATCCATGCTCAGCATTTCTATTCAGTTTTGTAGCTGAGGCACTGGTCAGTACAAAAAGACAAGAAAGAAGGAAGGAAGGAAGCAAGGAAGGAAGGAAGGAAGGAAGGATGAAAGGAAGAAAAAGGGAGGGAGGGAGGAAGGGAGGAAGAAAGGGAGAAAGGTAGAGAGAAAGAAGGCAGGGAGGGAGGGAGGGAAGAGGGAAGGAAGGGCTTAAAGATTGAAAACAAGAGCAAAAACTTTTTACACATTGATGGCATGATTACCTTAAAGAAGATCCTAAAAAATCTACAAGAGAGAAAAGGTAGAAAATATAAGTGAATTTAGCAATATCATGGAATTTATAAAATTTATAAAAACCAGTTGCATTTCTCTATATTAGCAACAACGAGCTTAAAATTAAATTAAAAATTATCTTTATAATAGCCTCCAAAACACTTATAAAAAACTACAAAAAATACGCAATGTCACTGAACTGGAAAGTACAACACATTGCTGAGAGAAATCTAAAATGTATGGAGATTGAGAAATACATCATGTTCAGAGAGCAGGAGACAATATTCTTAAGATGCTTATTCTTCCTTATTTGATCTATACAGTCAATGTAACCCAGTCACGATACCAACAAACATTATTTTGTGGAAATTGCTAAGCTGAAACTAAAATTTATATAAAAATATAAAAGAGATGAACAACTTTAAAAAAACTAAGCAGTTGGAGAAGTTACATTATCTGAATATAATGCTGTATTGATCGAGAAAGTCTATTAGTACAGTTACATGTACTAATCAATGGAATTCTAGAAGCTACACAATTAAACATATTTGGAGCCAATTGATTTTTAACAAAGATCAAACATAATTTAATAGAGAAAAGGTCGTTTTTTTAACACATGATATTAGAATAGCATGATGTGTCAATGAAAAACATGCAAAACCAACAAGAAAAAAACCTCAATACCTTAAACCACACACAGACAAAGCCAACATGAATCATAGATGGAGATGTAAAAGCTAAAACTATAAAATATCTAAATGAAATCAGGAGAATATCTCCATGGCCTTTCAGCTGGCAAAGATTTCTTTGATAGGACACCAAAAGCATTAACAATGAAATAAAAAATATAAATATTAACAATTAGCTTTCATCAAAATTGATAAAATGGACTTTATTAACTTTAAAAAACATTTACTCTTTGAGAAGCATAGTTAAAACAATAGGACATGCACAAAATGTGAGAAAGTATTCACAATTTATGCAGTTTGCAATAATCAATATACATGCAGATAACGAAAAGAAAGGATGGGTAGCTGTGTTAAGGACATAGGATGTACAGCTGTCATTTCTCACTTGAAATTCACAAGGGGAGGTTTTGTCTTTGTTAGGCTTAAGATAAGAATGCATCTGGGCCCAACATTTCCACTGCAATATGCATACTTAGAAAAACTCCTGAATAATAATAGCCAGAAACTGGAAACAATCCAAATGTCCACCAACAGTACAGTGGATAAACAAACATCATATTCTTAAAAGTGTTTATTATATTGTACTGAAAATCAAACAAATGCAGCTGCATATAATAACATAGATGAGCTTTGCCAACATAGTTTTGATACAAAGATTCCAATTATATGAATTAAGACAATATATAAAAGTAAACTATATTGTTTAGACATATATCATTTGGTACTAAAATTATTTGAAAAGCAAGTACAATAAAACCTTGGATTGTGAGTAATTTGTTCTGTGAGTGTTTGGCAAGACGAGCAAACATTCTAATAAAGATTAACTTGATAAACAAGCGATGTCTTGCAATACAAGTAGTACGTGAGGCCGAATGTCACATGATCAAAACTGAGCTGATGGTTCTTGAAATTTGCTTTGGTATATGAGTGCTTTGGATTATAAGCATGTTTCCAGAATGAATTATGCTCACCAACCAAGGTTTTACTGTCTATGGTTAGAGGTGGAATCAAGGTTATGAGGGTTTATGCATGGGAAATGACCCCTCGGTAATGTTCTATTTCTTAGGGTCATGGTTAAATTATACATTTATGTTTTATGTATTTTTTGTGTATAAGCTTATCTGTAACTATTTGGAAAAAGAGTCTAGGATTTTCCTAGCCAGAGGAATTTGACTCTTCCTCTTTAACACTCCCATTATACTCCAGTCATACAAGTAATACGTGTAGTTTTAGCTATGATTTGGATTACTTTACATTTCTGTTTTTCTCCAAGTATTTTAAGCACTAGTGAAAGGGGCCTGGATGTCAAGAGTTAAATGCAAGAAATATTTCCTGAAGTGAGCCAAATCAATAAAAGCAAATGTCTTGTAAAGAGACAGAATGGATGAAGCTGTACTTGTCATTTTACAGATTGGAAGACGTAAGTCCAGGAGTCATTAAGTACCGGGTCAAAGTTATAGTCAAGTAATAGCACATTTACCTCAGGACTGGATGCCAGGCATTTCGGATATGTTTCCCCCATTCCACTACTTCATACCAACTGGAAATGGGGCAATATCCACTAGGGCAAGCTCTGATGAGTCTTAATTTTAAAACTGTAATGTACAAAAAAGTCTCATGCTCATAGTGACTGAAGGAATCATTTAAGTGATAAACTGGCAGCTAGAAAGTCCAAATTTGCCTTCAGATGGTTTTTAATTATGCTGCCTTTTTATTATGTATTTGTTGTTGCTGGGGGTGGTAGGGAAGTGAAAGGGAGTGCATTTTGAATGACTCTGGACCAACTTGGTACTCTAGAGGACACCAAAGTCACCACCACTGCTTGGTTTACTCTATCTGTAAGGCACATTTACACTTCCCACAGGCTTGGCATTCACAATTTCCTTTAATCCCTTTCCTTGTTAAATGAGCTAAATCCCAGACAATTAATGTGATTTAACGATGGCATAGGTTGTTTGTGCCACAGCCAGATTAAAACCCAAGTCTCTTTATTCCCAGGCCAGGGATCTTTATGCTGCTTCACCTTGTTTATTTTTATTTTTTAATTTTTTTAATGTTTGTTTATTTTGAGAGGGACAGAGAGAGAGCGTGTGAGAGCTGGGGAGGGGCAGAGAGAGAGGGTGAGAGAGAATCCCAAGTCTGTGCCATCATCACAGAGGTTAATGTGGGGTTCAATCCCATGAACTGTGAGATCATGACCTGAGTCGAAGTCGAGAGTTGGATGCTTAACTGATAAAGCCAGCCAGACGCCACTGCTCCGCCTTTTTAAAAACTTTTAACAAAGAATTCTAAATTGTTAGAAGTGCAGATTGGAAGGTGCACCTGTGGAAAAACTGTTTTTGGTGTTTCACATTTATTTTCTGCTAGTTCACCACTTTGCTAATTACATGTAACTTGCTCTCTGATACATGATGATAAATGTTACATAATCATGCTATGGACATGTAATAAATTTTAAGTAAGTGTTATTTTTCATATATTCCATTCGTTTCTTCAGTAAATATTTAGTGAATGTGTAACTTGCAAGGTGTGGTGATAAACATTCAGAATATGGCAAATCAACTGGACAGACACGACCCCACATTATTGAAGCTTCCATACTACCAAGAGAAACATAATGATTAACTTATTTGTAAATGTAATTATTTAACTATTGCAGTGCTAAATTACAAAGTGTGGCTGGAATGAGAGCATACAACAGGGAACACTTGACATAAGAAACTGGAGAGTTAGTTAGAAACGTCCTACTTGGGGGACTGACTTCTAAAAAATAGTAGAAAAGTAACAGGGAGCAGGGAAAGGTAGAGAAAGATAGAAAGAACATTCATTCCTAAGAGGAACTCAGAAATCACCCTTGTGGCTGGAGTGTAGAAACAAAAGAAAACAATCACAAGATTTTATGTTCAGGACCTTCTAGGACATATTAAAGAGTTTGATGTTTACCCTAAGAGCGATGTAAAACCACTACAATATTTTATGGAGACCCTCATCATCAGATGGATTATTTTGAAAGAATATAATGAACGCTGAATGGAAGAGGAGTGTAAGGGATGCCAGACTGATTTGGGGGAATTAATAAGGTTACTACAGAGTACAAGATCCTATCGATGATGACTTGAAATTGGGAAATGGCAACATGGATAGAGAGAAGTAGATGAATTCCAGAGATGGTGATTTAATGGGATAGAGAGGGTGAGGACAAGAGTTGTATTGAAAATAATGACTGGTCCATGGACACCACCACAGAAAGCAGATGCCACCAATAAACAATAGATAATGGCACTTATCAGTGTGGACCACCTGAATAGAAGACCTGGCTGGCGAATGTCAGAGATAGTCACACCTCTCACTGAGACCTAGAATAGTGAGAACAGTTTTGGAAAAACAAGTAAACGCTTACAGAATAATGACTATGTTAAAAACAAGCTAAAGAGACAAATTAAATATATAACTGATTTCCCTTTACTCATTTTGCTCTGAAAATTCCAATCAAGGAGCATATTTTAAGGCTGAATAAACTATATTCCATAATAGTCTTATTTTTTAAAGGAGAATCTTTCTTTGAAAATTTCTACTTGTTTAATATTCACTTCAACTAATTAAACTAAGAGGAATTTTTTTTTAAAAAGACCTAATCATTTTTGCACTAAAAATATTATGTCTATTATTCTTATGAAATTAAATAAAGCTATATGAAATGCTGTTAATCATTGATAATTTAACAATGACTTTAGAGGTCACTAGAAAAGTCATTTCTAATTAAAAATTACACATTTAAAAATTATAACATAGGACACAAAAAGTTACAGTAACTTTCAAAATATTTTGATTTAAAAAATGGACATCCCAGTATTATATCACTTAGAATTCCATAAAGAGTTTCTTCCCTTTATAAACATTTATTTTTCTTAAAAATTCTAGTGTATGTTCAGATAAATATAGGTTATCCCTAAAATAGCCAAGAAGCTAGCCTATAAATATTGGATAAATAAATCAAATGTGTTTTTATACTTGTTTTTTTTTTCTCCTAATACAATAATACCAACATAGAACTCACTCAGACAGCCCGAGTAATGATAGTTGCACAGTCTGCGTGAACCAGTTTCCTGATTTGAAGAGAATACCTATCTTCTAAGGATATTACAATGTACAGATTCATACAAAATACTAAATGTTATTAGCCATCCAGGTGATTGAAAGGAATTATACTCACTTTACTGGCATTAGTACTAAACAATCAAAGAACCATTATTCGCACTCTAAATTATTCTCAGCAACTTTCGTAGCCATCAAGAAAACTTGTCTAGGCACCTGGGTGGATCAGTTGGCTGAGCATCCGACTCTTGATTTCAGCTTAGAATCTCAGGGGTCCTGGAATTGAGCCCCATATTGGGCTTTGTGCTGACTATTCAGAGACTACTTAGGATTCTCTCTCTCCTCTCTCTGTGCTCCTCCCCCTGCTCACCCTCTCTCTCTCCCTTAAAATAAGTAAATAAACATTTAAAAAAAGTTGTTATAGGTTCAAGTTGGAGCAACAGCATGAAAATCCTTCTAATTTTTCCATGTGGGCATTGGTAGAGAAAGTAGAGTCAATAAGCTGTGACTCTAAAAAATCAACAGAAAACATGCCTTCAGAAATGTTGTCTTTTTTATTATTTACTTTTTTAAAGCTTATTTATTTAGGGGAACCTGGGTGGCCCAGTCGGTTAAGAGTCCGACTTTGGCTCAGGTCATGATCTAGCATCTATCGGTTGATGAGTTTGAGCTCCACATTGGGCTCTCTGTTGTCAGTGCAGAGCCCCCTCTGATCCTCTGTCTCCCTCTCTCTCTGTTCCTCCTCCACGTTCTCTCTCTCTCTCTCTTTCTCTCCCTCTCAAAAATAAATAAACATTAAAAAAAAAAATTAAGGGGCACCTGGGTGGCTCAGTAGGTTAAGTGTCTGACTTCAGCTTAGGTCATGATCTCACGGTTCATGAGTTCAAGCCCCAAGCTGGGCTCTGTGTCGACAGTTCGGAGCCTGCTTTGGCTTCTGTGTCATCCTCTCTCTCTCTGCCCTTATCCTGCTTGTATGCTCTCTCTCTCTCTCTCTCTCTCTCTCTCTCTCTCTCAAAAATAAATGAACATTAAAAAATTTTTTTTGAAGCATATACAGTTTATTTATTTATTTTGAGAGAGAGAGAGCGCACATGCAGGCAGTGGAGGGGCAGCAAGAGGGAAAGAGAATCCCAAGCAGGCTCTGTGCTGAATTACGTTAATACCTAGAGTATTTTTTCTATAAAAATGGCCTCTTAAAATTTATATGTTTTAATTCTGATAACAATCCCAACAGTTCACCATTTTATTTTTAAATATTTCCATGATTGGAGATGGGAAGGAATGTTAAGCCTACTTGCTATTTAAATGTCAAAGAAAGTTTTACCTATTAACAATTCAAGGTAACTGGAAAGCAGAGGACCAAGAAATTCTGGAATATGAAGAAAACAGGAGAAAATGCATATTTTAGTTAATAAGTTGTCTGCATATATATTCTAATTAGGAGTCTTTGTTATAACTTTTCCAATGCTGAAGATTTCATTGGCTTTTATTTCTGACTGTTGGGTAAATAAATACTTGAGCAAAATATATGATAGTAGAAACCTCTCTGATATCTTATTTGTATTTATTTTATAGCAGACATTCATATTTTGAAAAATACAAAAATCCATACTGGTTTTGTTAACTGAAATATCCACACGGGGACAAGCACAGTGCTTCCTGACTAATTACATGTATTTTCTTACAGCAAGCTGCCCACTAAAGGAGTGGGGTATGTCACTGAAGGATATTATTGAGGGGTAGAGTCTTCTGACCAGCATCCCCTCCATAAAAATCATTGCTCCAGTTTCCCGTGACTTAATGTCTGTCAGAAGTTCCTGCTGGTCATTTTAGCCATTTGGTCATGAGAATGCCCTCTTCTCTCTGTTACCACCCTAACAGCCCAGTCCAAACCACTATCAACTCTCATCCTGGTGACTGTAAGTCTCTACCAGGTCCCCAGTTTTCTACTCATGCCCCCTACAATTTATTCTTCACACAACAGCTAGAAGCATGTTTTAAAAACATAAATTAAATGAGGTCACTCCCCTTTTTCCACCCTCTAGTGACTTCTAGTTGCATGTGGAATAAAATCTCTTGCCCTCTGAGGTCCTGCAAAATGTGGCCCTGCCGGCACCTCTGAATGAAAGTCACCCCTGCCATTTCTGTCCAACCTCTAGGCTCACAAGCATCTTTTCTGTTCCTGGGAAGCCTGGGCTCCTTCCTACTACCTCCCTTTCCAGCAAGCTCATTTTGTTCTGAGGGCTTGTACATTTGTTCATTGCTCTACCTGGGTACATTTCCCCAGTCCTCATGCCTCCCTCAATGAAACTCTGGACTAGCTTTGTTTGTAGAATTACCAATTTATCTCAGTCATTTATTCTCATAGTGATGGGTACAGTGCATGGGCTAGACTTGGTGGGCAGCAATCTGAAAACAGTTTCTTTTGCCCACTACTGCTCTCCAAACCAGGCAGGACAGTTCCCAGTGATGTGGTTCTAGTGATGGAACAAAATGGCAAGAGCCTGGTTCCATGGATCAAAACATGGAGGACACTATCCATCAATCAGAAACAAATGCACTAGACTGCTAAAATTATCACAAATTTTTATTCTGTTAAGCTATTGAAAATCTGGTTTGTTATAGCGGCTATAAATACCCTAAATAATATATTAAGTGAGTCCTAAATAAATGGCATAGCAATGCCTTTCATAACAGACAGAATTATTTATAGGGCTTAGTTTTGTGACTTTATTGGCAAAACCAGGACAACAGAACAAGTTCTATGAAGTAGCTCATTTCAGTCGTTTGTTTTCCAACTTTGCTAGAATGTTAGCTCCATGCAAATACAGGCCTAATTTATATTGTTTATTCTGTTCCTCAGCATCTAGAACACTGCCAGAGATATCAGAGATCCTCCATAAATATTTGTTAGGCAATACCTAGGTGGCTCAGTCAGGTGAGTGTCCGACTCTTAATTTCAGCTCATGTCATGATCTCCCAGTTTGTGAGATCGAGCCCCACATTGGATTCTGAGCTGAGAGTGGAGCCTGCTTGGGATTCTCTCTTTCTCTCTCTGTTCCTCCCCTGGTCACACATGTACTCTCTCTCTCACTCACTCTCGAAATAAATAAACACTTTAAATAAATAAATAAATAAATAAATAAATAAATAAACAAACAAACAAACAAATAAATAATTCTTAGGATAAAATGTGCAATTTATAAGAGGCTTTAGTTTTTGTATATAAATCTAACTATGGGTAGGCCTGATATTCTGGATAATTACAACTTTTTACTAAATAATAAAACAACCGTGTAGCTAGTAAGCTGACTCAGGAGGAGTTTAAAAATCTCAAGTTAACCCAGGTTGCCTCCTGCTTGAAAGTTTTGGGATAAGGTCAGCTGCCTCAGGTGAAGCAAGACAGTGGATTAACTTTATTACTTGGTTGCAGGTTCACACCTTCTCCAAGCAAGAACAGTTTAATCCATTAAACATTATTTGAGCCGAAAACCTCATCACTTCCTCCTCTCACAGGATCAGAGTAAATAAAGATTATGTTCTTGTCTATACAGAGCTTAACTTAGTCAATGGCAATTCAATATACACTAGCGGAAAATATTTTTCACTGTATCATTTCTCAGAAGATAATCACGAGTTCACTCCAAAAGGATTATTTCTGAGATCCAAAACACACAATAATATTAATTTAAGTAAGACACATAATTGTGGAAATCTTCTATTTTGATCTTATTCAATTTGAAAACTTTACCAAGTCAATAAACAAACTGTACCAAAGGGTATTTTGTAAAGTATCATGTAATTTGGAAGAAATAACTATAATCTGTCTCAATGTCAGTGCCAGCAGTTCAGAACTCAGAGGAATCAGGTTTATAATTGTAAATTAGAAACATCATTGTCATTTCCCTGCCACTGCCATCTGCATGTCACTGCCATCTGCACCTACAGAAGTCACGTCTCACACCCACATCTCCAGTCCTCTGCCATCCAACCTAAGACACGCAGAGGTACAATCAAGGTGGGTTGCTAACACCAGATTGGGGTGATGTGGGGGGGGGGGACGATGCATTGACAGGCACTGAGGAGTTGTGAAAGAGCCAGAAACTCCTGTAGAGTCTATAGGTTTGTTCGTGTTTATTCAGGCATTTCCCTGTAACCTTGGGGACAGGGAGGAGGGGAGGGGAGAAAGCAGGGAGGGAAGGTAATAAAAAGCAGTGACAAATAGAAACATACCTAATTACAGGGACTGATCACTAGGAAGTACCTTCCGGCTTAGCTGTTTCACACAGAGAACTGCTGAGACAGAAATATCTTAAAATGGTCATTAACTCCCCCTTTACAAAATTCCCAAAGTGGAATGTGGGTTTTAAAAAGCCTACTTTATCACAGGACACCTGAGTGGCACAGTCAGTTAAGTGGCCAACACTTGATTTCGGCTCAGGTCGTGATCTCAAGGTTTGTAAGTTTGAGCCCCACATCAGGCTCTGTGCTGACAATGCAGAGCCTGCTTAGGATTCTCTCTCTCCCTCTCTGTCTCTGCCCCTCCACTGCTCGCTGTCTCTCTCTCTCTCTCTCGTATTAAATAAAGTTTTTTAAAAAGCCTCTTATCACTGCATAAATAGTAATGTCTAGTTTCCCTCATCAAGTGTGGTAGGATAATAATTTGTCATATTAACCCAGACCTCCTTTCTCCTATAGCCCAGTGCCCTCTGCTGCATCCCAAACTCTCCCTCTTTCTCACTGTCACACACACACACACACACACACACACACACACACACACACACACTAATTTCAAATTGCAGTCAAAGTTTTCTAAGCCCATTGTCCTGGGCAGCTTTGTTACAGCCTGAATTGAAGAAAACTCTTCCAACATAACTTTTGGTCATAGATGTTGTTTTATTTGGCATTGATTCTAATGTTCTGAGATAAACTTTGGTTTTAGAAGGTCCTATCCAGTTTTTATACTCAGTACAGAAGAAATTAAGTTTTCCTCAGCTGGGGAGAGTGAAAAAGAGAAAATGTGCTTTTTCTGAGACTTAAACTGTCTTGTGAAGAAAAGACCTTCATGACCTTTTTCAGAGGCGTATGGGAAGCTTTGGGGATGCTCTCTGGAGCCTCTGTAGAACCATTTGAAATCAATGGGGAGACCCCAAGCCGTTCTCTAAGATGAAAGGTCTGGGGCCCCTGGGTGGCTCAGTCAGTTAAGCATCTGAATTCAGCTCAGGTCATGATTTCATGGCTCATGAGTTCGAGCCCTGCATTGGGCTCTGTGCTGACAGCTCAGAGCCTGGAGCCAGCTTCAGATGCTGTGTCTCCCTCTCTCTCTGCCCCTCTTCCACTCCCACTCTCTCTCTCTCTCAAAAATAAATAAAAACATTTTTAAATTTTTTTAAAGAAAAAAGATAAATTTAAAAATAAAAAATAAGAAGAAGAAAGAGTTGGATAGCTATGCTAAAGGAAGTACAGTGTGCCATTTCGAATCCGGAAACACTTGGGATGAGAGAACCAAAGGCCAATAGGACACTGTCTCACACTTTTATTCCTTTATATCTGTTCTCTTCCTTCTCTATTCCTTTTCCCTCTCTAATCCTCCTTCAACTTTATTCTTTCTAAAATGAGCTCAGCTTCCATCCTAGGGTAGAGACCATGGTGGTCAACAGATCCAACATTTTACATCCATGGGCAAAGAGGAACCACTTTTTTTCTCAATATCCAGTGTTGCAAATTCCAGGAAAGGATGCTTATTGACTTAGCTTTGGTCCCATGTCTACCACTAAAAATAAATCAACAGGGAAGGATGAGGAAATGTAAAGGAAAAAATATGATAACAAAATAAGGAAGACACATTGTACTGACAAAACCAAATTATCTGCAATACAAAGAGAATAACACATATTTTAGACATTTAAGGACTGTATAATGATGGGAAGCAGAATGGCAGATAACCTACTACCCAAATACTGTTATGAATCGACAGCATCAAAGACTCGAGTTCTTTCCAATTTTCTGTCCTTCTGTCCTCAGCATGTTGACTACTTCCTGTGGTCTCAGAAGGGCTATAGCAGTGCCAGACACCAGGATCTCACTTGTCATCCACAGGCCAGAAGACAGGGTGATCTTTCAGTGTTATACCCCATGCCCATTATGAAAATAATCAGCTACAAGGGGAATAAAATTAACATTTGGAGTGACAATAATCTAAATTCACCCCAGAGTGCTTGAATATATGATACCAGAAGCAAATCAAGTTTCTGTTAGCAAGAAAGGATGAATGAGATTGGCTGTGGAGTGGGGAGATAGGTGGGAGTGTTAGGGTAGAATAATGGGGATTAGGAGATTGATCACCAGAGTATTTGCATGTTCCCAACAGTAGCCTGAAAAAGTTTTTCCAACTTGAGAACCAAATAGTTTTTGTAGTAACCTTATTAGTAAGTAGTTCCACTATGGAAAGCAATAGAAAACCAAGGAAAGCTGTGGGGATAGGGATCCTATGGACAATCTTCAGACAATGGTGACCATAGACTGAGAAACTGCTCATCAGTAACATATCTTGTTTTCTCCAAGTACATTTGTCAATTGAATGATATTAACTGTGGATCATTTAAAGAATGTTTCCCCCACTGGGATTACCGGCCTTTAGATCAACTCAGTGAATTTCTGGATATTCTTCCAATAAATCCTTGTTGCCTTAATTTAATTTGATAGAGTTTGTTTACATTATTCTTAACCAAGAACTCTCATTGGAATGTTTGTAGTTTGTTTTTGTTTTTTGTTTTTTTTCAAGGCCAGTCTGCTCCATTAATTCAGAGTTGCAACTATACTCAAATTATCAGACCCACTGAAAAGAAATGGGAAAGGAGAGTCTCTTCAGTAAATAGTGTTGGAAAATCTGAACAGTCACATGCAAAAAATGAAGTTGGACTGTCTTACACTATAGACAAAAATTAACTCAAAATGGATTAAAAATTTGGAACATTAGATCTGAAACCATAAGCTTTCTTAAAAAAAAAAAACATAGGTGGTAAACTCCTTGACATAGGTCTTAACAATGATTTTTTTAAATCTGACACCAAAAACAAAAGCAACAAAAGCAAAAAGAAACAAGTGGTACTACATCAAAATAAAGCTTCTGCACAGCAAAGAAACCCTTCAACAAAATGAATAGGCAGTCTACAGAATGGGAGAAAATATTTGCAAACCATATATAAGGAGTTAATATCCAAAATATAGAAGGAACTCATGCAAATCAATAGCAACAAAACAATCTGATTAAAAATGGGCAAAGGACTTTAACAGACAGACATCACTAATCATCATAAAAATGCAAATCAAAAGCACAAAGTATCACCTCATACCTGGCAGGATGGCAATTATCAAAAAGTCAAAATAAGCATTGACCAAGCTGTGTAGAAAAGGGAGTCCTTGTGAACTTTTGGTGGTACAATAAATTGGTATAATCATGGAAAACAGTGTGTAGTTTCCTCAAAAAATTAAAAATGGAAGTACTGTATCATACAGGAATCTCAGTTCTGAAGACATATTCAAAGGAAATGAAGTCACTATGTTGAAGTGCTATCTGCACCCCATGTTCATTGTAGCATTATTCACAGTAGATAAGATGTGGAAACAACCTTAGGGCCTGTCAACAGATGAGTGAATTTAAAAATGTGATACACACACACACACACACACACACACACACAGAGGAATATTATTCAGACTTAAAAAAGAGGAAGATCTTACCATTACCATTCATTACAACATAGATGAACCTAGAGGGCATTTTGCTAAGTGAAACAAGCCAGACACAGAGAGCAGCAAATACATAATCTCACTTATAGGCAAAATCTCAACAACAACAAAAAAGTGAATCTCAAAAAAGAGAGTCAAACTCATAGAAACAGAGAGTAGTTTGAATTTTTCAACAAAAAATTATGTTCTAGATCACATAGTGAGGAACACTTTACATAATAATCTCTGAGCACCTTTCTGACTATTTTCTCCCAACAAATTCCATAGAGTAAAATCACTCGTTCAAAGGGATTTAGGAATTTTAAGATCTTGAAACCCATTGGAAGACAATAACTAAAATTTTAAACAAAAGAGAAATGGCAAATAAATTGTTATTAATACTATATACATGTATACATGTAAATCATATGCATGATTATATGCATGTGAACATATCCCAGTTATAGATTTTTTTTACATAAGTGTATCTTATATCTGTATCAATGTTGCTGTGGCAGTAGAGAAGAGAGTCTGATCCTGGAGTCACAACTTTAACAGAGCTATGTTTCTACCACATATTAATAATGTAATCTTGGTAAATTATTTGACCCATCTGACACATGTTTCTATTATTGAGCTGAGTTATCTTCTTTACCTTTGAGTGTATGTGGCCCACTCCCATGCAAAAATCAGGGAGTTTTTCATGGAGCTAATAATATTATCCAGGGATCTCAGTTTTCATAATGGAATGTCAACTCTACACCTGGCATAAAATTCTTATAAGACAGAAGTTCCTATCAGGAAGTATAATCTCAAATTGTCTGCTATTCAGCTCCCATCAAGAGCTTGATACAGGAAAGTAAAACTTTGAGAACTTTATCTAAATATGTATTACTTTTCAACTGCATATATTTTATGAAAAAAATAGAAAGTATTATCATTCATTGATAATAGCATGTTTTAATACTGTTGATAATATGTATTGCTAGAATTATTAAACATAAAATAATGTTGTTCCCAGGGAAGTTTTTAACAAAATCCATGCCCTATAGCTCTGTTTTACTCCTACCTACTACCCAAGGTTATTGATAATATGCTAATATGTAAGAAAGATTAGTAGGAACCAGAATATTTTTTCTAACAATCAAAAACTTTCTTCTACTAATGAAGAATTTGATGACCCATTATTTCTAATAACTATATAATTGATTCGGTTTTCTTCTTTGACTGTTAGAAATATCACCACAAATTTGAAATTTATAACAACTAAGTTTTACCCTTAGGTTTGGTGTATATTCCAAGAACGTATTGCTGTAAAACAAAGCACCCAAAAACTTAGTGGCTTAAACATTATTTTTCAATATTTTATGGATTAATTTAGAATTGCTCATGCTCTTATAGTCAGAAGGCTGGGCTGGAACTTTCAGAAGGCTCAATTTAGCTAGATATCAAAGATGGCTTTGGGGCACCTGGGTGGCTCAGTTAGTTAAGCATCTGACTTTTTCAGCTCAGGTCATGATCTCACGGTTTGTGGGTTTGAGCCCCAGGTCAGGCTATGACAACTGACAGCTCAGAGCCTGGAGCCTGCTTCAGATTCAGTGTCTCCCTCGCTCTCTGTCCCTCCCCCACTCATGCTTTGCCTCTCAACAATAAATAAACATTAAAAAAATTTTTTTAATTAAAAAAAGAAGATGGCGTCTTCACTGACATATCTGGCAACTTAGCTGGGATAGCTACCTAACTTTGGGCAAGGCAAGTGCACCTCTCTCCCTTTCCCTTCCTACATCTAGCCACCAAGCAGCTGCCCCTTGCAGCCTCTCCACATGGCTTCCTCACAATATGGTGGAACTTCTGACAGAACTGCTGGCTTCACCTGGAGCAAAGAGCCCAAGGAAACTGGGGGTAGCCCCAAGGTTTTTTCCAACTTAGCCTCACAACTCAGGCAACATCACTTCCCCTACACTTTATTGGTCCAAATCAATTAGCTGATTCAGCCCCTATTCCAGGAAAGGGGAAGACAAAAGAACACGAATACCAGGAGGCAGGATTTATTGTGGACCACCTTTAGAGATTATTTATCACAGTACACTTAGATTTTCCTTTTTCTTATAGTAGGTTTTCTGCTTTATTACTTTTTCTATGTATTTTTATTAGAAGGTGCTTTTTAGTTTCATAGAGAAGCCAAATAACAATAGATAAATTAATGTTTGTACAAATGAAATAATACTATATAATACAGGGTATGTTATGAGAATTGCTTGAGTTAATAAATATGTGAACAATTTGTTAGTAGATTATACTAACTATATAATATATAACTAAGATTATAGTAACTGTATAGTATATAACCATACTAACTTACTAGTAACTATGAAAATAATTTGTCATGGAATTTCTGTTTTTGTTGGAATTCTAAAGATTTTTGCTTCCAACCAATACTCCAAATGCTCCATGACTATGTTAAGATAATAGAGAGACTTGAACTGAACACAGGCAAAGGGATTTATGTCACAGTAAAATTTCTGGAAACACTCTACATAGTTCTATTAAAACACAATCAGGGGCGCCTGGGTGGCTCAGTTGGTTAAGCATCCAACTTCAGCTCACGTCATGATCTCACAGTTTGTGAGTTCGAGCCCCGTGTCAGGCTATGTGCGGAAAGCTTAGAGCCTGGAGCAAGCTTCAGATTCTGTGTCTCCTTCTCTCTCTGCCCCTCCCCCACTTGCACTCTCTTTCTCAAAAATAAATAAATAAACATTTAAAAATAAAATAAAATAACATAAAATCAGCTTGGGGTTCCTGGGTGGCTCAGCCGATTTAAGTGTTCGACTCTTGATCTCACCTCAACGTCATGATCTCTGCCCCTCCTGCACTCTCTCTCTCTCAAAAATAAATAGATCAACTTTCAAAGAATACAGTAAGCTAAACCCGTATATTTGTTTCTTAGAAATAACTCCTGGGACACCTGGGTGGCTCAATTGGGACTTTGGCTCAGGTCATGTTCTTGCAGTTCATGAGTTTGAGCTCCATGTCAGGCTCTGTGCTGACAGCTCAGAGCCTGGAACCTGCTTCGGATTCTGTGTCTCCTTCTCTCTCTGTCCCTCCCCTGCTCACACTCGGTCTCTCAAAAATAAATAAACGTTAAAAAATTTTTCATAAAAAAAAAGAAATAACTCCTATTTTATACAACAGTGCCCATGTTTGTATTTCCGTTCCATAGTTACAATTCGATGAAGAGTGAGAGTGAACTGAATAATCTCCAAGGTTTCTTTTATGACTATGATTCTAAGATTCTCCTCTAAAGATTGGATTCTCCATTCCCACTGTGGCCCGATGTATAAAGTGTCACCAAAGAATTCTCACTGAGGTCTCTTCCACTGAATTTCTCTGTCCCCTCCTATCATCCAATTTTGCCACATGGTGTAGTAAGGACTTTACCTTGGTATCATTTTAATCATTTCCCTTAAAATGACTCCAGGTGTTCCTGCTGCCAGAAACCCTTCCTTTAACCAAAGGGCCTTTTATTCTGCTTGATTTTGGACCATCCAGATCTTGGCTGTATGTGGAAAGCCAGTGCAACCCTCACAAAAATTGTGCTCTCTCTGGCCTATGTATCATTAAATATTCCATTTAATCTGCCCAGAATGTCATCCCCACTTTGCAGTGTCAAATCTTCGGCCTCACTCATTAAAAACCTTCCCAAGGCCAATGATCCTAATTACACAATGAAACCTCTTTATCTAGCCTTCTTACCAGTCTAAACACTTAGGCACTTAATGGGAACGTCTGTAATTGGCTTTGTAAATGTTTTCCACATATGCATAATTTTCTTTAGCTCTTTTTTTTTTCTCTCATTAAATCAAACAACTGACTTCAGGAAAGTTGTCTTTTAATTCCCTGGAAACTCTTCACCGCATCCCGCCAAGGGGTCAGCACTTAGTAGATAGCCAACAAATATGTTGACTAAGAAAATCAGCACTAGACCTTGGTAAACTATTGCTTCCTGTGCTTCAATTTTTTGAAGCTTACAGAAAAGGATATTAGGAAGGTAATTTACCATTTAAGAAGTGTTTTGAAATCCTTGAACAGAGAATACTCTTCAACAATTGCATGAAATACTGCCGCAATTACAATGATTTCTGGATGTCACTCTGCTACAAATCTGCTACCTAGGAACAAAAGAAAATGCCACTTGAAGAAAACAGGTTAACAAAGTACAAGGCCAAGGCACCACCTATTCCACCTGACATCAAATGTTGCACTTTGCTTTAATCTCCTGATACTAGAAAAAATAATTTTAAGGTAACTTTGGCTAAAGAAAAGCTGAAAAAATGAAAAGACACTCTACAAGGAACAGCCTGATACAGCCTAACTTTTCTAGTCAACCTGATGGAATTAGGTTCTACAAGATGGACTCTCTACTGTAAATCAATTTAAATAAATGGTCATTTAACACTATAAAAGTATGTAAAATTTTTGAAGTACGAGCTAGGAAAACATTCTAATCTAATGACAAGGATATTATTAGGAGATTTCAATATTAAATGCTCATAACTTAAAATCGAATAAATGATACAATGAATACATTTGAATAAGAAAGCCTTTGAGTCTTGAAAGAGTTTATGAAGAATACTTTAGCAAATTAGTGTGATGGTTTAGTAATCAAAATAAAGTTTGACATTTCTTGAAAAAGCTCTTGATTTGCATTATTATAACAATTCTAACGAAATTTAATGCAAAATATGTCGGGATGGTACCAATGAATTGCTCTTATTATCAAATTGCTGGGTTTTTTGTTTTTGTAATGTTCCACACCTTTCATTCTTCCCCTGATTAACCCCTTCTCATCTATCAGATCTGAGCCTAATTGTCCCTCTCTCAAAATGGCATTTTTGTTAGCCCCCAAATATGACTATTTTTTCCCTGATATTCTCACCCATGGAATCTTTGTATTTCCTTTAAAAAAACTTTTCATAATGTAACTCTGTTTTATTTTATAGATTTACCTTGTGTTTAGTTCCTTAATGAATTCCCCCTCTCCGACCAACTCAACCTTTAATATGTATGAAAGTAAAACATCTGTCTCTTTTAATTTTTTTTAATGGTCATTTATTTTTGCAAGAGAGAGAGAGACGGAGCACGAGCAGTGGAGAGGCAGAGAGAGAGGGAGACACAGACTCTGAAGCAGGCTCCAGGCTCTGAGCTGTCAGCACAGAGCCTGAAGCGGGGCTCGAACCCACGAACCATGAGATCATGACCTGAGCTGAAGTCGGACACTTAACCAACTAAACCCCCAGACAGCCCTCCTTTTTCATTTTTTTATATCCAGCACCTGGCACAGAACCCAACACTTAGTATGTGATCAATAAATACTTGTTAAATAAGCAAAAGATTAAAAAGTGGTAATGCCTCATCATGTTATTTGATATTACCAGAACACGGATTCATTTTGATAGACAAAAATGTGTAATTTGAATGCATGTTTCTGACTCACAGAGGATTATTTGGACCTATGACACTCTCCAGTGACTGGTACCCATTAGATGGGCTGCTTGTTTTACTTTCCCTTCTCATTCTGTTGAAGCCCATCATAAACTGGATTATAGGATTGCACTTTTAACTATGGATTATTTATATAAACATTTAGGAGTTTAGGTTTATCAAAAAAAACTTTTCTTCTGGGACCAAGTAGTGCAATATTCTGACTATTTTCCACTCTTCTCCTTAAGTACCCCTGCAAAAATAGTAAAGATGAATATCAAGGTTGAATAAAACCCCTGCAGTACCATTTAGACATTATATCTAGTGGTTTGCACTTTTGCCAGTGGCCCACAGAGCAGCTGATGTGTCAATTCCAGAGTTAAGTAATCAAGGATATCCCGGAAAACTTCAACATCACACAACTCTGTTCTCTCAATCCAGTATATATCAGTACAGTCCAACCTTTCACATTCAGCCTCTGTTATTTTTTTTTATTCCCTCCTCTGATATCTCACCTTCCTAGTGGAGGACAAAACAAGCATGAGACATAAATACATATATTTTCTAGTTTCCTTTCTTGTCTATTTTTCCTATTTATTTTATAGCCTTTTTATTTAGAAGCCTGTGGAAACAAAACATTTGCAGAAAATGGCTAAGATTTACCGTATATAAATACACACATTGACGTGTAACCTGTAGAAGACAGTTCTTTATTTTTTTAAGTTTATTTATTTTGGGTGGGGGAGGAGCAGAGTGACAGAGAGAGAGAGAATCCTAAGCAGGCACTGCACTGCCAGACTTGGCCTGACGAGTGGCTCTAACTCACGAATCATGAGATCATGACCAGAGCTGAAATCAAGAGTGAGAGGCTTAAGGGACTGCGTCACCCAAGCGCCCCCTAAAGACAATTCTTTAAAATCATCAGAATTGGGCACCTGGGTGGCTCAGATGTTAAGCATCTGACTTCAGCTCAGGTCAAGATCTCACAGTTCATGAGTTCAAGTCCCACATTGAGCGACATGAGCTCTGCTTCAAATAAAAACATGAGCCCTGGGTGATCCCCTCTTCTCTCTCTCTCTCTCTCTCTCTCTCTCTCTCTCTCTGCCCCTCACTCACTTGCACCCTCTCTGTTTCTCAAATAAAAAATAAAGTCCTCAGAATTACAGCACCTGGTTGGCTCAGTTGGTAGGGCATATTATTTAATCTTGGGGTCATGAGTTCAAGCCCCATGTTGGGCATAGAGCTTACTTAAAAAAAAATAAGTAAAATCATCAGAATTGTACCAAAAATATAGTATAATAGAGGAAAGATTGTTCCTTATTAAGTGATGTGGGACAACTGGAATCCCTTTCATTTAATATAGCTGGTAATAATTGTAGGGGCCAAGGGCAGGCTGCCCCAAGAAGGGCCACTTTGGCATACTGATTATTTTAAATAAACGTTTGGGGCACCTGGGTGGCTCAGTCAGTTGAGTGTCTTGATCTCACTCGGTTCATGAGTTCAAGCCTCTGGAGCCTGCTTCAGATTCTGTGTCTTCCTCTCTCTCTCTACCCCTCCCTGGCTCATGCTCTCTCTCTCAAAAATAAACAAACATAAAAAAAAAAAAGAAAACATAAAAGTTACTTAAAAGACAGCCTGTACAAGGACACTTAGACCCTCCTCTGTCTCTGAAAGCAGGAAATAAATCTCCTATGTGAAAGGGGGACTAAGAAGTAAAAATACTTATTATTATTATTATTATTATTATTATTATTATTATTATCAGATATTCTGTTTAGAATTATTTACTAACTGAAGCTCCCAAAGTTAAGTATCTTTGTCCTGATGATTCCTAAACAGATTGCCTCTTTGTTTAAAAGTATAAAAACTTCCTTCTTTGCTCATTTCTTTGGGTGTCGATTTCATAATTGGGCCTTTGTGCACATGTAATAAAACTATTTTTTTTCTCTTGTTAATCTGTCTCCTGTAAATTTAATTCTTGGTCCAGATGGAAGACCCTAAAAGGTAGAAAAAGAATTTTTCCTTCCTTTCAATACTATCTTCTCAAAATAAAAGAATACAAAAACTAAAACATTTACATATTCGACTCTAAGATAGTTTCAATTAAATTAATAAAATATATGGTTTGGCATATGTAAGGATTTCACTCAGTCATTTACAAAATACATGTTAATTCTCATTTGCTCATATTTTTATCTTAAAACTAATCAGGGCATTTACAAGATAAAATTCTTTTTTTTTTTAATGTTTATTTATTTTTGAGAGAGAGACAGAGTGTGAGTTGGGGAGGAGCAGAGAGAGAGAGGGAGAGACAGAATCTGAAGCAGGCTCCAGGCTCTGAGCTGTCAGCACAGAGCCCGATGTGGGGTTTGAACTCACAAACTGAGATCATGACCTGAGCTGAAGTCAGACGCCCAACTGACTGAGCCACCCAGGCGCCCCAAGATAAAATTCTAATCTCTCCGTACTTACTATAGCCCTGTGCTAATACAGTAGCCCCCAGTCACATAGGTCTATTTAAATTGAATTCTAACACAAGGTACCAGGAGATAGCATCAGTTTCTATAGCTTAAGGGTTCAGTTCTACAACACCCAGCTCCCCCGCCTCACTTCAGATGCATCTCACAAGTTCAGATTGTTGCTTGTACTTCTGACAAACTGGCTAGAAGTCAGAGGTACCCAAAACCACCTCCTTGGATTTGATTAATTTGCTAGAGTGGCTTACAGAAGTCAAAGAAACATTTTACTTACTAGATCACCCGATTATTATAAAAGGGTGTAAGTCAGGAACAGCCAGATGGAAAAGATGTACAGAGCAAGGTAGCGGGAAAGGACAGGAGGCATCCATGTCAGCTTGACACAGACATTTAATGACATTAGACTCATAGATTAATATACACATCTTTAGCCAGACCAGTTGAGATTCTGTATCTACTCCCTGGTGAGGGCACCATTCTCCCTGTGCTTTAATAAACACTTAAATTAGGGCCATATGACTCTTGTCAAAGTTCTCTGCCTTTTGAATGACATAGTTTTTTTCTCTATTCACGGGAGCATTTTCTGTTACTTTGGTTTTCACCAGAAACACCTGGAGCACAAGCAGGGGAGGGATAGAGAGAGAGGGAGAGAGAGAGAATCCCAAGCAGGCTCTGTGCTGACGGTGTGGAGCCTGATGTGGGGCTCCAACACACAAACCCTGATATCATGACCTGAACCCAAACCAAGAGTCGGTTGCTTAACCCATTGAGCCACAGAGGCACCCCTAAAAAATTTCCTTGAGATCCGGTATTTAAACTAAAATGAACAACAAGTCTTTTCTTAATAAGTCAAATATAAAACGATAGTACTGATGTTTATCACCATCACGATTAATTAACATTTGTGAATATTTTATTTAAGCATATATTTTTAAAACATAGCATTTCCTTATTTATTTATTTCTTTTTTCTTTTTCTTTATTTTTTTAATTTTATTTTTTCTTAATTTACATCCAAATTAGTTAGTATATAGTGCAACGATGATTTCAGGAGTAGATTCCTTAATACCCCTTACCCATTTAGCCCATCACCCCTCCCTCACCCCCTCCAGTAACCCTCTGTTTGTTTTCCATATTTATGAGTCTCTTCTGTTTTGTCCCCCTCTCTGTTTGGGTATTATTTTTGTTTCCCTTCCCTTATGTTCATCTGTTTTGTCTCTTAAAGTCCTCATATGAGTGAAGTCATATGATATTTGTCTTTCTCTGACTAACTTAGCTTAGCATAATACCCTCTAGTTCGATCCACGTAGTTGCAAATGGCAAGATTTCATTCTTTTTGATTATCAAGTAATACTCCATTGTATATATATGTACCACATCTTCTTTATCCACTTGTCCATCAATGGGCATTTGGGCTCTTTCCATACTTTGGCTCTTGTTGATAGTGCTGCTATAAACATGGGGGTGCATGTGTCCCTTCAAAACAGCACACCTGTATCCCTTGCATAAATACCTAGTAGTGCCATTGCTGGGTTGTAGGGTAGTTCTATTTTTAGATTTTTAAGGAACCTCCATACTGTTTTCCAGAGTGGCTGCACCAGCTTGCATTCCGAACATAGCATTTCCTTTAACCAAGTACCTTATGTTTGCAGAGAAACATGTCAAGATCAATGAGAAAAGATTTTTATTGGACAGAGTGCTAGGTTGGAAGCAAGGAAAAACAATAATTTAAACTCTCAGGTTTCTGTTTCATTAGATGTAAAATGAGAAAGTTGGGCTTTATTATTTTTGTCACAGCTTCCAACATTATGATATTATAACCCTAATAAGAAAATGAGGCAGCCACAAAACACAGGGTTAGAAAATCAAAACAAAGTCAAATCAATTAAATAAGTATTACTGTACCATTAAATAATTCTGTTCCATCTTGGAGATTTCAGTCTTTGTAGTATCTTCTGAGTAAATTCCAATAAGTAAATAATATGATGCCCTTACAAGCCAGGTGTTCTGTTCAGTGTCTTAATCTTTTTTCAGAACTCTAGAGAATCAGTTATTAAGGAAAATAATGTTCTAGGAGGATAAATGGCATTCTACTGGCCTTAATTTGTACAATCAAATGTCTTTAATCTAGCTTAGATGTGGAGAAGTGTCATTTAGACTTGGGAAAACATTCAGAGCAAGAGAATTTAAGAGGGAAAGCAATTTTGTTGTCTTAAAAGAATCTATAGAAAAGCTGTTGATAGGGGCATGTGCATTGTTCAGTTGGTTAAGCATCTGACTTCAGCTCAGGTCATGATTTCACGGTTCGTGGGTTCGAACCCTTCATCGGGCTCTGTGCTGACAGCTTAGACCCTGGAGCCTGCTTCGGATTCTGTGTCTCCCCCTCCCTCTGTCCCTCCCCTGCTCGCCCTCTGTCTCTCTCTCTTTTAAAAACTAAATAAACATTAAAAATTTTTTTTAAAAAAAGAAAAGCTGTTGACAGAACAATAAAGTAGCTGGATAGTTTATTTGAGAAAATCTAAATGCTTCCATAAAAATTTTGTGCAAATAAGGACACTGACATATGAGGGGAGCAGACTATGCTACCCCACAATGTGCCACTTTGGCATGTGGATTGTTTTGAGTGGAAGGCAATTAAGACCCAGCAGGCTCAGAAAAGGCTTTTTACCTCTCCCTAACTGCCTAAAAGAATTTAAGTGGGGAGCCTGACGAGGAAGAGAGCTATCATCAGAGAAAGCTTTTTCTATCAGAAAGACTTAGCATGGCTTGGCAAACATTGGTCTACCAAACAGCTGCTCTTCTCATCTTCCTGTAAATTGTCTTCTTTCCCTGTGAAGCCCAGACCCCTACCCCCTTCTCCTTATCTCAGGATGGTATATAGGCCTCCACTGCCTGACTGTCTGGGAGTCTTGAGCCTTTGCAAGACACCTTATGTTTGGAACTATGTTTGTTTTTTCTTCTGTTAATCTGTCTTATGTCAATTTAATTATTAAGCCAGCCAAAGAACTTAGAAGCATAGAAGGGGACATTTTTTTCTCCTCAACACACGTTATAAAATCCTCAAAATTATTTTGGGGCAACAGGAGTTAGTCTGGAAAATAATTCCCTTTCACACTTTGACAATTAGGCTGGATCAGCACTAGAAACAATTGCAAAAATGTCTGTCTGACTGGCTGTCCCAAATCCTAACTCTGGTGGAGAATTTGACTAAACTATGAATTGGCCTAATGTCAACACATTATTTGGATGGGCAAATGACTATTAATAGTCATTATTGTGGTGTCTCTCCGATCAGATAGGGCCCACAAACATGGGACGACAATTGATTGGGTAGAAGCCTCTAGCAGAAGCCGGTGGTGCAGGAAGTGAAAGAATTCCCCTGAGGCAGAACAAAGGGGATGGAAATTTATGCAAGGGAGCAGGCAGGACAGCACAGGAGAGACTGTCTGCCATGATGCAGTGGCTGGGGGCTGTATTTAAAGATGGAAGGTGAGGAGGTATGGTGACTTACGGAATTTTCCCTTTTTTTGTGGAACTGTGGCTGGTTGCAAGTAGCCCATTGGTTAGTTAAGGCCTCTGGATATTTTGAGGGGTGTGGGTCACCTGATGTGCCTGTGTGTATTCAGTCAGGGGGTCCCTGTGGGCCCTGTCTACATTCCATTACTCAAGCCTTCTGCTTAAAAGTGGCCTCTACAATTATTATCTGCTGACTTTCCTGTTTTTTGTGATACAACTTTCCGATGAAGAGCACTTACTCCAAAACCTCTTAGTTCTCAACCGTTCTCTTTGTTGTTTACAAAAGCCCTTCTTGGTCACAAAGCTTCCTCAGTAAAAGAGTGTGACGTGGACTTACAAAGACTTAAAAGGTGCATGAAGGCATCTAGAGGTAACTGAGACCTAAACACTTAAATATCATGTGCAATTTGGAAGGAAAGATAACTCTGAAAGGCATATTTTAAAACCCTCATCTTCAGCCTTTATTACTAATGAATTTTCTGGTATGTGGGTTGCTATGGTGACTGAATGACATTGGACTGGAAGGTTTTCAAGGCACTGACAAGACCACTGACTCCTGACTTCAGAGCCAAGTTTCCGAAGTTTGAATCTAGGTGTAGCCATTTCCCTGCTGTATGACACTGATCAAATCATGCATCTCCCTGTGCCTCAGTTTTCTCATCTGCAAAATGAAGATAACAGTATTACCTCAGAGGATTATTGTGAGAATCAAATGAATGACTATTTGTAAAACATTTAGAATAGAGTTTGGCATACAGTTAGTGCCATATACGTGCCTATTAAATAAAAATTTAATAATGGAAACAAGTATATGACTACTTCCTGCTCTGAATATAACTTGAAATGGGGCAGAGCTTGATTTCATGATGCCAAAAGGCACTATGAGAACAATAAAGTATCCTAAAATTGAGTGTGCCTAATGTTCTTTGTCTTTTATTGGGTACCATAGAACATTAAAGGCTGGTGGCTGCAGAAAACCCAAGGTGGGGATTGATGAAATGATTTGGTCTTATTAAAAATGTATATTTTAGATTAGATAATATTTTTACAGAGAAAACAAATTTCATTCCTACATTTACAAGTTATCACAAAGCATAAATGCAGTCCAAATTAATGAGGTTTAGCTGAGCAGTTTAAGCTAGCAAGATCTGACACATTAAATTGAAATTATACATGGAATTAAAGCACACAGAACTCATTTGGGAAATGATTCATTCTTTTTGTGTGTGTTGCCAAGGTTCTATTTAGCACATCAAAGAAGACTTTGCCATTTATTAGCTGTGTGACTTTGGGAGAATCACTCAGATTATCTAAACTCTTTTCCTCATTAGTAAAATGGAGTTGACAACACTCCACAATCTGTCCCCCACCCCGTGGGAATATAAAACAGTTGTGTAGGGACGCCTGGGTGGCTCAGTCGGTTAAGGGTCTCACTCTTGATTTCGGCTCACGTCGTGATCTCACAGTTGATGAGATCAATCCCCATGTTAGGCTCTGAGCTGACAGTGTGGAGCCTGCTTGGGGTTCTGTCTCCCTCTCTCTGCCCCTCCCCTGCTTGTGCTCTATCTCTCAAAAATAAATAAACATTTAAAAGCACCTATAAAGAGTAAAAGTAATAATAATAAAAAAGTGGTTTTGTATATAGTAGAGCTATATGGATAAAAATGAGTGTGTATCCTACTTTGGGTTTCCCTGACAGCAAAGCTTGTGGCAAGGGTTTGGGAATAGGATATTTATTTGACAGGTTATCCATGGAATGATAAAGGAGAGAGCAAGAGTGTCTGACTGGAAAATCAATAAGAAGCTGGTTTTCCCTCTGGATAAATAGGCTCAGTCTCCATGAACCATGTGAGGAATTGTATACAATTGCCCTGGGGGGCATTGGCTTCCCCCAAAGGACAGGAGGCTGGAGCATTTCACTACAGACTGCCATCCTCCCTTGTTGATGTTTCTCTTTGGGTATGTTAAAACTCTGGTCGGACCTATTCAGCAGGCAGGAGAAAGCCTTGAGACAGAAAAGCAGAGAGGTATAGTGCCCTTAAATTGGCACCCTTGGAGTGTCCACTATAGCCATAGGTGAAGTCAGAGGTGAACACAGGAAGTGAGGCATAGACAGTAACAGTAGCTGCTGCAGTGTGTTTTACTATGTCCTTGTGAGTAGAATTAAATCTGAGGTATTGGATAGGGAGTAATAATTCACTCTGGGCCGTCAATGCCTTTTTGTTTGCCGGGTTGTGCCACAACAAAGTGCTACTCTAGCCTTCAGAGCAAGGCCAGGCTTCTCTCATCAGCTCTCTGTAATCCTTTATTCCCACTGTTTTTCCAACTACAGATTCTTCCACCTTCACTTGTGCAAGTCTGAATTTAACAAGTTCGCGTCTGCTACCACCTGCCTTGCCCTGGCCACCATGATTAAAACTAGCATTCTGTATTATATATGTATCTAGCTTTCCTCTGTTTTCATATTTATCATATGCTGCTGTAGAGATATTTGAATTTCTACCTTTTTTCTCCCTACCATGATTTATATCACACTGTGAACTACAAGAAAGTAATATCAATTAATTTTAAATGCAAATGATTCAATTTTCTACAACCTTCAGTATATTTTAGAAGTCTATGTGGTGGTTAATTTTAACTGTCAACTAAGTGTCAAGTGCCCAGATATTGAGTTAAATAGTATTTGTGTGTGTGTGTTGGGGAGGGGGGAGTGGGTTCTGGATGGGATTAACATTTAAATCAGTAGACTGAGCAATGTGGATGAGCCTTGTCCAATCCACTGAAGGCCTGAATAGAATAAAAAGCTGAATAAGACAGAATTCTCTCTCTGCCTGTTTTTGAGCTGACACATGGATCTTCTCCTGCCTTGGGACACAGACTAGGACTCAGATTGGAATTTATGCCATCAGCTCTCCAGGGTCCGGACTTCTCAGCCTCCATAATCAAGTCTGCCAATTCCTTAAAAAAAGAAACACACACACACACACACACACACACACACACACACATACACAATTGGTTCTGTTTCTCTGAAGAACCCTGACAAATACATTTTACTTTCCAATGAGATTTAATAAATTCCTCATTGACCTATAATCTGCTATCGTTCTGATTTCATTTGGTGGGGAAATAAACCTAGAGAATTCTAAGTAAGTTTGCTTATATCAAAAGAAAAAAATAAACTGCTCTTTGATTTTTTATTCTTTTCTCCCCCTCAAAATAGCCCATTCAAAATAAATAAGAGTGTTAGGATTGCTCTTATACATTGCCTTAAACTCCCAGCTCACAACTTTGTTTCCTTAAATAAATAAATACCTGTGGGATCTTTAGCAGGAAGATGTAGAATGTGTTCCTTCTTTTAATATTTTCATAGCACACCAATTTATTTAAAAGGCACTATAAACAAATATTCTTAAGTTTTAAAACTCATAATGTAAGTATGGATAGAATTAAAATTTGGAAAATTATTAAATAAAATACAGTTATTAGTTAAAACAATGAATGGGCATCTAGGTAAAAGTGGGGGTACTATTTCATGTATTCATAAAAACGAGAGATGCCTGGATTGTGACTAAAGTGAACTGAAGGCAAATTATGGAAGACCAATATCTTCATCTAATTTCAATATTTGTAGTATACATTTCAAAGTATTGCAGGGAAGTGAAATACTCTAGGACCAAAATTGTAAGTACTTTTCTGGAAATGAAATACTAATTTCTCTTAAACAACAAATGTCATATTTTAAAAGTATCTTCGAGCCATGTGTTAATGATGAAGATCACAATGTTAGCTGCACCCAGTCAATAATTTTTCCCTTGAAAAATTATCAAATATTTTATAAAGATTCATCATAAAAATATAAAAAAGTTTATCATCAAAATATAGCTAAAGGTAGAGCATCTATCTTTTTTTAAAGCTATATTACCCTCCAACATTTAAGTAATGTTTATAAACACAAAAAAGTTTAGATTCATTACTGTTATCTTACCATAAACTCTGATAATTTTAATAGTTTTAAACATATAAACATGAGTGAAAAGATCAATTATAAAACCATTAAAATACTATTATCACAGATGGTGTGGCAGGTAGAAAAATGTCTCCCCATAGATGTCTGTGGCTTAATCCCCAAAACTTGTGAAGATGCTCCTTTATGTGGCAAACAGACTTTTCAGATATGATTAAGCAAAGGATCTTGAGATGGGAAAATCATCCCGGATTATCTAACTGGATCCAACATAATCATAAGTGTCCTTGAAAGAGGGAAACAGGGGCGCCTGGGTGGCGTAGTCGGTTAAGCGTCCGACTTCAGCCAGGTCACGATCTCGCGGTCCGTGAGTTCGAGCCCCGCATCGGGCTCTGGGCGGATGGCTCAGAGCCTGGAGCCTGTTTCCGATTCTGTGTCTCCCTCTCTCTCTGCCCCTCCCCCGTTCATGCTCTGTCTCTCTCTGTCCCAAAAATAAATAAACGTTGAAAAAAAAAATTAAATATTGAAAAAAAAAAAAAAAAAAAAAAAGAAAGAGGGAAACAGAGGGTGCCTGGCTGGCTCAGTCAGAGTAGAGCATGCCACTCTTTTGATCTTAGGGCTGTGAGTTCAAGCCCCATGTTGTACGTGGAGCCTACTTAAAAAACAAAAAAGAAGAAGAAGAAGGAAGCAGAAGAGTCAGAGTTGGAAAAGAGGATGTGATGATGGAAGTAGAGATTGAAAGGTTGTTGCCAAGGCCCAGGAATACAGGTAGTCTACCCAAAGCTGGGAGAGGCAAGGGAGGGATTCTCCCCAAGGGTCCTCACAACCAATGTAACCCTACTGCCCCCCTAATCCTAACCCCATGAGACCCATTTTGACTTCTGACCTCCTCAACTGTAAAATAATAAATTTCTGTTGTTTTAAGTAACAAAATATGTGATTGTTTGTTACAGCAGCAACAGGAAACGAATACAGATGGATAAATTAGGCCTCTTGTATTATAGTAACACTTTTGCATATTTCTGTAGATGTCTTGCTTACCTTAATTCATAACCTGAGCAGATATGAAATATATAATTTTTATAATTCTAATTAACAATCACATGGTTATAAGAAACAGAGACTCACTCAAACTGGTTCAAGGAAGTAGAGAATTTATTTTACTCTCTAATAGGAGGAGAATTGGACAGGGCCATTCCCTGGCTCTTGTTCTTACTCTCATGCCCTTCTCATGTTCCCTCTCTCATTCATCAGGTGGCCCCACCTATGTTTTATTCAGGTCAGCTATCAGCAAATACAGCCTAAAGTGTCCTTATTCCAAATTCCTGAGAGAGGTATTCTGGTCGTCAAGTGTCCACTCTTGGTTCAGTCAGCCTTAGCCACAGGGAATAAGATCACCTGCCCCAAATATGGCCACCTAGGCCCAAAGCAGAATCTCTTATAAAAAAGAATGATAGTTGAGCCAATGACAGAAATTTGCCCTATGGGCATTTTAGAAACATATTTACATGAGGGCTATATTTTTTTTTATTTTTTTTTTTTATTTTTTTTCAACTTTTTTAAATATATTTTTGGGACAGAGAGAGACAGAGCATGAACGGGGGAGGGGCAGAGAGAGAGGGAGACACAGAACCGGAAACAGGCTCCAGGCCCTGAGCCATCAGCCCAGAGCCCGATGCGGGGCTCGAACTCACGGACCACGAGATCGTGACCTGGCTGAAGTCAGACACTTAACCGACTGCGCCACCCAGGCGCCCCACATGAGGACTATATTTTTATATGTCAGTGTGTACTGTGTTACTCAGCTACAGGTAATTCCCTGAATCATAATTATGTGAATTGATGCCAAGTTGTTGTTAAGAGCACCATTCACTGGCCTGCCAAAAATAAGACAGTAGTACTATACATCTTTTACCATGGAAGCTAAACATGGAAACAATGGAGCAATTTTAATTGCTTATCAGCGTACAAGCCATTCTAATTAGATGACCTTGTCAAAATGTCTTCTTCCAGGGTAGCATGACGTACAACTATTTTCTAGGACAGAGTTAAAAGAATTATTTGATAGCTTACAGAAAGCAAACCTTTGCTTCCTACCTGGAAGTAGAGACACCCCTGCTCTGCAGATATAGAGTAATCATAAAATGACTCAACAATTCTCCTCCTCAATGGAAAGGATCTTTGGTAATAACACCCAGAATGCACCACTTCGGTGCCTGTCATGGCTCAGAGCCAAATATTGGAATCATCTATAAAATCTCTTTTACAATTCTCAACCATTCTTCAAGATAGCTATTTATAATCTTCATTTTATGGAGAAGGAAACTAAGACGGGGAAAACAATTTGCTCAGAGTCCAATAAGGAAGAGGAAGAACCAGAGTTTGAACTAGATTTGCCTGATCCAATGCAATATTAAAGTACACTGTGTTTGTCCCTGTAGTGATGACAGCATAATAGATTCTCCTTGTCAGCTATAAACAATATATGCAGCTTAAAATGTATAAATTGTCATTCAAAGCTGCTATAAACATATTACAAAATGGATGAAAAGAAAAAGTAAGAGCAAGGTCAATATTTTTACCAGCTTTACTCTGGTATATTTACATTTTTCACAAGTCACTTACTTTTATTTGAGACTAAACTACACCATCTCCTGTCACTTTCTCTCATCATTTCTCGTTGCCTAGGCCCATCCTCACCCAGCAGTGTTGATGAAATAGCTACCTGATGAAAAAGCACAGTATGTATCTGGAAAATTGTCAGTTCTATTTAAGAGGCTTGAGTATGCATCGGATGTTATAACAAAGGAAAGACTGTTTTTACACTTGTCATCAGGGGCATTTGTCC
>NW_024420586.1:13841519-13893685 GCF_014898765.1 Herpailurus yagouaroundi
CCCCCCCCCCCCCCCCCCACCCCCCCCCCCCATCAGGGGCATTTGTCCAGTGCGGGGCGGGGGGCGGGGGGAGCCATCTGGGTTTTGTGGGGCTTGATGCTTGTCTGATTTGCACAGCTTCTTTAAGAGGACAGCATATAAAATTGAAATTAAGGTTTCAAATTAGGTTTGAAATTCAAATTAGGTTTGAAAAGGACTATTTATTGGGGATGCATGGCTGGCTCAGTGGGCTCTAGATCTCAGGGCATGGGTTCAAGTCCCATGTTGGGCATAGAGGCTACTTTAAAAAAAGATTTTAAAAAAAGAAAAGGACTAGTTATTGAAAATGGGAAAAGAAATAACAAATTATAAATCTTGAAAGCTGATATATACTGCAAGCACCACAAAAATCCAGGAAAAAAATATGTAACTTAATGAACTGCTTGAGACATCTGTGAAACACTTTTATCTCTGATATTTCTTGTCTATGTACTATTTGATTCCCTCTACATGTTGCAAGAATTTCATAGTATCGTTTTCTATATATAATCTACTTGTGATGGTTAATTTTATGTGTCAACTTGACTGGACTAAGGGATGCTCAGATAGCTAGTAAAACATTATTTCTGGATATGTCTGTAAAGGTGTTTCCAGAAGAGATTAACATTTGCATTGCTGGACTGAATAAAGGAGATCAGTTTCACAAGTCTGTGTGGGTTTGATCCAATCCACGAAGGGCCTGAAGAGAACTAAAATGTGAAGGAAGAATGAATTTGCTCTGTGTTCGAGCTACGATGGTTATCTTTCCTGGTATCTGATATCAGTGTGCCTGGTTCTCTGGCCTTTCTCTAACTGGGACTTATACCTTTGGCTCTTCTGGTTCTCAGGCATTTGGGTTTGGACTGGAACTACATCACCAGCTTTCTTCAGTCACCATCTTGCAAATGGCTGACCATGGGACTTCTCCATAATTGCATGAGTCAATCCCTCATAATAAATTTCTTTCCATAAATCTTCATATATCCTATTGATTCTGTTTCTCTAGAGAACCTTGACTAATACGCCAATCATTTGACTAGCATGGCTAATTTGTCAAACATGTTTTAGTCAAGTATATTTCACAAGTGTCAAATACAATTGTGCTCGTCTGTTTGCATTCACTGCACTGTGGTAGTGGGGTTCTTTTTTTTGTTGTTGTTTATTTATTTTGAGAGGGAGACAGAGCGCACACTGGGGAGAGGCAGAGAGAGAGAGGGAGAGAGAGAATCCCATTCAGTCTCTAAGTCAGCAGCAGAGAGCCCGAGGCAGGGCTAGATCTGAGATCATGGCCAGAGCTGAAATCTGGAGTCAGACTCAACCGAGTGAGCCACCCAGGAGCCTCCTGTGGTAGTGGATTTTTAAGCTTCCATGCAAAGTCTTCAGTTTTAAAGTTTCAGAATTGCTCAAGAATATTTTCACCCTACTAATTCCAACAGGCTATGTTTAATTACTCACATATTAGGAAAGTATTTTTGAAGGGTACTTTGAATTTGAAAGCGTTTCTAAAAGATGCATGAGGTATGAATAAAATAGCTTATAATAAACTCCTATATCTGAGATTATGTGAGAAAAGCTTGTCAAATCACAGTTTTGGGTCCCCTGGGCGGCTTAGTTGGTTAAGTGTCCGATTTTGTCTCAGGTCATGATCTCATGCTTGGTGAGTTTGAGCCCTGCTTTGGGCTCTGTGCTGATAGTGCGGAGCCTCGTTGGGATTCTCTCTCTCTCCCTTTCTCTCTGCCCCTCCCCCACTGGCACTTTCTCTTTCTCTCTCTCAAAATAAATAAATAAACTTTAAAAAATAACCACTCACAACATACACAAATTCTCTTTTATTGGCCAAACAGGATGCACACACTCACACATGCATGCACGTACACAGAGAGTTTTATCTTCTCAATAGAAATGCAAACTATATCCTGGTTATTCAAAATTCAGATGTAAAGCCTTTTTTTTTAAGTTTATTTATTTATTTTTGAGAGAGAGAGAGAGCATGCTTGCGAGCAGGGTGCGGGCAGAGAGAAAAAGAAGAGAGGGAAAGAATCCCAAGCAGGGTCCCCACTATCAACATGGAACCCAACTCAGGGCTGATCTCACGAACCTCAAGATCATAACCTGAGCCAAAATCAAGACTTGGACACTTAACTGACTGAGCCACCCAGGTGTCCCCTGATGTAAACACTTTAAACAAAATATTGAGAGTGAATTCATCAGACACTAGAGACTTCTTCCTAAAGCAACCTAAATTTATATTCAATAGAGCATTTACAGCCTGCCTTGCACTCCCAGGAAGAGCTATGTCTCTAACACAATCAAGAATACAAATTAATGTTGTGCCAATTAAATATGGGCTTCATGATCAACAGTGTAGTTGCAACAGTGTCTTTCCTTCAGCCTGACAGAGTAGATACAGTTGTTAAATTTATGCTTTTCTTCAGTTTATAAATCTTCCTTGATAGTGTTCTTGTATTTAATTGCACTCCTATTATTGCACTACTGAATACATCTTTTAATATTTAGAAACAATTTTAGTTTTGAAATGTATTTCTTCCTCCACTCACTGTTGATGATATTCCTGCTGTTATATGCCAGGTATTGGTCTGGGGGCTAATGCTGAGCTGGCAGGTAAAGGGCAGATCATCTTATGTAAAAACAAAAAATGCAAATACATCATCACCCATTGATTTATTAACATGAATGAATTTATCTCTAACCAATAATCTGGGGCTACAATTAGAACATATCTTGATTTGAAGGATGGGAGCAGGAAGAAAAGGTCAAGTGCTCACAAGCCCTGTAGGGTAATACCATGAAGGTGGCCAGAGCTACCAGGAAACATCAGAGCCACCTGGGAAAGCAGAGATGGAAAAAACAAAAGCAAAGATGAGAGTCCTAAGGACCATGACAGGATCCAAGCGAATCTATTCTCCTCTCTGTGAAGTATCTCAAATCCCTGCTTTTGCAAATCATTTCTGTCCTCTAAAAGAGCATGAAATCATTTTAGCAACCAATACCTGAAAGACCAGGGACACTCCGATTGGTTGTGATGCTTCTACATCCATGAGACAGACCACACTGCTGATGGGAACAAGAAAGCAAAATACAAATGCCATCTCAGGCAAACGTGGACATTATGCTTCCTGGCCTTCTCATTGAGACAAACTAGGAGAGGGTGGAAGACAAATGGAGTCCAAAATCCACAATATACACATACCATGTTAGATAGTTTTCAAAAAAGGGATGTATAACCATCTGGCCATAGCTTTTAGGCATTTGCCTGCCAAACTAAGAAGAGAATAGCGAGAAGAAAAAGAACACAGAAAAAGCAAAAACTTACATTAGATAATACCTTATCATTTTCTGTGGTTCTATGGTCACTAGGTTTTCTTTCTTTCTTTCTTTCTTTCTTTCTTTCTTTCTTTCTTAATGGTATCACTAAGGTTTATTAAGCTGTGTCTTAATACAGACACTGGGGCTTGTCTGTGGTCCTCCTGATGTATAAAGCCTGGCCATTCTGCCAGTTCTTCTTGAGCAATGACACCAGGAAGTTGACAGCTAAGTGGATGTTGTACACAAGCTCATCATCTGTCATCTTTATGTAGCCAACAGCCAGTGCCAGACACACCACCTTCTTCATCTGGAGTTTGATCATGGACTTCATTTCATCCACTTTGGCCACCATGTTCTCATTGTGGGTCAGCAAGGAAGGAAGACTGCCAGCCTTATTCAGACCTGGACCCAGGATTCGTGGGATCTGCTTGACCAGAGACTCTGAAGCCAAAAAGGGATCATACTTCTTGCCCAGCTTCTTGACTAAGTTTTTATTCTTGAGTTTCTTCAGTGTCTCAATGTCCATGTGGGGAATATCCATGGCCCTGGCCTCACCACAGTGCTGCTGGTCCCCCAAAACATACAGAGAACTTGAGGTGGGGAATGGACTTAAGCCTGATGGTGCCCAAGAAGCGTTTGTCCTGAGGGTCATAGTTCTTCAAGCTGACCTGCAGCTCCACTGTCTCCACAAACTTCCAGAATTTGCACTGGTTCCTGTGCAGGACGTCCCATACAGCCTTATACAAGATGTTGGGGGAGACTTTGCTGCTCAGGTTGCCTCGATGCAATAACCAGAAAAGAGTGTCACTAGGTTTCTTTTCACATTAAAGATAGACAGTATGGCATAGAGATACAAAGCAAAAACTCTAGAAATGAGCTGCTGTAATTCAAATTTCAGCTCTGCCACTGACAAGCTATGTGAATATCAACAACTCACTTAAGCTATTTTGTGCCTCAGTTTCTTCTTCTGTAAAACAATAGAAATAATGGTACCTATATCAAATGTTCTTGAGGATTAGGAAAGAATATATATGTATATATATATATACATATGCATAAATATACATGCATATATACATATACATACATATATACATATATACGGTGGTAGTAGTTACACTTGAAAAGGAACCATAAGCAGAATTCCCACAAGCTTCAAATACTACACAAAGTTTTTTCAGAGATACAAGTAAGCGGTAGATTTTACATTTGTCCTGTGCATTTTCTAGGCCAGCTCTCAAATGGATTTTCTCTAGAGTATGTTTTATTTAAAGATATAAAGTAAATTTCAATGAACACAGTGCTAACATGCAAAGGATGTCCCCTACATGATTTTTTCAATGTTGAAAAGACTGTTTTCCAAAATGTGAGGGTCAGATTGTGTGGAGATGGGAGTTAGCATATTAAATAAGAGTGATAAACATTAATTGAGCCCCTGCTAGGTTCGCACGTTTCATTTATTCTCATTTACTGCCCATACCAATCCCAAAAGGTTAAATATTATCTATCTTTTACAAATAAGAAACCTGACATTCTGTGAGGTTAAGTAAATAACTCAAGGTCACACAACCAGAGAATAGCATAATTGGGAGTTGAAGTAATGTTTATCCAATTGCATAAAATAATGAGGAGACCTAACATTTAGGTCATTGTGCCTTCTGTATGTTCTGTGTTAGGGGCTTCATACACTATCACCCATTGATGGCCTAACATCCAATTACCTAGGGAGTATTTATATTATCATTCCATGGATGAGGAAATTGAGGATTAGAGGGGTTGAATAACCTGGACCAGGTCTCAGAGACAAGAGGTGGCAGGTAAGAGATTCAAAGTCTGTTTTTTATGTGACATATTTTGACGATGACCTTTGGTTTTTAAAAAACCATTTTGAGAAAATATTACATATTCTTATGAAAAATAAACTAAACTAAAACTAGATTTTATGTGAAGTGGTTCTTAGTCATTACAATATTGTTGGAAACCCTGAAATAGCTAGGCACCATTTAAATGACAGAAATTAAAGGATGGCTTGCTCAGGATATAAGATGTAGTTTGGCTTATATTAAAAAAGGAAGAGAAATCTCAAATCTTTCATTAAAATAAAAGGATTTCTTTATGCATTCATATTTTAGAAAATAATATTTGAAATGTATTTTATAAAAGTAAAAATAGAATAAACTTGTTATAAATGCTTTGTGTTTAAAAAATAGTTATTCTCAGGTCAACCATTATGATTACGGGATATTGTCTTAAAAAAGGATAATACTAAAAATCAATTGAAATATATAACCTTCACTTTACCTTGAAATGTTTTCAAAGGGATATTTTAAGAAAGCAATGAAAACCAAATTGTTTGGCTTATGAATATGTTCTTTTTGCAATAATAGTTAAATAGGAAATTGCAAAGTATGAGACATGCCATTTGCCATTACGATGTGGTGGATAGCATAAATATCCTTCCCAAAGTTAAATGAAAATACAAAATTAAATGGTAATACTTTTGTTTGGCATCACTTTTTAAAAGTGTACAGTGCAAGTAGTGTTTCTCACTACACATAATATTGGAAATCAAATTTTGAATTGAATTTGTCTTTTTAAAGATGGCAACGGGTAATAAATATCTTTTTGGAAAGTGCATCATTTCAGAGAGTGGCAGAATGTTGACTATAAAAACTATTTCGATCTTGCTTTAATGTAGGCCTAACATAAGAACAACTTTATTGTGCTCACATTAAACATTTTATTTAGACATTAAACAGAAGTTTTCTGATGTCAAGTCTTTACCAAAGCTGAATAAAAGCTTGTTTGCAATTGTTTGGATGAGGCTTTCTTGTGCCAATGTCATAATAGAACTCTTTCCAGTGTGCTAACTTCTGAATTGCAAATTTTTAGAAACGTGTTTTAGCTATAATTCATACTTGTGGCAACTAAGTGAATACAATCACTTTTCAGCAAGTAAAAAACCACTTACAGCTTCTATTGAATAAAAATATATGGTATTTGTTGATTATGTTAAAATTGATCATTGTTACTTATCTTCTGGAGCTACAAGCTTAACTGACTATTTGTTACTATCAAAGGTCATGAATTAATAGGATTAAAATTCAGGCTACTATATTAAGAATGTTCAGTGGTGTCTGGGTGGCTCAGTAGGTTAAGCATCTGACTCTTGATATTGGCTCAGGTCATGATCTCATGGTTTGTGAGATTAAACCCCACATCAGGCTCTGTGCTGACACCATGGAGCCTGCTTGGGATTCTCTCTATCCCTCTCTCCACGTCCCTCCTCCTGTTTGTGCTCTCTCTCTCTCTCAAAATAAATAAATAAGCTTAAAAAAATCTAATTTGTAAAAAAAAGAATGTTCAGGATAGATATTAAATTTGTTAATGTAACTGGAGACCATCTTAACTGTGAGTTCTCAGAATTTAGTTTTCTAACGTGGAGTAAACAGAGTTAAAGCAGCTTGCTGACAGCATTGAACAGTGCCCGTGTAGTGTTCTAGAACTTTTAAAGACTTGCCACTGTAAATAAATACTATATGAAAAAATTCTTTTTTGTTTTTATTTTAGGCTTGTTAAATTATTTTTGAGAGAGAGTGCATGGGAGGGGCAGAGCGAGAGGGAGAGAGAGAATCCCTGACAGAGCAGAGCCCAACGCAGGGCTTGAACTCACAAACCGTGAGATCAGGACCTGAGCTAAAATCAAGAGTCAGACACTTAACCGACTGAGCCACCTAGGCGCCTCTAAAAAATTAATGTTGTTTAATGTTTGGAAATAATTTTGGCTCATCAGCCAAGATCAACACATTAAATTTTTAACAGCATAATCTTTCCAAAATAATCTACTGATTCAATACAATCCCAATCAAACCCAATCAAGTTATTTTGTGAATATTGACGAACTGATTCTAAAGTTTATACAGAAAAGCAAAAGAGGGATGGATGGCTGGCTCAGTCAGTAGAGCATGTGACTCTTGATCTTGGGGTCATGAGTTCAAGCTTCACGTTGGGCCTGGAACTTACTTTAAAAAAAAAAAAAAAAAAGGAAAAGGAAAAGATATAGAATAGTCAACACACTATTGAAGGAGAAGAACAAACTTGAAAGATTGACACCACCCAACTTCAAGACTTACTATCAAGCTACAGTAATTAAGACAGTGTGGTATCGGGGAAAGAAAAGAGAAATAGGAGGATGGGACAGAATGCAGAATGTAATAGGCTCACATAAGTATCAACTGATCTCTGACAAAGGAGCAAAGACAATACAATGCAGAAAAGATAGTCTTTTCAAAAAATTGTGTGGGAATAACCGGATATCCATATGGGAAAAAAATGAATCTAGACATAGACCTTACACTCTTCACAAAAAATGAACTCACATGGATCACAGACCAAAATTTAAAACTCCAAACAATAAATCTCCTAAAAAAAATAACACAGAAGAAAACCTAGATGATCTTGGGTACAGCAGTGACTTTTTAGACATAACACCAAAGGTATGATCCATGAAAGAAATAATTGATAGGTTGGAGTTCATTAAAATCAAAACCTTCTGGTCTGTGAAAGGTAACATCAAGTGAATGAGAAGACAAGCCAAAGACTGGCAAAAAATATTTGCAAAAGTCACATTAAGTAAAGAACTATTTCATAAAAATAACTCTTAAAACTCAACAATAACAAACAACTACTTTAAAAAATGGACCAAAGACCATAATAGACACCCGACTAAAGAAGATATACAGGTGGTAAATAAGAATATGAAAAGATGCCCCACATCAGATGTCATCAGGGAGATGCATATTAAAACGACAGTGAGCTATCACTGCACACGTATTAGAATGGCCCCAATTCAGAACACTGACAATACCAGAATACTGGCAAAGATGTGGGGAGCAACGGGAGCTCTCATTCATAGCTGGTGGGACAGCAAAATGTTATAGCCACTTTGGAAGACATTTTGGTAAATTTTCTCTTTTTTCCCCAGCTTTACTGGCATATAACACTGCATAAGCTTGAGGTGTACAACGTGATAATTTGATATATGTGTATATTGCACAGTGATCACCACAGCAAGGTTATTTAACACATCAGTCACCTCCTATAGTTATCCTTATTTATTTTTGTGGTAAGAATCTTTAAGATTTACTCTCTAGTAACTTTCACATATATAATACAGTGTTGTTAACTATAGCCACCATGCTGTGCATTAGGCCCAGAACTTGTACATCTTGTAACTGCTTACCTTATGTGACACTATACTGTTACTTTGTCTTCTGTGTTTGAAGGTCTTCTTTCACAAATTCTCTGTTCCTCCTCCATGTAGCATTCCCCAAAGTTTTGTTTTACTTCTCTGCTCTTCTTTCATTTTCTCTCAGATGTCTTACCATACTCACAAACCCAAATAACGTCTTGTTCCATATAAATCCCAACCTGGATCTCCAGCTCAGTCTCCCAGTTGTTCAGGATTAACAAGTGCCCGTTGGACATTTCCTCGACAATTAAATCAAGGATATAACACGTCCTCCCCAGACATATTTTAACATCTCATTTCTCTATTTTTGTTTGTAGTGCAACAACTTTCGTATTTACGAAATATTCCTGGTCAGGAAATATTATCAGTGAGAGCTCTGACACTTTATCCAAATTCCATATTCATCAAGTCCTGGTAATTCATCACACTGACTTTTAAATCATTCTTCATTCTTAAGACCAGGACAGAGACCGTGATATCTCAACTCAACTCGTATTTCCTCCTTGTGCTTTACTCAACCCTGGCCTCTCTTGCAAGCCATCTAATTCACCACTAACAGAGTTATAAGGCTAAATTCCTGCTTGGATCACACTGGCATGCTATCAGAAGAGTAGCAAAGGCTGAAAAATATCTGTGGATTAAAGTTTAAACTTTTTGTTCTGGAACTTACATTCCCTCACCATCTGGCCTCATGTACATCAAAGGAATGCCATCAGAGGGAGGATTTCATTGAAGTAGACTGTGCTGAGGGACCACTGGCCCGACTTGCCAACACCAAATTCACTATAGACATGGCCCTGGCAGAGGGCAGTACATCAGGGCCTGCCATGGGTTTCTAACCTAGCATTCATGGTCCATCCCTCGGAGGTACCCATGTATAGGATTCAGGGGATTGGAAAGGGCTGAAGAATCAGAGGAAAAAATAACATGTATGTTTTCACTAACATCTCACTAAAATGTATCATTTCCTTCAAGTATAAATGTGGACAACCTAATGAGGAGGAAGTACCTATGACTAGGTCACCAGTAAACATCCTGGGTATTCTGAAATCATGTAACAGTTGCATCACACATCTTGAAACTACAAAAATTATGTGATCACTTACTATATTGTGTTGTCCACCGTGTTAAGGAGCGCATACACTACATCACAAATGCATTTCATTTTTATTTTGACGGCACTATTTCCAAAGTATTGCTCTCCTTTGCTATTTATATATTTTAATTTATATACAAATTTATTTTAATATCTGGGTGTATATTTTTTAGACTGTCAAAGGTGTCTGTGTCCAAAAATAGACTCAGAACAGCTACTCTGTACAGCAGATCCTGGAAGTAAGGAACTGATAACACACAAAAGTGATCCTGAAGGTGGCCTTGTAAGTTTAGGCACGTACCTGTTTGTTATTAAAGTTTTCTTTGTAAACGTATATTATTGCCCTGATATTCACAAGCTGGAGGGCATCAAGCTGATTAGAGTAACATCCTGATAAGAGATTCAGAACTGTCGGGGCGCCTGGGTGGGTGACTCAGATGAGCATCCAATCTCGGCTCAGGTCATGATCTCACAGTTCACCAGCTTAAGCCCCAAGTCAGGCTCTGTGCTGACAGCTCAGAGCCTAGAGCCTGCTTCGCATTCTGTGTCTTCCTCTCTCTCTGCCCCTCCCCTGCTCACGCTCTATCTCTCTCTCAAAAAAAATAAACATAAAAAAAATTCAGAACTGTCATGCCAGAGACACACACCTCAGACATATGAATTCAATGTAGATTATTAAAGAGCAGCTAGAGAAAATTATCAGAAAAATGATGTGTAGGTTGTACCACATTATACAGCCTCTAATTGGTACAAGTTCATTTTCATAATACCGCATTAGGAGTGAGTTGTCTCTGTCTTAGGAACATGCATCTTTTATAACCATCTTTAAATTACATTTATGAATCATATTATGTCATTGCAATCAAAATAAATTTAAGAGTTGCTGTTACTAAAGTACAAGTTAACCACTTAGGCCTAATCATCTTTGCTTCAATTTCTGTCTTGTGCAAAACAAACTTCTTCCTGACAAGAACGGAAATATTCTTGCATATTTCACTACTTCAAGTAAATAACAGGCCATAGGATGGCATTTCTGCAATTTATTCTGTATCAATTCTGTAATAATGGACAGCAAAATTAGCTTCGCAAATTATAATTTCTATTCACACCAGACAGGTCACTTTATGGTTATTTAAAAAAGAATCTTAACTTTCATCACGTCTTAAAGTGTGATATCATTAACATTATTTCTGCCATGGCCTTAAGAAAAATTAACTTCACACATAGTGCATTTGTTTGCTTGCTTTGTTTTGCTTTTTTTTTTTCCTCATTGAGATAAAGTGATATTTGTGAAATTAGCCTCTGTATTTTCATGTCTGGGACAAGTTATTTAACATATTTTCATTTCCTGAAACATGTTGGCAAAGGAAAGGTAATTGTGATCTCAAAATTTAACTGGGATTTTATACTCGGCTTTTTTTTCCCTCTTTAAGTTAATGGTATCACCTTCCTTAGGGTTTCTAAGTGCCGTTATCATATATATTTCCCTCTGTTTTTCTCACTCATCTCTCCCTATCCAATCATCATCAAATGTACCTGTGGTGGATACTGTCAAGCACCAACCAGGAATTATTCCCCCAGCTGTTGAGGTCCTGTGGGGTCCTTTTGGCTATCAGCCTTCTCTCCTGGTTTTCTCAGCTGAAGAAAATGGCTTCGTCCAAGATCATGCCTCCATCCAAAGCAAAAGTCACAGTGACTGAGGTTGCTCCCAGTGACTGAGGTCGCTCCTCCCAGTGACTGAAGTCTCTCCCTGCCAGTGACTGAAGTACCTCCCTGCCTCCCACTGACTGAAGTCCCTCCCTCCATCCCACTGACTGCAGTCCCTCCCTCACTCCCACTGACTACAGTCCCTCCCTCCCTCCCACTGACTTCAGTCAGTCACCCCCTGCCTCCCAGTGACTGCAGTCACTCACTCCCTCCCTACCAGAGACTACACTCAGTCACTCCCTCCCTCCCATGACTGAAGTCAAAGTCCCTCTGAAGGCACTCACAGGGCCTGACAGTACTCTCAGGGAATGAAGGCACTCCCAGTGCCTGAAGGGCACAGGCACTCCTGAAGGCACTCCTGAAGGCCATCCCAGGGCCTGAAAACACTCCCAGGGCATGAAGGGCACAGGCACTCCCAGTGCCTGAGGGGCACAGGCACTCCTGAAGGCACTCCCAGTGCCTGAAGGGCACAGACTCCTGAAGGTACTCCTGAAGGCCATCCCAGGGCCTGAAAACACTCCCAGGGCATGAAGGGCACAGGCACTCCCAGTGCCTGAGGGGCACAGGCACTACTGAAGGCACTCTCAGGGCAAGAAGGCACTCCCCAGGGCATGAAGGGCACAGGCACTCCTGAAGGCACTCCCAGGGCCTGAAGGGCACAGGCACTCCTGAAGGCACTCCTGAAAGCCCTCCCAGGGCATGTAAGCACTCCCAAGGAATGAAGGGCACAGTCACTCCCAGGGCCAGAAGGCCCTCCCAAGGCCTGAAGGGCACAGGCAATCCTGAAGGCACTCCCAGTGCCCGAAGGGCAGAGACACTCCTGAAAGCACTCCTGAAGGCCATTCCAGGGCCTGAAAGCACTCCCAGGCCATGAAGGGCACGGGAACTCCCAGTGACCCAAGACACTCCCAGTGCCTGAAGGGCACAGGCACTCCTGAAGGCACTCCCCGGGCCTAAAGGGCACAGGCACTCTTGAAGGCACTCCCCGGGCCTAAAGGCACTCCCAGGTCCTGAAGGAACTCCCTGAAGGCACTCCCGGTGCCTGAAGGCAAGCCCAGTACCTGAAGGCATGTCCAGTGACTGAAGTCACAGGCACTCCCAGTGACTGCAGTCACTCCCAAAGTCACTCCCAGTGATGGAAGTCACTCCCAGTGAGGGAAGTCACTTCCAAAGTACTCTTTGTGACTGAAGTCACTCCCAAAGTCTCTCCCAGAGACTGAAGTCACTCCTGATGTCACTCCCAGTGACTGAAGTCGAAGTCACTCCCTGTAACTGCAGTCACTCTTAAAGTCACTCCCAGTGACTGAAGTCACTCCTGATGTCACTCCCAGTGACTGAAGTCAAAGTCACTCCCAGTGACTGAAGTCGTCACTCCCAGTGACAGGGGTGTAAAGACCTGTCCCTCTTGCCCTGACTGGGGGTAATTCTGGAGGGTGAGCTCAGTTGTAATGTTCCCCATGAGGCTGACTGTGGCCTTTGTTGGGACTGTACCACAGCTGAACCTCTACCTTTCCCCAATTCTATTTCATACCCTTTTCCTCAACACACACACACTTGATGATACCAACAGTTCCTAATAAATATCTTGCATACTAAACTCCATCTTCAAAACTGCTTCCTCTGTGACAGACCATTTTATCTTTTATTTCACTTGAAACTGTCTTCCTTTTCCTCACTCACCTAGTTCCACCTACCATTAACTTCCATTTCGAATGGCCATTCTACTTTTGTTCCACACCAAATATGCTTTAAAATAAATGTTCCTGCCACAGACACATGGATCTTGATTGGAAGTCAGTGAAGGCACATATTTCAGCCTCACCTTCTCTTAAAAATTTTCTCTACTCACCAATATGCCATGATACCTGTTGAAACACACAGTTTTCCTAGCCTACCTGCCCTCCACAATGGTGGAGATGGAAAATCAATGTTTTCCTGCATCTCTCTGCCTGAAGGCATTCGTTGTCATGAGAGCATATGTAACCTGTTTATGTCAGAAATATCTGGGCTATAATATCTTAAGAGTGTCCCTCAAATGATGAGGTATGAGTTACAGTGAATACATATCCAGCTTCCTCACTCCAAAGTGTGACAATTCTGAGGGGTATTCTACATAGTCTATAATAACGTCCCCAGTGAGGTACTCCAGATTTCTGTAGTAATCTGTTTATAATTCTACCTTCTGTTGGCTTTCACCCTTCAGGGTCCTACTTTCCCTCTCCATAGTGTTTCCTAAGATCAGCTTCCAAGTAAACTATGTGCATTCAAATTCCTATTATCCCTGTTTCAGAGTTTGCTGTATGGGAAACTCAAAATAAGATACTTATGTTAATAACTGATGCTCTAGAACAGGAGTTAACAGGCCTGGGTGCCAAAACTGGCTTGCCATCTGTTTTTGTAAATAAAGTTTTATTGGAACACACTCACATTTTTTTAGGTATTGTCAATGGCTGCTCTCATGCCATTACAGTGGAGTTCAGTAACTACAACAGAGACCAAATGACCTGAAAGCATAAAATATTTACTCTCTGAACCTTTACAGGAAAGATTATTATTGTTACATGATCTAAATTATTACCAAAAGCCTCTAAATGATCTCCCAGATTTAGCTGCCCTATGTCTCCCTGACCATTTTACATATTTCCTCCAGATTTTTCTTTCTAAATTTATTGACTCATATCTCCTGAGTCCTCCTAAATCTTGAATGGCTCCCACTACAATAAGAAGTAAAACAAAAATTCTGCCCCACAAATTCTGTCTGTATGTCACTCTGCATTCCTACCACACTTACACTCCAAACATACCCCTCTATTCATTATTTACAGAAATTGTTTCATCTGTGTTTAAATTAAGGTTGTTTTATCTGCTGGAGTGTCCTCCTCCACCCATGTTGGTTGATACATCCCATCTCATCCTTCAAGGTTCGGATAAAACCCTGTATCTCCTAAGAAGACCTCTCAGACCCCACACTGTTGTGATTAATCTCTTTCCACCATGCTCCCCAACTACCGCCAGATATGAATTCCTGGGAGGCAGGAGCCATATCATATCCATTTTTCTATCCAGTAATAATATTAAATATAATTAAGAAGCACAGATTAGAGTTCTTACCAACCTAAACGGCTGCCTGAGCAAGGTTCTGATGCCCCCTACTACATACACTATGTATTAGCTTCTTAGTTGTTACTGGATTGCTGGGAGATCCAGAGGGTTCTGAAGGAGGGCCTGTGGTTGTTAGGGTGGCAAGTTGCACTATAGTAAAAGCAACTATTACAATATTTTAACAAGCAGAGCACAACTCCTTGAAGGTCAGCTTTTTTCAGAAGTACTATGCTTATCAAGGTTTTCCTAATTATAGACTCTCAGTAAATAATTTTATGTTTTAATGTTTATTTATTTTTGAGAGAGAGAGTACGAGCGAGGGAGGCACAGAGAAAGAGGGAGACAGAATCCGAAGCAGGCTCCAGGCTTTGAGCTGTTAGCACAGAGCCCAATGTGGGGCTTGAACTCGGGAATTGTGAGATCATGACCTGAGCAAGTTGGACGCTTAACCGACTGAAACACCCAGGCACCCCAAAAATTGTTTTATACTTAAGAGCAGAATCGAAAATGAGCACAGCATTCTTTTTTTAATGACTGCCGGTACACACACACACACACACACACACACACACACACACACATTGATACACACATTTTTGACCAAAACAAACAGGACAAACAAGGAGATTTTCACATATGTGGCAAAAATTTATAACTAATTTTCTTACATTATTTCATATTAGTTAACAGCTATTCAAGAAAAAATTATACTTAGTGTTTAAAAACATGTACAAGTCTTCCAATAGTAATATCATTAAAAATGGAATTAGCCTTTCCTTGACTAAGTCATTTTTTTTCCAGAGAGCATAATGGCAACATTAATTCAACTGTAAGGGAAAACTGAACAGAGCTATCATGATTATGTTTTGCAAATATTTTTCAAAATAACGAGACCTGTAAAACCTCCTATGTAACCAGCAGCATTTACCATAATCCACCCTCACTTTGCATACACCCTCACTTGCCTTTACTTCCCTAAATTCCTTGTGAAATTTTCTATACAAATATGATAAGACAGCATATATTTACTTATTATAAGTATGTCTTGAAATGTACAGCCTTACAAATGCTGATTAGATCAACACAGAAAAAAGGTTATACAAAGGAAAAGTATATCAAGTGTTATTATTTAATTTTTCTGTTCATTTCAATAATAAGTGGCCCAGGAGCTTCTTCCAAGCTTTTCATAAATTTCCCAAATTCAACAATGCTCCGCCGTTCACAGTGCCTCTTATATTCCTTCTCATAAGTAGCACATTTCACTACCTTATATACAGCAGGACACTGGGGCTCATCATGTTTCATCTAAAAATAATCATGCCAGTTCTGAGGGACTTGTTGCTCTGCAGAAAAAGAATAGTTTAATTGTAGAGCTGTCATCTGATGATGAAAATTGACATTGAAATCGAATTTCATTTAATCATTTTACATCCCCAGATTACATGCAAAAATGGTGAAAGATACTACTCCACTGGAAGTTTTAGAATAGATTTACTATACTCTCTTGTGAATGCTTTTCCCATAATGTCAGAAAATAAAAGAAAAGAAAGCAATAGATTGGAAGTAGAACAAGTAAGCCAAAATTCCAGATGAGGACACACTGAAGTGCAATTCAGGTAGTGTTCATAAAACACACCTGCCAGACACTGTTGTTTACTTTATCTCACAGAAGCCATATACTAATTTTTGAGATGAATATTTCTATTCTCTTTTAGAATATGGAAATTGGAGACAAAAATTTTAAGCATTTTGTCCCCAGATGGGGAATGAAACCTTGACTCAGGTTATCCAAGACAAATATTCTATTATAACAGGATTTGGGGGGAGGTGAGGGTTGTGGGAAGCTTTTTTTTTTTTTTTTTAATGAACTCTTAATGAGCTTTGGGAAAACAATTCTTTTTTTTTTTACAGTTTATTAATTTTGAGAGAGAGTGAGAGAGCAAGTGGAGGAGGGGCAGAAGGCAGAGAGAGAGGGGGAGAAAGAGAATCCTAAGCAGGTTCCACACTGTCAGCACAGAGCCCAATGCGGGGCTCAAACTCCCGAACCATGAGATCATGACTTGAGCCAAAACCAAGAGTCAGATGCTTAACTGACTGAACCACCCAGGTGCCCACCACCTGGTGCCCAGCACCTTACCACCACCAGGTGCTAAGACAAAATTCATAAAAGTTATGGGAAGATTGTTACTGGCTACTGTGGTGACATTTGATGTGAAGCACACTAGAAGCTGAGGAGTGAACCAGTAGACACGTCTATTACAGCATGTTCAGTTACAGTAGCAAAGGATGATGCACTCAAGCAGAACTCCTAATTTATGCCATGTTTATGCCTTTGTAAAATTTCTTCCTGCTTGCTAATAGTTATTTGGATTCAGTTTATCTTTGCACTTCCTTCTTTGCTATAGTTCTCCATACCTTCCTTGTTAGGTATGGATCCTTCCATCAAACAATCTTTGTTTCTACCATTCTTACCCAGTTTGCTTCCTTAATTCTCTGATGTCTTCCTGCCCATCCTATCCACCATACCATGTTAACTGGGTTCAAATTCTCCCATATCTTCCTACCTATGCTTGAACTGCTATTTCCTTAAACATTTCCTCAGTCATCTCGAAAAAAACTATCTGTTGTCTATTCCTCCAGAGGCAAAAGAAGGCAAACAGGACACAGATAGAACATCGTAGATACTTTCAGGTCACTATTCTACTGTCATTCATCATAGACTCTTTAGAAGTTCATAACCAAAGTTTGTCTCTTTGTATAATTTATTTACTTCCATACCAGTTTTAAATTTTTTTAATTAAAAATTTTTAAGTTTATTTATGTATTATTTTGAGAGAGATAGCACAAGTTGAGAGGAAGAGAAACTGGGAGAGAGAAAGAATCCCAATCAGGCTCTTGAACTCACAAACTGTGAGATCATGACTGCTTTCATCTGTGGGCTTCTAGAGTGGCTTCTAGGAAAGGCTACTCTTGGTCCTAGGGTATAATCCCACACTTCCCAGGACCTTCTGTTGCCTTTAAGTCACCTGTACTGGTTACTCCATTTGGGTTACAGGCCATGCTGGAAATCCAGACCCCAATTCTGTTCTCACCTCTTTGTTCCTCTCACCACGTGTGAGGAAAGGGAAGAAAGTAGAGCTCCAGGCTTCAAGTCCCTCTCACTCCCAGGTGAAGGGTATGTGTGGAGCAGATGAGCCCTCTGAGCAAATTGGACTTAACTTCTGCCAAAACATGAAGCTTGTTTGCATATCATGTCCTAAATGCTGTTTAAATAAAGCTGTTTCAATTAGTGATGAACATTTGGGATCAATAAAAATGTTTCAAGCATTAGCACACAAGATTAGAAGATGATACATTTGTTAATGAAAGTGTGGGTGACCCCAGTTCATCCTAGATATTAAAAAAATGCATAATTGCTACCCTCTATTAAAGAGTCTCACTACAAAGGGAACTTCACTACTATTAAAAATTAACTTGTATATACATAGCAAAGGAGTCACCCATGAATCTTCAATTTTTTTTTTAATTTTTTTTTTTAACATTTATTTATTTTTTTGGGACAGAGAGAGACAGAGCATGAACGGGGGAGGGGCAGAGAGAGAGGGAGACACAGAATCAGAAACAGGGTCCAGGCTTTGAGCCATCAGCCCAGAGCCCGACGCGGGGCTCGAACTCACGGACCGCGAGATCGTGACCTGGCTGAAGTCGGACGCTTAACCGACTGTGCCACCCAGGCGCCCCTTAATTTTTTTGTTTTTTATGGACTATGTAACAGTTCACAGTACAAGGTGTAATGGAAAATTGAACTGGGAAATAATAAACTCTTCTTTCTGGTGGTTTGAAAATATGGCCACAAATTGTTTGACACTGCCTTGAATGTGGTGATATGGTGGGATTGTGGGCCGTAGTGTCTTCATCCTAACAAATAGTATGCTAGAATGCAGCAGAAAGAAAGTGATGTAATTTCTGACATCTGATCAGGAAATTTTACAAAATTTCTTGCCTAATTCTCCGTCTTTAAAAAATTTTTTTTCAATGTTTATTTATTTTTGAGAGAGAGAGACACAGAGTGTGAGTGGGGGAAGGTCAGAGAGAGGGAGACACAGAATGTGAAGCAGGCCCCAGGCTCTGAGCTGTCAGCACAGAGTGCGACACGGAGCTCGAACTCACAAACTGTAAGATCATGACCTGAGCCAAAGTCCGCCGCTTAACTGACTGAGCCACCCCAGCACCCCAATTCTCTGTCTTTTTGACTCTTCTTTAGAACCAAACTGCCATCGTGGAAATAGCCTGGTCCCCATGCAGAACCCACCTGTAAGTGTCCAGGCCAACAATTCCTGCTAAAATCTCAGCCAAAAGGCAGTGTTGACTACCAGACATGGGAGTGAGAAAACCTTTGGGATGAATCAAGCCCCAGTCTCCACTTAACCGGAACTACAGGAGAGACTGAGCAAGCGGCACCTAGCTCAACCTAATCACCCCAGAAATGTGAGAGATAATCATAATTGATTTTGTTTGTTGAAGCCACTACATTTGGGGTGGTTTGTTCTGTAGCTAGAGATGACCAGAACATTCCTATATCTATTGTCCTATCCATCATTCTACCCATCTCTTCTAAATCTTTAAGTTACTTCATAAAACGAAATAAACCTGTGTTCTCCTTATCATTTTAAACATGGTGATACTTGTCACCTAAATAGGTTTAAACAGTTCAGAATAAGCCAAAAGAAACAAATAAGTTATTTATCTAAATACATTCGTTGTACAGGTAAGGAAACTAGGAAGGCAGTGAAAAGAAAGATGTGGGCAGGTCCTGCAAAAGGTCATGAACAGGAGAGGCTGAGGACCATTCCCCTTCCACCAGTGATCCCCAGAACTTGCCATTCTGTCTATTGTCATAACCAGGCTTTGTTGAGTATTTCATTCACTAGTACGCTTTGCACATAAAAGTCAGATGTGAAGACAAATAAAAGCTCTTATTTGAGGTACTCACAGGTTCTTAAGGTTTTGGGGGAACGACAACAACCTTCAGCATTGTCACTTTCAGGGCTACTCCCAGAATCCCTGTCATAAGTAAAGAGAAGAATAATATGAACCACACAAACAAATTAAAAAACAATTCTCTATCTTCCTTAAATCTGATGGATCCTTAAAAATTTTTACTACCTACATGATCTGCAAAGACCACAGATGTATTGCATATATCATTTGATCTTTTATGTTGTTTGAAAGATTTAAAACATGATAAAAATTCAAAAAGGAAATTAATAATCATTCATATTTCCACCACTCACTTTTTCAGTAAAATGATACATGTTCATTTTCAAACAATGAAGAGAAGAATAAATTTGCTAATATAATAATGATGCTGATAATAATGCTAAACCTAATCCAAAAACTCAAAAATAGGTGGTCAAAAGTTAGGACTAAATAAGTACTCTCTCCAAACATGATGCTTTTTTTTTTTTTTTTTTTAAGTAAGCTCTATGCCCAACATGGGGCTTGAACTTACAACCTCAAGATTAAGAGTCACATGCGCTACCGACTGAGTCAGCCAGGAGCCCCCCAAAATGATGCTTTCTTGAAAAGTTCTCTTTTATCAGCTTACGTTTTCCACATTTTTTTTTCTCTCATAAAGTTAGAAGGAGTATTCTGCAGCTGTCAACTCTGGTTGCATTCCTAAAGATTAATTAGCAGGTGACAGTCTTAATAGAAACAGCTATCTCCCTTAAAAGATTCCTTGGTTTTCAGAACCCATCAACTCTAGTCAAATTACTCTAAGTATTTCTGATCGCTTTGCTCAACAAGCTGTCAATTAATATTTGGCTACTCAGACACTGTTTACCTGATCTATTTTCAGAAAAAAGAAAAATAAAGAAAAAAGATTTGCTTACCCAGATGTCTACTTTTGCCTGAATTTGGTGTTGTATAAACATACTGACTGTTTCCAAGAAAAGTTCTTCTTTCCACAACATCTTCTAATTTTCTGTTTGATTTTTATGAATAATACTGTCTTTCTATACAAACTTTTTAGTGAGATTATATATCCCAACTCAATTTTTATTCTGCACTTTATATCTGTGAATACTTGCAGATATTTTGGTTAGCAGTTTAAAGAATACCTTTTTTTTTTTGTAAAGAACAGTAAAGAACACGTGATATATATATGTATTTTTCCTCCCTTCGATATCTATATGTATTTTTAGGGTTTGATATACATCTTTTTTGAAAAAAATTTTTTAGTGTTTATTTGGTTTTGAGACAGAGAGAGCACGAACAGGGGAAGGGCAGAGGGAGATGAGAGACAGGGACACAGAATTCAAAGCAGGCTCTGGGCTCTGAGCTGTCAGCACAGAGCACGAAGCTGGGCTCAAATCCACGAACGGTGAGATCATGACCTGAGCTAAAGTTGGATGCTTAACTGACTGAGCCACCCAAGCACTCCTGGTCTGATATACATCTTAATTTAAAGATATCATAGATATAATGGTAGGATATTTTAGCATTTGTAAGAAAGGTCATACAAAATGGACAAAGCAGAAAAGAATAGAGATATTTTCATATACATCTCCAAATGGCCAACTAGAGGGCAATAAAAATGGAATGTATGCTGCACTTTGTACCATTTTGCCTCTGGGAAATTGAGTTGTCTTAAGCAAGGGGCTCTAACCTGGGTTCCAAGAACAGAGTGGATATACGAAATTCTGTCTTTATTTCCACTGACTTTTAACTGCAGTATAGCATTCTCAAACCACAGTAATATTTGTTGTACCTATAACTTGGTCACCAAAGAAATATGTATACATCACATTTCAGTTGTTAAAGATATCTTGAAATATTGTTCATATTTATCACTACTTTGAAAGTATGACAGTTATATTAGCCCCAACATTAGATCTTATTATGCATTGTGTTAATGAAGAAGTACACATTTTAATATATTATAGTATTTTTTACTTTTTGATAACCTAATGGAATATTAGTAATTTTTCTATAATCCTTGCATCTTATTTTATGTATTTATGTCTGAACCCCTATTTGGTGAAGAGGCATAGCTTTCACCAAATTGCCAAAGAGGCTGATAGTATAAAAAAAGTTAAGAAAAATCTGATCTAGAGGGGTGCCTGGGTGGCTGAGTCGGTTATGCGTCCGACTTGGGCTCAGGTCATGATCTCACGGTTCGTGGGTTTCAGCCCCACTTCGGGCTCTGTGCTGACAGCTCTGAGTCTGGAGCCTGCCTGGGATTCTGCCTCTCCCTCTCGCTCTCCGCCCCTCCCCCACTTGCTTGAGCGCGTACTCGCGCGCATGCGTGCACGCACACGCGTGCTTGCGTGCTGTCTCTGTCTCTCGCTTAAAAATAAATATACATTAAAAAATTAAAAACAAAAAAGAAAATCTGATCTAGAGCGAGAGGATCAATGCAAATTCCTAAAATCCTTTCCTTTCTGCGGTTTCACTTTTCACAGTTTCGGTTCCGCGATTTCAGTTACTGCAGTCAACAGAGAAGCAGATGACCCTCCTTCTGAGGAATCATCATCAGGTCAATAGTAGCCTACTATGTCACAACGCCTCCGTCATTCACCCCACGTCAGTTCATCATGTAGGCAGTTTATCATCGCCCATCCTCATAAGAATGGTGAGTACATACAGTAAGATATTTTGAGAGAGAAAGACACCACATTCACATTACTTTTATCACAGCATATTGTTAAAATTGTTTGATTTTATTATTTTGTTGTTAATCTCTTTCTGTGCCTAATTTTTAAATTAAACTTTATCATGCGTATATATGTATAGGAAAAAACGTAGTAAGGGTGGTGGAGGGATAGGTGAAATAGGTGAAGGGGATTAAAAGGTACAAACTTCCAGTTATAAAATAATTAAGTCACAGGAATGAAAAAGTACAGTGTAGAGAATATACTCAATAATATTATAATAACCTTGTATGGTGACTGATGTTTACTACACTTACTGTGGTGAGAATTTTGTGCTCTATATAATTGTCGAACCACTATGTTGGACAGCGTTAACTAATATAATATTGTATATCAACTATCCTTCAATTAAAAAAAAAACAAGAGTATATATAGGGTCAGTACTATCGGTGGCTTAAGGCATCCACTGGTGGTCTTGAAACATATCCCCAGGGGATAAGGGAAGATTTCTATACTTAGTATGTACACTTGGCCTGTGATCTGCTCTAGTTTCCATAGAGACTTGCCTAATTCTAATTGCTAATACAGTGCAGTAAAATGAAATGTTTTAAAATCATGGCTCTCCAGAATCCAGCTTTTGGTGAGCTTTTAGTAAGAATCAGGACGCACATAAAATCTCCACTACAGCATTCTTTCACTTGGCTGGCTATTCAGGGTCAAGCTACTTTGGGATACAGGGTGAATGATGAAGCCTCTAAGCAATAATTATAATGCAGAACAATAAACGCTTCAACACCTCTTCAGCCTTCATTCACACTCTCCTATGCCAACCCTGTGGTTCATACACACACGCGAATGACTTGTGCTACCCCTTGGCTGTGCCCCCATTGCTTCTGTTATTCTTTCTGTGCTCTTTCCTTAGAGTGAACATCTTCCCCTTCTCTAGACTTTGGCCATCAAGAGCTTATTCATTTTTCTAAGCCTAATTTGTATATGATAAATAAAGCAACAGAGTATAGAAAATACATGAAAAAAGGGTTTAGAATCTCATCATTATCCTTAAATGTCTTTTCCTCTTCCATAAAGTTCTCTGTAATATCTAGTGGTGTTCTTCTTTTATCAACTCATAGATGCTTTTTTTCCCATATAATATATAATACTGAATGCATCCTATCTTGTACAACTGCAAACATTCGTGTATTTTTTTTTTTTTTTCTACTTGATGCTGGGCTTCTTGAGGGCCAGATATAACTTATCTATCACTGTATTCTTCAGTACCAAAATGAGTGCTTGGGATACTACCTAGTATGGATTTGTTGAATGAGTACATAAGTCAATATTGCTGGAAAGAAGAGAAAGTCATATTAGTATAGAAAATTATTTTCAAAGGGGTCATTTCTGAGCACAGCTGATTCATTGATCAATTTTAAATTGTGTCTAAAACCATGCTTTTATACTGGTCCTTGCCAACCAATTCTTTTGGGATTAATTAGAATAAGAATTTGTTAACTGTTTTTGCTTATGCTAATGTTTCATATTCTCATAAAGTTAAATGTGTCATGAGTATAAAGCCTACCTCCCATGCCATTTAATTTTTTTTCCAGTTTATTTATTTTGAGAGACAGAGCAAGTGAGGGAGAGGCAGAGAAAGGGAGAGAGAGAATCCCAAGCAGGCTCCCCACTGCCAGCATAGAGCCCAGTGTGGGGCTCTATCCCACAAACCATGAGATCATGACCTGAGCTGAAACCAAGCGTCAGATGCTTAACTGACTGAGCCACCCAGGCTCAGTTTATTTATTTTTTAGTAATCTAAAGTTTTTTAAGTTTATTTATTTTTAATTTTGATTTTTATTTTTGATTTTATTTTTTATAATCTAAATTTTAAAAGTTTATTTACTTTAAAATTTTTTTAAGTTTATTTATTTTTTTAGTAATTTCTACATCTGATTTAGGGCTCACACTCACCACCTCAAGACCAAGAGTTGCATGTTCTTGTGACTGAGCCAGCCAGGTACCTCTAAATTTTAAAAATATTTATCTATTGCTTATAAAGAACAGTTTATAGAGATGTTTTTATTTTTAATAACAGTTTGTATTATATTTTTAACAACACCTGGAAGATACTTTCAGTGCCGTAAAGCTCATTTGAGAAAATATATCCTTTGGGACACATCGTGTTTCAGTAAGAAACAACATCCAAAATCAGTGGCTTCATATAATAGTTTAATTCTTGCTTGTAGTACATGTTCATCATAGCTGGAGAAGGTACACTCAGAGACCCATGCTGAGGAAGGATCAGTTTTTACATCTGGCATGGAGGGGGAATCTGAAAAATCGCCCAGTAGCCCTTGAATTTGGAAATGACATACAGCACTTTTTCTCACGTGTTTTTGGCTGAAGAAGTAATATGTTCATACTTCAACATTGGTGAGGAAGTGTAATAATATTACCATATGCCTCCAAAGAGAAGAATATGAATATTTTTTAAGAGATCTAAAAGCAATCCAGTCAGTTTATGAGAATTTTTTTTTAACCTTTTCTTACTTCCCAGTGTTACCTTGTTAATTAAACCTAGAGACCAGACCAGAGGTTTTTGTTGAGACAGTGTAATGTTATTACATTTCGGATTACATAAGAAAGTTAACCGAAGAGGTACTATACAGGACTTCCATTCTGGCCATGATTTTAAATGTGCATTCTTAAATTTTATTTGTGCCTGGAATTTTCTTCAAAGACAAATAATTGTTGCAGGGAGTATGGCCGGAGTCGCAAAAGATGAGTCCACAAACAGTGCATTTAAGTGAAGGTCCTCATACTTGAGTGGGAATGAGGCCCTGACTCCAGAATGAAGTTTCTTTTTATTAGGATAATTGCTAAAGACTACGTGCATAAAGTCAGCTAAGCAAGTGTGTTAATCAATCTAATGGTTTAGCTTTTCAAGGTTGAATTTCAAGTTAATTGGTTTCTATAACACTAGGAAGGGTCAGGTGTGAAGGAGGATCCGGCCCTGAAGAGCCATGTAAATAGCTCTAGGTGTTCCTTATGAGCTGCAGCCACGTTCAGCTGTGTAAACATGTCCTAAGGCCTTGCGCCTTCTCCAGCCCTTCCCTTTTGAAGTCTTTTCCTTTGATGCTTCTCTCCTGCATTTCCCACAAATAATAAGAGCTTTAAGAAAAGTGTAATCTTATAACATTACTAAGTATTATTTTATTAAGAAATATTTAAAGACCAGGGTGCCTGGGTGACTCAGTCAGTTAAGTGTCTGACTTTGGCTCAGGTCATGATCTCACGATTTGTGAGTTCAAGCCCCACACTGGGCTCTCTGCTGTCAGTACAGAACCACTTGGGATCCTCTCTCTCTCTCTCTCTCTCTCTGGCCCTCCCCCACTCTCTCTCTCTCAAAAATAAGTAAACATTTAAAAAAAGAATTTGAAAAAGCAATATTTAAAGATCAAAAGGCCTTGTTATGCAAATGAAAGCAGATTGGTGAAATAATGGATAACTTTGTGCCATTTGGGATAAAAATCCATATTTTATGCCCTTGTGGAGGAGACCATTGATTGTTTACCCAATAACCATTTGTCCTTTCCTCCTCACTGACAGAACTTTAATTTTACTTAGTTATGTGAGGAGAGAGGGTTCTCAGTCTACTTTCTAGCTAGGTTTGGTCATCCGATTAAGATTTGGCCAGTGGGCTATGAGCAGAGGTGCTGTGTTGAATTCCTGGGAAGCTTTTCAAAATGGAAAGGGCACACTCTTACTACTGTCCTCCCTCTTTTTTCTTCTGCTGTCTACAACGTGGATGTGATGGTTGGAGTTCTGAAAATTTTCATTAAGTGCATAGAGATTTTCCTGCTACGTGACTGAGAGCCTGGAATTGTCATAAAGCAAATAGGATCCCAGAAACAGAAGAAACTCTTTAGCATTTCAGAAAAATCAACCTTTTTAGTGAACTTGTGACTGTTTTAATTCATCATAGGCTTTGGGACTCATCTGTCTATGCCAGTGATAAAATAACAAACCAAGGACTTCTATAAAAAGGTCAGTCCCTTTTCCTTGACAAATTTTGTGGCTTTGCCTTTGTAAGTTCCACTCTTGCCTTTGATTGGCAGACAGTCTTCACAGAGGTATATGGAGTAAATCCTTAATCCTTTAAACTAATGGCTCAGAGTGATTTTTAGAGGGTCAGCCTGCAGGAGGCTGACTTCTCTATGTTGGATCATGTTCTCCCTGACTTATGTTGGATCATGACTCCTTCACTCAATGTTTCCTTAGCTTTATGTTTCTTTTATCATTGGGAGGGTTGAGAGAACTGAGAAAGTTCAGTAATATAGATGTAAATGGAAGAGACTATATGAGAAAGAACAATCAATAAATCTTGAGACCATGATAGACACACTTCTTAAGCTTTACTTCATGCTGACTTGGTAGTTATTTTAGATGAGTACTTCTAAGGTTTTCTTTCCTGCCAAAATTAAATTATAAATATTTTTATACTTGTGAATTCTGTTTTATTTTTGGCTTGGCAAATATACCATAACAAGAAAAATACCTTTACTTGTAACTTTAGTGTCTTTGGCTTCAGTAACTTTGGAACTTTGGATCTAGTCAAACACATTCCAGAACATTATGTAAAGAAATAAGCATGTTAAAATCTGTGAGACAAAATTCTTCTATTGCATCCCAAATTGTGAAAGTAGATTCACTTTTGCTGTTCATTAAACTGAGTCTGTTTTTTATTACTTGTGTTCAGTGATACCTATAGCACTGTTTTTAAGTTTGACTCGTTTATTACATGATACTGTAAATTATTCAAAATTACAAGTAAAAAAATCTTTTGAGATGATTCAGGTGAGATCTACATCACAAGGTAACCACCTAATCAAGAAAATGCAAGGGACTGAAAAGTTAGATTTCTAGATGAGCTGTTTGTTTACTAACATGTTTGGTAATAATAATATTTGATATCTACAAATAAGTTAGCATACAATATCTAAAATTGTGTGGTATTATATGGTATGATATAATTAAATTAATAAAGCTCAACTCATTAATTCATGTTGTATTGTTAATTAAAGCCAAATGAGAAAGAAAGGCTTTGAATGCCCTAGTAAAGCATAACATGAACATTCAATAAAGCAAACGCACTGAGAGGAAATGGTATCTTCTTTAGCAACTTTTCTCCCAGAATATCCAATAGAGACATCAAACATCTTATATAATCTTTAGAATTTCTTTAAAATACTGGCTTCAGTACAATTCACTTTTGGAAATTAAAATACACTAATTTTAATCTTAGCAAGATTGGCCCAAGCATTGTAATGATTTCAGATGACTTTAACATTGGGAAGTTAACATTGAGAGAGACAGAGCATGAACAGGGGAGGGGCAGAGAGAGAGGGAGGCACAGAATCGGAAACAGGCTCCAGGCTCTGAGCCATCAGCCCAGAGCCCGACGCGGGGCTCGAACTCACAGACCGCGAGATCGTGACCTGGCTGAAGTTGGACGCTTAACCGACTGCGCCACCCAGGCGCCCCATCATATCAATACTTCTTAATCTGTTTCAGCCTTGATAATTTTCTGTAGTTTAAAAGATATTAGAATTATAAAGCAATCTAAGTTGTAAAAACCCTACTTCCATATTCAGAATTCCAAGACTCTTTCTTTCTTTTTAAAATTTTATTTATTTAGTTAGTTTTGAGAGAGAGAGAGAGAGAGAAAGCGCCCACGCGGGGAGAGGGGCAGGGGGAGAATCTTAAAGCAGTCTCCATGCTCAGCATGAAGCCCAACATGGGGCTTGATCCCATAACCCTGGGATTTTGACCTGAGCCAAAATCAAGAGTCGGAATTTCAACCAAGTGAGCCATCTAGGTGCCCCCAAAGACTCTTTCTGAACGATAAGCACTGACTTCACAAATCGATGGGCGAAGTTTAAATATTAATGCTACCAGGTGTATATTTATTCAGTTACATGTACATGGACCTAGTAACACGTAAACAGATATATTTAAATAAAAGTGTGAATCATATAAATTAATTATTTGAATAAGTTAAAATCAATATGTAAATTTAGACTAAATTTATTTGGTGCAAATTATACTGAATTCCTTCTGATAATTAACAGTTTATAAAATAAAAATATTTACCAGTGGTTCATGTGGTTAACTAATTGGCCAGATTCAGTTCATTGTTGAGGTAAAGATAACAAATGTTGAGGATTCCATCAAAATGACACTGAAATAAACGAGGCAAGAATTATTTAGAATTCTACTGCACCAAAATCCACATGACTACAAAAAATTCTTCCCCTTTTTCCACCATTCATGAAAAATAATTACAATCCGAATTCTACAGTTTAAGAAGTCTAAGTTTTATCATACTTCCATTCAAAACATGTATATTAGAAGAGAAAGCACAGATTCCCAGGCCTCCCTTCTGGAGACTGATTCAGTTGATGTGGAATGTGGCCCAAAAATTCATTATTTAAAATAAATATCCCCAAATAGCCTTATCGGAGAAGTTGAGAAGAAATGAGGTAGCCTAAGAAGATGTGGGCAAAGCCCATAATCTACCAAAGGTCACCTCTGTGCCTCTGACAGTCACTCTTCATATTGTCTTGCCCACTTCTACCAGCAGAAAGATCCTAGGTTAAGTCCATAAGGTTGCTTCCTCCAGCCAACTTTTTCATAATCGTTTTGGTGTTCCTCAAACCAGTATCAAAGAAAAAGAAAAAAAAAAGGAAGAGGAGGGAGAGGCAATAACATGTATACATGTGATGCTGTGCTATATATATCTTCTATTTTATCATCTCTAGGCCAAAGCATTCAACTACTTTATTCCTCATATCAACATTTTGACTGGGTATTCTTATTTAATAGCTGTACTAGCAAAGATTTAGAATAAGTAATACAGGACAACTTCTGAATGTAAAAAAATTAAATCAATAAAAACCAAGCCAGTAATAAGATTAATGAAAGATTCTATTTGTTGCACACATAGGTGCACACATATCCACACACACATACCCACATATACACAACTGTAATATTTTTGACACTTGAAAAATAGCATCAGATTCTCCCCCTCCCTTTTTTAAGTTTTTATTTTTCTCACCTGGTGCTCATCAGGACAAGTGTATTCCTTAATCCCTATCACTGATTTCACCCATCCATCCACCATCTCCCCTCTGGTACACATCAGTTTGTTCTATATACTTAAGAGTCTCTTTCTTGGCTTGTCTCTCACTTTCTCTCCCTTTTTTCCCTTTGCTCTTTTGTTTTGTTTCTTAAATTCCACATGTGAGTGATATGGTATTTGTTTTTCTCTGACTGACTTATTTTGCTTAGCATTATACTCTCTAGCTCTATCCATGTTGTTGCCTATGGCAAGATTTCATTCTTTTTTATGACTGAATAATATTCCATAAACACACATACACACACATACCACTTCTTTATCCATTCATCAGTTGCTGGACACTTGGGCTGTTTCCATATCTTGGCTATTATAAAAAATGCTGCTATAAACATAGGGGTGCATGTATCCCTTTTAATTAGTATTTTTGTACATACTGTTTTCTGTAGTGGCTGTACCAATGTGCATTCCCACCAACAATGTAAGAGTGTTTCCCTTTCTCCACATCCTAACCAACACGTGTTGTTTCTTATGTTGATTTTAGCCATTCTGACAGGTGTGAGGTGATATCTCACTGTAATTTTGATTTGCATTTCCCTGATATGAGTGATGTTGAGCATCTTTTCATGTGTCTGTTGGCCATCTGGACGTCTTCTTTGGAGAAATGTCTCTTCATGTCTTTTGCCCATTTTGTATTTTTTTTTTTCTTCTGCTCATTTTTTAATTGGACGATTTGTTTTTTGGGTGTTGAGTTGTATAAGCTCTTTATATATTTTGGACATTAATTCTTTATCAGATATGTAATTTGCAAATATCTTCTCCCATTCCATAGGTTGCCTTTTAGTTTTGTTGATTGTTTACTTTGCTGTGCAGAGCTTTTTATTTTGATATAGTTCCAATAGTTTATTTTTATTTTTGTCCCTTGTCTCAGAGGACATATCTAGAAAAAAGTTGCTATGGCTGATACTAGAGAAATTATTGCTTGTGCTCTCTTCTGGGATTTTTATGGTTTCAGGTCTCATATTTTGGTCTTTAAACTATTTTGAATTTATTTTTGTGTCTGGTATAAGAAAGTGGTCCAGTTTCATTCTTTTGTGTGTTGCTTTCTAGTTTTCCCAACAGCATTTGTTGAAGAGATCTCCTTCTGTTTTAACCTGATATTTCTAATGCTCTTTTCTTTGAATTGTAAGATACCATTATTATTTACTAAAAAATTTTCACTCTATAAAATTAATTACAGTAAAAGGCAATGTATGAATTATGCAAGACATATGATGGACTTTCAGATGTACCTGTATCACCATAAAGTTATAGTTAAGCAAATATGTAAGGAAGTGTTCTTCTCCAGAGAGTAATTTAAATTTAAAATCAGGCACTGAATTCTCATTTAAATTTCATAAAATTATGAGGCAAAAAAGAAAACCACTCCGATGCTTCTGTAAGTTTCTATGAATCTAGGGTGAATCATTGGGGCAATTTATTTTGGTAGTAATCTATTGCTATTACACAGGCATAAGGATAAGACATTTTGATACACAGATCAAAAGATTAAGCCAATGTAATAAATATTTGATCTTGTATACACTGTACATGCACTACTTGGAGATAAAATAGCATTCCTGTTGTTTCTGTTTGATGAGCTCCTGCTTAATTACAGTAAACACATTTTCCTTAAATGGAAACATTAATTGTAAAAGTAAGATACAAATTGCTTGAGAAAAAAATAACATAGGGGTGCCTGGGTGGCCCAGTTGGTTAAGCATCTGACTTTGGCTCAGGTCATGATCTCACAGTTCATGAGTTCGAGCCCCATGTTGGGCTCTTTGCTGATATCTCAGAACCTGGACCCTGCTTCAGATTCTGTGTGTCTTTCTCCTTCTGCCCCTCCCCACTCACACTCTCTCTCTGTCTCTCTCTCTCTCTCTCAAGAATAAACATTAAAAATTAAAAAAAAAAACTACTTGATGATTGCAGTTTCTAAAGCAGTAGTTCTCACATTTCCAGTGTTCATTATAATCACTTGAGGTGCTTGTTTAAAATTCAGATTCCCAAGGTTTTACCTGCCGAGATTGTGATTACGTGAATCTGACTTGGATCCTAGGACCCTGCATTTAAAACAAGCTCTTCGGGTGCTTTTGATGTAGGTTGTCCATGGATTCACCTCTGATAAATCCTGTCCTAGACTTGCCCTTCTCTGACTTTATTCTGCATAGGAATCCCCTGGGGGTGGTGTTAAAATGGAAGTTCTGATTCGGTAGTTTGTAGGGGAGGGGTCTGAAGATTCTAGCATGTTCCCTTGGTGAAATGAATGCTTATACCTCATACACCACACTTTTTGGGAAGCAAGGCTCTAAAGCCTAAACATTTGTCAAACATACACCAAGACCCTCAGAGATAAAATAACTTATGTCAAAGACATAATACTTACCAATAAGGAAGTTAAATGAGTAGTCCTGGGAAATGAGGCGTACCAAAAAGGAAGTTAACTGAGTAGTCATGGGAAATGAAGGGTGTGACTCAGGGATTTTTTTTAGCTAGAAAGGGGATTATTTAGTGGTTATGTTAATTAGGGATTGAAAATTATCACCTTAGAGAGGACTTAAATAGTCCACTCATCTATACCTATTGGGTAAAAAATATGTCCTACTATTCACTGGGCAGAAAAGAGCCTTCAGTCAGATCCACTGAGAATCTTTCAAAGATAGTAGTACTTTTTCAGCTTTAAGTGTTGCTTATAACAGTTGTGATGAAGCACAGCATTGAGTTTTATGCCATCTAGACAAATGCTGCTATGGATGGGAATTTTTCCCTTGAACAGTGGAGAATTTGCTCAGCAAAACAGAACAGATGATTATGAAGTCACAAAAGCTTGGTTAGCAGATTTCTTTTCTAATTTTTCTCAAGTACCTTCTTTCCAATGTTATTATTTCTGTTTTCATTTTATGTTAAGAAATGGATTCAACAATTGGTAGAACTCCATGTTAGTCCTCTGATTTAAACAACAAACAGACTTAATGTTTCCTGTATTATGTGTAGAGTGGAGAAGGAACTCCCAGCTTACTATTTCCTTGAGTTGCATCAGGCAGACTAAGGGCTCTCAAATATGTTCAGTTAGCTGAGTATATAAAATCCGTGGTTTCCTTTGGAAATGGATGAAATATAGATGCTTGGTTTAGCTAATTACATAATTTTATGCAATACTAAAGACGTTAGCAAATGTTAGTACACTAAGTTTTGTGAGCTGTAATCATTTATAAGTGTTCCTGCTAACTCCCTTAGGCAAGATCAACCCTGGAAAAGCTATAAAGTGAGAGGAAACATTCATTTCAGGAATTTACACAACAACCGCAATGAACCTGGAGAGAGGGATGGTGCTTTAGGATTGTTTGGGGACTGAGGGTCAGGCGAGTGGCCGCAGGTGGCAAGAAGTAGGCCATGAGAGGAGAGGCTGGACAATCTTATGAAGTTCTGTTCTTTGCCTCTCCCATGAGCTGTCTAGGCACAACCACCACCCTCCCTACATTACAGAAAAATGTGTAGACCCCAGGCTAGACCTCCAGATGTTTGAGTCCACAAGTTGGGGTGAGGAGGTAATGCAAAAGCAGGGCAGATGGACTCCTTAGATAATCCCTCTTCACCCACTCCTTCCAGGTCCCCAGGGCTGGTGAATTGGTGGATTATATCTTTAGATATAATTAGCACTGCTACTGCTAATCTCTAAGGAGTTGAGGAAAAGTTCTGAATAAAAGAGTTGCCTGGTAAGTGGGCAGCAAACTGGAATGACCAACAGCAGTTCTTGTCATGCCTGGGGCTTTGCACTTAAACTCCCTCGGACTGACACAGACCAGGCCTAGGCTCAGGCCCTTCTCAAGTACAGCCAACCAGACAAGATGGCTAATGTCCCTTACTTATCCTTACACAAGTTCACAGGCCAAACTAACTAGCCCTCTGAGAGGTGCAACCACATCAGAGAACTCTCCCAAAAAACAACATGCAAGGAGGAAGAGATAGTAAACCTGAAAGAATTAGTAAACCTGAAAGAATACTACAAAAATGTGGAAGGCAGAAGGAAGATGCTAACCTCTTGACTATAGGATTCCCAAATCGAGTCATGTTTTTAGAAAAACACTTATGAGAGAAAACCATAAAATGAGAAAAAATTCCAAACATTAAGACTTTCTCTCCTAAGCTCTGAAAGATAGCCATTGGCCCCTATCAGCAAGAGAGAATCCCAATATCTCAGAGAACACCAATGTTCTTCAAAAGAAGAATTTGAAGACCACCGATATGGACAACTCTGGACAGAGCCTTGGGAGCCAACAAACTGGCCAGCTAATTATTCTGGCTCTGCTAAATCTGGCCTGGGTTGCCTTATTTGTTAACTGTAATGTTTAAAATTTGATAAAGTGATCACAAGATAGTCACTGTTGCATAGAATTATAGGGAATATATGTGGACATTTTTATGTTATTTTAATGTACTTTTAATATGAGATTATTAATAATAATTAAATTTCTGTCATTTTTAAAATGCAACATTAAAAAACTAGGTCACTTATTGTAATATTGCTTATAATTAAGTATAATCTATTAACTGACATTAAAATTCCTTTCTTATTTAATATATTTTATTTTTAATTGCAAAAGTAATACATGTATATCATAAAATATTGATTTTACAAATTTTAACATTTAAAATTTTTGAATTTATATTTCCACTGCCAAAGTTTGTGAATCACATCCATACAAGTGAGAACAGAGTCAAAGTCTTCTAATTAATCTTGTCTTCTACCAAATCTTGCATCCCTCACAAGAAGTAATTGCTTAAACTCAGTCTGCTAAACTCTCAAGATACAATAAAAAAATTTTGGAGAAATATATAATTATAATAGTTTCCCACCTTCTGAGGGAAAAAATCTTCTTTGTTCTTAATGATTTTTCCAGAATTTCTACAAGTTTACATGTTGAGGTATGAGGTGGTATCTCATTGTAGTTTTGATTTGCATTTCCCTGATGATGAGTGATGTTGAGCATCTTTTCATGTGTCTATTGGCCATCTGGATGTCTTCTTTGGAGAAATGTCTCTTCATGTCTTCTGCTCATTTTTTAATTGGGTTATTTATTTTTTGAGTGTTGAGTTATATAAGTTCTTCATATATTTTGGATATTAACCCTTTATTGGATATGTCATTTGCAAATATCTTCTCCCATTCCATAGGCTGCCTTTTAGTTTTATTGATGGTGCCCTTTGCTGTGCGGAAACTTTATTTTGATGTAGTCTCAATAGTTTATTTTTGCTTTTGTTTCCCTTGCTTCAGGGGACCTATCTAGAAAAAAGTTGCAAGGGCCAATGTCAGAGATGATACTGCCTGTGCTTTCTCTCTCTTTTCAAGTTTATTTACTTATTCTGAGAAAGAGAAAGCAAGAGAGAGAGAGTGAGAGCAAGCATGTGCACTAGCAGGGGAGAGGCAGAGAGAGAGGGAGAGAGAGAATCCCAAGCACCCCCTGTGCTATCAGCTTGGAGACCAATGTGGGGCTCGAACTCACAAATTGTGAGATCATGACCTGAGCCAAACCAAGAGTCGGACGTTTAACTGACTGAGCCACCCAGGCGCCCATGTGTGCTCTTTTCTAGGGTTTTTATGGTTTCAGGTCTCACATTTAGATGAGACAAGAATTTGTTTTTTTCCAATTTATAATTGAATCCTTATCAAGCATCACTCACACTCTTGTGCAGGCTACACAATTGTTTTCTCAAGGAGATTACAGTTATAAATTAAATATCACCAGGCATACTCTTGAAGATCAATATGGACAAGTTTTCAATATAAGAATAACATTTTTGGGGCGCCTGGGTGGCGCAGTCGGTTAAGCGTCTGACTTCAGCCAGGTCACAATCTCGCGGTCCGTGAGTTCGAGCCCTGCGTCAGGCTCTGGGCTGATGGCTCAGAGCCTGGAACCTGTTTCCGATTCTGTGTCTCCCTCTCTCTCTGCCCCTCCCCCGTTCATGCTCTGTCTCTGTCCCAAAAATAAATAAACGTTGAAAAAAAAATTAAAAAAAAAAAAAAAAGAATAACATTTTTTATCCTCATGAAAGTAGGAATAAAAATACAGAGAACAGTTTGAAGAAAAGGAATGAACATGAATCAGATCAAAGTTATAAAATACTTGTGAAAAATAAGGTTATATCAGCCCATAGTGTGCTGAGAAAAAAAGCATGAGGAGACAGATAAATCTGGTTAATGTTTTTATGTAAACTAGTAGAAGGGATAATCTTAGATAAATGTAAATAATTAAAAATTGTATGCTGGAAAATATTTCCTAAGTGCTAATAAAGAAAAATAATTTGAGGAAAAATGAGTTCAACATAGCCTGACAAAATATAGACAAGAATAGAGACAAAGTATTTCCCCACCAAAGATGATAGTTGCAGACATTGATGTAACTATATATAAATGTTATCAGCACCAGACTCAAATTTCATTTTCAGTTTCTTCTGCAATTTGATAAATATACAGTTACACTTTTAGCAATTCCGGTGTATATAAAAACCTTACTGGGAATTAGGTGATCCTGGTCAGGAGAATTTTCATTTTTACTTCTCTTACTGTATCCTCATTTGAAAAATAATCTAATTGCATAAATGTCTAAAGAAACCAGAACACATTCAGATCATTAGATTCCCCCTAAAGTGTCAGTCCTTTCATGCATGAAATGAGTCTGAAGTAGCCTAAATGGGTAGGACTTTCAAAAGTACTTAACTCTCATTTTCCACTTCCTCAAACTCAATTAATTTCATAAATAAGAAAGGACTATGATTCATTGTAAGTGGTTATTATTATTAAGTATAAAATGTTTCTTTTACTCATAAATCCTGGTTCTGAAAGGGGCATATTTGCTAAGTCATTCGATTTTAATAAAATTATATCGATAATTACTGTTATTTGGGGCTTATACAAGAAATATCTAAAACTCAAGTTAGGTGCTTAACTCACATGTATTTTGGTCCCAGAGGTATCCATGCCTCTCTCAGCACAGTGTCATATAGAGTACAATAAAAAGACATCACCTTCTTGAGAGGTGCATTAGGAATAATTCATATATGTAGTCAGAAAACATGAGCATTGTGATTGGATTTGGGTCACAAATGTCAGTGATCCCCTTTCAAGGAAGAAAAATATAAATGGGAAGATACACAGATTATTAAAATATATAAAAAGAGTTAAAACAGTATAGCAATTGTTACATTATTTTTTTAAGAAGTTACCAATTAATAGGACTGATATATAGAAACAGCAAACAGGAAAATTAAAGGAAATCAGAAGCACTTGCTGTATGTGTTAGAAGCTTTATTAGAATTACTAAAAGATAATGAGTTGTGTTTTAAGTAGAACATTGACCTCACAGCCTCAAAGACTCTGTAATAACCAGCCAGAACCCAGAATACTAGACTCTAGAAGTGACTAAAGTGACTAAGACATTATTCCTCTCTTACAGAATCATATAATGCAGAAAAATACAAATAGCAAGTAGACAAACTACTGTACAATGAAAAAAGGATGGCAAGAGCTTTTGAATGAAAACCACATTGGGGGAACTTGCATTTGAGATGGGCCTTGAAGAATGCTATGGTATTGAATAGTTTGTGTTTGGGGCAAGAAAAAAGGCATATTGTATCAGAAAGGAAAAGCTGTATAAGACAATATATAGAGATGTATGAAACTGTACAAGCTACATAAAGCACTTTATGGAAGGAGATAAGTGACATAATGTTGTTCAAGAAAGAAGAAGTGCAACTTGAATCACAAATAAGATAAGGGGGGACAAGTAGTGTCAGGGCCACTGGATATCAGAGTAAAGGACTTAGTGTGTGAACAATAAGTGACATAACAGAAGCAGCAGTCAGGTAGATCAAACAGAGGTGATTGGGAAAAGTACTCTTCCCAGGAAACACATATTACAATAAAGCAAAAAATGACAATTATACTGATAAACAAGATAACTTTAAGATAGGGGTAGGTATAATTTGATATAAAATCTAAAACTACAGAGGAATAACAAACAGCAGGGCCAATAAATATGGCCAAAATGTAAGTTGGAGGGAAAAATAGGCTCCAACCTATTGGAGGACCAGGATCAGAAAAAGGAAGGACTCTTTCTATCAGTTTATATAGTGCCCAAAATCTCCTAGAAAAGGTAGTGGGGGAGAATTATTCCTGGCAAAGGAGTATTGAGGTTGGTCTGAGGCAGAGTTTAAAAGACACACTGGCACCAAGTGAGCCATCATCTTTCTGTAATTCCATAAAATGGAAATTTGTTATGTCATAATGGCACATACTCAAGTTAGCAAATGAAAATGATCTGGGCCTGGCCTGGAAACACAAGTGGTAAAATGTTAGAAGAGACTTAAGTGTCATGTGGAAATAGGTGATGATAATTGGTAGCAGTTATTGGAGAAAAACACTATCCTCTCTGATAATCCAAAGTCCATACTTCCTTATAAACTCCTCTCCTTCTTGGGAAGAAGGAAGGGGTTTTTTGTTGTGGTGGTTGTTTTGTTTCATTTTGTCAATAAGCAGTAAGGTTTACAAAAAAAATAAATAAATAAAGTGCCTTAGAAGAGAATTGTTAGTAAAAAGTAAGATAGCTGGCTTGCCTCAGTAGGAAAGCTGGCTGTGATTATTATTTGAGGAAAACTAAAAAATATATCAGGACCCTAAATTCTCTCATCAGTGTTCTGTGATCTCACATTTCTTCAATAGAGAAAACATTAGAAAATAGATGTAGAGAAATTATTTCAGAGATAAATAAAATAAAAACAAAATTAGAGAAATTGATTCTCAGGTTCACTTTTGTAGCCCAAGAAGGTAATTTCCAAAATGAAAAATATGTCCCTACTTGGCCCTGTGTGTGATGGACCAGCTTATGGGTGTGATCCAAAAAGTGTTGTCTAGGGTCATGGGAAATGTGTTTTGTGGGAAGTGGTGAAAAACTAGTAACAGAACACTCTAGGCTCAAGTCTGGGGTTAATAAAAATTTTTGAACCCTTTCTTAGTATACATGACTTACAATAGGTAATGATGTAAAACTTATTTCAAAAACTAATCTTTGAAAAAATATATAATAGTATGAGCATGTAATAATTTATTTGGTTAATGAAAATAAGCATATAATAATTTATTTGGTATATTTTTCTCAAAGGAAAAATATAGTTGATAATAAGGATAGTACAGTGGGAAACCATATAAAACTCTAAATGAAAGAACTCTCATAACTTACCTTATAATACATTTCAATGAAAAAAGCGAAAGAAATTACACTTTGCCACTCTTACATTTAAAAAATGTTCAGGGGCACCTTTGTGGCCCAGTCACTTACCCATCAGACTCTTTTTAGCTCTGGTCATGATCTCATGGTTTGGGGATTGCAAGCCTCGTGTTTGGCTCTTTGCTGACGCTGCGGAGCCTGCTTGGGATTCTCTCTCTCTCCCTCTCTCTGTGTCCCTCCGTGGCTCATGCTATCTCTGTCTCTTGCAAAATAAATAAACTTTATGAAAAAAAATTTTAATGAAAAATGTTCCTCTACATATTCCTCTACATAAATTCCTCTAACCACAAAGAACTTCAATTGTTAAAAAAAAAAAAAAAAAAAAAAAAGAACAAGTAATACTTGGGGGGGTCAGTTGGTTACACCTCCAACTCTTGATTTCAGCTCAGGTCATGATCTCACAGTTTGTGGGATCAAGCCCTGTGTCCATGTGGACACAATCTCAAGCCTGCTTGAGATACTCCATTATGTCTGCCCTACCCTCACTTGTGCTCTCTCTAAATAAATGAATAAACTTAAAAAAAAAAAAAAAAGAACCTCAGTTATTTAGATCTTTGATGTCTTTCTTCTGAGGATAGTGTTTGACTAGTGGGCTAGCAAAAGACAGAGAATTAAACCAACAAATGAGGGGAAAATCTCATAAAAGAAAGGATCCTGGAGTAGAAATCAGGTAAACTAGATGCAAGTCCTGCTCGTACATAGTACTGTGACCTCGGATTAGATGGTATTGAATTGGATTCCCTAGGTCTCATTTTCCTCATCAGTAACTAGAAGATGGGATATAATCGTGAGCTTAATGGTGGATTTAATATGCTATGATTTGATGATTTCCCCATCTTTCACACTAGACCCCAACTATAACTAGCAGTACCATTGATACACTGTAAGCCTAGAGAGCACTTTGTTGATTGCCTTCCTAACAGTCATTTTGACTTTCTTCTTCACTAATTATCCCACTTTTTGTGAGTGTACCATTCCCTTTACCAAAGACTGGTTTATCCTCAAGCATGGTATATAAATCTCAAAATGAGATGCAAGGGGATCTCTGCTGTGTGGGACTTGGAAAGTTTTGCCCCCTGGAGAAATAGAAGCACAAGGAGAGGTGACATTTATCTTTTACCAGGAATAGCTGAATGAAGGTGTTATGTAAGAACTTCAGTAGCTTTGGGGGGCTTATTGGTGTACATACCTAAAATGAAGTCAGCAGGCTGAGAAGAGCTGAGCAAAATGAATCTCTTATCATTTTGATGAGGAACTTAACAATGACCCATATAATCTTCTATCACCTGATTTCATGTAATATAAAATATTGAATTTTCTTATCTTTAAACCACTCATACTTTTGTGTTCTGTTTTTTAGTGGCTGAAAAGTCCTATGTGACAAAAACAAAAAGAAAAAAATATTTAAGAGCAAAGTTAAAATATCTATTCACCTTTAAGTCCTCTCAGTGCTCAGTATATACTGCATAGTAAAAGCTACATAAATGTCTATTAGTTTTATTTTTATGTTCTTCTTTCTGCATTCTTTTTGTACCTCCATACCTTTTATGGAGAGTCACAATATTTCCATGAATCTTTTGCTTTTAAAGAAAGCATGAATCAACCATGGGAAAGTGGAATTTGAAATTTAAAACATAATACCATTTACAATAGCATGCAATAAATGAAATACTTAGGTATAAATCTAACAAAATAAATACAAGATCTTAACAAGAAAAATTATAAAACTATGATGAAAGAAAGAAGTGGAGGGACATTCCATGTTCATGGATAGGAAGTCTCAATATTGTCAAGATGTCACTTCTTCCCACCTTAATCTGTAGATTCACTGCAATCCCAATCAAAATCCCAGAAAGTTATTTTGTGGATATCAACAAACTCATTCTGAAGTTTATATGGAGAGGCAAAAGATCCAGAATAGCTAACACAATATTGAAGGAGACAAAGTCAGAGAGGACTGATACTACCCGACCTCAGGACTTGCTATGAGGCTACAGTAATCAAGACAGTGTGGTGCTGATGAAAGAATAGACAGGCCAATGGAATAAAGTAGAAATCTGAAATAAATACACATAAATATAACCAACTGATCTTTAACAAAGGAGCAAAAGTATTAAAATGGAGCAAAGATAGTCTTTTCAATAAATGGTTCTGAAGAAAACTGTCCACCCACATGCAAAAAAAAAAAAAAAAAAAAGTCAGACACAGACCTTACACCCTTCACAAAAATTAACTCATAATGGATAAATGTAAAACACAAAACTATAAAACTCTGAGAAGATAATAGAAGAGAAAATTTAGATGATCTTGGGTATGGCAATAAAATGTAAATAAAGCAGCAAAGGCATGATCCATGAAAGAAATAAATGATTAGCTGGACTTTATTAAAATATTTAAAAATATTTGCAAAAGACATATGTGATAAAGGACTGTTATCCAAAATATACAAAGATCTCTTAAAGCTCAACAAGTTAACAAAAAACTCCACTAAAAAATGGGCCAAAAGCCTGAACAGACACCTCACCAAAAATGATAGGCAGTCAGAAAATAAGGATATGAAAAGATGCTCCATATCCTATGTCATTAGAGAAATACAAATTAAAACAACAGTGGGATTCCACTACATACCTATCAGAATGGCCTAAATCCCAAACACTGACAACATCAACTGCTGGCGAGGATGTGGAATGACAGCAACTTTCATACATTGCTGATGGGAACGCAAAATGTTATAACTACTTTGCAAGACAGTTTGTCAGTTTCTTACAAAATTAACCATACTCTTATTATATGATATAGCAGTCATGCTTTTTGTTATTTACTCAAGTGAGTTGAAAGCTTATCTTTTTTTAAGGTGTTTTTTTTTTTTAAGTAAGCTCTGCACCCACCATGGGATTGAACACATGACCCTGAAATCAAGAGTCACATGCTCTATTGACTGAGCCAGCCAGGCACCCCCAAAACTTACCTTGACATAAAAACCTGCACACAGATGTTTAGAGCAACTTTATTTATAATTTCCAAAACTTTAAAACAACCAAGATGTCCTTCAGTAGATGAATAGGTAAATAAACTGTGGTACATCCAGACAGTGGAATATTATTCAGTGCTAAAAAGAACTTAACTATCAAGTCATGAAAAGACATGGAGGAACCTTAAATGTACTTTACTAAGTGAAAGAAATCAATGTAAAGGCCACATACCATATAATTCCAACTATATGACATTCTGGAAAATGAAAAATCATGGAGACAGTAAAAAGATCAGTGATTGCTAGGGGTTAGGTGGGAGAAGGAAGGAATAGGCAGAGCACAGAGGATTTTTAGGTCAGTGAAACTATCCTGTATGATATTATCATGGTGGATATATGTCATTCTACATTTGTCCAAACCCAGAGAATACGTGACACTAAGAGTGAACCCCAATATAAAATACCTACTTTGGGTGATAATGATATGTCAATATAAGTTCATCAGTTGTAATAAATGTACCAGTGTGGCATGGGGTACTGATAGTGGGGGAGTCTGTGTATGCATTGGGGCAGAGGGTACATGGGAACTCTCTGTACTTTGTGCTCAGTTTTGCTATGAATCTAAAACTGTTCTAAGAAATACAGTCTATTTTGCAGGGGGAAAATGACATGAAAAGGAGAATATATAATAACTATATATTTCTGCTGGCAGTATTCTACAACAGGACATACCATTGGCAGGGCAACTCATCTACCTGTCCTTCTATTTGCCAAAGAGGACATAAGAAAAAATTAAATATTAACAAACAAGCATAATACTAAATTGCACAGTATATTACTGTGGTACCATTAATAATAACCAGTGGAGACACCAATTTAATACTGACATTTTAAAATTTAACTCTCTCTACCATGTAATGTGGTTAATAAATTTGGCTGATAAAATGTTAGAGTATGGGGACTAACTGGTGGAAGCTTGGTTATCATCCACTAAGTTAACTGACTGTTTTTCCATTCAGCAAATCTTAGACATCTGTGTGTTTTTATGAAAAATATGCTCAAAATTTTAAGTTTAAATTTTTACCTATGCAATAAAATAAACATATCTTGAGTCAACATATCTGTGGAAATTTTATAAAAAAGCAAAAGAGTGAATCACAATATATGATATTTGGAATGAGTTTTATATTCCTCCAAGGAACAGCTTATTATATCACTGCATTAAGCCAAACTTTAAAAAAAGGTTTAAAATATAGTAAATATACAAAATATTTTAGAAGATTGCAATCATGGACTGGATAGATAGTCCAAATAGAATTATAACTCAGAGGTCCAAATAAAATGAAATATATATATAGTATTATTTTAGAGATCTTCACACATTTAACTTACTTAAAAATAAAAGTGAGAAAAATGATATTTTAGTTTTTGCTACTGAATTAGAAAATGATTTAAAAAAAACTGAATGCATACAATTCTGCTCCTTAAATTCATTCATAGAGGTCTGGTAACTTTTTTTTTAACAAAACAAAACAAAACAAAAACAAAGTTTTATTATGTGCATTTGGAGGACTAATGATGAAATTGAGATACAAAGAATGACCAAGGCAGGAAGCTTTTGTATGTTTCAGACAAAGAAACATAAATCTGTGAAGAATGTGCAAACCAATTATGTTCTTGTATTCAGGGGCAATAATTAGTGAGGGATTCTAAACAGGATTTGGACTAGGTAGTAAATAGTAAAAGTAACAAGATGTGTTTGTACAGAATTCTTGGCCCTGAATTCCCTATCACCAACACTGAGGTTGTCTCTCTACCTCCTGGTGTGTCAGGGGGTAACGTTCTCATGCAGAATTTATTTCCTCCTTTCTGGAGACAAAGGAAAGGCTTAGCATTCTTCTTGCACTGGCCATTTCTTTTTTTTTTTTTTCTTCAATATATGAAATTTATTGTCAAATTGGTTTCCATACAACACCCAGTGCTCATCCTGAAAGATGCCCTCCTCAATACCTATCACCCAGCTTCCCCTCCCTCCCCCCCCCCCCACAACCCCCCGGTTTCCGTTTTTAAGGGTCTCTTTTGGTTTGGGCTCCCCCCCCCTCAACCCTTTTTTTTTTTTTTTTCTCCTTCCCCTCCCCCATGGGTTTCTGTTAAGTTACTCAGAATCCACCTAAGAGTGAAAACATATGGTATCTGTCTTTCTCTGTATGGCTTATTTCACTTAGCATCACACTCTCCGGTTCCATCCATGTTGCTACAAAGGGCCATATTTCATTCTTTCTCATTTGCACTGGCCATTTCTTAAGGAACTTTAATTCAAAATAATCAGGATGTAGGGGAGCCTGGGTGGTTCAGTAGGTTAAGCGTCTGACTTCTGCTCAGGTCATGATCTCGTAGTTCGTGAATTCGAACCTCATGTCAGGCTCTGTGCTGACAGCTCAGAGCCTGGAGCCTACTTTGGATTCTGTGTCTCCCTCTCTCTCTGTCCCTCCCCCCCCTCCGCTAGCGCTTTATCTCTCTGTGTCTCTGGAAAATGAATAAACATTAAAAAAATTTCAAAATAATCAGGATGCCACTGTGAACATTTTGTGGTGGACAGCCCTAAGTCCCTAGCGTTTTTTCCTCTGAAACTTCCCTGGAAGCTTCACATTCCAAGAGCTGAGGTGGTAATTTGTTCTATCTCATGGAACCAATCTTAGTCTTGATGGTGGTGATGCAGGTGTGTTTCCAAAGGTAGGCCTGTGGTTCAAGTTATCAGGTATTAAACAATAGACATTTCTATGGAAATAAAAGAAAAGCAATGGTTAATGAGTGGAGCAAATTATAAACCATTTTCTGAGATCTGAGGGTAGCCAGTCAAGAAGCTTTCGAAAGTCAAAGTCAAAGCATCATTAGATAGAGTGAAGGCAAGCAATGGCAATTGGAGAGATTTTCTTTCAGGCTTATAATTTATGAGCAGTGTATTATTGCAAAGAAATAATGCAGCAGAGGATACTCATAAAAAGTTTATAGACTGCATGATATAAAGACATATATCTGTACATGTATATCAAAGTAAATTTCACAGTGGACATGCACAGTGATTAGGCAATTCCACAGATACTGTTTAGGACAATTCAAGCTTGTATATATATCTATAAAATGAAAGTCTGGGAAACACAATATTGAATCCTTTCTGTAATAGATGGAAATTGTTGTTCCATTAGCTTTATTTGCAGTTTAACAAAAAAGTATTTAAATGTTAATAGTTAGGCCATTTAAGTGTATTGAGTGCAAAATACAACATAAATAAGAAAGCATTACTGGCAATTCAAATTCTGAATTTGATTACAATTAATAAATTGAAAAGAATCAGTTTATAGAAATATTATTTCAAATTTCCATAATTAAGTGATTTGCAATAATTATTCTGTATAAAAATGGCTCTTATCAGATACATGAACTGTGCTACAAAATCCAGATCGTTGAAAAGGACTTGGCCAAAACTTGTTCTTCATGTCTCATGGAGAATACACATTCCAAAAAGAAGTGAGATAAACAAGAATCAGTTTTCTTTTCTAACCATCAATCTCTCAGAAATTTAAAGAATAATTACAGAGAAAATTTGCATCTTATTAAGAAATTATATATAGCAATGCAGGTACATATATGAAAATAGTAAATTATGAATAGAACAAATGCAGTGTAATTTCTGCAACTGTAAAATCACAGAAGCTTAATACCATGAAAGATATCTGTATGATTTTATAAGCAGCTCTGAACAATAACCTTTGTTTTTACTTGAACTGCTTTAAGCAATACGCTATCATATGGCAGTGGAAAGGAAATCCAATACTTCCAAATTACTATTTCTGTTGAGTACAGTACAGTACAAATGTTTCATCAATAATCATCAAAATGAGTAAGAGGTCTCAGAAAGGACAGATTATTTGTAACTCTATAGTTTCAATGTTGATTTCCCTCTGTTGAGCAAATGTTCATGTATGTAGAGACTGTATATGAAAGGCTTGGAATAAATAAGAGAAATTTTGTGGCTTAAGGAAGACAGAATTACTTGACTTATAAATAAGACAAGGCAAGTTGAAGGAATAATAAAGGAAATTCTCAATTACAGAAATTATCACTGCATACATTGGAACAAAAAGTGAAACCATCTGAATACTAAATATCTGAAAGATTGTTTTATTTTGGGGGAAGTAGAGGTGATTTCAGTAGTGGAAATTAGTGCTGAGTTGAATGGAGGCATCTCAGTAATTAGAGTTTCTAAATCAGTCTAGATTCTCAGTGGGATGAGATGATTTCTTGTATGAATGTGAAGGAGACAAACAGGTGGTCTTCATAAATCCACACAAATCCCATGAAGCACATTCACTGTGAGGGAAAACAATGACAGAATTTATCCATTCTATGTTGTGATATTTTGATTTATAATAAAATATATATATATCTCCACAGTTAGGTTCTTGGCTCACAGCCCTTAGAATTTCCTGAGCAATAAGAGCAATGGGAGCATTTTTGTTATATTTGACCTCTTGCCTTTGCTTTCTGAAAATGCTTCAGAGCCATGAAGATGAAATGGGTGTCTTGTTATTCATAACAAGCCCCTTTCCCCCACAACTGGCTTTATGTTAATGAGACGATTTTTATTTTTTTTTTTAATTTTTTTTTTCAACGTTTATTTATTTTTGGGACAGAGAGAGACAGCATGAACGGGGGAGGAGCAGAGAGAGAGGGAGACACAGAATCGGAAACAGGCTCCAGGCTCTGAGCCATCAGCCCAGAGCCTGATGCGGGGCTCGAACTCACGGACCGCGAGATCGTGACCTGGCTGAAGTCGGACGCTTAACCGACTGCGCCACCCAGGCGCCCCAATGAGACGATTTTTAAAAAGCACCTAAGTATGGGGGCTGGTGGCTGGGGGAACCAACCATGAATAGAGGGTTTGGAATGTTCAGTTCCACTTCCCTGACCTCAGGGGAGAGGAGATGGGCGGGAGGTAGAATCAGTCACCAGTGGCCAACGATTTAATCAAGCACGCCAATGTAATGAGGCCTCCATAAAAACCCAAAAGGACAGTGTTTGGAGAGTTTCCAGATTAGGGAACCAGAATGCTTCCCTGTGCCACCCTGCTGAGCCCAAACTCCACAAGAACAGAACTCCTTCATTCAGGACTTCACCCAGTTCTTTATCTGGCTGTTGATTTATATCCTTTAATATACTTTGTAATAAATTGGTAATCTGTTGAGTAAATGGGTTTCTCTAAGCTGTTTGAGTCTCTCTAGCAAATTAATCAAACCGGAGTAGAGGATTGTGAGAAACTCCAATCTGTAGGGTCAGAAGCAGTGGTAACAACCTGCGCTTGCCATGTCATCTGAAGTGGAGGGCAGTCTTGTGGGACTGAGCCCACAGGATCTGACATTGTCTTCAGGTATGTAATGTCAGAATTGACTTGAATTGTAGGACTCCCAGCTGATGTCTGAGAATTGTTGGTGTGAGGAAACATCCCACACACATTGGAAATTGGGTGATCAAAACCCTTACCTGTGTATTAACATGTAACACAAACCAGGATTGCTTTACACCTGAAATTTGAAGACTTCGATTTCTCTGGAACCACAAATGTCTCAGATCCTTCACAGAAACAATGCCTGATACTTTTTTTATCTGAGGTGCCACACCCTTGAATATTTTTGTAACCTGTCATTGCAAAATCAGTCTACTCAAAATATCACTAGAAGTTTTCAGCTAATATGAAATTAGTTGAAACTCTACAATTTCTGTATTTTTAAAATATTTTTCCTGCTAAAAATCTATTCATATCTTGATGTCTAAAATGCAATTCAACCAAGGGGATGATTTTAACCTCCTTATTTTTTCTTGGCCTAATATCTATAAACTAAGTATGTTTCTTTTAATATGCAGCCAACATTCATGGCTTTTAATAACAATTAAGAATCTCACTGTGTAGCCAACATTCATTTTCTATGTACTGAAAACAAACATGCCTTTTTTTAAAAGATTTTTTTAATGTTTATTTATATCTGAAGGAGACAGAGACAGAGCGTGAGTGGGGAGGGGCAGAGAGAGGGAGACACAGAATCCAAAGCAGGCTCCAGGCTCCAAGCTGTCAGCACAGAGCCAGATGCGAGGCTCAAACTCACAAACCGTGAGATTGTGACCTAAGCCGAAGTCAAACGCCCAACCAACTGAGCTACCCAGGTGCCCCAACAAAGATGCCTTTCAATTTGAAAACAATTTAGTAGCTTTCTAAGCCCTTTACACAGTACCCTCTTCTTTCAGTAAAGGAATAGCAAATCAGTTAGCAGTGAGTATATATAGTGTGTCCTCAAAATATACCATTCCTGCCTGCTCTCATCATTGTGTGAAGCTAAATAAAACTGGACCCAATTCTGTTAAGATGAGATGTAGGTCTGCAGGTATTAAGCAATTTATCCTCTCTCTCTTTTTCTCTCTCTCTGTTATCTCTACCTCTGTTTTCTGAAAAATTGTTTTGTAGTCCCATGCATTTGTTCTCACCTCATAGTTTATTGCAAAGATCTATGTATTTATTCACCTCCACTATTCTCACCTCAGAGGAATACTGGAAATTTGATTATGAAGCTAATTTCCAGTTGTGATTATATGATTATTCTTATACAGGAAGTCACATGTGGCATACTAATGATGTTGGGGTTTTTTCAACTTGTGAAGCCCAAATTTCAAAGATAGCAACTGGTAATTTAGCCATTCTTTGAAGAACCAAATCTTATCCCTTTTGTAAAGAGTTTTTCCTAGCACCTTCCCTATCACTTCGCTGTCATGATGGCCTCATTAATAACCCTAATTTACCACACCATAGCCATTATTATCTGACAACAAAGCTTTTTTGAGTGCCCACTATGTGTCACGCACTGTATGAGACTCTAGAATTATAGATAACAATCTCAGTCCTTGAGCTGCATATAGACTAGTGAGGAAGGCAGAAAAGCAAAGAGTTAACACTATTTGTGAGTAAATGACTGCATAGAAAGTCTTATGGGAGCAGAGTGGAAGCATGCCTTATCTTACCTTGATCTTATCTGTGTTAGTTATCTATGGCTGTGTAGGAAATTAACACAAATTTAGTGGCATAAAACAGTGCACATTTATTGTCTCATAGTTTCCTTGGGTCAGGAGTCCAGACAAGACTTGGATGGGTCATGTGCTTAGGGGCTCATACATTTTCAATCAAAGCATCAGCCAGACTTACCTAGTATACACAGAATCATGTATACATGAACAGTAATAGAGAATATTAAATATGTAAAATAAAGTTTAATTTTGGGGGGCCTGCGTGGCCCAGTTGATTAAGCGTCTGACTCTGGATTTAGGCTCGGGTCATGATTGGGTGGTGAGATGGAAGCCCACATGTCAGGCTCTGCACTGGGCATGGAGCCTGCTTAACATTCTCCCTCCCTCTGCCCCTCCCCCACTTGCACTTGCTCTCTCTTTAAAAAAATAAATAAATAAAATAAACAGTAAATCTTGTTTCTCCTTTCCACTAAGGGAACATTTGATTTTAATGAATTCTCCAATGTAAAAATTTGTGAAAAATATAAGTATTGTGATCAGTGGTTTAATCAAATGTTCTCAGTGGCCTAGTATTAATTCATAATATAATCTTAGAAAAATGCTAATGTTAATTTATAATAGCATAGTAACGAAGTCCATTTTAGTCTTTGACAATGGGAATATTAATATTTTACTCCATAATTTTATATTAGTCAACCAAAATACAGTTGCACTCAATTTAGCATCTCAGCTTACTAAAACATCACTTTCAATTGTATGTACTCTGTCTTGCTAGAGAAAATATTAGGAAAAACAACAATCTTGAAATTATATTGCTGTCAAATAAATACTGCTCTCAATCTAATAGATTATATTGAATTACCAATACTTATGTGCAAATGGATCTATTAACTCATGCATTCAATTATATTGGTAAGTATATTGAAAAATGCAAGTACGCACTTAAATGTGTAATCAAATCAATCTCTAAGCCCAACTAGTTGTCTCTTGTTCTAATTAAATGTGCATTAACTTCTTTGCTATTAAGAACCACATGTTGAAACCTGTGAAGTAATTAGGCCTCTATTTGATGGGTTTACATGTGTACAACAAAAACATGTCTACTAGCACTGCTGTCAAGGAAAGGCCGGCCATTTGTTTCATTTTAGTTATTCAATTTGAACTTTCAAATAAAAATGAAATGGTTTATATAAAAGTTCTATGAAAGTACAACAGTTCTACAAACCTCCCCCTGAGATTTGTAAAACTTCTAAGATTAGGATAAATCCTACGAAAGCCCTGAAAATTCATGCTGTCAGATACTAGAAATCCAAAGATATTTCTGCTTTTGCCTACATAAGGGCAGATTAAACCATAACCCAGTACATGAGGAAATGTATCTTCTGGGAAGAGGAGTTGACAGACCCCTGCACACAAAGCACATAAACAATTCAAAGTACAAAGCAATGTCTTGACATACCCTGGGGAATCTATCTTCATTGTGGTGCCCAGCATGTGAATATCTACTCCACACAGTCCTGGGTTCCCAAGTAGGAAACCACCCCACACTGATAGGCTTATCTGTATGGGAGACAAAGGAGGATCAAGTGTGGGCCTCCGTTATTATCTGAAGAAGGCAGGGAATCGTTTAGCTTGGAGCTAGGTTAAGAGAAGGTTCCAATTTCAGCCAGTTGCTGTGTCTTAATTGTCCCTTTCCCACCAAATGTTATGCCATTTTTTTTAAAGTTTATTCATTTATTTTTTTGAGACAGAGAGAGAGAGCAAGTGAGCACATGTGGGGGAAGGGCAGAGAGAGAGAGAGAGACAGAGAGAGAGAGAGAAAGAGAGAGAATCCCAAGTAGGCTCCTCACTGTCACCGTGAAGCCCAAAGTGGGGCTCAAACTCACAAACTACGAGGTCATGACCTGAGCTGAAGTTGGATGCTTAACTCCCCAGAGAGTTAACACTTTGAGTTAATTTTTGTATATGATGTGAAGTAAGGGTTTAATTTCATACTTCTGTATTTTGACACCTAGTTATCCTAGCACCATTTGTTGAAGAGAATATCCTTTCCACATTGAACCATTCTGGCACCATTGCCAAAAATCAGTTTACCATAGATATATACATTTATTTCTTGACTCATTTCTGTTTCTATCTCATTGGACTATATGGCTACCCTTATGCCAATACCACACTGTTTTGATTATTATGGCTTTATAGTGAGTTTGAACTTGAGAAGTGTGAGTCCAACAACTTTGTTCTTTTTCTGGATCATTTTGGCTACCCAACCTCCTTGAAATTTTATATGAATTTTAGGATCAGCTTTTCCTTTCTGTATAAGAGGCTATTGGGATTTTGATAGATATTATATTGAATGCATGGATTGTTTCGAGTAATATTGTTATCTTAAGCATATTAAGTTTTCCAATTAATGAACACAGAATGTCTTTCTTTTATTTAGACCTTATGTAATTTCTTTAAGCAATGTTTGCAGTTTTCAGTGTACCATTTGGTTAAATTTATTCCTAGATATTTTATTCTTTTTGATGTTATTATAAATGGCATTGTTTTCTTAATTTCCTTCTCAATTGTTCGTTTTTAGTAGATAGAATACAACTGATATTTGAGTTGATCATGTATCCTGCAACTTTGGTGAATTAATCATTAGCTCTAATATTTCCTTATAAATTCTTCAGGATTTACTATATATTAGATAATGTCATCTAAACTTAGTATTAGTTTTACATCTTCCTTTCAAATTTGGATGTCTTATTTATTTTTCTTGCCTACTTTCTCTAATGCTTTAAATCCAATGTTAAGTAGGAGTAGCAGAAGTCCCTGATCTTACAGGAAAAGCTTTCAATCTTTCATTATTAACTATAATGTTAGATACAGCTTTTTCTTAAATGCTCTATACCAAGTTCAGGAAATTTCACTCCATTTCTAGTAGTTTGAGTATTTTCATGAAAGGCTGTTGGATTTTCTCTTGTGCGTTTTTTTTTTTTTTTTTTTTTTTTATTCATTGAGATGATCGTATAGTTTTTCCTTTATCCTATTAATGTGGTATATTCCATTGGTTGATTTTCTTATGTTGAACAACCCTTGAGTTCCTGGGATAAATTCCAGTTAGTCATGATACATAATTCTTTTCATTTGCTACTGCATTTGGTTTGCTCATATTTTGTTTAGGAGTTATACATCCATTTGTAGTTTTATTTTCCTATGATATCTTTGTCTGGCTTTGGTTTCAGACTAATGCTGGTATTATGGAAAGAGTTAGGAAGTGTTCCCTCCTTTTCTGTTTTCATAAGAGTTGAGAATCATTGATGTAAATTTTTTAAAACCTACATTCTTTGTCGTGTGTGGCTACTGATTATTTGTTCCTCTAGCTTAGAGGTCAGCTATTTTTTTGGAAACAGCAATACCCAAAATAGATCTACCTTTCTTTCTTTCTTTCTTTCTTTCTTTCTTTCTTTCTTTCTTTCTTTCTTTCCTTCTTTCTTTCTTTCTTTCTTTCTTTCTTTC